>NC_064854.1:91033415-91695082 GCF_024139225.1 Suncus etruscus
CTATAATGTTTTATAGTATAAGATCACTGCAATTTATTTTAATTTTTTGGTACGAAAAATAAAATAGATCCCCATTTTATGTTGTTATAGAATTGATAAATGATTTTTTTTTATAAAAGTACAAAAGTTTTCTCACATTGTTTCACATTTTCTAGTTAAGAGAGGAGAAATAATTTTGTCTTTAAGCATGAGAATATTCTGACCGTGGCTTTACTAAAGAGTTAAATATACCACTAGTTTGAAATTTGAAAAATCATTTCCTTTTCTCTAACTGCATACCTAGTTAGTATTGATGTATAGGAATAATAGATATTTGTTATTTTATAGGGTGACTGTTGGATCTGTATGGAACTCATGTCTACCTCGTTTGATAAGTTTTACAAATATGTATATAGTGTATTAGATGATGTTATTCCAGAAGAAATTTTAGGCAAAATCACTTTAGCAGTAAGTACCAACTTTTCAAATTTTTCATTCTGTTTATAGTTCTATAAATAATCTCCTGGGATTTTGAATGCATATATCTGAATATATTCATTTTTGGAAAATTGTTTTAGAAAAAGAGATTTGGGGTAGTCAACAAAAGTCATTAACTTTCAAAATAAGATATATATTAACTGTACTTTTTATTAAATTACAATGAACCATGACAAATTTGTAGTAAATAAGAGTGAAAGAAATAATGTCTATTTTTATTTTTTTAACTTTTTGTTACAGTTATTCCTAAATTTTTAGAATCTCAGTTGTCTTCTTGAAGCCTCTTTATTAAAACGTGTAGGCAAACTTCTGATATCTTTTTTTTTAAGATTTGTGCAATTCAATCTAAACTATTTTAATTACGTATTTGGGTTTTGGGGCCATATGTGGCTGTTGGCTCTGTGTTCGAGGATCACCCCAGCAAGGCTTGAGGTAGATCATATGTGGTACCTGAATCAATGGTGTACAAGCCAAATGCCTTACTCACTATACTATTTCTTCCAGCTTCCTTTTGTACTTTTGACTAGCAGTAGCAGTAACCAGCATCACTGCTAATTTGAGTAATTAGTAATTTTACTAGAATAATTAAAAGAAAATAACTTTTAGCATATATATTTATAGATTTGAATGCAAATTCACAGTCATTTTCTGTCTTTTTTTTTTAATCATTCAGACTTAACAAAAGCACACAATTTCTCTAAAGGAATTTTGTTTGTTTGTTTTTGGTTTGGGGTCACACCTGGCAGCACTCAGGGGATACTCCTGGCTCCATGCTCAGAAATTGCTCCTGGTAGGCACAGGGGACCATATGGGACGCTGGGAGTCGAACCACTGTCCTTCAGCGTCTAAGGCAAACACC
The DNA here is from genome assembly GCF_024139225.1 of Suncus etruscus. Classification (NCBI taxonomy): domain Eukaryota; kingdom Metazoa; phylum Chordata; class Mammalia; order Eulipotyphla; family Soricidae; genus Suncus; species Suncus etruscus. Next base: position 91,034,752 of record NC_064854.1, read on the forward strand.
TTACCTCCATGCTATCTCTCCGGCCCCAAGGAATTTATTTTTGATAGAGTAAAATTAATGAAATTCTTAGAAAACACTGCTGATAACGTTTTGTTCTTAAACAAAGAGTTCACTTATGAACTCTGAGTTCATTTATGTATAAATTTTATAGGAAATTTAAAATAAATATTCTAGTTAAATATAATTTTATATCTCTTCCATATTTTCATTTTTACTTCCTTATAGCCTGTTAATAATTTCCAGTTAATCCTTTTTTGGGGGCTTGGGGACCTGAGTCATATCTAGTGATGGTTAGGATATACTCCTGTGTGCTCAGCAATCTCTTCTGGTGGTACTTGGGAGACCATATATATTGCTAAGATTGCAAGAGCAAGAATCTTAACTCCTGTAGCATCTCTTTAGCTTCCCAAATTCATCCTTTATACTTATTAAAAGTTAATGTTAAAAATTAATAGGTATTTTGAGTATAACTGAAATTTATAAAATATATTAAATTTTGTTATAGACCTGAAATTCTTAGTTCTAACATTAGTATCTTTACATACCTGAAGTAAGGTTTAAATTTAAATGTATTATAAACTGAACTTTGTAAAAATTATTTGTAATAATGTAAGCGTATTTATTATGTAGATGTGCATATGAAATTTTATAGTGGTCAATTTAACCATCTCTCTCGCATGCCAATCCTTATTGGAACAATAGTTTTCATAATCATCATTCCATAATACTGGAATAATGATAATAGCTGATGTTTATTTAGTACTCAATTGCATCAGTTCAAGATCTTGTGGTCATATCTTCATTGCAACTCTGGTAAATAGTGTAACTTCCTCATTTCAGATGACAAATCTGAAATTTGGAGAGGTTAAGTGATTTGCTTTAAAATCAGTAAGTATAAGTGATTTAATACCAGCCTTAATTACTTTATGATAGTTTGTCCATAAATTATAAAACATTTTTTAGTTTGCAAACATATAATTTAGTTCAGTAATAATTTATTGCATATTTGCCCTTTTTTTTTAGTTTTTCTGATCAGTATATTATACACAGCATTAAAATTACTTTGTTAAAATTTGTTCCTTCCTATTAATAACCAGATGAAAACACAAATCCACTAATAGTGACCAGCTAGACAACAATAGAACTTTGACTTTTCATAGTAAATGTTTGGCCTCTTCAGTTCTTTTTCATTTTTGTAATTGTGAGTATTTGAATTCAGCTATTTGTTATCTACATTTCTAAAGAAATCACTGATCAGTGAATTTTTCATGAACTGTGATCATGAACTCTGGATAAATTGCCATTATGGCCAAACAGAGACACTAATGATCTTCAAAAGTTAAAGGCCAAGCACTCAATGAGTACAAATAGACGTGAGAAACAGAGAGTTTTGTTAAACTTACTAAATTAGGCAAATGAACTGAGACTCTTAGTTTACGGTTCAAAAAACATTATACATTTTAAAGTAAACTCTTATATATCATCTTTGGTTGTTTGTTTGTTTTTGCTGTCTGAGCAGCATATAAAAGCAACTAGTTTTCAGATATAAACAACCAGCATCTTTAACTACAGATGGACAGAAATGTAAAGGGTCAATGCTATGACACAGTGGAAGAGCAGTTTTCTTGTATATGCAAGGCTCTGGACTTGATTTCTTTTTTTTTTTTTTTTTTTTTTTTTTTTGTGGTTTTTGGGTCACACCTGGCAGTGCTCAGGGGTGTTATTTCTGGCTCCAGGCTCAGAAATTGCTCCTGGCAGGCACAGGGAACCATATGGGGCGCCGGGATTACAACTGATGACCTCCTGCATGAAAGGCAAATGCCTTACCTCCATGCTATCTCTCCGGCTCCTGGACTTGATTTCTGTTATTACATGGTCCCATGATTCTCAAGCACTGAGCTGAGAGCCATTCCTCAGCACACTCAGGTGTGGCTCACAAACAAAACAAAGTACAGAATTTTGAACCATGAAATTTAAAAGTTTATTTTGTTTTGGGGTATACCCGACAGTGCATAAGTTACTTTCTTGTCACTACTTGGGACTTGAGTGACCAAATGGGGTGCCTGGGATTGAATTATGCTCGGCTGAGTTGGCTGCCTGTAAGGCATGTGCTCTATCCACTGCATTATCCCTTAGGTATAGAACTCAAAAATTTGAAGTGGTTTAAGCTCAACTATTATTACTTTTCATTCAATCGAAGCTGTTTTCCCATTTTTTGCTTTTTTTCCCCCTTAGACTGTGAAAGCACTAAACCACTTAAAAGAAAACTTGAAAATCATTCACAGAGGTAGGTATGATTATTTTTTAATTTCAAAAATATTTTAATAGAAAAATATTGTAAATTATGTATCAGCCTATATAAATTGTATACTTCTCACTATACATATATACCTTAAGGAAATATCTGCAAAAGTATTATATGTACCCTAAAACTTCATTATTAATTTACTTTTATTTTTATTGGATACTAAAAAAATTTTAGGACAACTTATTAGTGTGTTGGAGTTAGAAATCAAAATAGGTTTTACAAAAGTTATTTTGGGGGGAAAGTTTAGGCCACACGAGTCATGACAAACTCTTGAAGAAGTAGCTCTCTTTTTCTCAGGAACAGGAAAATCTTTTCTATCTGTCTTCTGATTTACTAATATACATAAATTAATCAGTGGCAAGGAACATGAGACTATTTCAAATGACTTAGAATGATCATATTTCCGTGTTTAATGTGTATAGATTGACAAGAGGAAGATGAGCATCTTAACATACATTTACATAATATAGTTATATAAGGAATGGATATTTGAGAGGCTATCAGTGTTGAATGAAATCTTTATAATTTTATTTTTAAACTTATTTTATTAAGAGAAATTTATTACATTTATTTTTTAGAGAAGATATTTTGACCATGCTCGGTTATTTTTGGAAATTGCTCCTTATTCTATGCTCAGGAGTTGTTCTGGTAATACTGAGGAGCTAATGCACCAGGTGCCAAACCTGAGTTAGCTGTATAGAATGAAAGCATCTTAATGGCTGGACTATTTTTCTCTTCCATTGATTCTTTAAATTATTATAGTAACAAAGAAATGCATAGAATGATTAACTGAATTATAAAATTATTGAATGAAGGGGAAAATTGATCAGTTTATTAATATACATTGTTAGTGAATTGATAGCCAATAAGAGGAGATAACTAAGGAGCCAATTAGCAAGACCCTTTGGCAAGGTAATTAGGGAGTAAATTGCATTTGGCAGCAAATCTGAGGGTGTTAAATGTAGCTGATTTGATAATGCCCCTGACACCACAGACTACTCTGAGAAACACTGGGTGCAGCCCTGGAGGTCTGCAACACTGCTAGGGGGCTCCAAGTTCTGGTAGCTTCACCTTGTGATACCCTGTCACCACATGGTTACTTAGGAACTCCTGTTGAATCTGACTTGCTTGTCTGAGAGTCACTTGGAGGATCCCCCAGGCCTCTTGAGAACTGCTTGGGAGGCCCAAATTAAATACATTTTTAAAGTTTTTCATTTCTTTTTTTCTTTCTTTTTTTTTTTTTTTTTTTTGGGCCACACACTAGGTGACACTCAGGGGTTACTCCTGGCTAAGCACTCAGAAATCACTCCTGGCTAGGGGAACCAAATGGGATCGCAGGGATCAAACCAAGTCTATCCTAGATCGGCCATGTGCAAGGCAAATGCCCTACTGCTATAATTCCGGCCCCAAGTTTTTCATTTCTTAAGAATGAATCTGAGGGGTTGATTTGGAGAAACTTGATGAAAAACATCTAAGAAAAATATCAGTGAGAGACAGAGCACATGAGTAAGCAGGGCACTTTTCTTGCAGGTAGATGACCCAGGTTCATTTCCTGGCATCCCATGTAGTTCCCTGAATACAGAGCCAGGAGTAAGTACTGCTGGATATGCCCTGACCCCTAAATATTTTAAGAAGAAATAATTATTAGGGAATGCATAAGGAGTTCAATTTGTAGATATAGAAATTTTAGTTGCAAACAGTTAATTGGTTTGCCCCTGAGCATAGAGCTTTAGTCTCATATTTTCAACCTTTGCTTGTCTGGTTACAATGTTTGTAACCACTGTATTAGATACACTGATAACACTGCATTAGATACTTTATTTTTTTATTTTTGTTTTGGTGTTTTGGGGCCACACCCAGCAGCACCTGGGTTATTCCTGGCTCAGCACTCGGATGGTCTTTGCTCCTGGCTCGAAAGACCATCCAGGATTCTGGGGATTGAACCTGTGTCCGTCTGACTCAGCCATGTGCAAGGCAAATAACCTATCACTGTGCTACCACTTCGGCTCCTATTAGATACTTTTTTATTGTAGTTAAATCTTTAAGTTTTGTGTACACTTTGGTATAAATTTGATATAATTTGCATTTGTATTTTCTTGAAATTCTTGATTTTCTTGAAATTCTTCTGTTTGCATTTGTAGTTATTTTGGACACATTGTAACAGTGCTTAATTTTATAAGTTAAATTTATTCATATTTGAAATGCAAATGACAGATGGATAATAATAATATGGTATATACTGGATTACTACTGAGCTGTTAGAAATGATAAAGTTTTTGCGTTATTATAGTTTTTGCTACATGTATATTTATGGTTATGGTTAAGTGAAGTGATTTGTAAAGAAAAAGACCCATGTTAAATAATCACACTAACTAATGCTATAGAAACAAAGCAGTGTGGGGCCAGAAAGACAGCACAGCTGTAGGGCATTTGCTTTGCACGCAGCCTATCTAAGACAGATGGAGACTCGAATTCCAGCATCCTATATGGTCCCTTGAGCCAGGAGCAATTTCTGAATGCAGAGCCAGGAGTAACCCCTGAGCGCTGCTGGGTGTAATCCCCCCAAAACAACAACAACAACTAAAGAAACAAAGCAATGTCCAGTGAAAACAAATTCATGGACTCTGACCACAGAACCAAGGTCATCAAAGGGTATTAGGGAGTAGACTGAAAGGGCAGAAGGGCTTTATGGATTGAGATGGAGATACTGACTCTTTTTTTAGTGTTGGTTGTGGTGGAGTTACATTGTATTTTAAATACATACATGTACATGCATTTATATAACCATGTTTTATAATCAGTAATGCCACCTTATAAAAAAATAACAGGACAGATTGGTCTGGAAGCCATACTTGAGTCCCAAATTCTATAACTGATATAGCATGCACATCTTGAACACCATAAGAGATAGCTCCCAGATTTTCAGTACATCACAACAACAAATGATCAGACCATCACTGTTGAGCCAAGTATCACTGAATTGGTCTCCAAGCTCCAAACACTGTTGGGACAGCGCCTACAAATAATAGAAATTAAAACAAAGCAAAACACATGAATTAGTAAATGAACACAAGTATCACGATAAAAATTTAGAAGACTTTTTTAACTCTTTTATTTATTGGGAAGTACTTTTGGTAGTGAATTTTAAGTATTAACATTCAGGAAATTGTTTTTATTTTCATAAATAAAAAACAAATTTTGTTTTTGTTAATAAAAATTTTTTACTTCTGGGGCCGGAGAGATAGCACAGCAGTAGGGCATTTGCCTTGCACATAGCCGTTCCAGGATGGACAGTGGTTTGAATCCCGGCATCCCATATGGTCTCTTGACCCCAAGAGCAATTTCTGAGCACAGAGCCAGGAGTAACCTCTCAGCACAGCTAAGTGTGGCCCCAAAACAAAATTATTGTACTTCTATCATCTGGGAATATTAAAATGTTACTGGTAAATTACTGTGTAAATTGTGTAACAAAAATGAATGAGTATATATGATTAATAAAGATGCTTCACATCTTTGAACTTTAAGAACATGCTTACTTAAATTATCTTGAGATTTTTATAATTTTTTGTTTAGAGTATTTCTAAATATGGCTAACAGATTATTACTTGTACAATGAATGACATCTACCACCTGCAGATATCAAACCTTCCAACATTCTTCTGGACAGAAATGGAAATATTAAGCTCTGTGACTTTGGCATCAGTGGACAGCTTGTGGACTCTATTGCCAAGACAAGAGATGCTGGGTGTAGGCCATATATGGCGGTAAGTGCAAAGGACAGGACTTGACAGTTCTTGCCAAGAGACAGAGAAAGCCTATGCCATTAGTGTTATTTTCTCATCTTTATTCATACTATTTCATCATATTAAGGGTTGTTTACTGTGGCATTCTTGTAAGCAGTTTCTATGTCAGTCTTAGACTGTAATAAAATTTTCTCACCTTTCATTTGTAAATTTTTTTCTTGATTTATGTATTTCTAAACGTGGCATAAATAATACAGAGTAAGAGTTTGAGTATGTTTTATTTTATACATCATATTAAAGTATTATTTCAATACTTAAATTTTTTTTTTTTAAGTTTTCAACCTGTGTATAGTATAAGACACAGGGCAGGAGTTCTCGAACAGCCTGCATTTTCCTTGCAGGTAGCTGACCGGGTTTAATCCCTAGCATCCCATATGGTCTTCTAAGCCCTCCAGAAGTGATTCCTGAGTGCAGAGCCAGGAGTAAGCCCTGAATGCTACCCTGTGTGGTGCCCTTCCAAAGGACACAGTATTATTAAATATATATTTGTTGCCTACTGAAATTTTGTTACTGATATTTTAAAATTTATACTTTCTTTTTAAAAGGACCTTTTATTTCTTTTCTCTCACCTAATTTCAAAGATCCAAGGCTTCCCATGTGAAGGACATAGTCTTCCACTCAAAGACCCAATTTAGCAACTACTTTTGAAAATAAGCTTAACTTTAGATATTTAAACAGTTATTCTGGGTCTAACAACAATTGGACTGGCACTTAAGATCTCCATCCAGCAGAATTTGTTTGCAGAGAATGGGACAAATAAGAAGACAAACATGTTAAGACACAGACTTTATCCTGGGAAGCCCTCAGTGATCTTTCAGGCTGGTCATTTATTCTGTACAGTATTTCCTCTCCATCTCCACAGGCTCCTAATAGGCGAGCCAATCTTGACAGAGACATTAAAGAGATGAGTATTCAAAACATACATGAAGAACAGAGGCTGGGACATTTGAAAAAGCTATCAGAAAGTTCCTTTCAAAATATAGGGTAAAGTCATGACAATTTTCTATTCTATTTTTGTCCATATTGTCCTTACTCCTAAAAGTCTCTGAATAGGGACCAGGAGAGATAGTACAGAAGGTAAGGCTTCTGACTTGGACACTGCTGACCTGAGTTTAATTCCCAGCATCCCATATGATCCCCTAAGACTGCTAGGAGTGATTCCTGAGTGTAAAACCAAGAGTAACCCCTGATTAAAGGCTAATTTACTCCCCTCCCTGAAAAGAATAGCAGAACCAAAACAATCTTTCTGTGCCTGCCTTATCCACATTTGCAGCAGGCAGATATATGTCATTTATTCAATATTTTGAATGTACATTACAAATCCTTTGCATTCTAAGAACTAAACTATTTTGCTTAGGGTAATATCTCAACCTTGGGTTTATTTACTTTGAAGTTTTTAAAGTTTTATTTATGATAGGTTAGCCATAATTAATTACAGTAGATCCAAGTACAAAATAAAATTTAACATGATATATTTTAGATGTCAGAGATGAAAACTTATTTATATATGATAATAGCTCTATATTATATCATATTCAATGATTTAATTTTTGGGGGTGGGGGATAGTTGAGAAGTGATTTCATAAAAGTAAGAGCAAGGATATACCTTAGTGGTCTAGTACTTACCTTAGTGTTGTTTTTTTTTTTGTTTTTGTTTTTCTTTATGGTTTTTGGGTCACACCCGGCAGCGCTCAGGGGTTCCTCCTGGCTCCACACTCAGAAATTGCTCCTGGCAGGCTCAGGGGATTATATGGGATGCCGGGATTCGAACCAATGACCTTCTGCATGAAAGGCAAATGCCTTACCTCCATGCTATCACTCCAGCCCCACCTTAGTATATTTTAAGGCTGGATTTGAGTCTAAAATTTCTAAGTGTTGTTTATCCATGTATTTGTGTTTACTTTCTTTAAGCCTTTATGTTTGGCTTGGTGAACTGCTCTTGGTGATGCATTCAGTTCATTGTTTTTGTCACTATATCCCACTACTGTACCCCCTTCTTCAGACCTTGATGACTTCTTATGACAGATCTGCTGTAAATCTTAAGGAAGCTCCTTTGAATGTAATTTGCCTTTTGATCTTGCTGCATTTAGTATTCCATCTCTATCTGTGGGATTCATCATTATGGCCAAGATATGTCTTGGGATGCTTTCCTTGGTTCTCTTAACTGGTACTCTTTCGGCAGGCAGGATTTATTATGTGCACTCTTTAGCTTTAGCTCTGGGAATTTCTCTGCAATGATGTCCTAGCCAGTGGTCCTCAAACTATGGCCCGCGGGCCACATGTTGTATTTGTATCTGTTTTGTTTCTTCATTGCAAAGTAAGATATATGCAGTGTGCATAAGAATTTGTTCATAAGTTTTGTTTTTACTATAGTCAAACCCTCCAATGGTCTGAGGGACAGTGAACTGGCCCCCTGTTTAAAAAGTTTGAGGACCCCTGTTAGACTGTTGATTCTGTTTTTGGTTTTTGGGCCACACCTGGTGACACTCAGGGATTACTCGTAGCTATGAGTTCAGAAATCACTCCTGATTTGGGGGACCATATGGGACGCTGGGGAACGAATTGAAGTCCGTTCTGTGTCAGCTCATGCAAGGCAAACACCCTAGTATTGTGCTATCACTCTGGCCCTATAGACTGTTGATTCTTTGATTATTTTCTTCCTGATTCTCTGGGACTCCAATGATTTTTAAATGGTTTTTGTTGAGTTTATCAAAGACTTCTATTTTCTTTTTTTTAATTTATTTATTTTTAATTATGAGAACAATGATGCAAAGAGGACAAGGTAAAGTTACAGTGGAAGGACAATCGCCCATAAACAGAATTCTCAGAAGAAATCCTCTTGATGACGCCTAAATATTGAACTTACAGTCAAAGAACATTAAGAAAAATAAGGCAGAACCCATGTACAATTACTTTGTCCACAAGTCCCCAGATTGTAGTACATTATAACATTTCTTAGTACACAAAGCAATCTAAAGCCATGAAATTTATGTGACTCCTTAAACACTGAAGGCATAGTATTTTTTTTTATATTTTTATGCACATGCATATTGGTTTAAGTTAACATCAAAAGTTTAAGAGTTTTTTTTTAAGGGTTAGATTCAAAGGAGCACAGTAAAAACCGTGTTAGAGTGGCAAATATTGTTTGCATAGGCCCACCAAAATATGGGGGACATGGAAAGGAAAAGCCTTGGTCTAAATACAAGGAGACCCTACCCCTGAAGTTTCCTGGCATAACTCTAGACCAACTCTAGGCTCCAGACAAACTAGTTTGTTCAATCCAAGTCATTGTCTTTAGTGACAATACAGTTTTATTTTTCACGCAGTCGTTTTATTTTTCACGCAGTCATCAAATGAAGAATAAATAAGAAAAATACATAAGGGATATTATTGACACTAAAATATCTGAAATGTGGTCAGATTGGTGTCCCTGCAGGGAATCATAGAGATCAAGTGATAGGGCAGGTCATCCAGTGTAGCCATAATCTTTCACAGTTTGGTTTACAACTGATTCTAGAAAGAGTGAGTCTGTGGAGCTGGCCTGGTTTGAACATGCAACTGCATTTTGTGAGCATGGTTGCACCTGCCAGACTTTCCAGGAAGAAGGAAGATATATGGAAGGGTGCTGCTCATGCTTGTAAAGAAACTCTAGTGATATCAGCCCAGCACCCAGCATACCTGAAATGTGGAAAGTCAACACCTAAAGTGTTTAAAATAATTCTATCTTAAGAGTCAAAGTCAATATAAACAAATGGGACTATATCAAATACAAATATTTTTAAAAATAAAAATTTTTTAGGAACTTTTAAGACAATGCTATCTTAATAAACCTTGCTGAGGACATCCTCATCATATTATGATTTACAAAGTTGTTCATGATAGAGTTGTAAATTTTTTTTTTTTTTTTTGTAGTTTTTGGGTCACACCCAGCAGTGCTCAGGAGTTATTCCTGGCTCCAGGCACGGGGGACCATATGGGATGCTGGGATTTGAACCGATGACCTCCTGCATGAAAGGCAAACGCCTTACCTCCATGCTATCTCTCTGGCCCCAGTTGTAAATATTTTTAAAAATAAATTTTTCCAGGAACTTTTAAGACAATGGTATCAATAAACCTTGCTGAGGACATCCTCATCATATTATGATTTACAAAGTTGTTCATGATAGAGCTGTTTTTGATATATAGTGTTCGAACACCATTCCTGCCACCAGTATCCCCAGGTTCCTTCTCACCCCCACTCTGTCATGTTGGCAAGTATATAGCAAATTTATTTTATATTACTTGCTCCAATAAAACTTAGAGAAATGGCAAATAGGATTATAGAAAATAAGTTAATTTATGATGTTTAATTGCTATGTTTTAACTATATGTATATTATATATATATATGACAATCTTTTTTAATGTAGATAGGCCATACTCAGTGGCACATGTTGGGAAGTTTGTTCTGTTTTTTAGAGAAGCTCTTCTTGGAAACAATTTCAAGAATAAATTATTGCCTGTTCATGAAGCTCTGTATAGTTCTTTCATAAGAATCTATCTGGATAAAGTAGTCAGTGTTCATTTTGTGTTTTTTGTTGTCTACCTTCCATATTTTTCTGACTTTGAGTATTGATTGATATGCTGTACATCTGTGGGGTTACCTTTGTAACTTTCTGTTTTGATCTTGCTACTTTCAGTATGTTATCTCTGTCTTTTGAGTTTTGTCTTTTCCCTGCAGTTACCTGCAGGTTTTGGGGAACTTGATATCTGTAATCTGCAAATCTGGGATTGTCAATGATTTCTTTAACTGCTCTTTCTTCATCACATTTACCTTCTTCAGGAACTCTGATGATTATTGTATTGTTCTTCTTTAACTTATTCCAGAATTCTTTAATAGACTATTTCTTTTTAAAGTATTTTCCTATCTTTTACTGTTTCCTAGCTTTCCCCCCTGGGTTTTGGAGCTCAATATTTTGGTCAGGTTCTGTTACTGTGTTATACAAGCTTCTACTGACTTTTTTTTTTATATCATCTACCAGGTCCTTCCTTTCTGTTATTTCTGTTATTTTTTTTTTATATCATCTACCAGGTTCTTCCTTTCTGTTATTTCTGACCATAGTAGTTTTTTCAGCTTTCATACTTTAAGCTTTGCTGACTACTAAGCTATTGAACTCATTGAATATCCTAATCATAGTGTTACTCAAGACACTGAGTATGTATTGGTGTTGTATTTTTACTTATTGAGCTTAGTGGTCTAATACATATTTTCCTTTGATTTTCTTGTGTTCTTGCTGTGCTGGGGTTGGATCTTTGTAGTTAAAATCCCTAGAAGTGCTGAAGGATCCAGCTGAATGTTGTTCTCTGTCTTCTCTGCTGATCTTCACAGCATGATAGGAAGACTAGCATCTGTATGCTAAGTAGATTTGTCACGTGTGTGTGCTTCAGAGTCTCTGGTGAAGACCCTTAAATGGCATAGATCAAGGTGTGGAGATTGGTGGGATCCACCCAGTAGGAAGGGACTCTGCCTCCTGGTCCAGATTAGACTCAGTGATGTCAGCTGGAAGCAAGTCTCACGAGGGATGATGGGGCAGCAAGCAGGGAGGGCAAAATAAATTTAAGATAAAAAGTCGCCACTAAATGGGAGAAAATATTCGTATACAATATATTAAATAAATGGCTAATAATGAATCAATGATAGGAAGTACTGACAGCTCAGTCCTGAGCACTGCCAGGTGTTGCCACAAACCAAAAAAATAGTGCTTTACACTTCCTATTAGGAAAATACAGATCTAAGTAGCAATGAGATACCATTTCACACCAGTGAGAGTAGTCTATATCTTTTACCCATACCCGTCTGTCTTAAGAAAATCTGAACACATCTGAAACCTGATTCTGACCCTGCCTGGGCTCTTGCTCAGTTATATACTGCATGACTTTCTATGGAAGTAGCTATTCAGTTTTTCAACTTTTTAGGCATGTAGCCATTTTAATGATACACCCAGATATGATCTTGCTTTATTCTTGGTATGGTTCTTGTTCTTGGTGTTTCCTTCCAATTGTATTCCCTTTGGGTCTGTACTTTTTTGGGAATTGAAACTGGGGCTCCCATGTGCAAATCATATGCTCCCTAGCCCTTTATAAATTTTTATTTCTTATCAGTGGTACAGTATTATTTCATACCTGCATTGCTGTGTATATACCAGGTATACCTCCAGACTGTCAAAGTATTAACCCAAGTTTTCTTCCTTCCTTTCTTCCCCAGCACCCTCAACTAATTTATTAACCATATCTCGATTGTTTTCATTTGGAATGATCCAATTCCTTATTTTTTATTCATTTATCCTCTCTATATAAGTAAAATTAATTGATGTCACTTCTTTTCCTTTCTGACTCATTTCATGTGGTATGACTTCAGTTCCATCTAAGTTGAAACAAACGGCAAATTTGCATCTTTTCTTATACTCATTGTGAACATATGCCATGATTTCTTTACTCATTTGTTGTTGGGTTTATGGATTGTTTCTATATTCTGGTTATTATTAATACTGCAATGAACACAGGTATGTACATGTCCTTTCAAGTTAATGTTTTGTTTTCTTGGGGAAGACTCTCAGGAATGGAATTGCATGGTGAAAGGGAAGTTCTATCTTTACGTGTGTGTGTGTGTGTGTGTGTGTGTGTGTGTGTGTGTGTGTGTGTGTGTGTGTGTGTGTGTGTGTGTGTGTGTGTGTGTGTGTGGTTTTTGGGTCACACCCGGCAGTGCTCAGGAGGTTTTCCTGGCTCCGTGCTCAGAAATTGCCCCTGGCAGGCACGGGGGACCATATGGGACTCCGGGATTCGAACCGATGACCTGCATGAAAGGTAAATGCCTTACCTCCATGCTATCTCTCCGGTCCCCTATCCTTACCTTTTGAGAAGTCTGCAAATCATTTTCCTAAGATGAACCAAGCAACACTCCCCATAGGAGTGAATGAATTTCTTTCTTGTCACATCCATGCCAGCACTTACTGTTTCTATATTTTTTTGATACAGGACATTCTTGCTGGTCTGAGGACATAATATCACTGTCATTTAATTGGCTTTTTCTTGATGTTCAGTTATGATAAAGAAACTTTTATATTCAGTTTTCACATGCTATCTTTATGCCATCATTGAAGAGTTTTCATCTCCTCTATTTCTCAATGAAAATTGTTGAGGATATTGTTGGTGGTGGGCTTCTTTATTGTAAATTAACTGTTCTTAGATCTGCAGATTTATCTCTCTGTTCTCAATTCTGTACTATTGAGCTCAGTCTTTCTTCCACTGTATATAATTCTGATTACTATAGCTTTGTTTTAAAGATAGTCTGGGGAGGCAGCAACTCCCCTATCATTGATTTAGCTCTGGGAGTTTCATACAACTTTTAGAATTATTTGTCTTGGTTTTGAAAAATGTCATAATAATCTATATATTCAGTAAGATACAAATTTTAATAATTTTGACCCTTCCAATTTATGATTAGGAATATTTTTTAACTTCTGTGGTTTTTATTTCAGAAGTACTTTAAGTAGATTAAATATGAAGAGTAGATTAAATTAAGTATAGTAAATTATTTATAATGTTTATAAACTTGTACATTATCACTTATTACTAATATTGTTTATACATTTATGGGTTATTAATTAAATAACTACATTTAGATAATAGATTAAATTTAAATAATAGATTAATTTAAAGAGTAATTTAAATAGATTCTTGCATTTGACATTATTTTAAATGGCATAACTTTAAACATATCTCTTATAAATCATATTTGCCAAGCAGGAATGCAACAGATTTCTGCACATTGATTTTATAACCCGATACTTCATTGTATAGCTATTTGTTTAGGGTTTTGTTAGTGGAGTCTTTAGGTGTTGTTTTTTTTTTTTTTAAATAATATAACATCTGCAGGTAGTGATTATTTTACTTTTTCTTTACCAACCTAAATTTCTTTAACTTTGTTGCCTCATTACTGTAATAGGTACTTGCAGTACTATATTTAATAGTGGTCAGGGCGAGAGAGATAAATACAGTGCTTGTCTTGCACAGGCCCACTTAAGTTTGATCCTTGTTATTCCATATCATTCCCCAAGCACTGACAGTAGGCATCCCAGTGTGTATAGCCTGAAGTAAGCCCATAGCACCACTTGATGTGTCCCCAGAACAAAACAGAACAAAAGAGTCGAAGTAAAAAATGGACATTCTTGTTTTGTGTCTGACCCTAGAGGAAAGACTTTCAGGTTTTCGCTATTAAAAATGTTAGGTGTGGGGCCGGCAAGGTGGCACTAGAAGTAAGGTGTCTGCCTTGCAAGCGCTAGCCAAGGAAGGACTGTGGTTCGATCCCCTGGCGTCCCATATGGTCCCCCCAAGCCAGGGGCAATTTCTGAGCGCTTAGCTAGGAGTAACCCCTGAGCATCAAATGGGTGTGGCCAAAAAACAAACAAACAAAAATGTTAGTTGTGTGGGGCCAGAGAGATAGCATGGAGGTTAGGCGTTTACCTTTATGCAGAAGGATGGTGGTTCGAATCCCAGCATCCCATATAGTCCCCTGTGCCTACCAGGGTTGATTTCTGAGCCTAGAGCCAGGAGTAACCCCTGAGCACTGCCGGGTGTGACCCCAAAACCAAACCCCCCCCCAAAAAAAAGTTAGGTGTGGTAAAGCAGAGTAATCCTTGTCCCAAGGTTTTATGAAAAAGGTGTGAGCCCCTGTTAAGAAAAATTTTTTGCTTAGATGAAGCAAAAGTTGGGGGAAATAGAAAGGAAAAAACTTTGGATTAAAGAAACAGGGAGACCCTACCCATGAAGCCATCAGACCAACTGCAAGTTATGGCATACTAAGTTGTCTAACCCCAAAGTCTTTCTTTGTGGTCCCATAAAAGTTTTCTTCAATTGTGGGCCAGAGAGGTGGTGCAGCTTTGCCTTGCACGTGGCTGACCTAGGAGGGACTGCAGTTCGATTCCCTGGCATCCCATATGGTCCCCCAAGCCAGGAGCGATTTCTGGGTGCAGAGCCAGGAGTAATGTCTATGCGTCATAGGGTGTGGCCCAAAAAGCAACAACAACAAAAAGTTTTCCTCAATTATAGTTGCCATAGTCAGGTTTCTGTAATTAGAGATCTTGGCTTTGCACAGATCCTATGTTAAAGTCAGGGTGTCATGAGTGTCCTCTGGTTTCATCTCAACATTAGGTGGAGATGCAGGGAAGAAGCCTACCCCAAAAACAAGTTGTTGCTGTTACCAAGTTGTCTGGGTGTCACATGAACCCACCTTCAAGCAAGTTGGTGCCAGGGCAGCATTAGGGCCTTACCTGGTAGAAGTTCAATCACTGGTGCTGTTGCAAAATATTGTGATGCTTTATAGATTTGATCCAAGGTTCAGGGGTGAAAAAGCCGATGTTAATTGACTGTAGCTAAGTCAAGTCATTGTGACAAATGTTTAGGGTGAAAGCTATTTATGCACCTTATAGTATTGAAGTAAGTTCCTTCAATACCCATTAATTTTCCTTTTTTATCATTATTTTATCGACAACAAAATAGTTTTACAGTCGATGGTAAGATTTTATGCTTACAGAAATGTTAAGATTTTATGTTTACAGCATTCTAGTACCGCATCCTTTCCAGAGAGTCTGTTTCTTTGCATTACTGTGTTAGGATAACAATTTTATCTTCCTTCCACAGCACCCCTTCTCTCCTCATCTACTGCTCAGCAGCATTGTTCACCTCATTCTGTAGACCAGCTCTGACGTTCCATTGTTTTAAGCCACTTATTTTTTCCTTACTATGTTCCTTTATATTCCACTTACGAGCAGATCCTTCTGTGGTCTGTCTCTTTCGTAATTTGGCTGAAGTTTTTCTTCTTGAATGGTTTTAGATCTCTGAATGATTTCTCTATATCTATGATGATCTTCATATGATTTTTGTCTTGCCTTTTATTGATTGTATATATTGAAGCAGCTTGTATCTTATGAATTATATTTAATCAATATCTGATACATATATTGCTATATTTTAGTCACTAAGATTTTATTGAGGATCATCACATCTGTATTTATCAAGGATATTGAGCTGAAATCTTTATACTTTAGTTATATTTTTGCCATCTTCTGTTATCAAGGAAACACTTATCTCAGACATGTTTTAAAGGATTACTGTTTCTTCCACTTCCTGAAAGAACTTGATAAAGATGGATAGAAATTTTCTTGAAGGCTTGGAAAAGCTCTGTTATTTAACCTTATGTGTGGCCTGGACTTTTGTTCTTGTTAACTGTCTCAAGTTCCTTGATAACAATAGTCTATTCAAATTTTCTGTTACTTCTTGAGTCATTCGTAGGAAGTTCTTAGACTCTAGAAATTTATGAATTTCTTCTGAATCCTTCATTTTAATGACTACAGTTGCTCATAATAATTGTACGTTATCTTTTATTTCTGAGGCTTTTATAGTAATTCTTTCTCCCTTTACTGCTTTGATGTATCAGGGTTTTCTTTTTTTCTTTTGTGAGTTTATTCAGGGAGGGGCGTGTCTATCTTATTCTTTCCAAAATACCATCTCATGGTTTCATTAATCTTTTTTATTGTATATTTATTTTCACTCAGTTATAGAATTTTCCTTCTCTGCTTTGTGCACCATTTGCTGTTTAAGTTTCTTGAAGTGTGAGGTTAAAGTATTTTATTTTTCACCTGTTTTATATCTTTAACATAATATGTTTAGGATATGAACACCTATAATGCTATGAATTTTCCTTTTTTTTTTATGTTCTAGAAGTTCCGATAGTTTGTATTTTCATTGTCACTTTTTTTCTTTTTCTTTTTTTTTTTGGGGCCACACCCGTTTGATGCTCAGGGGTTAATTCTGGCTAAGCGCTCAGAAATTTCCCCTGGCTTGGGGGGACCATATGGGACACCAGGGGATCGAACCGTGGTCCTTCCTTGGCTAGCGCTTGCAAGGCAGACAGCTTACCTCTAGTGCCACCTCACTGGCCTCTTCATTGTCATTTGTAAAAAATCTTATTATTTTTGGCAACATCTAGCATGCTCTGGGCATACTCCTGTCCTGGCTCTGCCTAATGATCACTTCTGGTGTTGCTTGATTTGGGGGAGATGGGCAAACAACCATATTTTGTATCTTTGCCTTCATTTCATTTTGTTTAGTTTTAGGTCATACCCAGTCATTTTAATGGCTTTTTCCTGGTTCTGTGCTTAGGGATTACTTTTGGTACTAAGAGACCATATGCAGCATTGATATTGAACCTGTGTTGGTCATGTGCAGGGCCATGTGCAGGCCACTGTCCTATCTCTCCAGTCCTATGTGGTTTCTGAGGAATTTTATATTTCTTCTCTTTCATTTTCTTTTTGACCCAGTGATTCTTTAGTAGTGTATTGTTCTGTTTCCAAGTATTTGTGCTTTTCCCAGGTGCTATATTACTCAGCTTTCTGTCTAGCAACAACAATTATATAAGGAAAATTATATAAGCATTGTATTCTGAGACCGTATTTGATAAGATTTTTGTTTTCTTGATTTGTGCTATTATGTGTCCCAGCCTGTTGTCTCTCCTTGAAGGTGAGGCACTGGAGCACTGGAGAAGAATAGGTACTTCACTTTGGGGTCTGTTGCGTGGGAGGAACCTATAGATATCTGTTATTCTGTCTCTTCTATTTATCCTTTAAGGCTGCTGTTTCCTTAAGGATTCTGTGTCTAGCTGATCTATTCATTAGTAGGAGTATGTGTTATTGTCAATTTATCTTCAGACCAGCTGGTAGTTTTATATATTTGTTCATTCTTAACATATTATATAATATATTATAATGCATAATATATCATAATTTAATAATATAATGTATAACATAATTGTTAATATGTCAACAATTCTTAACATATTTGTTGATGAGCATTAAGTCTTTTTTACTTTTTGACTTTGATTCTTTGATTATTATATAATATCCATCTTCTTTATTATCTTTTAGGATTGTCTATTTTTTCTAAAATAAGTCACCTGTCCCTGCTTTATTTATCCTATTTTTGCTAGCATGATTGTTTTCCAGCCTCTCTGAGTCTATTTATTATGGCTCAAATGTATGTTTTGTAAGGTGTTGAAAGTTGGGTTCAATTTTCTGATCTATCCATCCACTATGTTCCTTTTAGTTGGTAAGTTCAGGTAATTGGATTTTAACATTATTGAATAAAATAAAATAATTACTAAAATATTTTTATTTAAAGAATTGTGATATATAAAGTAATTGGTAGTTGAGTTTTAGTCATATGATTTCAGTCATTTCAACACCAACGTTAACTCCTGCCACCTCTTACCTCTACCTATTTTGCCACCTTGACAAGCATATTACAGTTTATTGACTGCAGCTTAGACCTCATGTTTTCAGTGTTGAGTCCATGCTTTGAATTATAGCTATAACACTCTTTCACATCGACATAATAGAAGCCCAGTCACACGTTCTCTTATTACTTGTCTTTCTTATTTTCTTTCTTCCTATCATGATTTTACCTTCTCTTGTCTTTCTTTCAAAGCTTTGTGTAAGGGGTGATCTAGACATCCCTTTGTATTTCCCCATCAAGTTTTTCCTTATAGATAACCTTATGGTTAATCCTTGTTTTTTAGATATAAGTGACATCCTATGTTTGTCATACTTCTACTGGCTCACTTCACTGAACATGATATCTTCCATTTCCAATAGATTGCAGGAACTTACATGATTTTATTATTTTTGCAACTGCATAGTATTGCAATGCTTATATACAATATCTTCATAATCCACTCATCTGTTGTTGGGCACCTAGTTTGATTCCATATCCTTGCTCTTCTATAGAGCACAGTAATAAATAATTGTGTGATATGTTTATTTGATTAAATGTTCTTAAGTTTTATAGGTAGATACCCAAAAGTGGAGTTGCTGGGCAATGGGGCAGCCCAATTTTAAGTTTATTGAGGATTCTTCATACTGTTTTCCATAGGGGTTAAACCAAACAACATTCCCACCAGCTGTGGATGAAACTCTATTTCACTACATCCCTGCCAGTACTGCTTATTTTTTGTTGTTGTTGTTTTTGTGGGTCACACCCATTTGATGCTCAGGGGTTACTCCTGGCTATGCGCTTAGAAATTACTCCTAACTTGGGACGCTGGGGGATCGAATCGCGGTCCATCCTAGGCTAGTGCTTGCAAGGCAGACGCCTTACCTCTAGTGCTACCGCTCTGGCCCACTACTCTCTAGTGCCACCGCTCTGATACTATTTTTGGAATGTGCCTTTCTCACTGGTGTGAGACATTTTACTGATGTCTTGATTTGCATTTCTGTAATGATAGTTGATGCTGAGCACTTTTTTATGTGCCTCCTAGTGATTTACTTAATCTTCTGATGAGAAGTGTCTTTTCATCTCATTTTTTAAAATATCTTTATTTAAACACCTTGATTACTAATATGATTGTAGTTGGGTTTCATATAAATCAGCGTTTTTCAACCACTGTGCCACTGCATACTCGTGTGCCGTGAGATATTGTCTGGTATGCCGTGGAAAAAAAATTCCAATTTCGGGGCGGGAGAGATAGCACAGCGGTAGGGCATTTGCCGTGCAAGCGGCCAACCCAGGACCAACAGTGGTTCGAATACTGGCATCCTATATAGTCCCCTCCTGCCAGGGGTGATTTCTGAGCACAGAGCCAGGAGTAATCCCTGAGTGCAGCCGGGTGTGACCCCCCCACAAAAAAAAAATAATTCCAATTTTATCCGTACATGCAGCTTCAGCTCACAAATAGACTAAATCATTAGATTCTGATGATTTATTTCATAATAAAGTAATTGTAAAATAATTTCTTTGTGTTTATTTGATTCCTATTCAAGAGAATTACTTTATAATATAGTCAATATAGGGACATATAGGGATAGAGTTAAATTTTTTTTTAACATTTTCTAATGGTGGTGTGCCTCGTGATTTTTTTTCATGAATAAAGTGTGCCTTTGCACAAAAAGGTTGAAAAACACTGATAAAAAGAACACCCTGCTTCACTAGTGCAACATTCCCATCTGTAGTGTCCCAACTCTCCCTTATCTTATTTAATAATTTTTAAATTTAAATTTTTGAAAAAATTTTGTTGCAGATCTTTGTGAGTACTTTATATGTCCTGGGTATTAATCCTTTATCTGAAGTGTTGAGTGTGAATGTGTTTCCCATTTATTTGTCTTTTAGTTTCAGATCATGTTTCTTTTGCCATGCAGAAACTTTTTTCCCACAGATTAACTTTTATTGATTTATTTTACGATGATTCTTTTCTTATATTTTTATTTTTCATGAAACAGAACCAGATCTTTGAAAAAGCATATTGAAATGAAATATTTTAGTAACTACGAATGCACATGAGAATTCAGTTTTTTTTTTTTTTATGAGACAAGGTTTCATTACAGCCCTAGCCATCATGTTTGGCTTCTAACCTAAGCAGCCTCTTTCCTGCTCCCATGCAAAAATGTTTAAGCGTGGTATAATTCCATTTGTTAATTTTCTATTTTGTTGCCTTTGCCAGTGAGTGTTACTAGATCATTGAAGACGCCTTTGAGATCCAAATGTTGGATCCTTCTGTTTATATTTTTTCAGTGTACTATAAGTCGTGGTTGGATCTCAAAGCCCTAAGTTCACTTTGTGTATGTTGTGAGATATAGATGAGTTTTAATTTATCACATGCCGTTACCAATTTTTCCCAGCACCATTTAAAGAGGCTGTCTTTACTCTTTTTAATGCTCTCAGCTTCTTGATCAAAATTTATCAGTCCATATACAAGTATTTTGTTCTTGGGAATTAAGTTTTGACCAGAAAGTCAGCCTGTCTTTAATTCCAGTACCATGCAGCTTTGTCACCTCTATATTTCATATTTTTCAATATGGCTTTGGCTATTCTTAGTCTTTTCTGTTTCCATACAAACATTATTATTTACTTTTCTAGGTCCTTGAAGAATGTCTTCTGAATATGGATGGGAATTGCATTGAATCTATAGCTTAGGTAGGATAGTCATTTTAATAATATTGATTCTTCCCATCTGTGAGCATGGAATATTCTCCCTTTTCCTCAGGTCTTCTATCTTTCTTAAGTGATTTAAAGTTACCATGGTATAAATCTCCCACATCTTTTGTAAAGTTAATTTCTAGATACTTGATGTTTTTGTATGCTATTGTAAATGAGATAAACTCTTTGATCTCTTTCTGTTCTGATACATTTTTGTATATAAGAATGCAACTGATTTTTGTGTATTGACTTTATAGCCATCTATTTTGTTATATTTTTATTGTTTCTAGAGGCATTTTTGTGGACTCTTTAGGTTCTTCTCTGTATATTATATCGTATACAAATAGTGATATAGTTTGATTTTATTCTTTTCCAATTTGGGTCCCTTTAATTTGTTTTTCTTGCCTGATTGCTATGACTTCTAATACTAATTGAATAAAAGTGGAAACGGGCTGGAGCGATAACACAGTAGTAGGGCATTTTTTTTTGCGAACAGCTGACCCAGGATAGACACAGGTTCGATCCCCAGCATCCCATATGGTCCTCGAGGCAGGAGCGATTTCTGTTTCTAGCACAGAGCTGGGAGTAATTCCTGAGCACTGCTGGATGTGGTCCCAAGACAAAACAAAACAAAAAGTGCAGACAGTAAACATCCTTGCCTTATGCCGTATCTCAGAAATGGTTTTAGTTTCACCATTAAGAATTCTAATAGCTGGGGCTGGAGCAATAGCGCAGTGGTAGGACATTTGCCTTGCATGTGGCAGATCCAGGATGGACTTCAGTTCGATCCTCAGCATCCCATATGGTCCACCAAGCCGGGAGCAATTTTTGAGCAAATAGCCAGGAGTAACCCTGTGTGTCACTGGATGTGCCCCCCACAAAATAAAGAATTCTACTAGTTATAATGTATGATTGAAACTCAATTGTGAACAACTTTGTAATGATAATTAAAAATAATTCAATTAAAAATTTATAATTAAAAAGTTAGTTACCATCCTCAGTGTCAGTGATAGCACAATAAGGTACTTGCCTTACATACTATCAACCTGGGTTCCATTCCTGGCATCCCTTTTTAGTCCCCTAAGTGTGCCAGGAGTATCTGAGTTCACACACACACACACACACACACACACACACACACACACACACATATACACACAGTGTAGTTTTTATATATGGTCATACTATCTTAAGGAAAATTCTGTCTATTGTTGGTGGCTTATCATGAAAGGATCTTGTGAAAAACTTTCTCTACGTGGATATGATCTTATGGTTATTATTTTTATTTATTAATATGATGTCTTATGTTAATATATTTGCACATTTCTGACCATCCTTGCTTCTCTGGAATGAATCCTAATTGATCTTGAATAGTATGACTTTTATAAAATTTTGTTTTAAATTTGCTTAAGCTGAGATTTTAAGGATTTTTTTAAGATTGGTAAGAAATTTTCTTTTCTAGAAATACCTGTCTGCTTTCATTATTAGTGTAAATGTTAGCTTCATAGAAGGTATTAAGAAGGATTAAGAATGCTTAATGAGGGGCCGGGCGGTGGCGCAAGAGGTAAGGTGCCTGTCTTGCCTGCGCTAGCCTTGGACGGACCACGGTTCGATCCCCTGGCGTCCCATATGGTCCCCCAAGCCAGGAGCAACTTCTGAGCACATAGCCAGGAGTAACCCCTGAGCGTTACTGGGTGTGGCCCAAAAACAAAAACAACAAAAAAAAACAACAAAAAAAAGAATGCTTAATGAGTAAAGGCAACAATTCTCTGAAAGTGATAAAATTCACTGTGAAGCCATCTGGACCAGGACTTTTGTTCTGGGAAATTTTAACTACTGTTTCAATTTCCTTATTGTGATTGGCCTTTTTTGGCTTTTTACTTTTTCTTCATTAAGCTTTGGGAGACTACAAATCTATCTTCTTCCAGGTTCTCCAGCTTAATAATAAGTTTGTTAATAATACCTTCTCACTGTTTTCCTACTTGAAGGGTCTGTTATAATTTTTGGCCTTTCATATTTGATCCACTTTATTCTAACATTTTCTCTTTTTCTTTCATGAGTGTAGTTTTAAAGGCTTATCTACCATATTTGTAATTTTGAAGAATCACTCCCCTGGTTACATTGATTCTGTGAATTGCTTTCTCAGTTTCAGTGTTGATTTTTGCTCTTGTTTTCACTTTTTCCCTCCATGTACTTCCTTTTGAGTTTATAATTCTTTCTCTGGATTTTGAGATACATGTTTAGGTTCTTGATTTGGATTTTTTTTCTTTCTTGAAATAGGCCTGCATTGCTGTGTATTTCATGCCTTTGTGGTATCCTCTGGATTCTGATAACTTGCATTTCATTATCATTAGTTTCAAAATATCATTTTATTTCTTCCTTGATTGCTCTTTTGATCCAGTCCATATATATACTTCATGCATCTTGCAGTGTCAGCTTAGTAAAAAGAACTACTTCAGCTGTTGTCTGTGAGTTTTGTGTTGCATCATCAAATTTGATTACCTAGCTGAATAAAGTGTTCTTTTTTTTTTTGTATGCCCAATTCAGTGTATACATATGCCATTCCATTCCCTTTTAACCTGAATGATTTTGTTTAAAACATCCGCTGTGACTTTTATGAATTTTACATTATAGGTAATTTTTGGATTTGCTCTAGCTGCTTTCAAGATAGTTTCTCTGAGATTCTTATCTTTTATATTACAATGTGTCTTAGTGATTATTATTATTTTTTCTAAGTTTGTTTTTTGACTCATATTCTGAACTAGATTTTGGAATCTAAGTTAATATTCAAATTGGGTAAATTTTTTTACTGTGATTTTTTTGTCGAAACTTCTTTCTTTTTTGTCAGTGACCTCGTAATCAGGATGTTATTTCTTTTCAGGCTTTCACATAGATCTGACATTTTCCTCATTTTGTTTATTTTTTTCTCCTTTTTTTCTTTTTGCCTGTTTTCATGTATCTTGTCTTCTAGTTTACTGAATTGTTCTTTTCTGTCATTTTTACTCTCTATCATTTTACTTCAGTTCTCCCACTAGGCTCTACAGATTAGTGATTTCCAATGGAAATATTTTATTTTCTTGTGACTCTTCTCTATTGTTTTCTTTAATTTAATGAATTGTCTAATCAATGTCACTTTGAAATTGTAATCTGGAGAAGTTCTCTATGCTTTGAATATTTCCAAAGTTTTCTTCTTTCCCTTTAGTTCAAATGATTTCTTTGTATATTCAATATGCTTGACATTTCAGCTGCCTTCCCAAGTTGACATTGGTTGACAGGAGTCCTAGTTGGGTTATGATCAGGGCAGAAGGTAACAGAGTCTAAGTGGGTTTTCACTTTGGAGGGTAGCATGCTGATGTGGCTCTGCTCCATTGGGCAGAGATGCCTGACCAGGTTCATATTTGCTTAGGTGCTCTAGGCTCCAGAGATTCATAGTAGATTGAGAGTGTCAAGCAGAAGTGAGACTAGCTAACTTGGAATAACTCTGTTCATTAAAGTGTGCTGCCTTCCCAGAGATTGGTAGCTGAATTTTAGGCTCCAAAGAGTTCAGTTTTATCCTTGTTCTACAGGACCAACAGGGGGACCTGTTGTTTCTAATGATCTGTTTTGTTTTATTATACCAATCTTGTCTTAGATATGCATGATTCTTAGAAGAACTAGGAATTTTGGTTACTATGTAACTGTTGCCTTTCCCTGTGTCATGCATCATTAATTAATGTCTCTGATATCTCTGTTTTAGCCTGAAAGGATAGACCCAAGTGCATCTCGACAAGGATATGATGTCCGATCTGATGTCTGGAGTTTAGGGATCACATTGGTATGTTTATATTGACTCAACCTTGCCAAGGTATTTAGAAGTGAAAGGGTTATTATTCAAGTTTTAGATTCTTTCTTTAGAATTGTTCCTTTTTTCTATCCTTGGTTTTATTTTTCTGTTTTTATCCTCGTGGCTGTAATCACAGAATATTTTAATGGATGGAAAATAAGTTTCTTAGCCTAGGGATCAAACTAGAGTTAAAGGTTTTGTGTCTTTAATGTTGTAGTTCTGAATCTTTTGGGCCTAGATAATAAGAATCTGAACTGCCCTTAAATGGGGAACAAGGAAAATGGCTCATTTGAAATAAAAGCACATATATGCTTATGTTTAGTGGTTTCTATTTGGAATCATTTTTTCACTGAAGTCATAAATGAGTGCGTTATTGAGAATAAGTTATATCTGGGATAAAAATTTAGATGAAAGTTTCTGAACAATGTTGAGAAAGCTCAGTAACAAGGAAACTCATTTTATCTACTAATAAGCACACCTAAATTAACTTTTATTATTTATGGTCTGTATTATAAAACTGTCTTTGTTTGTTTATCCCTGCCTTACCAACAAATTTTATTCTGAAGCTTTAAATTCATTTTCTTATAATTGCTGTCTTACCAAGATTTGAGGATATTTTTGAATTTTTGAACAGCTGCTCTAGCATATTTTACACTGGGTGTCAATTTTCTATCTCTAGATGGGCTATGTCCTGTTGTTAGACAAAAACTTTTTCTTACATTTTCTTCTTAAGACTTTATAGCCCAGGGATAACACAAATTCAGAACATTGATATAATAGGCATTACATTCTAAGATCCTCAATATAAATGTGAATCACTTACCATTTTAGTTGTCCTTGGTGAGTCATGTTACCAGGCCTGGTGAATTCTTTTTATAAACAGTTAAAGCTTAGTTACTTACCTCTGTAGATTTCACATTGTTCCCATTGTGACAAAATATGAGAGTAACTTCTTAGAATCTTGTCTCCTTTTGAAGTCAGTTGAAAAGAACATGGAGGGGCCAGAGAGGTGGCGCTAGAGGTAAGGTGTCTGCCTTGTAAGCGCTAGCCAAGGAAGGACCGCGGTTCGATCCCCTGGCGTCCCATATGGTCCCCCAAAGCCAGGAGTAACTCCTGAGCATCAACTGGGTGTGGCCCAAAAAAAACAAAAAAAAAAAAAAAAAAAAAAGAAAAGAACATGGAACTCAAGCATCTTTTAGGTTCAGCAAGACATAGAATTTTGAACTGAAGCATTTGTTTATAAAGGATATTCACAGTTAAGAAGACCTATGTCTAAACCAGTTATGTTTAAAAAAACAAGTATCTACTTTAGTACAAAAGCAACGTTTTGTTTTGTGAGGATTTGTAGAAAATTTTCAAGTCATTTGTCTTTGTTTCTAAACTTTATAATAGAAAGATAAATATTTCTGATTGCTTTTAATTTAATTTTATATGCATGGATATTTTTATAAAAATAACAACATATGAAATTAATTTGTAAAATCATAAGTACTTTAATTTATGATGTATATCATATATATATATATATATATATATAATTTCCTTTTCTTTTAAATCAAGTTCTTTAGAATGAAGTTATTCCTAATGCTATTAAAGACCAATAGGGTTTTCTCTTCAGAATCATTTTTAGTTTTGTTAAAATTGGCACAAAATAATACATTTCTCTGTGTGTATATGCATACCTGCCTGTTCCCTCCCTCCTCTAAAAGTGTGTGTAATTTTGAGTTAGGAATGAGCATATTTGCAATATGGTGTTTTGTTTGCTTGAAAGCTTTCTTTTCATTGTATAAACTGGTACTAGATCAGCTATATCAATCTAATACTAAATCAATACATTCCAAATCTTTATTGAAGAAAACTAAAAGTATTCTCATGTAGTATGCTCTATCTCAGATGTTATCTTCTCTAGTTAATTTGAAGTCTCAGTATCAATATATCCACCACCTTTTGGTGCTCATAAAATAGAATAAATGTTTTCCATTCTACTGATTTAGATATAGTTCTTGGAAATTATCCCATTTCTACATTTTCCTTAGTCACAAAAGAGAGTGGGAGAAATAAGAGAATTGAATCATAAGTATTTTAATCCCTTGATAGGTTGAGACATGTATCATATCTGATTTGATGTATTGAATTACTATTCTGAAAAGTGTTACTGTTGTCCAAAATGGAAGGTGGCCTTAATTTGGTTTCTTTAATAATATCGATTTGTGGTTGAAATTATAGAAATTATAGCATAGCTTTAGAACAGAATTTATGTATCTTTCCTTTGAGCCTGGATTTTGTTTGTTGATGTGTAGCTCTACAAAGAAATTTCATCACTCCTTGAGATTTTTTGTTTTGTTTTGTTTTTGGGGTCATACCCGGCAGTGCTCAGGGGTTCCTCCTGGCTCTAAGCTCAGAAATCGCTCCTGGCAAGCTCAGGGGACCATATGGGATGCCGGATTCAAACCACCGTCCTTCTGCATGCAAGGCAAATGCTCTACCTCCATGCTACCTCTCCAGTCCCACTCCTTGAGATTTTTATTTAGATGATTACTATCTTCATACTTTACTAAAACCTTCTAGTATCTTTTATTCAAAGAAAGCAGAACTAAACCTAGTGCCCCGCCCCCCACATATATCTAAGAAACATTATATGTACTTATATCTGGTATTTCTCTTAAGTACTTTGAATTTCTTTAAGATGAAATTCTTTTTTTTTTCTAAATGTCACATATATTTAGCCATATTAGTTTTGAAATATCCCTTATTTTATAGCCATTCCAGTGAGTAGTTAGTAAATAATACCTAGTGTATTTTATTTTTCCTCTCTGTTCTTTTTAGTATGAGTTAGCCACAGGCCGATTTCCTTATCCAAAATGGAATAGTGTATTTGATCAACTAACACAAGTCGTGAAAGGAGATCCTCCACAGCTGAGTAATTCTGAGGAAAGGGAATTCTCCCCAAGTTTCATCAATTTTGTCAATTTGTGGTGAGTACTTAATTTATGAATACTCAAATATGTGAATGTAGTGAGTTTGTGTAATTTTTACCGACCAAAGGGATCCATTTCATCATGTTCTGCCCTTTAAACTGATATTCTGGATTATTTTAGCCACCTGGAAGATTATAGGTAGCCTGCAAGTACATTGCTCTGTTATTTTGTTTACTACTCAAATATTGAAAAAAAAATTGGGTACTTGAGAAGCTATTGTTGCTAAAATTTTAGAACCCTGTGCACAAAAAAAAAGTCCAAATTAAGATTGATGTTATTTTGGTCTTTCAAAGTTTACTGTGGCATGGCTGAGGGGAGCAAAGAATAGAGTAAGGGCCATGGGACAGTGGTGTTGGGAAGTAGACACTCTGGTTGAGTGTTTGTTGCTGGAATGTTGTATGCATGAAACCCTACAAATAGTTTTGTAAATCGTGGTGCGTGAGACCTTTCCAGGTAAGAATTTAGGGGGTGGCTCATTGTTTTGTTATAACATATAATAATATAGTTGGGATTATGTAGTAGAATTAATTCCAAAGCTTATGTGGCAACTATATAACAACTCTTAGGAACCTTTTTCTATAGATGATGTAAATTCCCAGGAAGTACCTTATTTTAGTAGGTATAATAGTGTGTGTGTGTGTGTGTGTGTGTGTGTGTATGTGTATGTGTGTGTGATTGAGAGAGAGAGAGGGGTAAGAATATTATCTTGAAACATGTTTTTTCATATTTTTCATTCATTTTTTTCATATATTCCCATTAGTCTGTATCCCTCCCCCAAAAATCCTGTTAAATCTTTTAGAAGATTCTTCATATATTGGTATGATCATGGGATTTTTGATCATATTATATTAATTGATTTGTGTATGTTCATCTGTCCTTTTGGGGGTGAATTTTTCTTTTTTTTTTTTTCAAGTTTAATTTACTTACTTTTTTTTTATTTTTTAATTTTTTTTTAGTATATTTTTAAGGGGTGAATTTTTCTGGGTCATGAAGAATGATTCTCTTATTGTGTTGTTGGATTTAACATGACTAAAAATGAAACCAGACCTGCGATGTTTAGGGCTTCTTACTGGCGCTGCAGTCAGGAATTACTCTGTGGTTCTTGCTGGACCAACGATATCTGATGTTTAGGATCGAACTCAGGTCAGCCACGTGCAAGATAGGCATCCTACTTGCTGTATGATTGCTCAATCTGGTAGGACAAAATTAAGGGTGTTTGTATATATGTTTCTCTGGAATATACGTTTGTATTTTCTTTTTTTAAACTCTTAGGATTTTTTGGTGTCATTGTGATATTAACTTTGTGGAATATATTTTGAAATGTTTTACTGCTGATATTTTTGGAAGATTTTGAACAGAATGGATATAATTCTTTGAAAATTTTGTTAGTACTCTCTAATGAAACTATCTAGTCCAGCCACCACT
This sequence comes from Suncus etruscus, assembly GCF_024139225.1. Classification (NCBI taxonomy): domain Eukaryota; kingdom Metazoa; phylum Chordata; class Mammalia; order Eulipotyphla; family Soricidae; genus Suncus; species Suncus etruscus. Next base: position 91,064,091 of record NC_064854.1, read on the forward strand.
TTTTTAAAAGAAAAGTTTGATTATTATTCCAATTTTTACTTGCAATTGATTTATTCTATTGATTTTTCTCTTAAGTTTACAAAGCTTTTAAAAGTCATGGATATTAACCCATTGTCACACGAGCAGTAGGCAGTTATTCTCCTTCAGTCTATAGGTGCCTTTATATTTTGCTTATTATTACTTCTGTAGTACAGAAATTTCTTAGTTTGATGTAGTTTCATTTTGTAAATCTTTGTTTGGTCAAAGACATTGACCCAATAAGAGGCCTATATTTCTAGTGTGATACATGAAGTGTTCTGCCTGTTTTTACTCAATATATTTTATGGTTTCAGGTCTTACTAATATCAAGGGTTTATTTTGTTCTTTTGTTTTTTGTTTTTGTTTTTGTTTTTTTGGGTCACACCCAGCAGCACTCAGGGGTTACTCCTGGCTCTACTCTCAGAAATTGCCCCTGGCAGGCTTCGGGGACCATATGGGATGATGGGATTCGAACCACCATCCTTCTGCATGCAAGGCAAACATGCTATTTCTCCGGCCCCTAATATCAAGGTTTTCAATCCATTTTAAGTTAACTTTTTTGCTTGGTGTTAGAAAGGATCTGAATGTTTCTTTAATATGTGATTGCCCAGTTTTCCCACCAATATTTCTTGAAGAGGCTTTCCTTGCTCCACTTGATTCTTGGCTCCTTTGTCAATTATTAGCTGTTCTTTATACATGAAGCTCTGTTTCTGTACTCTCAATTTAATTCTGAGAGTATGTCTTTATTCCATTTTTATATAGAGCTAATTACTGCAGTGTTATAGAATAACTCAAAATTAAGGAAATAGATATATTGAAATCATTTAGTCTTTTGGAAAGATTGTCATATTGATTAACCTGATACATGAGAGTGGTGTGTTTCTACTTATTTTGACTTGTCTATTTCTTTTAATAGTTATTTATAACTTCTCTTTTACTTTTCATGTTAAATTGATTTCCAGTACTTTATATTTTTTTAAATAAATTGTTTACAAAAATCAATGGCGTTTTTATATACCAATAATGATAGGGAAGAAATGGACATTAAGAAAACAATTCCATTTACAAAATCAAATATCTTTGAGTCAACTTGACTAAAGACATGAAGGACCTATAGAAAACTATAAAACACTGCTTCAAGATAAGAGAGGACATGAGGAAATGGAAACATATACCCAGCTCATGGATTGGCAGGATCAACATCATTAAAATGGCAATACTCCCCAAAGCATTGTACAGATTTAATGTGATTCCTCTAAAGATACCCATGACATTCTTCAACGAAGTGTATCAAACTTCTGAAATTCATTTGGAACAATAAACACCCTCGAATAGCTGCTAAAGCACTCCGTGGGAAAAGAAATATGGTAGGCATTACTTTTCTAAACTTTAAATTGTATTTCAAAGCAATAGTTAATCAAACCAGCATGGTATTGGAATAAAGACAGACGCTCAGATCAGTGAAGTAGGCTTAAATAGGCTTGAGTACTCAGACAATGTGTCCCAGACATATAATCACCTAATTTTTGATAAAGGAGCAAGAAGTCCTAAATGGAGCAAGGAAAGCCTCTTCAACTGGTGATGTTGGCACAACTGGTTAGCCACCTGCAAAAAAGCGAACTCAGACCCCCAGTTAAAAAACATGTACGAAGATAAAATCCAAATGGATTAAAGACCTTGATATCAGATCTGAAACCATAAAGCATATAGAACAACATGTAGGTAAAACACTCCATGACATTGAGACTAAAGGCATCTTTAAGGAGGAAACGGCACTCTCCAAACAAGTGGAAGCAGAGATAAACAGATGGGAATATATTAAGCTGAGAAGCTTCTGCACCTCAAAGGAAATAGTGCCCAGGGTACAAGAGCCACCGACTGAGTGGGAATTATTCACCCAATACCCATCAGATAAGGGGCTAATATCCAAAACATAGAAGGCACTGGCAGAACTTTACAAGAAAAAAAAAATCTAATCCCATCAAAAAAAGGGGAGAAGAAATGAAAAGACACTTTTCAAAGAAGAAATACAAATGGCCAAAAGACACAGATGGTACCTCATAGTTGTTTCGATTTGCATCTCCATGATGATTAGTGATCTGGAGCATTTTTTCATGTGCCTTTGGCCATTTGTATTTCTTCTTTATTTAAGTGTCTGTCCATTTCTTCTCCCCATTTTTTGATGGGATTAGATGTTTTTGTTTTTTTTTTTTTCTTGTAAAGTTCTGTCAGTGCTTTGTATGTTTTGGATATTAGCCCCTTATCTCATGGGTTTTGGGTGAATAGTTTCTCCCACTCAGTGGGTGGCTCTTGTATCCTATGTCCTTTGAGGTGCAGAAGCTTCTCAGCTTAATATATTTCCATCTGTTAATCTCTGCTTTTACTCGTTGGGAGAGTGTCGTTTCCTCCTTGAAGATGCCTGTAGTCTCAGTGTTATGGAGTGTTTTACCTATGTGTTGTTCTATATACCTTATTGTATCAGGTCTGATATCGAGGTCTTTAATCATCCATTTGGATTTTACCTTTGTACATGATGTTAGCTGGGGGTCTAAGTTCGCTTTTGTGAAAGTTGTTAGCCAGTTGTGCCAACAGCACTTGTTGAAGAGGCTTTCCTTGCTCCATTTAGGACTTCTTGCTTCTTTTTCCCAGATTAGGTGATTGTATGTCTAGGGAACATTCTCTGAGTATTCAAGCCTATTCCACCGATCTGAGGGTTTGTCTTTATTCCAATACCATGCTGTTTTGATAACTGTTGCTTTGTGATACAGTTTAAAGTTGGGGAAAGTAATGCTTCCCATATTCTTTTTCACAATTATTGCTTTAGCTATTCGAGGGTGTTTATTGTTTCAAATTAATTTCAAGTGTTTTATCCACTTCTTTCAAGAGTGTCATGGGTATCTTTAGAGGGATCGCATTAAATCTGTACAATGCTTTGGAGAGTATTGCCATTTTAATTACGTTAATCCTGACATTCCATGAGCAGGCACTCCAGTTTTTTTTACATGTGTCATTTGCTTGGATGATTTTCCTCCAGCCTTTGATTTTGAGTCTATGTTTTTTCTCAGGTGTGTTTCTTTAAGGCAGCAGAAAGCTGGATTTAGTTTTTTGATCTCTTCGCCACTCTGTCTCTTGATGGGTTCATTTAGTCCAGGGGTCCTGAAACTTTTTAAACAGGGGCCAGTTCACTGTCCCTCAGACCATTGGAGGGTCTGACTATAGTAAAAACAAAACTTATGAACGAATTCTTATGCACACTGCATATATCTTATTTTGCAATGAAGAAACAAAACAGATACAAATACAATATGTGGCCCGCAGGCCATAGTTTGAGGACCACTGATTTAGTCCATTGACATTAAAAGAGATAATTGTGATGGGACTTAGTGCCATCTTTGTGTAGAAGAGTTTGGTGTGTCTGTTGGTTGTCTTGTCTTAAATTAGGCCTTTAGTTTTTGTTTTTCTTTCTTTCCTTTTTTTTTTTTTGGTTTTTGGGCCACACTCGTTTGACGCTCAGGGGTTACTCCTGACTATGCGCTAAGAAATGGCTCCTGGCTTGCGGGGACAAGACAATTTACCACAAGCCAATAGTTTATTCCCAAATGGGATAAACTAAAAGCCTTTCCTTTAAAATCTGGTACAAGACAAGGCTGCCCTCTCAACATTGCTATTTAATATAAAGTTGGAAGTTCTTGCTATAAACTAAAAGCCTTTGCTTTAAAATCTGGTACAAGACAAGGCCGCCCTCTCAACATTGCTATTTAATATAATGTTGGGAGTTCTTGCTATAGCAATTAGGCAAGAAAGCAAAACAAAGGCATCCAGATAGGAATGGAAGAAATTAAGCTCTGACTCTGCAGATGACTTGATACTATATTTAGAAAACCCTAAAGATTCTACCAAAAAGCTTCTAGAAACAGTAGTTTTATATAGCAAAATGGCATGTTACAAAATTAACACAAAAACCAATAGCCTTCTTATATACCAATAATGATAAAGAAAAAATGGACATTAAAAAAAATCCATTCACATTAGTGTCACACTTCCTCATATATCTTGGAGTCAACTTAACTAAAGGACCTATACAAAGAAAACTGCAGAGGCCAGAGAGATATCATGGAGTAAGGCATTTGCCTTGGATGCAGAAGGATAGTGATTCGAAATCCGGCATTCCACATGGTCCCCTGAGCCTGCCAGGAGCGATTTCTGAGTATAGAGCCAGGAGTAAACCCTGAGTACTGCCAGGTGTGACTCAAAAACTAAAAACAAACAAACAAACAAAAAAAATACCTTCAAAAACCTGTTTCAAGAACTATAAGAGAACACAAGGAAATGGAGACACATACTCTGCTAGTGGATTTGGAGGATTAAAATCATTAAAATGTAAATACTTCCCAAAGCATTGTACCGATTTAATGCTATTCCTCTAAGGATACCCATGACATTCTTCAAAGAAGTAGATCAAACACTTCTGAAATTCTTTGGGAACAAAAACATCCAAGAATAGCTAAAGCAACCCTTGGGGAAAGAAATATGTGAGGCATCACTTTCCCTACTTTTAAATTGTATTATAAGCAATAGTCATTAAAACAGCAGGGTAATGGAATATTGAAGACCCAGATCAGTGGAATAGACGTGAGTATTCAGAGAATCTTCCCTAGACATACAATAAATTAATATTTGATAAAGGGGCTATAAAGGTAAAATGGGGCAAGGAAAGCCTCTTAAACAAGTGGTATTGGGACAACTGGTCAGCCACATGCACAAAGGTCAAATCAAATGGATCTTGATATCATCTAATCTATCAAAAAATGGGGAGAAGAAATGAACACACTTTCTCAAAGAAGAAATACAAATGGCCAAAAAGCATATGAAAAAATGCTCCATATCACTAATCATCAGGGAGATGAAAATTCAAACTAGTTATCATCTAACACCACAGAGAATGGCACCAGTCACAAAGAACAAGAACAGTCAATGCTGGCAGCATGTGGGGAAAAAGGAACTCTCATTTACTGTTGGTGAGTATGATGTCTAGTCTAGCCTTTATGTAAAACAACATGGAGATTCCTAGAAAACCAGAGATTGAGCTTCCATATGATACAATTATACCACTCTTAGGGATATACCCTGGGGGGGGGGGGGAACCACAATACAGAATGCCCTACTAACACCTTTATTTATTGCAGCACTATTTACATTAGCAAGAACCTGGAAAGAACCAAGATGCCCTTCAACAGATGAATGGCTAAAGAAACTATGATGTATAAATACACCATGAAATGTTATGCAGCCATCAGGAGAGATGAAGCCATGAAATTTTTCTATACATATATGGACATGTAAACTATTATGCTGAGTAAAATTAGTCTGAGGGAAAGAGATAGATACAGAATAGTCTCTCTCATCTATGGGTTTTAAGAAAAATAAAAGACATTATTGAAATAGTGCTCAGAGACACAATAGATGAGGATTGGAACCACTGGCTCAAAATATTAAGCTTACCACAAAGAGTGGTAAGTTAGAGATATAACTACACTGACTATGATCATGATAATGTTAATGAGTGAGAGATATAGAAGGCCAGAGGTGGGGCAATTGGTGGTAGGAATGTTGGACTGGTTAAGGGGAGTGTTCATTTTTGACTGAAACCCAAGTACAATTATGTGTGCAATCATTGTGCTTAAATTTATTATTAAAATAAAATATTGGCTTGAATCCCGGTGTCCCATATGGTCCCCCGTGCCTGCCAGGAGCTATTTCTGAGCAGACAGCCAGGAGTAACCCCTGAGCACTGCTGGGTGTGGCCCAAAAACAAAACAAAAAATAAAAAATAAAATAAAATAAAATAATAAATCTACTTCCAGTGATTTTCAGAAAACTGAAGTGACAGAAATCTTCCCTAACAGATTCTGTTTTTATTTGTTTGTTTGGTTGGTTTTTGGGTCACACATTCTGTGAGGAAAACATTTTGATGTTCACTTTATAGACAGAGATATCACTAAACAAGAAACTTTAGACCTATATCTCTAATGATTTTTGATCTTCAACAAATATTAGTAAAGCATCACATGTTAGTAACACGTTAAAAAAGTTGAGCATCCTGACCAAGTATTTATTCCTGGAACCCTTTTATAGGGGGTTTAATATATGTAAGCCAACCAATGAAATAAGCTATATCAGTGAAAGGATTGTTTTTGGTTTTTTTTTTGTTTTGCCTTTTTTTTTTCCTTTGTTCAAGTTCAAACTTTTGCTCCTATGTTGAAGAGTAGCTGTGCATATAACTGAGGCTCTGTCTCTGGGCTCTAAATTCTATTTCTGAAATGCAGTCTTTCTTCAAGTACCACAGTCATACTTTCTGTAGCTTTTATTTTAATATGATTTTTATTTTAATTATAGTAGCTTGCATATCGTTCACAGTAATATTCCAGGTACATATTTACATTAAATCAGGGGAATTCCCACCACCGAATTTCTCCCACAACCGCTCCCATCCTGCCTCCCATATCCTTCACTCCCCCCCCCCCCCAGGTGCTTGCTAGCATGTGTGGTCCCTTCTATGTTTAGTATTACTTAGTGGTCTTATAACTGTTTGGTCTTGGTGCCTCCATTACTGCCCCCTCTAATTGGGAGGCGGGACTAGAAAGCTCAAATTATGTGGTTTTGTTTGAGTAAGAGAAAGGTAATATGATGGGGTAAAAATCGACTATGCCGACTATGAGCAGAGTCATTCTAGAGGCTCTCATACTTGGTTTGAGCGACAATGGGGAGAAGAAGGTGAAACACCACAACAGTTCAAAAAGAGGAATCAAATAAGATATCCAGAGAGCACTACAGCACTAAAAATATGCACCACATAGTTGCCATGGTCTTGAGATAGGAAATATGACAAGGTGCAAAGAGGAAGAAGAGAAGAGAAGAAAGAAAAAGTAAATATATAATTGAAAAAAAAAAAAAGGACAACTATTTCAGTATCTAACCCAAAACAAAGAAATTGACAAAAACAAGACTGGAATCCGAAGATCTAGAAAACCTGTAGCTTTATAGTATAATTTAAAGTTTTGAAAAGAGAAGCCTCATATTCTTTCTTCCTGAGATTACTTTGATGGCTATTCTTGTGGGGAAGGAGATAATTGTTTCATATAAAATTAAACTGCATCTTGTCAGTGTATGTCATAAGTTCTTTTATAGATATTGTATTGAATTTGTATAATGTCTTGGGTAGCATGGTCTTTTGGAAATATTAATTCTTCTGATTCGTGAATAGAGGGTATATTTTCAATACCTTTATTCTTTCATTTCTTTTACTAGTAATTTTTAGTTTTGTTTGTATATCTTCCGGTCGTTCTGTTAAGTTTATTCCTAGGTACTTGATATCTTTGGGGGAGGGGAGAATTCTCAGAACTTATACTCAGTGACTATATGGGATGGTGGGAATCAAATCTGGGTTGGCCACATGTAAGGCAAGTACACTATCCACTCACTATACTATTGCTCTATTCCCAGAGCACTTGATTTCTTTTTGAGGTCAAGTTGTGAATGAGATTTTCTTTTCTAACTTATTTGCTAATATATTTGTTATGAATTTTTGTGTGATTCGTAGTTTGCCGTATAATTGTATACGTTTATTGTTTCTAGGAGGTTTTATTGTTGTTGTTGTTGTTGTTTTTTATAAATCTTTAGGTGTTCTAAGTGTAGTATTATGTCACAGCAGATAGTTCTCAGTTTGGGTGTCCATAATATAACTTTCTTGTCTAATTGCTATAGCTAGGACTTCCAATACTATGTTGAAAAGTGGTAGTGAAAGTAGGCAACCTTGTCTTATTATGCCTCTTCTTAGATGGAAAGCTTTCCATTTTTCATTACTGAGTATAATCTTAGCTTGTTGTTACATAGTAAATGACTTTAGCAATTTCCATGGTACTATCTCACTGACCCCAAATGTTTTTCTATTTTAATAATGTAATTTTTATGTCATTTTAGCCTTACAAAAGATGAATCCAAAAGGCCAAAGTATAAAGAACTTCTGGTGAGTACGCAACTTTCAAACTTTTAGGTCTTCCTCATCCCTTTGTGTGATGATTGATCGAATAGCTAGTGGACCTCTTTCATAGATGAGCAGTCTTGCATTATTGAAAATTTGAAAAATGTTTTTAAAGATTTTTGAAAAGGGAAATTTTATTCAAAGTTTTTGTATTTATTAGTTTCTCATGAAACTCTGACCTTAAAATAATCTCAAAGAAATTTAATATCCATAATTTACATTGTGTAGTCTGTATATGTTTAAATCATCAATGAAGATGTATTCTTTTGGAGAGGAATTTAATTTGGGGGCTGGCGATGCTCAAGGATTAGATTCTCCTGGCTTTTCATTCAGAAATCACTCTTTGTGGTGCTTGGGTAATCATGGGGTGCCCAGGATTAAACCGGAGTCCTCCACATGCTAGGCAAACACTCTTCCCGTTGTATTATTGCTCTAACCCCAAGGATATGACTTGACTTAATGCTCTCATATAAATATAGCCAATTCTCTTTACTTTGAAAATTCTTACCCATACCAAAGAAACGTGTATATTTCAATTTTTTATTTTGTTTAAAATGAGGTAAAGTGACTTAGAAAACTTTTAGTAACAGTTTTGGGTCTTTAGTATTCTACTTCTAAGTGACAGCATCCCATCAATCAGTGACTTATGCTCCTTTTCTTTTTTCACTAGGGCATTTAATTTTTGTCATTCATTTGTATTGAAACTTATAAAAAATTTTATAATAGTATTTTTTATTCTTCATGCATACAGTGTTACTACACTATACCTATCAACAAAGTACCAGTATCCCTGTACCACTGCCTAGATCTTTTTTGTCTGCCCTCTCAACTCTCACACTTAACCTCTGTTTCCCACCATCTTCCATCCTTCTTCTACTGATCATATTCGTAGAATCAGTTCTTAGACTCTTCTGAGTTTAAGATTTCGGTTTCATTGTCTATTCCATTGTTTTGTTTCTTTATGGATCAGATCTTTTCATATTTATCTTTTTTTTTTCTTACTTTTCATAAAAGCTTTCTTAATAGGTCTAATTTCATTTTCAACAGGATAGGAACTATTTGACTTCTAGAGTTACTAAAATGACCTAGTGAGTAGGCAGTAGCCTTAAATGCATTTAGAGAACACTTTCTCTTTCTTAAGGAAGGTAGAATTCCAAGAGTGCTGTCAATTTTTCTGAAAAGAAGATAAACTGGGAAATATTGCTCTAGTACATTTAGAAACTTGGGCATTTTAAACAGGTTATTGGATGTAGTAGTGGTTTTAGCAGAGAACAAAGTACTATTATGTAATTGGGAATATTTTAAGAAAAGATCTACCTGTTTGTCACAATTAGCTTCTAGCTCTACAGCATTTTGGTCAAACTTTTGGGTAATTTCAGCAATGGTGATAAAGATGTCTAGTCACAATATTTTTAAAATATGAGACATTATGGAGATAAAGCTCAGACATAAGGTCTTACAAGCAGTTATAGGGACAGTAGGTTTTGGCAGGTCGACACTAGTAAAAAGGCTTATATTGAATATGCCTTGGAGAAAAAGTCAGAAGAATTGAAATTTGGTGGTTTTCGGGGTGGGGTGGTGTACTGGTGATGGAATTCATGGTTAACTTCATACATGCCAGTTGCATGCTCTCTTAATAAGTTTTCCAAGAAAACTGAAATTATTTTTGTACGATTCTTTACATACAGTAGGGGGAAGTGAGATATTGAACTTTCTCTATCAGCGTCAAAAAACCATTAACATCTGCATGAAATATTGGTTGTGTTTGCCTGTTCTATAATACTTCACATCCATATGTGGTTTGAGTCTTCAGTGATTGCTGTATTACAATTTGGAAAAGTTCAGTGTGGCCTAATACAAATACTGATAATTTTTTCTTTTTTAATTTTTTTTTTGCAGAAACATCCCTTTATTTTGATGTATGAAGAACGTACAGTAGAAGTTGCATGCTATGTTTGTAAAATCCTGGATCAAATGCCAGCTACTCCCAGCTCTCCCATGTATGTTGATTGATATCGCTGCTACATCAGACTCTAGAAAAAAGGGCTGAGAGGAAGCAAGACATAAAGAATTTTCATCCTGTATCACAGTGTTTTATTGCTCGCCCAGACACCATGTGCAATAAGATTGGTGTTCGTTTCCATCATGTCTGTATATTTCTGTCACCTAGAACATGCATCCCTGTAATACCTGATTGATCACACAGTGTTAGTGCTGGTCAGAGACACCTCATCTGCTATTTTGTGATGAATATACTCATGAAACGTGGAAGTCAGTACGATCAGTTTGTTGATTGTGAATAGATCACATCTTAAATCCATTTCTAGACTTGAAATCTGGAGACACAGCTACTGGAATGGTGTTTTGTCAGACTTCCAAATATTGGAAGAATGCAGTGATGGTTGTACTATGTCAGAACATAGAGACTTCTGTTGAGCGAGAAGAGCTTGCACAGCCAGTGAGACACATTGCCTTCTGGAGCTTAGAGACAAAGGAGGAATTTATTTTCTTCACCAAGTGCAATAGTTTTACTGATTTGATATTCTGTTGCTTTACAGTCACAGTGGATGTTTGGAGATTGATGTGCTCAGCCAAATTTCCTGTTTGAAATATGTTTAAATGAGAATGAATTTATCTTTACCAAAAAATCATGTGTTCAAAGAGGTGAACATTAAAATATTGAGACAGGACAGAATGTGTTTTTTTTTCTCCTTGACCAGTCCTACTCTTCATTGGGAAGACTCAGGAGTCCGCTACTTGTCAAAGAAGGTGCTGATCTAAGAATTTTCATTCTCAATTTGGTATGCTGCCAACTTGATGTTCCATCTGCCACAAATTGCCAGGACTGAAAGAAGAAAAGCAGTACTGAGAGCAGAGTTTACAGATATTACTACTTGTAGCTTACTGGAACAAGTTATAGCAGATATATATTCCCCCTTGTCTCAAGCCTAATACTTTAGCCATCGTAACTCACTAACAGGGAGAAGTAGCTATTAGCAATGTGCCTTGATTGATTAGATAAAGATTTCTTGTAGGCAGCAAAAGACCAAATCTCAGTTGTTTGCCCTCACTGGTACAGGTCTTCAATTACTGAATCTCTTTTATATCCTTGTGGTCTGTTGCCACTATGTGACTTTTGCTTAATCCACTATTTCACCTTTTTCCTGTATTTAAATACCTTATAATCACTAGGTATTCCTTGCCAAGGATAATTAGCCCTCTATTTCTTCATATGCCCAAAATTTGAAATCTAGGACCCAACTAATGTGTAGGTGATGAAAAATGCATCATTCAGACAAACTGAAATAGGCGTCGGAGCAATAGCACAGTGAGTAGGGTTTTTGCCTTTCCTGTGGCCAATCCAGGATCCATCCCTGGTATCCCATATGGTCCCCTGAGTGTAGAGCTAGGAGTAACCCCTGAGCATTGCCAGGTGTGGCCCAACACTCCCCCAAATCTGAAATGGAAGTGGTTTAGATAAGACATAATCTGTGTCTTCAGAAAGTAACCATCATTTCTTGAAACTCTACAACTACAGAAAAGCAAAAAAGGAAAAAGGAAACAAACTTTGAGATAGCTAGAAGAAGCTATTTAAATTTGCCATCCTTTGCTTTGCTCCTAACTCAGTTTTACTCTGGCCTTCCATCCTTAAACATTCGGTCTTCATAGAACAGTTATGCAGCACTGTGAGAGGTTTAAGCACACTGGAATGTGAAATAGTCATGGTTTGAGATTCAGTACTGCCATTACTGGATGAAATTATGGCAGGTATTGCTGTATCTCTTCCCAGCGTAGTGATTCTAAATGCTATAGAATAAGGGGAGAATGGGTCTGTTTAAAGTTATATTTATGTAAGGCTGGGGATTTAAAAGTGGCTTCTTTGATCACTTTGCTATTGCCTATTTTCTTCTCCATGGCATTCTAAACAGTAGACTACCCAGTGTTTTGAAAGGAATCATTGCTATGTATTTTTCAACCAAACCAAGCCATTATCCTCCATTGCTCCCTGGGATTCAAGAAATTTCTCTGTCGTCAACTCACATCTGACTCAGCCTAAGGTCACTTGTCATACACATGAAGATAACAGCATTTCTGACTGTCTAGGAGCTAATCTGACCATTTTATTGTGGAATACCACAGAAAATGGCAATTTTAGTGTATTAATCACAGATTATTATAAACTATAAACTAAAGGGCAGGAGTTTATTACAATGTGTCTTTATTAAAACAAAATGGTGTATAGTGTTCACAAACTGTGAAATTGTGTAAGAACTGTACATTGTGAGCTCTGGTTATTTTTCTCTTGTACCATAGAAAAAATGTATAAAAATTATCAAAAAGCTAATGTGCAGGGATATTGCCTTATTTGTCTGTAAAAATGGAGCTCAATAACATAACTGCTTCTTGGAGCTTTGGAATATTTTATCCTGTATTCTTGTTTGAATTTCTCCTCTATTTAAAATATATACATGGAATCAAAGTGTTTATGTAATAGTTCTATCCTTTTGCCTGCAGGTCAGTTGTAATAAATCTAGGATGTGATGACGACTTTGTAATTTGATTTTCTGAAGTCAGATCCTAAGTGGGAAAAATTGAAAAAAATTTCCATTAAGATAAGTGCATTTCATATTGGGAAAATATTTTTCCTTTAGAAAGGTATATAGTTTTCTTTCTTTTCCTATGCCTGCTATGCCTCACCTTATTCTTGAAATAATGAAGGTATGATTCAGAATCACTTTTAACTTTGTTTTTATGTTTTTATTTGTTTTCACGAATGACCTGTCCGACTTCTTATTTTTTCTTACTTTTTGTCCGTACTTAAACTAAAAGGTTTTACTCTTCTTTTTCCTATTCCTTTGTTTTATTAGCTGAAATTTGTCTGAATGCTCCTATTTGTACCTGATGAATAGTGTTCAGCCTTTTTGCCCCTAGTGCTATGTATGATATATATATATGACTACTAATCTTTTGTTGTTGTTGTTGTTTTTTGGGGCCACATCCAGTGATGCTCAGGGGTTACTCCTGGCTATGCACTCAGAAATTGTTCCTGGCTTGGGGGACCATATGGGACACGGTTCGTCCTAGGTTAGCGCATTCAAGGCAAACCCCCTATCGCTTGTGCCACCACTCTGTCCCCAATGACTACTTTTTTTTTTTTTTTTTTTTGGTTTTTGCGCCACACCCGGCGTTGCTCAGGGGTTACTCCTGGCTGTCTGCTCAGAAATAGCTCCTGGCAGGCACGGGGGACCATATGGGACACCGGGATTCGAACCAACCACCTTTGGTCCTGGATCAGCAGCTTGCAAGTGCCGCTGTGCTATCTCTCCGGGCCCGACTACTAACTTTTAAGTCTAAAAATTGAGTCCACAAATATATATGGTCAGTAGAAGAGGTATGGGTAATGGTGGGAAACAAAGTTAAGTGGGAGAATTGAGGAAGAAGAGGGCAGACAAGAAAAGATCTTGGCAGTGGTAGAGGGTTACTGGTACTTTGCTGATGGGTGTAGTGTAACACTAAGCATAAAGAATAAAATTAGATATCAACTTAGGTTGTAACGACTCAATGATAGGGTGCAGGAGCCAAGAACTTTATGGGTTAAAAACTGGTAGAAGTCTGAATTTCAACTGCTATGGTTACATAGTACTACTAGTGGTGTGGTTGTAACAGTAATGTGGTGGTGGTTGTGGTAGTGGTGGTGATTGTGGTGATGGTGGTGGTGGTGGTGGTGGTGGTAGTAGTAGGTCTTTAACCTTTTCCTTTGATTGCTTCTAACCTTATCTAAAATTAGGTGATTCTGTTAGAGAACTAGATGTGGGTAAGTATAATGTTTTCCAAAGGACTATAGAGATCCTGCTCACTCCAATTAAATCCTATTAACTAGAGGGAAGAATACCCCCATTGAATTTCAAGTCACAATAAACATCAATTGTTTATTTGCAAGACAGTGTCATGAGAAATGGGTGTTTATATACTGCATTCTGGGTTCATTACCTCTTTGTTAATTTCATTGAACCCATAGTCTTCCATAATCCTGTAATTTTATGTACAAGGTAAAAAACGATTTCAGAGAAGGGAGCTAAAATTCAGAATCAAAGCTATAACACTATTGGAAATTGTGTTAAATTTTCAAAGAACTATTGTAGAATTTAGAAGTGGAAAATTGAGTGCTTGGGACTAGTCATTTATATATATAATAAAGGCCTATTTTAGTCATACATCACAGCAGTGTATAAAGTGCTTATTCTTAGTCCTAGTTAGAAACACTGAAGATGGAAACTACACCTGACCAGTGGGGCCCGACTGTGAAAAACTGTGAGTGCTGCCTGTGAGTGTCTATCTACTGTCCTCTTGCGTGAACCTCTTGGAAGTGGGCCGAAAAGAGGCTCCAGCAGAGCACTTTGGCTCTGCTTCACTACGTGGCCATGCGCTCTTTCTCAGAAAAGAACACCATCGCGACAAGAAGAAAAAATCGCACTAAGAACTGTGCTGGATCACAGAAGCAAGCATTTCTCTACGACTGTCTTCTCTGCTGCGTGCTCAGACCTAAGATTTGATCCTGTGTGAGGCTTCATCCACGGAGGACTCCCCTCCTTTAGAGGCAAGTTGGCCCATCCAGAAAGGGCGGAGCCAGAGGAGTGTGCTGCCTGCATCATATAGCCAATGAATACCACCACAACACAGAAAAACCCACAATACAAGTGTGACAATGGGGAAACAACGCAGGCCAGCATCAGACATAGAGAATGAAGATGACAATTCTGATGACCAGATAATGACCAACCAACCAACTAATCAACCTCTCAGATAAAGACTTTAGACTAGCAATATGGAAGATCCTCAACTAACTCAAAGAAACCATGGATCGAGTTGAACAGAACACTAATAAGAACCAAGACAATATGAAGACAGAAATCACAAAACTCCGAACTAAAATAACATGTTAAATAACAGGCCTGAAAAACTCAGTAAACGAAGTGAATGACAAAATGGATAAGCTCTGGGACAGGGTATCAGAAGCTGAGAATAGACTTGGTGCTGTGGAAGATGAGATACATAACAATTCCATACAGCAGGAGAGATTGGAAAAAAAAAACTTAAAGTAAATGAACAGACAATGGAAAAATTAGTCAAAGAATGGGAATAGATGAAAATAGAAGTCTATGATAAGCTCAACAGAAACAACTTAAGAATCATTGGAGTCCTAGAGACCCAGGAAGAAAATTTCCAGGAAGAATCAACGGTCAAGAACATCATTAAAGAGAAACTTCCAGAGCTAAAGAATATATTTGATCAAATCCTGCGTGCTTGAAGAGTACCAACCGAAAGAGACCTCAGAAAAACCACCAAAAGACACATCCTAGTCACAATGACAAATGCCACAGATAGAGAAAGAATTCTGAAAACAGCAAGATCAAAAGGGGAAATTACGGTCAAGCAAGCATCCTTGAGATTTACAGCAGACCTGACACCAGAAACAGTCAATGCCAGAAAGCAGTGGTGGGATGTTGTGACAAGACTGAATGAAATGAATGCTTCACCTAGAATACTGTACCCAGCAAAACTCACTTTCCTGTTTGATGGAAAAATACATGGTTTCACAGGCAAAAAAACAGCTCATAAAATTTACAGACTCAAAACCAGTCTTAAGAGAAAAACTGAAAGACCTAATTTAAGACAAGACTGACCAAAAGACACACCAAATTTCGATAGAAAGATGGCATTAAATCCCAGGACTATTCTTTCTCTCAACATCAATGGACTAAATGCACCCGTTAAGAGACACAGAGTGGCTAAAAGGACCAAAAAACTCAATCCAACCTTCTGCTGCCTACAAGAAACGCACCTGAATAGTCAGAACAAACATAGACTCAAACTAAAAGGCTGGAGAAAAATTATCCAAGCAAACAGCACCCATAAAAAAGCTGGAGTGGCCATACTAATATCAGATAATGCAAACTTTATACTCAGGAAGGCTGTAAGGGACAAAGATGGACATTTTATATTAATCAAGGGGTATGTAGAGCAGGAAGAAATAACTCTCCTAAACATATATGAGGGGCCAGCAATATATTTAATACAACTGTTGACAAATCAGAAAAATGATATCAATAACAACACAATAGTTGTGGGGGACCTCAACACCGCTTTGTCAACACTGGAGAGGTCAACCAGACTGAAACCCAACAAGAATATACTAGACCTGAGGGGAGAAATGGAAGAAAGAGGCCTAGTGGATATATATAGGACACTCCATCCCCAGAAACCTGGATACACATTCTTCTCCAATGTACATGGGACATTGTCCAGGATAGACTACATGCTGGCACATAAAACATACCTCCATAATATCAAGAGAATAGAAATTTTGCAGACTACCTTCGCTGACCACAAGGCTCTGAAATTATTTGTGAATTCCAAAGGGACTCAGAAGAAAAACTTTAACACCTGGAAGTTAAACAGCCTCATACTCAATAACCAGTGGGTCCGAGATGAAATCAAGAAGGAAATCAAAAGGTTCCTGGAAACAAATGACAATAAAGACACAAACTATCAGAACTTATGGGACACAGCAAAAGCAGTACTGAGAGGAAAATTTATAGCTTTGCAAGCGCACATCAGGAAGGAAGAAGGAGCTTACCTGAGTAGCTTAATGACACAGCTAATAGAACTAGAAAGTGCTCAACAAAAGGACCCAAAAAAGGAAGACAGAAGGAAATAACAAAGCTGAGAGCAGAAATCAATGAAGTGGAAACCCAAAAAACAATCCGAAAGATCAACAAAAGCAGAAGTTGATTCTTTGAAAAAGTAAAAAAGATTGATAGACTACTGGCAAACCTAACAAAGAGAGAGAGAGAGAAACTTGATAACTCGTATTAGGAATGAAAAAGGAGAGATCACTACTGATATGAAAGATTCAAAGGGTAATCAGAAACTACTTTGAGAAACTCTACACCACTAAAAATGAGAACCTGGAAGAAATGGATAAATTCTTGGACTCTTATAATCTTCCACGGTTGAAGGAAGAGGATGTAGCATATCTAAACACCCCCATCACCATTGATGAAATTAAAACGGTAATCAAATGTCTGCCCTAAAAGCAAAAGTTCAGGCCCAGATGGATTCACTAATGAATTCTTTCAAACTTTCCAAGAGGAACTACTCCCAATCCTGGCAAGAATCTTTCATGAAATTGAACAAACGGAAACACTTCCAAATAGCTTTTATGAAGCCAACATCACCTTGATACCTAAACCAGATAGAGATGCTACGAAAAAAGAGAATTACAGACCAATATTGCTGATGAATGCAGATGCAAAGATCCTCAACAAAATCCTGGCAAATAGGATTCAATGCCTCATGAAGAAGATCATCCACTATGATCAAGTATGTTTTATCCCAGGAATGCAAGGATGGTTTAACATCTGTAAATCTATCAACATCATACACAACATCAACAACAAGAAAAATGAAAACCACATGATATCAATATATGCATATCAATAGATGCAGAGAAAGCATTTGATTAGGTCCAACATCCATTCTTGATCAAAACTCTTAGGAAGATGAGAATGGAAGGAACCTTTCTCAATATAATTAAGGCCATCTACCACAAGCCAGTGGCAAATATTATCCTTAATGGAGAAAAAAATAAAAGCCTGCCCTCTAAATTCTGGCACAATACAAGGCTGTCCTCTCTCACCACTCCTATTCAACATAGCACTGGAAGTACTCGCTTAGCGATTAGGCAAGAAAAAGATATCAAGGGACTCCAGATAGGAATGGAAGAAGTCAAGCTCTCACTGTTTGCAGATGACATGATACTCTACTTAGAAAACCCTAAAGACTGAACAAAAAGCTTCTAGAAACAATAGACTCATATAGCAAGGTGGCAGGCTACAAAATTAATACAAAAATCAATGGCCTTTCTATACACCAATAGTAATAAGGAAGAAATGGACATTAAGAAAACAACCCCATTCACAATAGTGCCACACAAACTCAAATATCTTGGAATCAACTTGACTAAATATGTGAAGGACCTATACAAGGAAAAGTATAAAACTGTGCTCCAAGAAATAAGAGAGGACACGTGGAAATGGAAACACATACCCTGCTCATGGATTGACAGGATTAACATCATCAAAATGGCAATACTCTCCAAGGCATTATACAGATTTAATGTGATCCCTCTAAATATACCTATGACGTACTTCAAAGAAGTGGATCAGGCACTTTTGAAGTTCATTTGGAACTATAAACACCCTAGAATAGCTAAAGCAATCATTGGGAAAATGAATATGGAGGAATTACTTTCCCCTACTTTAAACTGTACTACAAAGCAATAGTTATCAAAACAGCATGGTATATAAGGACAGGCCTTTAGATCAGTGGAATAGGCTTGAATACTCAGAGAATGTTCCCCAGACATACAATCACCTAATTTTTAATAAAGGAGCAAGAAATCCTAAATGGAGCAGGGAAAGCCTCTTTAACAAGTGGTATTGGCACAACTGGCTAGCCACTTGCAAAAATTGAACTTAGACCCCAGCTAAAAGCATGTACTAAGGTAAAATCCAAATGGATTAAAGTCCTCGATATCAGACCCAAACCATAAGATATATAGAACAACACATAGGGAAAACACTCCAGGACATTGAGACTACAGGCATCTTCAAGGAGGAAACTGCACGCTTCAAGCAAGTGAAAGCAGAGATTAACAGATGGGAATATATTAAACTGAGAAGCTTCCACACCTCAAAGGAAATAGTGCCCAGGAAACAATAGCCCCCCCACTGAGTGGGAGAAACTGTTCACCCAATACCCATCAGATAAGGGGCTAATCTCCAAAATATACAAGGCACTGACAGAACTTTACAAGAAAAAAACATCTAATCCCATCAAAAAATGGGGAGAAGAAATGAACACTTTGACAAAGAAGAAATAGAAATGGCCAAAAGACACATGAAAAAATGCTCCACATCACTAATCATCAGGGAGATGCAAATGAAAACAATGATGAGATACCACCTCACACCCACAGAGAATGGCACACATCACAAAGAATGAGAATAAACAATGTTGTCTGGGATGTGGAGAGAAAGGAACTCTTATCTACTGCTGGTGGGAATGCCATCTAGTTCAACTTCTATGGAAAGCGATAATGGAGATTCCTCCAAAAAGAGGAAATCGAGCTCCCATATGATCCAGCTATGCCACTCCTAGGAATATACCCTAGGAACACCAAAAATACAATACAAAAGTTCCTTCTTTACATTTATATTCATTGCAGCACTATTTACAATATCAAGACTCTGGAAACAACCAAGAAGCCCTTCAACAGATGAATGGCTAAAGAAACGGTGGTACATATACACATTGGAATATTATGCAGCTGTCAGGAGAGATGAAGTCATTAAATTTTCCTATACATGGATGTACATGGAATCTATTATGCTGAGTGAAATAAGTCAGAGAGAGAGAAAAATGCAGAATGGTCTCACTCATCTATGGGTTTTAAGAAAAATGAAAGACATTCTTGCAATAATAATTTTCAGACACAAAAGAGAAAAGAACTGGAAGTTCCAGCTCACCTCAGGAAGCTCACCACAAAGAGTGATGAGTTTAGTTAGAGAAATAACTACATTTTGAACTCTCCTAATATGAGAATGTATGAGGAAAACTTTTATCTAAAATCTGGCAGAAAAATGGGTGCCCAATATCACTATATATATTTGAAATAGTATCTGTAGTATTTACTATAGTAGTTAGGTAAAAAAAAGAAATCAAGGGCTGGAGAGACAGCACAGCGGTGTTTGCTTTGCAAATAGCCGACCCAGGACCTAAGGTGGTTGCTTCAAATCCTGGCGTTCCATATGGTCCCATGTGCCTGCCAGGAGCTATTTCTGAGCAGATAGCCAGGAGTAACCCCTGAGCATGGCTGGGTGTGGTCCAAAATCAAAGAAAAATAAAACAAACAGAAAAAAAAAATCAAGTGCATCCAGTTAGGCAACGATGTCAAGCTCTCATGATTTGCAGATTACATTATACTATACTTAGAAAATCCTAAATAGGCTATTAATAAAAGTATAGAAATGATATATTTTATTGAAAATTAGCAGGATACAATATTAATATCTAATAAATAAATAACATTCTTTTTTTACAAATAATTATAGAAAATAATTTGACATTAAAAAGCAATCCCACTTATAACAATTTCACAGAAGCAAAAACACCTCGGAGTCAAATGAGAAGATAAAGAACCTATACAATGGAAACTACAAAGCACTGCTTTAGGAAATAAAACAGGGCCGGAGAGATTGCATGGAGGTAAGGTGTTTGCCTTTCATGCAGATGGTCATTGGTTTAAATCCCGGCATACCACATGGTCCCCCGCGACTGCTAATAGTTATTTTTTGAGCATGGAGCCAGGAGTAACCCCTGAGCACTGCCTGGTGTGACCCCCAAAAAACAAACAAAAGAAATAAAACAGGAAAGAAGGAATTGGAGACATATACCCTGCTCATTAATTGGGAGGACTAACAATTATAATGGCAATAATCCCCAAAGCATTGTATAGCTTTAATATACATCTAAAGATACCCATGATTACTTCAAAGAAGTTGATCAAACACTCCTAAAATGTATTTGTAACAATTAACACCCAGGAATAGTTAAAAGAAAATGGGAGACATCACTTTTTATAACTTTAAATTGCATTACAAAGCTATAGTATTAACTTAGCATGGTATTAGAAGAAGGACCTGCAGATCAATGGAATAGAATTGAGTATTCAGAGAATTTTTCCTACAGTGGTAGGGCACTTGCCTTGCACGTAGTCAATCCAGATTGGACCTTGGTTTGATCGTCGATGTCCCATACGGTCCCCATTAGCAATTTTTGAATGCGTAACCAGGAGTAACCCTTGGTCGTCACCAGGGTGTGGCCCAAAAGGCAAAAAAAGAAGAGAAAAAGCTAATTCAGATTTACTAATTCAGACCTCTAACACCATGCACAAAGATCAAATCAAGATGGATTAAAGACTTTGATATCAGATCTGAAACTATAAGGTATATGGAAGAAAAAATAGAAAAAACACTCCATAATATTAGACTAAATGTTTACTTATTTATTGGTTTATGGGCCACACCCAGTGACACTCGGGGGTTATGCCTGACTCTGCACTCAGAAATTGCTTCTGGGTTGGGAGACCATATGGGACTCCAGGGGACCAAAATGTGGTCTGCCCTAGGTTAGCTGCGTGCAAGGCAAATGCCCTACTGCTTTGCCACTGCTCTGGCCCTGAGACAAAAGGCTTCTTTAAGGAGGAAACACCACTGTCCATATAATTGGAAGCAGAGATAAACAAATGGGACTACATTATAGCAAGAAGCTTCTGCACTTCAAAGAAAACATTCACTAGGATAAAAATGCCACCCACAGAAAGGGAGGAAACTCTTAACACCTACTTGATAAGAAGTTAATATTTAAGATATACAAGTTTCTGACAGAATTTAACAAGGAACAAGTCAAAACATAAGGAGAAGAAATGAACAAAAATTTTCTCAATGAAGAAATACAGGTGGCTCAAAGGCATACAAAAATGCTTCACATTACTTATCATGAGGGAAATTAAGTCACAAGAAAAATGAGGTATTATCTCAAACCAAAGAGACTGGTATACATCACAAAGAACAAGAATAATCAATGCTGGCATGGATGTGGTGAGAAAGGAACTCTCATTCACTGCTGGTGGGAATGCCATCTAGTCCAGTCTTTCTAGAAAACAATATGGATATTTCTCAAAAAACTGGAAATTGAGCTCCCCAATAATACAGCATATACACCACTTCTAGGGATATACCCTAGGACAGGAGTCTTAAACTTTTAAGACATAAAGAGCCACTTGGACTCGTTTCTGAAGGAAAAAAAAACCCTGAGAGTTGCAAAACTATCATGACATTTAAACAAATATAGCACTGCATACATTGTTTCTTATTGTGCAGTTAGCTGTCTATTTGAAGAAAAAAAGAATTTTTTTCATTTTTATTGTAATAAAGGTGAATTACGAGAACACTAATAAGAATCAAGAGAATATGAAGATAGAAATGAGAAAACTCCAAACTGAAATTTCAGGTCAAATAACAGGTCTGAAAAACTCAGTAGATGAATTGAAGTAAAACATGGTTGAGCTTTCCCACGGGTTAACAGCAGCGGAGGATAAATTAGTACACTGGAAGATGAGATGAATAACAACTCCATACAGCAGAAGAAATTGGGAAAAAGCCTCAAAGCAAATGATCAAACAATGGAAAAATTACTCAAAGAATGGGAACAGATGAAAATAGAAGTCTATAATAAGCTCAACAGAAACAACTTCAGAATCATCGGAGTCCCAGTAACTCAGGAAGAAAATCTCCAGGAAGAATCAACAGTCAAGAACATCATTATAGATAAACTACCAGAGCTAATGAATACATGCGATCAAATCATCCATGCCCAAAGAGTACCAACTAAAAGAAACCCCAGAAAAAACACCCCAAGACACATCCTAGTCACAATGAGAAATCCCATAGAGACAGAATTCTGAATACTTTACAGACTCAAGTCCATTCTTAAAAGAAAAACTGAACAGCATACTTTAAGACAAGGCTTACCAACAGACATACCAAACTTAGATATAAAGATGGCACTAACTCCCAGGACAATTCTTTCTCTCAATGTGAATGGACTACATACACCAGATAAGAGACACAGAGTGGCTAAATGGATCAAAAACTCAATCCAACCTTCTGCTGCCTACAAGAAACGGACCTGAATAGTCAGAACATAGACTTAAAATAAAAGGCTGGAGGAAAATCATCCAAGCAAACAACACCCATAAAAAAGAAGGAGTGGCCATACTAATATCAGATGATGCAAACTTTATACTTAGGAAAGTTGTAAGGGACAAGGATGGACATTTTATATTAATCAAGGGATACGTACGGCAGGAAGAAATCACTCTCCTAAACATATGCACTGAATGAGGGGCCAGCAAAATATTTAATACAGCTGTTGACAAATTTGAAAAATAATATCAATAACAACACAATAATTGTGGGAGACCTCAACACGGAATTGTCAACGCAAGACAGGTCAACCAGACTGAAACCCAACAAGAGTATACTAGACCTGAACAGAGAAATGGAAGAAAGAGGCCTAGTAGATATATACAGGACACTCCACCCCCAGAAGCCTGGATACACATTTTTCTCTAATGTACTTGGGACATTCTCCAGGATAGACTACATGCTAGCACATAAAACATACCTCCATAATATCAAGAGGATATAAACTTTGCAGGCTGCCTTTCCTGACCACAAAGTCCTAAAATTATATGTGAACTACAAAGGGACACAGAAGAAAAACGTTAACACCTGGAAGTTAAACAGCATCATACTGAATAACCAGTGGGTCCGAGATTAAATCAAGGAGGAAATCAAAACCTTCCTGAAAACAAATGACAATGGAGACACAATCAGAACCTATGGGACACAGCAAAAGCAGTACTGAGAGGAAAATTTATAGCTTTGCAAGCACACATCAGGAAACAAGAAGGGGCATACCTGAATAGCTGAATGACGCAGCTCATAGAATTAGAAAGTGCTCAACAAAAGGATCCAAAAATAGGGAGGCAGAAGGAAATAACAAAGCTGAGAGCAGAAATCAATGAAGTGGAAACCCGAAAAACAATCCAAAAGATCAACGAAAGCAGAAGTTGGTGCTTTGAAAAAATAGACAAGATTGATAGACCACTGGCAAAACTAACAAAGAAAGAGAGAAACTTGATAACTCGTATTAGGAATGAAAAAGGAGAGATCACTACTGATTTGGTAGAGATTCAAAGGGTAATCAAAAACTACTTTGAGAAACTCTATGCCACTAAAAATGAAAACCTGAAAGAAATGGATAAATTCTTGGACTCTTATAATCTTCCACGGTTGAAGAAAGAGGATGTAGCATATCTAAACACACCCATTACTATTGAGGAAATTAATACAGCAATTAAATGTGTGCCCCAAAACAAAAGCCCAGGCCCAGATGGATTTACTAATAAATTCTTTCAAACCTTTCAAGAGGAACTACTAGCAATCCTGTCAAGACTCTTTTATGAAATCAAAAAAACAGGAAAACTTCCATAAAGCTTTTATGAAGCCAACATCACCTTGATACCTAAACCAGACAGAGATGCTACGAAAAAAGAAAATTACAGACCAATATCGCTGATGAATACAGATGCAAAGATCCTCAATAAAATCCTGGCAAATAGGATTCAATGCCTCATTAAGAAGATTTCATCCACTATGATCAAGTAGGTTTCATCCCAGGAATGCAAGAATGGTTTAACATCCGTAAATCTATCAACATCATACACAACATCAACATCAAGAAAAATAAAAACCACATGATCATATCAATAGACACAGAGAAAGCATTTGACAAGGTCCAATACCCATTCTTGATCAAAATTCTCAGCAAGATGGGAATGGAAGGAATCTTTCTCAATATAGTTAAGGCCATCTACCACAAGCCAGAGGCAAATATTGTCCTCAATGGAGAAAAACTGAAAGCCTTTTCTCTAAATTCTGGCACAATACAAGGCTGTCCTCTCTCACCACTCCTATTCAACATAGCACTGGAAGTACTTGCTATAGCGATTAGGCAAGAAAAAGATATCAAGGGACTCCAGATAGGAAAGGAAGAAGTCAAGCTCTTACTGTTTGCAGATGACATGATAGTCTACTTAGAAAACCCTAAAGAATCTACCAAAAAGCTTCTAGAAACAATAGACTCATATAGCAAGGTGGCAGGCTACAAAATTAATACAAAAATCAATGGCCTTTCTATACACCAATAGTAATAAGGAAGAAATGGACATTAAGAAAACAACCCCATTCACAATAGTGCCACACAAACTCAAATATCTTGGAATCAACTTGACTAAAAATGTGAAGGATCTATACAAAGAAAACTATAAAACTCTGCTTTAAGAAATAAGTGAAGACACGTAGAAATGGAAATACATTCCCTGCTCATAGATTGGCAGAATTAACATAATTAAAATAGCAATACTCCACAAAACATTATACAGATTTAATGTGATCCCTCTAAAGATACCCATGACATTCTTCAAAGAAGTAGATAAAACACTTTTGAAATTCATTTGGAACAATAAGCACCCTCGAATAGCTAAAGCAATCATTGGGAAAAAGAATATGGGAGGAATTACTTTCCCAACTTTAAACTGTACTACAAAACAATAGTTATCAAAACAGCATGGTATTGGAATAAGGATAGGCCCTCAGATCAGTGGAATAGGCTTGAATACTCAGAAAATGTTCCCGAGACATACAATCACCTAATTTTTGATAAAGGAGCAGGAAATCCTAAATGGAGCAGTGAAAGCCTCTTCAACAAGTAGTATTGGCACAACTGGCTAGCCACTTGCAAAAAAATTGAACTTAGAACCCCAGCTAACATCATGTACGAAGGTAAAATCCAAATGGATTAAAGACCTCGATATCAGACCAGAAACCATAAGATATATAGAACAACACGTAAGCCAAACACTCCAGGACATTGGGACTAAAGGCATCTTCAAGGAGGAAACTGCACTCTCCAATCAAGTGAAAGCAGAAATTAACAGATGGGAATATATTAAACTGAGAAGCTTCTGCACCTCCAAAGAAATAGCGCCCAGGATAAAAGAGCCCCCCACTAAGTGGGAGACACTATTCACCCAATACCCATCAGATAAGGGACTAATCTCCAAAATATACAAGGCACTGACAGAACGTTACAAGAAAAAAACATCTAATCTCATCAAAAAATGGGGAGAAGAAATGAACACTTTGACAAAGAAGAAATAGAAATGGCCAAAAGACACATGAAAAAATGCTCCACATCACTAATCATCAGGGAGATGCAAATCAAAACTAGTATGAGGTACCACCTCACACCCACAGAGATTGGCACACATCACAAAGAATGAGAACGAGCAGTGTTGTCAGGGATGTGGAGAGAAAGGAACTCTTATCCACTGCTGGTGGGAATGCTGTCTAGTTCAACCTTTATGGAAAGCAATATGGAGATTCCTCCAAAAACTGGAAATCGAGCTCCCATATGACCCAGCTATACCACTCCCTAGGAATATACCCTAGGAACACAAAAATACAATACAAAAATCCCTTCCTTACACCTATATTCATTGCAGGACTATTTACCATAGCAAGACTCTGAAAACTGCCAAGATGCCCCTCAACAGATGAATGGCTAAAGAAACTGTGGTACATATACACAATTGAATATTATGCAGCTGTCAGGAGAGATAAAGTCATGAAATTCTTCTATACATGGATGTACATGGAATTCATTATGCTGAGAAATAAGTCAGAGAGAGAGAGAAAAACGCAGAATAGTTTCACTCATCTATGTGTTTTAAGGAAAGTGAAAGACATTTTTGTAATAAAAAAGAGAAAAAAGCTGGAAGTTACAGCTCACCTCAGGAAGCTCACCACAAAGTGTGATGAGTTTAGTTAGAGAAATAACTACATTTTGAACTGTCCTAATAATGAGAATGTATGAGGGAATTGGCAAGCCTGTCTAGAGTACAGGCAGGGGTCAGGTGGGGAGGAGGGATATTTGGGACATTGGTGATGGGAATGTTGGTCTGGTGATGGATGGTGTTCTTTACATGACTGAAACCCAAATACAATCATGTATGTAATAAAGTTGGTTAAATTAAAAAAAATACAAAACAAGCAACTGTCTCACTCCTTATATTATTAAAAGGACTAACGATACAACAAAAACTATGTTATTTATCCATTTCAAATGTATATCATAAATCTTATCATTACTTGGTTCTGCATCCCAACAATCTTGTAGAATATCCTTGTCGCTGAGTATTAATTACCTTTCTAGGAACTAGGTACTGACTTGATAGTGAAGCAGAAATCCCATAGAAATGCCAGCTCTAAAATGTTTATATTTCAGATATAAACATTTAAGACTTAAGTACCCAAATCGCATGAATAGTATCAATAGCTATATTATTAAGTTACTGTAAAAAATTTTTTTACTAAAGTCTATTTTTTAAAATAGATACAAATTTAATTAAGAGAACTTTCTGTGTCTCTGTATGTAGAATGTGTGCCAAACAAATTTTATCTGACCTGTTCTATTTTCATGTACAGTCTTAAGCAGCACCAGAATCTGTGTTGACAATAATCCAATGTGCTCAGCTGATGTGCCAAAAACTTATTGAAATCTTTGGTCTGGATTGTTTAGCAGCACCCTTTAAGAATTTGAAATATAAGCTCATTATGATATGATAAAAGGCTTCATTTCTCTTATAAAGACACTGTTCAGGGGGTAGAGTGGGAACTTTCTATATCAGAGAAAATCTTAGCATTTAGGATACCCTTCTTTGCTAATGGGAAGAAAAGTGCATATAGTAAAATCTGATCTTAACCTTTTCTATGTCCTGTCCTCTGCTAGGATGCAGACTTGTTTGACAGTAGCCTTTGTATGACAATGTAAGAAGCTGCTGGTTAGAAAATAGATACTAGCAAAGTACATGGTTTTTAAGTACACTGCTGTATTGAGTAAATCTCTTGTTGGGTAAAGTACAAATTTTGAAAACAGAGTTACTTTTTTAAAATAACTTTTATTGTGACCAAGGTGAATTACAAATCTTTCACAATAACAGTAATATTTAAGGTGCATAGATAACAATAAATCAGGTTATTCCCACCACCAGTGCAGTCCTCCCACAACCTCTATTCTCAGCATGCACCCCATATCTCCCTCTTTTGCCTCCTGGCCTGCTAGTGTTATCTGCTCCCCTCTGTGTATAGCTTGATGTAAATTGGGTATCGATTCTGTTGTCATTCACTTTGGGTTTGGTGTTTGAGACTGATCATTTTTTATTTCCACTCAATGATGAACAGTTATCTTTTTATATTAATTTTATAGATGAGAATTTTTTGTGTCTTGATTCCATTATTGTTGCCTAAATATTTAGATATTTAGTTCTCTATTTTTATATTTTTCAATAATTTTATATTTTTTCAAATTTTATTTTATTTTATTTTTTAAAATAGAATCTTTAAGCACCACAGTTACAAGCATGATTGTATTTGGATTTCAGTCATAAACACAACACCCCCCTTCACCAGTGCAACATTCCCACCACCAATTCCCCAAATCTCACTCCTCCCCCTCCCCTGCCTGTATTCGAGAAAGGCATTCTACTTCTCTCATTCATTAACATTGTCATGCTAGTTGTTAGTGTAGTTATTTCCCTACCAGCATTCACCATTCTTTGTGGTGAGCTGCCATATTGTGAGCTGGTTCTTCTGGCCCTTAACTCTATTGTCTATGGGATTATTACAATAATATCTTCACTTTCAAAAAAATACCCCATAGATAAATGAGACTATTCTGTGTCTATTTTTCTCTTTCTAACTTATTTCACTCAGCATAATAGATTCCATGTACATTCATGTATAAGAAAATTTCATGTCTTTTTTTCTCCTGATGGCTGCATAATATTCCATTGTGTATGTATACCAGTTTCTTTTTTAAGTAATTAATAAGTTTATTTAATTAATAAACATATGTAAGCTCATTCATATAATTAATAGGATTTTCCTAACAGAAAAGCTCAAGGAAAGTAGGACTGTTACACGGTTTTGTATAATTACATCACCCTAGCTCTCAGCCTGCTTTATTCTGTTTCTCTACCCTACCTGGTCATCTCATTGAGAATTTAACCTCCATATTGGCTAGCCTTTACCTCTAAACTGCCTACTATGACATTCTCTCACCAAACCAACCACCATCTGGTAGAATCTTGGGGTTCCCATGGATTTGTCTGTAAACAAATTTGGGTCATCACCAATGAGAAATGACCAGTGACCAGTAGTCTGTACTGGACATTCTCAGTCTTCTGCCTCAGTGCTCAGACATCCTCTAGATTGTCTCCTCATCCCTTGAATCTGTAGTTGATATTTTTCTCTTTTCTGACCATGTCAGGTAAGGAAAGAAATATTTCAAGTTGTTGGTTCATACCCTAAATTCAGTAGTAATTCAAAACAGCTTGGAATCATGGAGAAAAGTAGTAAACTACAACTTGATAGGCTGTGTTTTAGTTTTGAATTTGACATTTGGTAGCTGTATGCTAATATAATTATATAATTAGTTTTATGATTAATTCTCTTTCACACAGTGTTTATTTCTTGTTTTTATAGTCTGTCTTATACATACAATTTTGTATATTGTACAAAGGTTTATGTGTTCTCATGCATGTTTATATATTAGAGAGTGTTCATTCTCTGTAGTTCCTTTTCTTTCTAATAGTGGTTTTTCCATGGTACCCTTTAAAAACTTAAATCAGCGACAGGAGTATTTCAACAGAAACAGACAATGTAGGTACAGTGGAAAAGTAGTAATATATACCAGGATATTGTGTCTGTAATAGTTTTTCAATTTATATTTACAATCTATTTTATTATTATTTTTATATATCTTTATTTAAACAGCTTGATTACAAATATAATTTTAGTTGGGTTTCAGTCATGCAAAGAACACCACCCTTCACCAGTGCAACATTCTCATCACCAATGTCCCAGATCTTCCTCCTTCCTACCCCAATCCCTCCTGTACTCTAGAAAGGCTTCTACTTCCCTCATTCATTCACATTGTTATAATAGTTCTCAATGTAGTTATTTCTCTAACTTTACTCACCACTCTTTGTGCTGAGCTTCATGTCGTGAGCTGGACCTTCCAGCCCACCTCTCTTTTGTCTCTGAGAATTGCTGCAAAAATGTCTTTTATTTTTCTTAAAACCCATAGATGAGCGAGAATATTCTGTGTTTTTCTCTCTCTCTCTAACTTGTTTCACTCAGCATAATAGATTCCATGTACATCCATGTATAGGGAAATTTCATAACTTCATCTCTCCTGATGGCTGCATAATATTCCATTGTGTATATGTACCACAGTTTCTTTAGCCATTCCTCTGTTGAAGGACTCCTGTTGGTTGTTTCCAGAGTCTGGCTATTGTAAATAGTGCTGAAATGAATATAGGTGTGAGGAAGGGACTTTTGAATTGTATTTTTGTGTTCCTAGGGTATATCCCTTGGAGTGGTATAGCTGGATCATATGGGAGCTCAATTTCCAGCTTTTTGAGGAATATTCATATCGTTTTCCATAAAGACTGGACCAGACGGCAGTCCCATTATGACATGGAACATTTTTTCATGTAACTTTTGGCCATTTGAATTTCTTCTTTGACAAAGTGTTCATTTTTCCTCCCCATTTTTTGATGGGATTAGATATTTTATTCTTGTAAAGTTCTAACAGTGCCTTGTATATTTTGGATATTAACCCCTTATCTGATGGGTATTGGGTGAATAATTTCTCCCATGTAGTCGGTGGCTCTTGTATCCTAGGCACTATTTCCTTTGAGGTCCAGAAGCTTTTAAGCTTAATATATTCACCTCTGTTTATCTCTGCTTCCACTTGTTTGGAGAGTGCTGTTTCCTCCTTAAAGATGCCTTTAGTCTCAATGCCTTGGAGTTTTTTTTTTTTTATTTATGTGTTGTTCTATATACCTTATGGTTTCAGGTTTGCTATCAAGGATAGACCAGAAATTGTTGTGGTGAGTTTAGAGAGTGAAATTTTATTTTATAATTTTTTTATTCAAATATAGTGATGACAAAAATGTTTGTAGATGGTTTTATTTATAAAGTGTACACTATCCTTCACCAGTGCAACTTTCTCACCACCAATCTTTGTGGTAAGCTTCATATCAAGTGCTGGTCCTTCTGGCCCACATCTCTGTTGTCTCTTGGTATTATTAGCATGCTCTCCTTTATTTTTCTTAAATCCCACAAATGAGTGAATATATTCTGTGTCTATCTCTCTCCATCTGACTTATTTAACTCAGCACAATATTCTCCAAGTCCATCCATAAATAGGCAAATTTCATAATAGCATTTTAACAGCTGCATAGTATTCCATTATGTAGATATACCAGTTTCTTTAGCTACTCATCTGTTGTCAGCATCTGGATTGTTTCCATATTTTGGCTATTGTAAATACTGCTGTCATGAATATAAGAGTACAGAGGAAATTTTTGTGTTGTATTTTTTGTGTTTCTGGGGTATATCCCTAGGAGTGGCATTTTTGGATTGTATGGGAGTTCATTGTTTAGTATTTATTTTTAGAAATATTCATATTGTTTTCCAGAAAGGTTGGTCTACACAGAATTCCAACCAGCAGTGAATGAGAGTTCCCCTTTCCCTGTATCCACGCCAGCTCTGGTTGTTCTTGTTCTTTGTGATGTGTGCTAATCTCTGTGGTATGAAATGATAACTCATTGTCCTTTTGATTTGCATCTCCCTGATGATTAGTGATATAGAACATTTTATTATATGCCTTTTGGCCATCTTTAATTATTTTTTTGCTTATTTTTTAAATATATTTTTTATTTATGTAACATGATCATAGTTGGGTTACAGTTACAAACGGGACACCCCCCTTCACCAGTGTAACATTTCTCCCTCCCCACTTCCCATTCCCTGCCTGTATTCGAGACAGGCATTCTACTACAGTTATTTGTTTTTAATTTCAGTAAATTGTATTTTTTTCCTTAAAGGATAAGAGTAAAAAAAATATAATAAAGGTGTGATAGTGGCAATCACCATTGTTTGCATAGGTCCAGAAAAATATGGGGAAAACAGCAAAAAAATCCTTGGCCTGATTACAAGAAGGCCTCAACCCAGAAGTTTATTGGCATAAGACCAACTCTGGGTTCCAGGCATACCAGTCTGTCCAACCCGATCATTCTCCGTGATCCAGATGAAACTTTTTCACACTTTAGCTGTTGTTGGTATCACGTTCCTATATTTAAAGATTCTGGATTCTATGCATTTCTTTCATCGAAGTCAGGCTGATGTGGAGCATCCTCTAGTTTCAGCATACCATTAAATGCGAAGCAATCTGCCCTGCAAGCAGGCTGTTGCTGAGACGTCTGGGTGTTGAGAGCACTCTTTGGAGTAAGTCAATACCAAAGGTGTGGTAGATCTTCCCTGGCAGAGGCTTGGATCCTGGTAATGTGGTTGTTTCCATAGAATGATGCCCATTCTTCTGAGGCTTAAGCCAAATCATTATGCCAATGTTCAGGGTATAAGGCCTAATTGCATTACCAAATTTGTGTTCCCATCTCTATTAGATAAGAATTTGTTTGCATATGTATTATTTTTCCATTTTAATGAGAAGCAATGCCACAGATATTGTTGGTGCATCTGGGGGCCAACATTCCTCATAACTTGGTTCAAACATTAATTCTATACAGAGATACTCTTCTACCGGTATTGCTTATAAAACAAATCTCAAAGGGGGGAAATCAAACAATCAAATAACAAAACCAGTGGGCAAAATTGTCACTATATGAGAATATTCTAAAAGAATTATAGATGTTAAGGGAATACATATGAGATATACAAGGGAGATACACATGTCCCTTTTATATTTTAAAAATAGTCAAGAGGGAGGGTGTTGTTTCCGAGACACTACTTTGGTCTGTGGTTTGGACAAGTGAAGAGCACATGGAGCTATGTCATCCTCGTGTTGCCTGCTGAAGCTTCTGACTCCCGGAGTGGCGTTTGCTTCCTAATTGCTGGAAGCCAGAAGATCACCAGTCCTTTCCCCGCCCCCTGAAAAAATGGGGAAGGAGAGAGAAGGCTGTGTGTGGGGCGGGGGGCGGGGGGGGGGCAGCCGAGACTGCATCTTCCCCTAAGCTAGGCCAAAAAAGCCTACTGCGTGGAGCCATGTCCTCCCCATGTTGCCTGCTGAAACTTCCAACTCGACTCCCGGAGAGGCATTTACTTCCTAATTGCTGGAAGTCAGAAGTTACCAATCCCCTCCCACCCCTTTCAGGAACAAGCAAGCCTGGGGTTTTCTTTGAATTGCTCCTCGCCAGAACCCACTTGCTGCGACCCTGAGCAGGTGTCCAGGAGTAACCCTGGGGACTGGAAAGAAGGAGAGAGAAAGCTGTGGGGGCAGCCGAGGCTGCATCTTTCCTTTAGCTTGGCCAAGAAGCCTACCGCATGGAGCTATGTTATCCACGTGTTGCCTGCTGAAGCTTCAGACTCTACCCAAAAAATTACTGTGAAAGATATGCAATCCACCTTGGCCAAAACAAAAATCATTAGTGCAAAAAAATGGTTAAATGTGGGGGTAATAGGAGGTGGGAGTGAGGCAGTAAAGGAATAAAATTAGCTACTGGGCGGCTTTCAGATTATGAGAAACATTAAACACAATGATATCCAAATGTTTGTCAATAAATTCACAATGGGCAGGTTTAGTAAGGAAACTTGACTGGGACTTCCTGAAGCCAGAACCTATTGTGGTGCTATTCCCGATGCTGGCATAACCTCCTGGCTCCCAGGAAGAAAAAAGATCCTTCAAGAGCTGGAACACCGGAAGGTCAAAGCCCCCATCCAAAGGCTCCCTCTGGAGCTGGGAGGGAAATGGGGAAAACCTTTAAGCTCCTCCAAGGGACCCACCTCGCTGGCTTGCTCAGGCATGTGGCCCAGAGGAAGCACTGGAGTTCCGGAGGAAGGAGGTAGAGGGGTGCTGGGGTGACTCATGTCCCACACCCCATCCTAGGCCTGGTTAAAAAGGCCTTTGGCATGGCAGAGGGTTGCCAAACCCCATGCTGGTAGAACCTCCTCTTTAATTTGAAGAAAAGTTTTCATTTCTTCTCCCCATTTTTTGAGATTTTTTTTTTTTAAGTTCTGTCAATACCTTGTATATCTTAGATATTAGCTTCTTCATCAGATGGGCATTGGGTCAATAGTTTCTCCCATTCTGTGGGAGGCCTTTGTTTCCTAGTTACTGTTTTCTTTGAGATGCAGAAGCTTGTCAATTTAATGTGATCCAGTTTGTTTAATACTTCTTCCATTTGTTTGAGCAGTGGTGTTTCCTTCTTAAAAAATTATGGTCTCAGTGTCCTGGACTGTTTTGCCTACATTTTCTCTTATATAGTTTATAGTTTCAGGACTGATATCAAGGTCATCATTCCATTTTGAATTGACCTTTGTGTGTGCTGTTAGAGGTCTGAGTTTGCTTTGTTGCATACAGCTAATCCTTTGGAGGAAGACTGAATTTTTATTGAAGGCTGTGTTTGTGACAGAAAATACTAAATTTGAACACAGACAGCATTTTTTCATTATTGGTTGAAGCAGCAGAACAAATAATTTTATTTCCATAATTATTTGCCTTTTAAATGATTATTGCAAACATAACTTGACTTATCATAAGAGTTTTATTTGATCACATATTTTTAAGTTAGGTGTTGAGTAGGGAGTAATTGACAATATTTATGCTTCACATAATGTCTTCTTCATTACTGAGATTATTCTTAATATTCCACATTATTTTCTTAACATTTCTGGTAGTGTGGCAGGGACACACTAGGTTGTCTGAGTTCTCACTCTACTTCACAAACTCTATCTAGTCTTTCCAAGTTTGTAATAATTGATACAGTGAATCAGTGATTACAGAAATCATCTATTACTAGATTTAGTTACAAGAAAAATTTGGGGAAAAGATGTAGAAAATTTCTACATATTTTTTTTTTCAGGAAACTTGATGTACAAGAGCAAATAGGTATAGTGGAATATAGGATATTATTACCAATGTTATGCTTTGTATATGCGTCCTGCCCTACATTCCACACCATGAGAATCTAAAGTTTGTAGAAAAGCTTACATATATAGCAAAAAAAGACATCCTGTTTATTTCTTTATATCCTATTACACTGAATGGGCATCAGGCCACAGTATATCTCCATGGTACAATTTTTCAGTTTAGATTTAATGAGACACTATATCTTTTTTATCTGTCCAGTATGTATACGCTCATGTTTTGTCTTCACAGCTCTACTAAACTGAGGAATTCTTTTTTTTAACTTTTTTTCTTTATTTAAACATTTTGATTACATATATGATTGTGATTAGGTTTCACTCATGTAAAGAACCCCCCTTCACCAGTGCAACATTCCCACCACCAATGTCCCAAATCTCCCTCCATCCCACCCCACCCCCACCTGTACTCTAGACAGGCTTTCCAGTTCCCTCATTCATTCACATGATTATGGTAGTTCTCTGTGTAGTTATTTCTATAACTGTACTCACCACTCTTTTTGGTGAACTTCATGAAGTGAGCTGGAAGTTCCAGCCCTCCTCTTATTGTCTCTAGGATTGTTGCAAAAATGACTTTTATTTTTCTTAAAACCCATAGATGAGTGAGTCTATTCTGTGTCTCTCTCTCCCTCTGACTTATTTCACTCAGCATGATAGATTCCATGTACATCCACGTATAGGAAAATTTCATGACTTCATCTCTCCTGACGGCTGCAAAATATTCCATTGTGTATATGTACCACAGTTTCTTTAGCCATTCGTCTGTTGAAGAGCATCTTGGTTGTTTCCAGAGCCTGACTATTGTGAATAGTGCTACAATAAACATAGGTGTGAGGAAGGGGTTTTTATATTGTGTTCTTGTGTTCTTAGGGTATATCCCTAGGAGTGGAATAGCTGGGTCGAATGGGAGCTCAATTTCCAGATTTTGGAGGAATCTCCATATCGCTTTCCATAGAGGTTGGACTAGATAGCATTCCCACCAGCAGTGGATAAGAGTTCCTTTCTCTCCACATCCCCGCCAGCACTGATTGTTCTCATTCTTTGTGATGTGCGCAAATCTCTGTGGTGTGAGGTGGTATCTCATCGTTGTTTTGATTTGCATCTCCCTGATGATTAGTGACGAGGAGCATTTTTTCATGTGCCTTTTGGGCATTTGTATTTCTTTTTTTTATCAAAGTGTCTGTTCATTTTTTTTGATGGGATTAGATTTTTTTTTCTTGTAAAGTTCTGTCAGTGCCCAGTATATTTTAGATATTAGCCCCTTATTTGATGGGTGTTGGGTTAATAATTTCTCCCACTCGGTGGGTGGCTCTTTTATCCTGGGCATTATTTTTTTTGAGGTGCAGAAGCTTTTCAGCTTAATGTATTCCCATCTGTTGATCTCTGCTTCCACTTGTTTGGAAAGTGCAGTTTCCTCCTTGAAGATGCCTTTAGCCTCAATATCATGGAGTGTTTTACCAACGTGTTGTTCTATATACCTTATGGTATCAGGTCTTATATCAAGGTCTTTAATCCATTTGGATTTTACCTTCGTACATGATGTTAACTGGGGGTCTATGCTCGCTTTTTTGCAAGTGGCTAATCAGTTCTGCCAGCACCACTTGTTGAAGAGGTTTTCCCTGGTCCACTTAGGATTTCTTGCTCCCTTGTCAAAAATTAGATAATTGTATAACTCGGGGACAATGTCTGAGAACTCAAGCCTATTCCACTCATCTGTGGGTCTGTCTTTATTCCAATACCATGTTGTTTTGATAACTATTGCTTTGTAGTACAGTTTAAAGTTGGGGAAAGTAATGCCTCCCATTTTTCTTCTCCCTAGGAGTGCTTTAGCTATTCAAGGGTGTTTATTGTTCCAGATGAACTTCATAAGTGTTTGATCCACTTCTTTGAAGAATGTCACGGGTATTTTTAAGGGGATCGCATTAAATCTATACAATGCTTTGGGGAGTATTGCCATTTTAATGATGTTAATCCTGCCAATCCATGAGCAGGGTATGTGTTTCCATTTCCGTGTGTCCTCTCTTATTTCTTGGAACAAGGTTTTATAGTTTTCTTTGTATAGGTCCTTCAGGTCTTTGGTCAAGTTGACTCCAAGATACTTGAGTTTGTGTGGCACTATTATGAATGGAATTGCCTTCTTGACTTCCTTTTTATCCCTATCATTATTGGTGTATAAAAAGGCCATTGATTTCTGTGTGTTAATTTTGTAGCCTGCCACCTTGCTATATGAGTCTATTGTTTCTAAAAGCTTTTTGGTAGAGTCTTTAGGGTTTTCTAAGTAGAGTATCATGTCATCTGCAAACAATGAGAGTTTGAGTTCTTCCTTTCCTATCTGAATTCCCTTGATATCTTTTTCTTGCCTGATCACTATAGCACGAACTTCCAGTACTATGTTGAAGAGGAGTGGTGAGAGCGGACAGCCTTGTCTTGTACCAGAATTTAGAGGAAATGCTTTTAGTTTTTCTCCATTAAGGATAATATTTGCCCTTGGCTTGTGGTAGATGGCTTCAACTAGATTGAGAAAGGTTCCCTCTATTCCCATCTTGCTGAGTTTTGATCAAGAATGGTGTTGGACCTCATCAAATGCTTTCTCTGCATCTATTGATATGATCATGTGATTTTTATTTTTCTTCTTGTTGATGTTGTGTATGATGTTGATAGATTTATGGATGTTATACCATCCTTGCATTCCTGGGATGAAACCTACTTGGTTGTAGTATATGATCTTCTTGATGATGCATTGGATCCTATTTGCCAGGATTTTGTTGAAGATCTTTGCATCAGAATTCATCAGGGATATTGGTCTGTAATTTTCTTTTTTGGCAGCATCTCTGTCTGGTTTTGGTATCAAGGTGATGTTGGCTTCATAAAAGCTGTTTGGGAGTGTTCCTGTTTGTTCAATTTCATGGAAGAGCCTGGCTAGGATTGGTAATAGCTCCTCTTGAAAGATTGAAAAAATTCATTAGGAAATCCATCTGGGCCTGGGCTTTTCTTTTTGGGCAGATGTTTGATTACAGTTTCAATTTCCTCAAGAGTGATGGGGGTGTTTAGATATGCTATATCCTCCTTACTTAAATGTGGAAGGTTATAAGTGTTCAAGAATTTTTCCATTTCTTCTAGGTTTTCATGTTTAGTAGCATAAAGTTTCTCAAAGTAGTCTCTGATTACCCTTTGGATCTCTGCAATATCTGTCGTGATCTCCCCTTTTCATTTCTAGTACTGGTAATCAGTTTCTCTCTTTGTGAGTTTTGCCAATGGTCTATCGATCTTGTTTATTTTTTCAAAGAACCAACTTCTGCTTTTGTTGATCTTCCGGATTGTTTTTTGGTTTTTCACTTCATTGAGTTCTGCTTTCAGCTTTGTTATTTCCTTCTGTCTTTCTATTTTTGGTTCCTTTTGTTGGTCATTTTCTAATTTTTTGAGCTGCGTCATTAAGTTATTCAGGTGTGCCTCCTTCTTCCTTTTTTATTTGTGCTTGTAGAGCTATAAATTTTCCTCTCAGGACCGCTTTTACTGTGTCCCATAGATTTGGCAGTTTGTGTTTTCATTATCATTTGTTTCCAGGAAAGTTTTGATTTCCTTTTTGATTTCATCTTGGACCCACTGGTTGTTCAGTAGCAGGGTGTCTAATTTCCAATTGTTAAAGTTTTTCTTCTGTGTGGCTTTATAGTTCACATCTAATTTCAGAGCCTTGTGGTCAGCAAAGGTAGCCTGCAAGATTTCTATCCTCTTGATTTTATGGAGGTATGTTTTATGTGTCAGCATGTAGTCTAAGCTGGAGAATGACCCATGTACATTGGAGAAGAATGTGTATCCAGTTTTTTTGGGGATGGAGTGTCCTATATATCTACTAGTCCTCTTTCTTCCATTACTCTTTTCAAGGCTAGTATGTTTTTGTTGCATTTCAGTCTGGTTGACCTATCGAGTGTTGATAGGGCCGTGTTGAGGTCTCCCACAATAATTGTGTTATTATTGATTTCTTCTTTCAGATTTGTCAGTAATTGTATTAGATAATTTGCTGGTCTCTCATTGGGTGCATATATGTTTAATAGTCTGATTTCTTCCTGTTGCACATATCCTTTGATTAGTACATAGTGTCCATCTTTGTTCCTTACCACTTTTCTGAGTATAAAGTTGGTGTCATCAGATATTAATATGGCCACCCCAGCTTTTTTGAGGGTGTTGTTTGCTTGAATGATTTTCCTCTAGCCTTTGATTTTGAGTCAATGTTTGTTCTGACTATTCAGATGTGTTTCTTGTAGGAAGCAGAAGGTTGGATTCATCTTTTTGGCACATTTTGCCACTCTGTGTCTTTTATTTGGTGAATTTATTCCATTGGCATTGAGGGAGATGATTGTCATAGGATTTAATTTGTAGATAAGTTTGCTGTGTTTGTTGGTCTCTCTTGTCTTAGAGTAGACCTGTCAATATTTCCTTTAAGGCTGGTTAACATCTGTGAAGTTTCTGAGCTGTTGCTTATCCATGAAGCTATGTATTTTTCTTCAAACTTGAACGTGAGTCGGGCTGGGTGCAGTATTCTTAGTGACGCATTCATTTCATTCAGTCTTGTCACAATATCCCACCACTGTCTTCTGGCCTTGAGACTTGCTTGTGACATGTCTGCTGTAAGTCTTAGGGATGCTCCTTTGAATGTAATTCCCCTTTTTGATCTTGCTGCTTTGAGTATTCTATCTCTATCTGTGGAATTTTTCATTGTAACGAGGATGTGTCTTGGGGTGTTTTTCTTTGGGTCTCTTTTAGCTGGTACTCTTCGGGCATGCAGGATTTGATTGCATGTAGTCTTTAACTCTGGGAGTATCTCTTTGATGATGTCTTTTACAGTTGATTCTTCCTGGAGATCTCCTACCTGGGTCTCTGGGACTCCAATGATTCTTATTTTATTTCTGTTGACTTTATCAAAGACTTCTATTTTCATCTGTTCACATTCCTTGAGTACTTTTTTCATTGCCTGTTCATTTGTCTTAAGGTTCTTTTCCAAATTCTTCCGTTGTGTTGAGTTTTTCTGCATCACATCTTTCAGTACTCCGATTCTCTCCTCAGCTGCTGATACCCTGCTGGCAAGGCCATCCATTGAGGTTTTCAGTTGAGCTACCGTGTTTTTCAGATCTATGATTTTAGTTTGGAGTATTCTTATTTCTGTCTTTGTGTTCTGTTCAGATCGATCTATGCTTTCTTTGATTTCTTCAAACATCTTCCATATTGCTATTTTAAGTTCCTTATCCGAGAGGTTAATCAGATGATTGGAATTTCTTAGGTCATCCGAGCTATAGTCTTCATTTTCTGTGCATGGTGTTTGCCTTCGAGGTTTCCCCATTGTCACGCTTGTAGTGGGGTTTTTCCTGCATGTTGTGGTGGGGTTCATTGATTAGAAAGAATGTGTGGCTGTGAAGTGAAGCGGGGCTGCTGTGCTCTTCTGCTGCCTCTAGTTGACAGTTTTTTGGGGGTGCACTCCCTAGGCCTCTGAGGGATTCAGAAACACAGGCAGGGATTCAGGGATTCAGAAACACAGGCAGACAGGTGCAGGAGAAGTTTCCCTTGAATTCCTCAGAGTGAACAAAGGCACAGCAGGGTGGAGCCTCCACAGGCCAGAGAGCTTAGCTTATTGGACGGCAACCCCCACAGCCAGAATTTACTCACTGGGCAGCTTCAAAATGCAGTTTTTTGGTGGTGTGCTCCCTAGTTCTCTGAGGAGACCTTCAGGGATTCAGAATCACAGGAAGACAATAAACTGAGGAATTCTTCCTTTCAGTATAACAGATGAAGAAATAATGACTCATAAAATTTATTTCTCTTGCAGCCCCATCTATATGGTTATCTTTTTATACATCTTGGACATTTGTGCACTAAGAGAATTGCAATTCTGTTTTCTCTCCTGATAGAATAGCTTGAACCTACTTTTTTAAACCAGATTATGGTCTCCTTTCGGCTCCCTTTTGTAGAAAATTCAGAAGGGATCTTGGAAGAAGTCACTATAAGAAATGATGCACTAAAACTAATCTTTAAAGAAGTAGTTTAGGTGCCTGCCTTGCCAGTGCTTTGCCAGTAGTTTGATCCCCCCCAAACCCAAGAGCGATTTCTGATTGCATAACCAGGAGTAACCCCTGAGTGTCACTATGTGTGCCCCCTCAAAAAAACCCAAATAAAGAAGTAGTTAAAATATGCAATGTTGTTTTCAGGGGTTCTCTTCTCAAAACTTTTCAGAAGTTTTTTGAGTTTTTTTTTAATCCATGGAAGTTATATTTTAAACTATCACCTAGCATAATCAGGTTCAGTGGCCTGTTAACCAGGCAGCTCAGAGCTGGGGAAAGGGAAGGAACTCATTTTAAACCCCCCATTTTCTATTTCTCTTCATATCATTGCAATATTTTCCTCTCATAATCACCCAGAAGGTGATCTTTCTAATATTGGATTGCACAGATAAAATCAGAGACAAAGAGAAGTAAGTTAGTTGGATATTTGTCTTGCACGCGGCTAACCCATGCTTAATTCCTGGCATCCCATGAGCACCTCCGAGCATAATTTCTAGATAGGAGTATCCTGCCTGCAAAATCACCCACACACCATATTTCCAACCCTGAGTGAACCGGTCTGAAGGAGGGTAGCCACAAAGAATTAATAAATCAAGCCAGAAAAGAGAGAATCATTGAGTCAGTATGCTTCTTGCCTTATGGTCCCTCTCTTCCTGTGCTCCCATTTTAGGCAAACTTAAATCTTTTTATTAACCAACCTGTAGAGGGAGGGTCAAGTGAGATCAAGGTGGACTTTTACAAGTCAAAGGGCATGGTCAATTGAAAGAGGAAGTTGCAAAATGCTTTGTTTTGGGTTAAAAACAGGGTGTAAAGTAATAGTCCCCAAACAGACAAACAAACAAATAAGGAAAAGAACAAGAAGAGAAAAAGCTTTTTGCTCTGCAGCTATTATTCTTGGTTATACACAACCATGAGCACTTTATTCTTCTATGTAAGAACACCCATCACGACATGGTGAACAGTTCATATTTTTAGTTTGCATTTAAGGCAAATCTTTCTTGCTCACTCAAAGCTTATTTCTTCAACATCAGATACAAAGACCCCTTTACAGAAAATTGTTTCAACTTCTGTGCCTTGCTTGTATTTCACTTTTCGGACTTTTTTTGTTGACATTTCTAGTTATTAAAAATAGACCCATTTTTCTATGCACAATTTTTACCTTATCAAACAGGAGTCTTCAAACTATGGCCTGCGGGCTGTAAGGCTCAGGGGTTTCCAAATTCTGTTCCGTCATGGAGAATTGAAGGGACAATGACTCAGGCAAATGCTCAGGTGAATTCTTTTATTCTGGTATACCAGGGTCTACAGCTTACTCCCAACAGAGAAGAGGCAAAAGGACCTCGTGGTTCCACTGGTCCCTCCTTATATAAGATGGGAAATGGGAGGGGAAGGAAGGAGAATGACGCCACTTCCTTGAGGGCTGGACTTCCACTACGATAACACGAATCATTGGTGAGGTAGTGGTAAAGGTGGGACTTCCTCTATGATAACACAAATCATTTGTGAGGTAGTGCTAAAGGCAGGGCTTCTGCTATGATAACACAAATTATTGGTGAGGTAGGGGTAAAGGCAAGACTTCCTTTTCACTAGCAACAAGCTCGTGAACATGTGGTCCTTTCCTAGTTAGAACCTGAGTGAAACCTGGCATGAGGTGTTTTTTTTTTTTTTATTCCTTTTCAGGGCCACATATTGTATTTGTTCCCATTTTGTTTCTTCACTTCAAAATAAGGTATATACAGTGTGCGTAGGAATTTGTTCATAGTTTTTATTTTCACTATAGCCTGGTCCTTCAACGGTCTGAGGAACAGTGAACTGGCCCCCTGTTTAAAAAGTTTGAGGACCACTGGATAACAGTAACAGTCTAATCTTTCTGCTTTGATATAGCAGTTAAATATTAATAATGACCCTAGCATGTAATAAGTGCTTAATAATGTTTGTTGAATTATAAATAGGTTATTTATATGTATGTTCAATTAGTTACTGAGGTTTAGTAATTATGGCATTCCTTATTATGATAGACTTAAATGTTTTTTTTGAACTATTTTGAACTACAAAGTTCTTTTTTTAAAGCTAGTAGGCAAGCTCATGTTAGTAATGTTTCCTTAGAAAATTGTACATATCTTCAAAAATATTGTTTATATTTACCTATTTTGATTGTTTCTTTATGGTTCAAAGACAGAAAATCTTTGCCTTATTTAGTTGTCTTATATTGATCTTCCATTAATCACAGGCCCAAATTCTATTTTAAAGTTAATATGGCATTTAGCTACCACTTGGTGGCAGTGTACTCCAATTACAAGATCTGGGAGAAGCTAATATGGACTCTGTTTAGTTTGTGCTAAAATCATGAACTAGAAGTTGTGAACTGACGACATATATCTGCATTCTATTTTAGTGGCAAGTTAAAGTATAGGAACATATACTTAAATATCTTATAAAGCTAATAATTTATATTATTTCACTCTTGCCCTATTGAACAAGTCTTAATTTTTCTTTAAAGATAGAAAAGACTGTAAAAAGTAACCACTAGGAGGAGTAACCCTACTTTCATTTTTCTTTTTATTCTAAAAATATCTTCTTAAAAGTACTAAAATATTCATGCTGAGATAGCATGGTGGTGATTACTTTAAAACTTGCTAATCAAAGAGAGCCTTCTGCCATGTCAGCAAAGGTGGCCAATGCCATAGCTTCATTTAACTCTCAAAAAAAGAGGCAAAACTAGCAGGAAAAACTCATGGAAATACTGGCCTTGCAGCTGATTTTATTGGAGCTTTTCTGAAGGACTCACCAATTATTGCTGTTTTAATATAAGCACATCAGCCCAGTTACACAGATTTCCAAAGTCCTGAACATTGTGGCCTAATACTGATTTCCCAGTAGGAATAGGCCAAATTAGATGTAAAATTTTCATAGAAGACACATAAGTTCAAACAAAACAACAATAAAACTCTCAATAAGCAGCATACAGCTTAGTGGATCTTCAGATAATGACATAAGGTCCAATAGTGAGATATGATAATTCTCATAAATATTATTTTTTAATATAAATGAATTCTTCCAGGTAAGTTATTTATAAAAATATTTTTCATTGTGAACAAAGTGGATTCTGAATCTTTCACAGTAATATTTAAGGTAAATAGTGACAATGAATCAGGGCCATTTCCACCACCAGTATTGTCCTCCTTCTCCCCTCCACCCCGCTCCCAACTTACAAACTTGTCTCCCTCCTTTGCCCCCAGAATGCTTGTGTAACTGGTCCCCTCTGTGTATAGCTTGTTGTAGATTGGGTATCGATTCTGTTGTCATTGATTTTGCTGTTTAAATCTGATCATATTTTTATTTCCATTCAATGATCACACAGTTGGTTTGGTACTGGTAACATTCATCCCCCCCCCCCCAATTTATGAGGTAGGACAAGACGATTCAAGTTATGTGGTTCTGTTAAAAATAATAAAAAAGGAAGAAAAACTGGGAAAAAGTCCACCTAGAGGCTATACCTATCAATTCAAAAGAAGAAAGGGAAAAAAGAAAAACATACCAAATAAAACAAAAACAACAACAACAAACAAATAACCAAAAAACCCCCCAAAAACCCAAACCAGCAGCTACAGAAAGCATAACAGCAACAACAACAACAAACAACAACCGAATAATAACCACGAAAACGAAAAAAAAAATAAGGAGGGTTGTTGTGTCAAGGCAAGGTTTTGTGCTTTTTTTTTTTTTTTTTTTGCAGAGGCACAGTATTGAGGGAAGTTAGAAAAGGAATTATCTTGGCCTAGAGATACAGGGTTTCTCCCCCTTGAAGCATACAGT
Organism: Suncus etruscus; assembly: GCF_024139225.1. NCBI lineage: Eukaryota > Metazoa > Chordata > Mammalia > Eulipotyphla > Soricidae > Suncus > Suncus etruscus. The sequence goes on from NC_064854.1 coordinate 91,108,775, forward strand.
CAAGGAAACAACTACAGACTTTGTACATGCTCATTTTCACACACCAAGGTCTTTCTATGGTGCCAAGAAAGTTTCCGCTGAGTTGTGGATGATAAAATCAGGCCTCAATAACTAGAGATCTTGGTATTTGCACAGGTCATAGGACGAAGCCTAGGATAGAGTATTTCTTTATGGTTCTAAAAGTTCTGTTCCATCACTGTTGTTGTAATCACTCTTCTGTAATTAATGGTCTTGATATTTGCTCAGGTCTTAGGACAAAGTCTAGGATGGAGTCTTTCATTGTGGTTCCAGAAGTTCTGCTCAGTCACAATTGTCAAAGTCAGATCTCTGTAATTAAAGATCTTGGTTTTTGTACAAATCCTAGGTCAAAGCCTAGGCTAGGATCTTTTTTATTGGTCCCATGATAAATTCTGCCCAGTCATGGTTGTCAAAATCAGTTGTCTGTAGTTAGCAGTCTTGGTTTTTGCATCGAGCAAAGGACATGTCTTCTGATTTCATCTTACTGTTAGGTGATGAGATAAGGAAACCAGATCTTAGATCAAGTTGTTGCTGTTTTCTCATTGTCAGGATGTTATATCAAAACTGGCACAAGTTGGTGCCAGAGTGGTATTAGGAATATCTCAGGGGGAGTTTGTTTCCTGGTGGTGTTGCAGGTAACTATGTCAATTCTACCTCTGGGTTTCTGATTTGGATGGTCGATGTTCAGTCTCATGGAGTGTAAGTTGGGTCCACATGACACATGTTTAGGGTGGGAGGTGTTCCTTGTATTAAAAATATATGGGCTCTTATTCCTAGTAGATAAGAGCTTGTTTTATGCACAAGATTTCCCCCTTTTTAGAGTGCCTATGCAAAAGGGAATGGTGCCATATTATATTGCTGGTGCAGTTAAGGGTCAGAATGACAGGCTACACAATCTTTGTGCCCTGGTTTTGACTTGAGATCTTATCCCAATTAAGACTTTTTCTTCTAGGTTTTCAAACCAAGCAGAACCTAAACAGGCGAGGTTAAAGAAAAAAATATATAAATGGAAAAAATAAATAAAAATAAATTTAAAAAAGTAATTAAAGAAAATAAGTAATGGCGCAGGCTACCTTTACATTTGGGAATAAACTCAATAAGAGGTATTATAGGAAATATAGGCATCATCATTAAGTCATTTGGGATATTAATGTGTGTGGGGTGAAATCCACAGCACAGTTTTATCTCACACTGTGGTCTTGTTGAATTTGAGAAATGATTTGCAGAATTAAGGGACCAGGTCTGTCCTTGAGCTGGGGGTTTTCCTGGAGCTGAATCTGGTAGCATGCAACAGTCCACATTTGGGGTGTAGATGCAAAGAAGGGCCACATAGAATGAGTCAACAGGAGTGTAGGTTGTAGTCTCTTGCTGGGGAACGAGATGTGGGACTGAGAGGGTGTCCTTTTGCTTTGAGGGCTGGATGGTGGTTTATTGGGGCAGGGGTCGGTCTTGGTACCTAATGTGTTAAGAACTGAGGGTAAAGAGGGTTAAACAAGAATGGATAAGAAGATAGAAGAATTTATGAAGGGGGAAGAGGGATAATATATAAGAGAGGATATATACACTATTGGCATGAATTGTTTATGATTTAGTTTTGCAATCAGAGAGGAGTCCACTGTATACATACTCATGCCCACATATAGACAGACATTAAAGATCTATTCTTAAGTTGTTGGAGGCCTCATTCTCATAGAATGGGCCTGATTTCTTAAGAAATACTTGAAATAAGAAAAGATAAATAATTAACTAATATGTAGATTAGGAAGGAAATAAAGAAAGGGAAAACAAAAGATAAGAGAGAAGAGGAAAGAAAGAAAAGCAAATACAGTAAAAATAAGTTAAAAAATAAATTGGGCCCGTGTATCAGAGATGAAAGGTTTTTCAATTTTGAGGGACTTCATCAATGATGGGGTGGGCTTTGCTAAGTAAAGTTTCAGGGTTACATAATGGCTGGAGCATTTTAGGATAAGGACAGTTTTCACATCTAGAATACTAAGCAATATGGTAATGAGGACTTTATGGTCCTGTTATTTTTTTTTGTTTGTTTGTTTGTTTGTTTTGGGTCACACTGGGCAGCACTCAAGGGTTACTCCTGGCTCTGTGCTCAGAAATAGCCCCTGGCAGGCATATGGACCATATGGGATGCCAGGATTTGAACCACCATCCTTCTGGGTGTAAGGCAAATGCCCTACCTCCAGGCTATCTTTCCGGACCCGGTCCTGTTTTTTTTAATGTGTACCATCCTCATCTGGTGTAAGGTGGTACCTCATTGTTGTCTGGATTTGAATTTCCTTAATGATTAGTGATGGTGAGCATGTTTTCATGTGCTTATTGGCCATCTTTTCTCTCCCTAGGAGACCTGTCTATTCATTTCTTCTACATATTTTCCATGCCTTTATTAGGTTTTGTGGAGCTAACCTTTCTGAGTGCTTTGTATATCCTAGATATCAACCCTATATCTGATGTGTTGAGTACAGATTTTTTTCTCATTCTGTTAGCTGACTTCTAGTTTTAACCTGGGTTTCTTTTATCATGCAGAAACTTTTTAGTTTGATGTAGTCCCATTTATTTAGGTTTGATGCTAAAGTTCTTGCCATTGACATTACATCATCAAAGTCTTTTTGTGGTATAAGTCTTGAAGTGTTCTGTTAATTTTTTTCTCAATGATCTTTATAGTTACTGGTCTCATTTCAAGGTCTTAAATCCATTTTGAGTTGATTTTTGTGTAAGGTGTGAGATCTTGGTTAATCTTTCGTTGCTTACAGGTGGTTATCCAGTTGTTACAATACAGTTTGTTGAAGAGACTGTCTTTGTTCCATTTCAAGTTCTTGGCTCCTTTGTCAATATTAATGACCATATATTTGAGGACATGTCTTTGGCTATTCTGACTCATTGATTTGAGACTCTCTCTTTGTTCCAGTACCATGCCGATTTGATCACTATGGCTTGATAGTTATGGCTTCAGGTTAGGCAAAGAAATGCCATTCAGTTTCTTGTTTTTCAGTATGGATTTGTCTAGCCAAGATCTTTTGTGTTTCCATATGAACTTTATAATTGATTGTTCTAATTTTTAAAATAATGATGTCTGGTGAGTAAGAAATGGCTGACCGGGGGAACTGCCAGGTGAAGTGCTGACTGAGTCACTTACAGAGTCCCCGCCTGGCGGTGCTTCTTCTGAGGAAACTGAGGACTGGAAGGGAGCCCTGCCCTCTTCTTCTCTGTCTTTCCTGAACTCTGGAAGCTCTCCTCAGAGCCTGGGAAGCGAACCCCCCAAAAACTGCATTCTGGAGCTGCCCAGTGAGTGGGTGAGTGAGTAAGAAATGGCTGACCAGGGGAACTGCCAATTAAGTGCTGACTGACTCACTTGCGGAGTCCCCGCCTGGCGGTGCTTCTTCTGAGGAAACTGAGGACCTGAAGGGAGCCCTGCCCTGTTCTTCTCTGTCTTTCCTGAACTCTGGAAGCTCTCCTCAGAGCCCTGGGAAGCGAACCCCCCAAAACTGCATTCTGAAGCTACCCAGCGAGTGGAACCCTGGGAAGCGAACCCCCAAAAACTGCATTCTGAAACTACCCAGCAAGCAGCCCTCCTCAGAGCCCTGGGAAGTGAACCCCCCAAAAAACTGCATTCTGAAGCTACCTAGCGGGCGATCAAGCGACCCTGCACTCTTTCTAAGAAAAAACACCATTGCAACAAGAAGAAAAAATCACACTAAGAACCGTGCTGGATCACAGAAGCAAGCATTTCTCTCCGGACTGTCGTCTCTGCTGCATGCTCAGGCCTAAGATTTGATCCTGTGTGAGGCTTCATTCATGGAAGACTCCCCTCCCTTAGAGGCAAGTCGGCCCATCCAGAAAGGGCGGAGCCAGAGGAGTGTGCTGCCTGCATCATATAGCCAATGAATACCACCACAACACGTAGAAAAACCCACAATACAAGTGTGACAATGGGGAAACAGCGCAGGCCAGCATCAGACATAAAAAATGAAGAAGACAATTCTGAGGACCAGATAATGACCAACCAACTAATCAACCTCTCAGATAAGGACTTTAGACAAGCAATATGGAAGATGCTCAAAGAACTCAAAGAAACCATGGATAGAGTTGAAAAGAACACTAATAAGAACCAAGAAAATATGAAGACAGAAATCACAAAAATCCAAACGGAAATAACATGTCAACTAACAGGTCTGAAAAAGTCAGTAAACGAAGTGAATGACAAAATGGATAAGCTCTGGGACAGGGTATCAGAAGCTGAGAATAGACTTGGTGCTGTGGAAGATGAGATACATAACAATTCCATACAGCAGGAGAGGTTGGAAAAAAACTTAAAGCAAATGAACAGACAATGGAAAAATTAGTCAAAGAATGGGAACAGATGAAGATAGAAGTCTATGATAAGATCAACAGAAACAACTTAAGAATCATTGGAGTCCCAGAGACCCAGGAAGAAAATTTCCAGGAAGAATCAACGGTCAAGAACATCATTAAAGAGAAACTTCCAGAGCAAAAGAACATATGTGATCAAATCCTGCATGCTCGAAGAGTACCAACCAAAAGAGACCCCAGAAAAACCACGCCAAGACACATCCTACTCACAATGACAAATGCCACAGATAGAGAAAGAATTCTGAAAACAGCAAGATCAAAAGGGGAAATTACATTCAAGCAAGCATCCTTGAGATTTACAGCAGACCTGTCACCAGAAACACTCAATGCCAGAAAGCAGTGGTGGGACATTGTGACAAGACTGAATGAAATGAATGCTTCACCTAGAATACTGTACCCCACAAAACTCACTTTCCGATTTGACGGAAGAATACCTGGTTTCACAGACAAAAAACAGCTCAGAAACTTTACAGACTCAAAACCAGTCTTAAGAGAAAAACTGAAAGACCTAATTTAAGACAAGACTACCCAAAAGACACACCAAATTTCGATATAAAGATGGCGTTAAATCCCAGGACAATTCTTTCTCTCAACGTCAATGGACTAAATTCACCAGTCAAGAGACACAGAGTGGCTAAATGGATCAAAAAACTCAATCCAACCTTCTGCTGCCTACAAGAAACGCACCTGAATAGTCAGAAAAAACATAGACTCAAACTAAAAGGCTGGAGAAAAATTATCCAAGCAAACAACACCCATAAAAAAGCTGGAGTGGCCATACTAATATCAGATAATGCAAACTTTATACTCAGGAAGGCTGTGAGGGACAAAGATGGACATTTTATATTAATCAAGGGGTATGTAGAGCAGGAAGAAATAACTCTCCTAAACAAATATGCACCGAATGAGGGGCCAGCAAAATATTGTTGACAAATCTGAAAAACAATATCAATAACAACACAATAATTGTGGGGGACGTCAACATGGCTTTGTCAACACTGGATAGGTCAACCAGACTGAAACCCAACAAGAATATACTAGACTTGAGGAGAGAAATGGAAGAAAGAGGCCTAGTGGATATATATAGGACACTCCATCCCCAGAAACCTGGATACACATTCTTCTCCAATGTACATGGGACATCCTCCAGGATAGACTACATGCTGGCACATAAAACATACCTTCATAATATCAAGAGAACAGAAATTTTGCAGACCACCTTCGCAGACCACAAGGCTCTGAAATTATTTGTGAATTCCAAAGGGACTCAGAAGAAAAACTTTAACACCTGGAAGTTAAACAGCCTCATACTCAATAACCAGTGGGTCCGAGATGAAATCAAGGAGGAAATCAAAAGGTTCCTGGAAACAAATGACAATAAAGACACAAACTATCAGAACTTATGGGACACAGCAAAAGCAGTACTGAGAGGAAAATTTATAGCTTTGCAAGCGCACATCAGGAAGGAAGAAGGAGCTTACCTGAGTAGCTTAATGACACAGCTAATAGAACTAGAAAGTGCTCAACAAAAGGACCCAAAAATAGGGAGACAGAAGGAAATAACAAAGCTGAGAGCAGAAATCAACGAAGTGGAAAACCAAAAAACAATCCGAAAGATCAACGAAAGCAGAAGTTGGTTCTTTGAAAAAATAAAGAAGATTGATAGACCACTGCCAAACCTAACAAAGAAAGAGAGAGAGAGAGAAACTTAATAACTCGAATTAGGAATGAAAAAGGAGAGATCACTACTGATATGACAGAGATTCAAAGGGTAATCAGAAACTACTTTGAGAAACTCTATGCCACTAAAAATGAGAACCTGGAAGAAATGGATAAATTCTTGGACTCTTATAATCTTCCACGGTTGAAGGAAGAAGATGTAGCATATATAAACACCCCCATCTCCATTGATGAAATTAAAACAGTAATCAAATGTCTGCCCAAAAACAAAAGCCCAGGCCCAGATGGATTCATTAATGAATTCTTTCAAACTTTCCAAGAGGAACTACTACCAATCCTGGGAAGACTCTTTCATGAAATTGAAAAAACAGAGACACTTCCAAATAGCTTTTATGAAGCCAACATCACCTTGATACCTAAACCAGACTGAGATGCTACGAAAAAAGAAAATTACAGACCAATATCGCTGATGAATGCAGATGCAAAGATCCTCAACAAAATTCTGGCAAATAGGATTCGATGCCTCATTAAGAAGATCATCCACTATGATCAAGTAGGTTTCATCCCAGGAATGCAAGGATGGTTTAACATCCGTAAATCTATCAATATAATACAAAACATAAACAACAAGAAAAATAAAAACCACATGATCATATCAATAGATGCAGGAAAGCATTCGATAAGGTCCAACACCCATTCTTGATCAAAACTCTCAGCTAGATGGGAATGGAAGGAACCTTTCTCAATATATTTAAGGCCATCTACCACAAGCCAGAGGCAAACATTGTCCTCAATGGAGAAAAACTAAAAGCCTTCCCTCTAAATTCTGGCACAAGACAAGGCTGTCCTCTCTCACCACTCCTATTCAACATAGCACTGGAAGTACTTGCTATAGCGATTAGGCAAGAAAAAGATATCAAGGGAATCCAGATAGGAATGGAAGAAGTCAAGCTCTCACTGTTTGCAGATGACATGATACTCTACTTAGAAAACCCTAAAGACTCTACCAAAAAGCTTCTAAAAACAATAGACTCATATAGCAAGGTGGCAGGCTACAAAATTAACACACAAAAATCAATGGCCTTTCTATACACCAATAGCAATAAGGAAGAAATGGACATTAAGAACACAACCCCATTCACAATAGTGCTACACAAACTCAAATATCTTGGAATCAACTTGACTAAAAATGTAAAGGACCTATACAAAGGAAACTATAAAACTCTGCTCCAAGAAATAAGAGAGGACACGCGGAAATGGAAATGCATACCCTGCTCATGGATTGGCAGGATTAACATCATCAAAATGGCAATACTCCCCAAGGCATTATACAGATTTAATGCCATCCCTCTAAAGATACCCATGACATTCTTCAAAGAAGTGGATCAGGCACTTTTGAAATTCATTTGGAACAATAAACAACGTAGAATAGCTAAAGCGATCATTGGGAAAAAGAATATGGGAGGAATTACTTTCCCCAACTTTAAACTGTACTACAAAGCCATAGTTATCAAAACAGTATGGTATTGGAATAAGGACAGACCCTCCGATCAGTGGAATAGGCTTGAATACTCAGAAAATGTTCCCCAGACATACAATCACCTAATTTTTGATAAAGGAGCAGGAAATCCTAAATGGAGCAGGGAAAGCCTCTTCAACAAGTGGTGTTGGAACAACTGGATAGCCACTTGCAAAAAATTGAACTTAGACCCCCAGCTAACATCATGTACGAAGGTAAAATCCAAATGGATTAAAGACCTTGATATCAGACCCAAAACCATAAGATATATTGAACAACACATAAAAACATTCAAAGACATTGAGACTACAGGCATCTTCAAGGAGGAAACTGCACTCTTCAAGCAAGTGAAAGCAGAGATTAACAGATGTAATATATTAAGCTGAGAAGCTTCTGCACCTCAAAGGAAATAGTGCCCAGGATACAAGAACCACCCACTGAGTGTGAGAAACTATTCACCCAGTACTCATCAGATAAGGGGCTAATCTCCAAAATATACAAGGCACTGACAGAACTTTACAAGAAAAAAACATCTAATCCCATCAAAAAATGGGGAGGAAAATGAACAGACACTTTGACAAAGAAGAAATACAAATGGCCAAAAGACACATGAGAAAATGCTCCACATCACTAATCATCAGGGAGATGCAAATCAAAACAACGATGAGATACCACTTCACACCACAGAGAATGGTACACATCACAAAGAATGAGAATCAACAGTGTTGGCGGGGATGTGGAGAGAAAGGAACTCTTATCCACTGGGGGTGGGAATGCCGTCTAGTTCAACCTTTATGGAAAGCAATATGGAGATTCCTCCAAAAATTTGAAATCGAGCTCCCATACGATCCAGCTATACCACTCCTAGGAATATACCCTAGGAACATAAAAATACAATACAAAAACCCGTTCCTTACACCTATATTCATTGCAGCACTATTTACCATAGCAAGACTCTGGAAACAACCAAGATGCCCCTCAACAGATGAATGGCTAAAGAAACTGTGGTACATATACACAATGGAATATTATGCAGCTGTCAGGAGAGATGAAGTCATGAAATTTTCCTATACATGGATGTACATGGATTCTATTATGCTGAGTGAAATAAGTCAGAGAGAGAGAGAGAGAGAGAAAAACACAGAATGGTCTCACTCATCTATGGGTTTTAAGAAAAATGAAAGACACCCTGGTAATAATAATTTTCAGACACAAAAGAGAAAAGAGCTGGAAGTTCCAGCTCACCTCAGGAAGCTCACCACAAATAGTAATGAGTTTAGTTAGAGAAATAACTACATTTTGTACTGTCCTAATAATGAGAATGTATGAGGGAAATGGAGAGCCTGTTTAGAGTACAGGCGGGGGTCGGGTGGGGAGGAGGGAGACATGGGACATTGGTGATGGGAATGTTGCACTGGTGATGGGGGGTGTTCTTTACATGACTGAAACCCAAACACAATCATGTATGTAATCAAGGTGATTAAATAAAATATATATATTATAAATAATGATGTCTGAATTTATATTGCATTAAAATCTATCCATGAGCATGAGATGTTCTTCCATGCCCTTAGTCCCTCTTCAATTTCTTTCTGGAGCATTTTAAAGTTTTCATGGTCTAGGTCCTTCACTTTTCTTTTCAGGTTGATTTCTAGGCATGTGATACTTTTGGATACTCTTTAAAATAGATTGACTCTTTAATCTCTTTTTTTTCCTCTGCTTATTATTTATATAGAGGAATGCTACTGTCTTCTGTGTATTGACTTTGTAGCCAGCCACTTTGCTGTATTGGTTTATTGTTTCTAGGAATTTTACTGTGGACTCTTTAGGCTTTTTGATGTATATCATCATATCATCTATAAAAAGGTATTGTTTGACTTCCTCTTTCCCTATTCAGACTCCATTGATTTCTGTCTCTTCTCTGATTTCTATTGCTAGGACTTCTAGAACTATGTTGAATAAGAATGGAGAAAGTGGAGGCAGCCTTGCCTAATTCCTGTTCTTAGTGGAAATGCTTTCAGTTTTTTACCATTAAGGATAATGTTGACTGTGGGCTTTTCATAGATAGTTGTCACTATTTTAAATAAGATTCCTTTCAACCCTATTTTGCTCAGTTATTTATAATGAACGTGTGTTGGATTTTGTCAAATGCCTTCTCTGCATGAATCAATATGATCATGTGATTTTTGTCTTGTTGTTGATGTGGTGTATGATGTTGATTGATTTGCATATGTTGAACCATCCTTGCAACCTGGGATGAAACCCACTTGGTTGTGGTTTATGATCTTTTTGATGTATTATTGGTTTCGATTTGCTAGGATTTATTTTGAGGATTTTGGCATCCATGTTTATTAACGATGTTTGTCTGTAGTTTTCTTTCGTGGTGATGTCTTTGTCAGCTTTGGAAATGAGTGTGATATTAGCCTTATAAAAAGTAACAACTCATTGTTATTTTGATTTTCATCTCCCTGATGTTTGGTGATGTGGAGAATTTTATCATGTGTCTTTTGGCCATCTGTATTTCTTAATGAAATATCTGTCCATTTCTTTTCCTCTTTAAAGGGGTTAGTTTATTTTTCTTGTTAAGTTCTGTCAGTACCTTGTATATCTAAAATATTAGCTCTTTATATGGCGGGTATTGGGGAATAGTTTCTCCCATTTTTGGGTGGCCTTTGTAGTCTCGTCACTGTTTCCTTCAAGGTATCAAAGCTTCTCAAGTTAATGTAGTTTCATTTGTTTAACTCTGCTTCAACTTGTTTGGATAGTGATGTTTTCTCCTTAAAGATGTCTTTAGTTACAATGTGATGGAGTATTTTGCATACATTTTCTTCTACATACTTTATGGTTTTAAGACTGATATCAAGGTCTTTAATCCATTTTTATTTGACATTTGTGCATGGTATTATATAGAGGTGTGAATTTACATTTTTGCATTTGGCTTACTAGTCCCAACATCACTTGTTGAAGCAGCTTTCTTTGCTCCATTTTCTTTGCTCCTTTTCTAGCACTTTTTTAAAATCAAAGATTAATTGATTTCTCTTTTGACCTCAGTCCTAATATAAATTTATTTATTTAAAGATCATTAATTGATTTAATGATTGTCTGAATATTCAAATTTATTCTAATGATGAAGGTGTCTTTATTCCAATACCATCTGTTTAAATGACTAATGATTTGTAATAAATTTAAACATGGGGAAAGCGATGCTTTCCATCATCTTTCTTCCTGTTTTTTTATTTTATTTAGATATTCATGGGTATTTTTGTTTAAATGAATATTTGGAGTGTTTGCTTTTTTTTTTTTTTTAAAAATGTCATGTGTATTCATAGAGGAATTTCCATAATTCTGTACAATGCTTTGGGAGTATTTATGTTTAATGATGTTAACTGTAGCAATCCATGAACAGGATATATGTCTTCATTTTCTTTTCTTTTCTTTTTTTTATTGTAACTGAAGTTCATTACACAGAACTATTTACGATATATAGTGACAATGAATAAAGGGCATTCCCACCACCAATGTTGTCCTCCCTCCACTCTTGTTCCCAGCTTTACCCCCCAGAATCCTAGTGCAAATGGTCTCTGCCTTACAGCTTGTTATAGGTTGGATATCTATTCTGTTTGATGTTCCAGTCTGGTCATTTTTTATTTACACTACATGTTCATATGACTGGTCCTGGTATCATTCTTTTACCCCCTCAATTTATGTGTCTGAATGATTCAAATTATGCTATTCTGTTGGAGATAAAAAGGTTAAGGAAAAGAGGAGAAAAAATTTGGTATCAACTACTAAAAAAAGTCACTGAATAATATCCACAAAAGTGGAAAAGAAAGAAAAAAGTGGGAGAAAAAAAGGAGGAAAATAATATCAAAAAACAAACAATAAATAAAACAAAACCAAACCAAAAAAAGTACTGCAGTGGCAGGGTTTGTGCTACCCCACCTTTTTTTTTGTATAGGCACAGCAAGTATTGGGGAAGGAAGGAAATTCCAGTGGCCTAAGAGATTCAGGGTTTCTTCACTTTTGAAACATATTGTCATGGGAACAACCACTGGTTCCATACCTTCTCATTGCCATATCCCAGGGTTTTGGTTTGTGTGTGTGTGTGTGTGTGTGTGTGTGTGTGTGTGTGTGTGTGTGGTGTCAGGAACCTTTCTTCTCTGTTGTGGATGAGAAAATAAGGCCATTATAGCAAGCAATCTTGGTATTTGCACAGGTCCTAGGACAGGGCCTAGGATAGAGTCTTTAAGGTTCTAGAGGTACTGTTTCTCCATTGTTGGTGTGTTCAGTTTTCTGTATCATGTGCTCCATGTTTTTGCTCGTTCCCTAAGCTGAAGTCTAGGAAATTATGTTTCCAATTTTTCTGCTCAGTCTCTGTTGTCAAAATTGGGCCTCTGTACTAAGAAGTCTTGATTTTTGTAAAAGACCTGGGCTATAGCCTAGGGTAGGGTTTTCCTTAATGGTCTCAAGGTATGTTCTGCCCAGTCACAGTTGTCAAAGTCAGTTTTCTGTAGTTAGTTCTCTTATTTTTTATAGTTTAAAGGACGATACATCTTCTGATTTCCACTTAGTGTTAGGTGATGTGATAGGACCTCCTGGTCTTAGGTCAAGTTGTCATTTCCTCACTGTCCTCATTGTCATATTAACACTGGCACAAGTATATCTCCCAACGCAGCTTAGTTCCTGGTGTTGTTGCATGATTTGTTTCAGTTCTATGTCTGGGATCTGGGATTTGAGAATGAACTGTCCAATCTCGTGGAGACTGAGTTGTATCCACATGACATATGTCCAGGATGGGAGGCACCCTTGTATAAACAGTGTGAGTTCTTATCCTAGAAGATAAGATCTTGTGTCTGAGTCCATGATTTCCCCTTAATTACTGTGCCTATACAAAAACATATGGTGTCCTTTTGTATTGCTGGTGCTATTCCAGGTAAGGATGACAGGCTACACATGCAGTATCTGTGGTGTGGTCTGAGCTTTTATCTCAGGCAAGACGTTTTCTTGGTTTTTGACTAAGAAGCACTAAAACTGGTGAGGGTAGAGAAAATATGTATATATAAAAATAGAATATATAGATAAAATTGAAATATATATATAAAAGAAAATTGAGAAAAAAAGGAAAAAAGGTATTTAAAAAATAAAGTGATTGGGGTGGCTATCTGTATGTTTAGGAATACACATCTTAAGATACATTATTATAAATGTATTAAGCTAACATAGGCAATATAGGCCTCCCATTTAGGTCTTCTTAGATATTCTTGTGGGGAGTGAAAGCCAAGGTACTTTTTCGTATCACAGACTTTGGTCTAGAGTTTAAGATATGATTTGCAGCATTTCAGAGTCCTATAGTGTCCTTGAGCTGGGGGTTTTGCTGCAGCTGAATCCGGTATCACGCAACCGTCCACGATTTGAAGGTGGTGAGAGGGGTCACAAGCTTGAATCAGGAGGCTTATTGGTTGTGGTTTCTTGCTGAGACACAAGATGAGGGATCAAGAGAGGGTGTCGTTCATTAAGGAGCTGGATGGTGGTCTGTTGGGAAGGAGGTCAGTCTTGGTGCCTAATGAGTTAAAAACTGAGGTTAAACAGGGTTAAATAAAGGGGAGATAACAAATCCAGATTAGGATATGGGGGGGTAGAAAGGTCTCTGGGTGTGGAAAAGCAATATAGAAGAAGGGCTTGGGGCCGGGAAGGTGGCGCTAGAAGTAAGGTGTCTGCCTTGTAAGCGCTAGCGTAGGACGAACTGTGGTTCGATCCCCCGGTGTCCCATATGGTCCACCCAAGCCAGGAGCGACTTCTGAGCGCATAGCCAGGAGTAACCCCTGAGCATCAAACAGGTGTGGCCCCCCAAAATAAAACCAAAAAAAAAAAAAAAAGAAGAAGAAAGGCTCTATACATTGTATAGATAAAATGTTTAAGGCTAGGCTCGGTAGTCAGAGAGGACAATTGTATAGAAAGTAATGTTTACTTAGACACTGACTTCAGAGATCTATTTGAGTGCTATCCTCCATACATAGGATATTGCATTTCCTTACCTACAAATAGTCAAGAATAAGAATATTTTGGACTATGTTGAAAAGGGTATATGTCTGGACCTGTGCACTTTTGAAAATGGTGCTTTGGCTAGCTGTCCGGGGGATGTCTCCATTTTCTTATATCCTTTTTTATTTCTTGAAACAATATTTTGTAGTTTTCTTTTTTAAATAATATTTTATTTAAACACCTTGGTTACAAACTTGTAGTTTTCTTTGTATAGGGCTTTTACCTCTACTTAAGTTGACTCAAAGGTATGTGAGTTTCTGGGTACTATGGAGAATGGGATTTTTAGTGTTTATTTCTTTTACATAATTATTTTTGTATAAGAGGGTCATTGATTTTTGCATGTTAATTTTGTAGCCTGCCATCTTGCTATACAAATCCATTATTTCTAGAAACTTTTTTGTAGAGTATTTAGTGTTTTCTAATTATAGTATTATGTTATCTGCAAACAGAGTTTGACTTCTTCCTTTCCTATCTAAATGCTCTTGATATCTTTTTCTTGCCTAATTGTTATGGCAAGTAATTCCATTACTATATTGAATAGGAGTGGCAAGAGGGGGCAGCCTTGTCTTGTGCCAGATTTTAGAAAAAGGGCTTTTAGTTTTTCTTCATTGGTTATAATATTTGCCAGGGGCTTGTGGTAAATGGCCTTCACTATATTGAGAAAATTTTTTTCCATTACCAATTTGTTGAGTTTTTGTCATCAATAAATATTGAACCTTGTCATGTGCTTATTCTGCACCTATTGATATAATCATAGGTTTTTTTTATTGATATGGGCTTTTTATTTATTTGTTTCTGAGGCACACCAGGTGATGGTCAGGGGTTATTTCTGGCTATGTATGTGCTCAGAAATTGCTCCTGGGGGGCCAGAGAGGTGCCACATACTGTAAGGCATCTGCCTTGTGTGTTCTAGCCTAGGATGGACCATGGCTCGATCTCCCAGTGCTCCATATGGTCCCTCAAGCTTGGAGCGATTTCTGAGTGCATAGCCAGGAATAATCCTGAACATCATCGGGTGTGACCCAAATATGTGGCAAATGCCCTATTGCTGTGCTATCTCTCTGGCCCCTGTATTTATGTTTTTAATGAAAATCAAAGATTTTTTTTGACTTAAGCTTGAAACCTGGTTCTTTTAATATTATATGTAGTTTTCTAAACATCCTGTTCAAAACCATTATTTTTTAAATAATATTTTATTTAAACACCTTGATTACAAACATGATTGTGGTTGGGTTTCTGTCATGTAAAGAACACTCCCCATCACCAGTGCAGCACTCCCATCACCAATGTTCCAAATCTCCCTCCTCCCCACCCCACCCCTACCTGTACTCTACACAGGCTTTCTATTTCCCTCATACATTCTTATTGTTAGGATAAAAACCATTATTTTTAAAAAAAATTTATTTTGTTAAAACCATTGTGACTTTAAAAGTCCTTCATAGTTGCATTTCAGACATAAAATGAATCAGGGAACACCAATGAACAACTCCCTCCATCTATGCTCCCCAACATGAATGTTCTCATAACATGGCTCTTGCTCCCTAGCCTGCCAGTATAACTGGCCCATTTTATGTTTAGACTGTTAGAGTCTCTTGATTCCATTGTTGTTAACTTGGGCTTGGGATGCTTAGTTCTGTCCCTTTTTAACACCAGCAATGCCCTAGACCACATGGCCCTGGTGCTCATCCTTTTATATTTGTGTTTCTTTTCTTCCACTCAGTTTCTTTCCTTCTCTTAGCTATACTTTGGGGCCAAGGGTGTTTAAGACAACTATAAAGACCACTGCATTTTTTTCATGCAGTCATTCTATAAGTGATATAATCCTGTATTTATCATTATTCTTCTGGCTTCCTTTAACATAATATCTGCCATTTCCATTCATATAGCTGCAAATTGCATGGTTATATCATTCCTTACAACCATATAGTAGCCCATTGTATATATGTTTATATATACCACAACTTCCTGATCAACTCCTCTGTTGTTGGGCATCTAGGTTAATTCCAAGTTTTGCCTATTGTACTGAGTGCTGCAATAATTAGTGGTGTACATATATCTTTTTGAATGAATATATTTTGTTCTGAGGATACCCAAAAGAGGGATTTTTAGGTCGTATGGCAGCTTAATATTGAAAAAATATGATTTTTATAGTAGTTTAATATAGCTTTACTAATCAATAGCTATAACCAAGTCCATGATTGCATATTACAAGGTTTTTAGAAGTTTTTGTAGAATCATTAGGACTTGTAAACATAGTATTATTATACACAAATAATGAAATTTGTCTTTTTTATTTCCTATATGGATGTCCTACCAGTACTATATTAAATAGAAATGACAAACTTGGGAAACTTCTTAGAGTAAATGCTTATATATTTTTTTCCCACCGACTTAAAATGTTTTCTGGGGCTTTTGGCAAATGGCTTTAACTATCAGCATAAAACATCATATTAGAAGTAAAATTAAAGCATGTATTCATAGAAATAGATTCATAGAAAACATTTGATGAGTTACAACACCCATTCATGAAAAAACTCTCAACAAATGGGGACTGATTAAGCTTTTTCTCTATATAGTCAATGCCATTTACCACAAACCCATTCAAACATTATACTTATGGAGCAAAGCTCTGTGGTCTGACACAAAAAAAATGTTGTTCTCTCTCACCACTTATATTCAATATAATACTGGAGTTACTTGCTATAGCCATTAGGCAAAAAAATGATATCCAGGGCATACACATAGGAAAGGCAGAATTCAAGTTCTCTCTATTTGCTAATGGCATGATACTGTTTAGAAAATCATTTAGACCACGAAAAAGCTTTTATAAACAACAAACTTGCATAAAAAGGGACAGGTTACAAAATTAATATGCAAAAATATATGCCTTTTTATGTATAAATAATGAAAGATAATGTGTCTCATAAAACCAACTATCTTGGAATCAACTTAACAGGTGAAACACCTATGCAGAGAAAACTATAAAACACTGCTATATGAAATAAAAGAAGACATAAGGAAATGAAAATGCACACTCTGCTCATGGATTGGGATTAGCATAATTATAATGGCAATATTCCCAAAACATCATGTCTTATATATTATACTAAGTTTTAAGTCTTTCATCTTACTACTTTTATTATATTTTTGGCCACTATTAGTAATAAACAGGGCTGACTCCTTCATGCTCTGTTCTTAAGAATTTCTCCTAGTTTTTCTTGAAGGGATCATGTGGTATATCAGGGAACAATCAGTTTTTTTAAGTTAAATAATCTTTATTTTGACCAAAGAGGATTACAGTCACAGTAATATTTTAGGTACATAGTGACATTGAATCAGAGGCATTCCTACTCCCAGTGTTGTCCTCTCTCCACCCCTGTTACCAGCATGCATCCAATATCCCCCTTTTTTGACCTTCAGCTGCTAGTAAATGTGGCCCTCTCTGTGTATATCTTGTTGTAGATTTGGTTTCGATTCTGTTGTCATTGGCTTTGGATTTGGTGTTTAAGTCTGATCATTTTTTATATCTACTCAATGTTCATACAACTGTTTGCTGTTGGTACCTTCCATTATTTACCCCTCATTTGTGAGGCAGAACAGGATGGTTCAAGTTATGTGGTTCTGTTTGGAGGAAAGAAAAAATAAAGAAAAAAGGGGGGAAATCAATCAAGCAAAAAAACTGGGAGGAGTCTTTCTAGAGGCTATAAATATCATTTTAAGAGAAGAAAGGGAAAAAGAAAGAAAACATGAAAACAATACAAAAAAATCAAACAAAATAACTCAAAAAGCACAACAGCAATAAAACAACAGCCAAACAATAAACATACTCCTGAAATAAAAATAAAACAAAGCGCAAAAAGAAAATAAAACAAGCAACAATAACAAAAAATTAATTTGTGCTTTTTTTTTTGCATAGGCACAGTAAATATTGGGGAGATTAGAAACGGAATTCAATTGGCCTAAGAGATACAGGGTTTCTCCATCCTTAAAGCATACTGTCATGGGAATAACTATAGGCTCCGTACATGCCCTTTTACTCTCTCCTAGGTCATTTTGTGATGTTTGAAAACTTTCCACTCAGTCATGGATGATAAAATCAAGCCTCTGTAACTAGATATCTTGGTATTTGCACAGGCCATAAAATGCAGACTAGAATAGTCTTTCTTTATGTTTCTAGAAGTTCGGTTCCATCACTGTAGTTTTAAACAGTTTTCTGTAGTCGATGGTCTTGGTTTTTGCACTGATCCTAATATGAAGCCTAGAATAGAGTCTTTCATTATGTTTCCAGAAGTTCTGCTCAATTGCAGTTGTCTCAGCCAAATCTCTGGGATTAGAGATCTTGGTTGTTGTACAGATCGTAGGCCAAAGCCTAAACTATGGTCTTTTTTATTGGTCCCAGGATAAATTCTGCCCAGTCATGGTTGTCACAGCCAGTCTTCTGTATTTAGCTATCTTGATTTTTGCACAAATCAAAGAGTGACGTGTCTTCTGATTTCATCTTATTGTTATGTAGTGAGGTAAGACAACCTGCTCTTAAACCAAGTTGTTGCAATTTCCTCATTTCCAGGATGTCATATCAAAACTGGCACATGTTGGTGTCAGAGCAGTATTAAGAATGTCCCAGAGGGAGTTTGTTTCCTGGAGCTGTTGCATGGAACTGTGTCAAACCTATGTCTGAGATCTGGGTTCGAAGTTGGACAGTCGCTGTCTAATCACATGGAGTCTAAATTAGGACCACATGACATATGTTCAAGGTGAGAGGTGCCCCTGTATTGTAAAATGTATGAGTTCTTATACCTAGTAGATAAGAGCTTGTTTCTATGTGTATATTTTCTCCCTTTTTATAGTATGCCTTTCTAAAAAGAAATGGTGCTATGTTATATTGCTGGTGCATTTGGGGGTGAGAGTGTCGGGATCCATCATCTCTGTGTCCTGGTTTTTTTTTTTTTTTGTGGTTTTTGGGTCACACCCGGCAGTGCTCAGGGGTTATTCCTGGCTCCAGGCTCAGAAATTGCTCCTGGCAGGCACGGGGGACCATATGGGACGCCGGGATTCGAACCGATGACCTCCTGCATGAAAGGCAAACGCCTTACCTCCATGCTTTCTCTCCGGCCCCTGTGTCCTGGTTTTAACCTGAGCTTTTATCCCAGGCAAGACTTTTTCTTGTTGGTTTTTGTACCAAACTGAACCAAAACAGGTGAAGTCAAGAAAAATAAGAAAACAAAGACAAGACAAAAATACATATAGACTCACATATATAAAGGGAATAAAGTCAATAAAGCAGTCAGGTGCCACCCTAGGGTGGGAGCAGAATCAGGTACCACCCAAGGGTGAGCAGAATGTCAGGTCACACCCTAGGGTAGGGCACAATCACTGATCAGGGTAGGATCAGTAACATAATTATCCCATGGAAATGTTTACATACACAACACTTATTCAGCTTCAGAAGGTGATATTTTTCCGAAAATCTGTCGGTTTCTTCTGGGGTCCTCATGATGTTTTGGAGTTCTGTTGTAATCTCTCCTCTTTTATTTGTAATCCTAATTATTTGGGTGTTTTCTCTCTTTTTTTTATGGTGAGTCTTGCCAGTGTTTGTCTATCTTGTTTATTCTTTCGAAAAAACTAACTCCTGGTCTCATTTATTTTTTTGTATTGTTTTCTTAGTTTCTATTTTGTTTATTTCTATTCTGTTTTTTTTTTTAATTATTTCTTGTCTTCTGGTTGTGTTTGGGTTTCTTTGCTGCTTTTTTCCCACTCCTTAAGGTGTCCCTTTAAACTGTTGATTTGTTATTTTCCTCTTTTCTGACATAGGCCTGTATTGTTGAGTTTTCCCCTAATTACTGCTTTTGCTGTTTCCCACAAATTTTGACAATTTGTCTCTTCATTATCATTTCTCTCAAGGAATCTTATTTATTCCTTGAGTTCCTCTTTGACCCAGCTGTTGTTGAGCAGCATATTGTTTAATCTCCCGGTGTTGGATTTTCTCCATAGCTTCTTTTTACAGTCAAACTTGATCTATTGCATAGTGATCTGAAATGGCGCTTCTAATGATCTTATATTTGTAACTTTGTGCAACTTAGATTTGTATCCGAAGGCATGATCTATTCTGGAGAAGGTTCCTTGTGCACTTGAGAAGAATGTGTATTCTGCTTTCTGGGGGTGAAGGGCCCTATATAAATAAGTTTATTAGCCCTAGTTCTTCTAATTTCTCATTTAGAGCTCTTATTTCTTTGTTAGTTTTCTGTCTGGTGGATTTGTCCAGTGGTGAAAGAGGAGTCTTGAGATCTACTACTACTATCACATTTCCTTCCATATGTTTCTCCAGGTTTATAAGTAAATGCCTTACATATTTTGCTGGCTGCATTTGATGCATAAATGTTGACCAGAGTTAGTACTTTTTTTATTATCTTTATTTAAACACCGTGATTACAAACATGATTACAGTTGTATGATTACAGTCATGTAAAGAACACCCCCCTTCACTGGTGCAACATTCCCACCACCAATTTCCCAGATCTCCCTCCTCCCCACCCCCCTACACCTGTACTCGAGACAGGCTTTCTACTTCCCTCATTCATTCACATTGTTATGATAGTTTTCAGTGTAGTCATCTCTGCAACTGCACTCATCACTCTATGTGATGAACTTCATGTCATGAGCTGCACCTACCAGCCCTCATCTCTCTTGTCTCTGAGATACTGTTAAAAATGTCCTTCATTTTTCTTAAAGCCCATAGATGAGTGAAACCATTCTGTGTCTTTCTCTCTCCCTCTGACTTACTTCACTCAGCATAATAAATTCCATGTACATCCATGTATAGGAAAATTTCATGACTTCATCTCTCCTGATGGCTGCATAGTATTCCATTGTGTATATGTACCACAGTTTCTTCAACCACTCATCTGTTAAAGGGCATCTTGGTTGTTTCCAGAGTCTGGCTATTGTAAATAGTGCTGCAATGAATATAGGGGTAAGGAAGGGATTTTTGTATTGTATTTTTGTGTTCCTTGGGTATATTCCTAGGAGTGATATAGCTGGATCGTTTGGAAGCTCAATTTCCAGTTTGTGAAGGAATCTCCATATCGCTTTCCATAAAGGTTGTACTAGACGGCATTCCCACCAGCAGTGAAAAAGAGTTCCTTTCTCTCCACATCCCTGCCAGCACTGCTTGTTTTCCTTTTTTGTGATGTGTGCCAATCTCAGTGGCGTGAGGTGGTACCTCATAGTAGTTTTGATTTGCATCTCCCTGACGATTAGTGATGTTGAACATCTTTTCATGTGCCTTTTGGCCATTTGCCTTTCTTCTTTTTCAAAGTGTCTGTCATTTCTTCTCCCCATTTTTTGATGGGGTTGTTTTTTTCTTGTATAGTTCTGTCAGTACCTTGTAAATTTTGGATATTAGCCCTTTATCTAATGAGTATTGGGTGAATAATTTCTCCCACTCAGTGGGTGGCCTTTGTATTCTGGGCACTATTTCCTTTGAGATGCAGAAGCTTCTCAGCTTAATATAGTCCCATCTGTTTATCTCTGCTTCCACTTGCTTGGAAAGTGCTGTCTCCTCCTTAAAGATGCCTTTAGTCTCAATGTCCTGGAGTGTTTCACCTACATGTTGTTATATATTCCTTATAGTTTCAGTTCTGATATCAAGGTCTTTAATCCATTTGGATTTTACCTTTGTACATGGTGTTAGCTGGGGGTCTGAGTTCGCTTTTTTGCAAGTGGCTAACCAGTTGTGCCAACACCACTTGTTGAATAGGCTTTCCCTGCTCCATTTAGGATTTCTTGCTCCTTTATAAAAAACGAGGTGGTTATATGTCTGAGGAACCTTCTCTGAGTACTCAAGCCTATTCCACTGATCTGAGGGTCTGTCTTTATTCCAATACCATGCTGTTTTTATAACTATTGCTTTGTAATACAGCTTAAAATTGGGGAAAGTAATGCCTCCCATATTCCTTTTCCCAAGGAGTGCCTTAGCTATTCGAGGTTGTTTGTTGTTCCAGATGAATTTCAGAAGTATTTGGTCCACTTCTTTGAAGAATGTCATGGGTATCTTCAGAGGAATCGCGTTAAATCTGTACAATGCTTTTGGAAGTATTGCCATTTTAATGATGTTGATCCTGCCAATCCATGAGCATGGTATGTATTTCCATTTCCGCGTGTCCTCTTTTATTTCTTGGAGCAGAGTTTTGTAGTTTTCTTTGTATAGATCCTTCACATCTTTAGTCAGGTTGACTCCAAGATTTTTGAGTTTGTGTGGAACTAATGTGAATGGGATTGTTCTCTTAATGTCCATTTCTTCCCTATCATTATTAGTGTATAAAAAGGCCATTGATTTTTGTGTGTTAATTTTGTAGCCTGCCACTTTGCTATATGAATCTATTATTTCTAGAAGCTTTTTGGTAGAGTCTTTAGGGTTTTCTAAGTAGGGTATCATGTCATCTGCAAACAGTGATAGTTTGACTTCTTCCTTTTCTATCTGGATTCCCTTGATATCTTTTTCTTGCCTAATCGCTATAGCAAGTACTTCCAGTACTATGTTGAATAGGAGTGGCGAGAGAGGACAGCCTTGTCTTGTACCAGAATTTAGAGGGAAGGATTTTAGTTTTTCTCTATTGAGGATAATCACAGCTCAACTTTTCCACCTCCCAGTTGGATGAAGATGGATTTAAATTCTTTATCACCTGCTGAGTTTCCACTTCTGTCCTTAGCTGGAGGAGTTCTACTTCTTTAGACTGCAGTTGTTCATTCAATACTTTCAAAGATTCAGAGTTGTCTTTATTCATTTTATCTAATTTGCTCTTCAAGTTATCTCTATCAATACAGACTTCTCGCTAGGCATGGTAGGCCTTATTTACTTGTTCTCGCCCCACAGAATTTATTTCTTCATCTAATCAAGCTCCTATAAGCTTTTCTTCCAAAAATCTTACTCGTTTCTTTAAGAAAGAATTTTCCTTTTCTGAATCTTTGAGTCGTTTCTTGATGTCTTCATATGCAGTGATGAGAGCAAAATGGGAGGCCACAGACTCGTCTCCTGAATATATTGAAACTGGAGTCTCTCTCCTGTGGGCTTTTTCATGGTTCAAAATGCAGATGTCATCTTCTACCAGTACATCCATGGCAGCCTCCGCGCAGGCCCTGGGCCACCACGTCAGGGTCTCCCTGGGGCTCGATCCGGCGGGGTCGCTGGGGTGGTCACCGCAGGCTTCCGGTTTCCTTGAAGCAGCCGCCGCCACCGCTGCCCCCGGTACTAATGAATCTTACAGCAAAAAAGAGAATTTCTTTCTGTTGGAAGATTTTAAGTGGTCTCGTGCAAATTGACATAAGGAGTGAAAAGGAAGTTGTCATCTCCAGATGCTCACAGAAGCACCTTCAGTACTTTCTCAAACTATCCCAGAGCCCAATCTTCTGGAGAAATACTTAGTGTTCCCAAATCAGATCAATATATCAACACTGCATCTGGTGAATGAGCTATCTATCTTGAATACATATCAAATCACCTAAATTCTCAACAGCTACCAAAATTCTTAATACCTCCCTTAACTTCGTGTTTAACACTCAGGTGATACAAATATTGAAAATAAAAGTAAGTTATCTGTGTCTGTCTGTTTCATAAAAATAATTAAATACACAAATCCAAAGGGTTGAGGAGGTAACTGAGTACACAATTAGCATGCAAAAGTCCTGGGCTCCTGCACCAATGGGAACACTGCCCCAACACTGCCAGATGTGGTCCAAAATCCAAAACATACAGAGATCCTCTGAGGTTCCCTTTATATGGGAAGATAGAAAAAATATAGTACTCAGAATACTCACCATCAGTATCAGGCAAAAAAGATAAAGAGAGAGCCAGAGCGACTCCTTCTCCAAAGTTCAAGGTCTGCAGACATGTCACTTCAGAACCCTTTGTAGACCAAATTTTAACAGTAGAGTCTGAAGCTGCAGAAACTATTATTGTATGTAGCTCAACATCTGATGCCTTCTTCTGGTATACAGCATGTACTGCATAAACAGGTCCTTCATGGCCTTGGAGATGGTTGGCTTTTAAAAGCTGATTATTCTCTAGTTTCCAGTGAATTACTTGATTATCAGATCCTCCAGAAATTAATTCAGTACTAGAAGAACCATCCAGTTTACAAATCCACTGTACGCAATTGACTCGAGCAGTATGACCATTCAGGTTGTTAACAACGACCCTTTTTCGAGGGTCATAGAGCTCCACGGAGCAGGACGCGCCGAAGGCCAGGAGGCAGCCGGGCCGGTTTGGGCAGCAGAACACGTGCGCTGCCTCCAGCGCCGGGGCCCCCATGTTGCACTAAGCTGCTGCCGCGGAGTTAGTACTTCTTGGTCTATTGTTCCCCTGATCAGTAGGTAGTGACCCTCTTTTTCTCTGATCACTTTCTTGAGGTTGAATGCAAATTGGTTTGATATAAGCATGGTTGATCCAGTTTTTTTTCCCCACTGGCTTGAATAATTGATTTCCATACTTCTTTTTTTTTTTTTTGGTTTTTGGGGCACACCCGGTGACGCTCAGGGGTTACTCCTGGCTATGCGCTCAGAAGTCGCTCTTGGCTTGGGGGACCATATGGGACGCCGGGGGATCGAACCGGTCCATCCAAGGCTAGCGCAGGTAAGGCAGGCACCTTACCTCCAGCGCCACCGCCCGGCCCCTGATTTCCATACTTTTATACTTAGCCTGTGCCTATCCTGTACTTTTAGGTGTGTTTCTTGCAGGCAGCAGAAATCCAGTTTTTGTTTTCTGATCCAACTCTCTACTATGTATCTTTTGATGGGAGAGTTTAGTCCATTGACATTTAAGGAGATTATTGAAATAGAGGGCTGTTGTGCAATTGTATTGAGTTGGTTGTTTGTTGTTACAATTGTGTGTTTGGATTGTGCAATTCACCTCTGAGTAGTTCATTTAGAATCAGCTTGATTAGTGCAGATAGCGCAAACTATTTTTTATCTCAGAATGTTTTTAGTCCTCCCTCCCATATGAATGAGACTTTTGCTGGATAGTGGACTCTACCTTGGAAGTTTCTTTCATTCAGTAGTTTAAATATGTTGTTCCACTGTCTTCTTGGTTGGATTGTTTTAAATGGGAGATCTGGTTTGATTCTTACATTCCTTCCTTTGTACTTTTGTTTTTTTCTCCCTTATTGCTTTAAGGAATTCATCTTTCTCTTTGTTTTTGCCATTTGGTTTATTATATGTTTTGGTGTTGGTTTTATAGGGTCTATTTTATTAGGGACTCTTTTTGCCTCCTGGATTTGTACCAGAGCCTCTTTCCAAAGGGTGGGAAAGTTTTCTGCTATTATTTCCCTGACCACTTGTTCTTTCCCTTTCCCTATTTCCTCCACCTCTTGTATTTCTACAATCTATATATTATTTCTTTTGTCTCTGTTCATTAAATATCTAACATCTTCTTCCAGTGATTCATCTCTTATTTCTTTATTGGCTTCTTTGACATTTTTGGCTTGTAGTTTTTCTTCAAGTACCTCTATGTGATTCTCCAAATGTGTAATTCTTCTAGTATGACTAGCAGTGACATTTATTTCTTTAATTCAATTTGTATGAACTCTCTCATCTTCTTTAAAAGTTCTTCTTTGAGTTGGTTGATTCGTTCATCTATGGATTTTTTAAACTAGTTGGCTAGTGACTCCTTTATTTCTATTTTATGGGTTTCATTGCCACTTTTAGGTCATCATCTATTGGGCCTGGAAACTTGCTACAATTTTTTTCTATATCCCTGGATGCTATTGTTTTCCTTTGTTTAACCCATATTTTTTTGGGGGGGTGTCTAATTTTATTTATTTATTTATTTTTATTTTATTTAAACAACTTTATAACATACATGATTGTGTTTGGGTTTCAGTCATGTAAAGAACACCACCCATCACCAGTGCAACATTCCCATCACCAATGTCCCAAATCTCCCTCCTCCCCACCCAACCCCCACCTGTACTCTAGACAGGCTTTCCATTTCACTTGTACATTCTCATTATTAGGATAATTCAAAACGTAGTTATTTCTCTAACTAAACTCATCCCTGTTTGTGGTGAGCTTCATGAGATGAGCTGGAACTTCCAGCTCTTTTCTCTTTTGTGTCTGAAAGTTATTATTGTAAGAATGTCTTTCATTTTTCTTAAAAACCATAGATGAGTGAGACCATTCTGTGTCTTTCTCTCTCTCTCTGACTTATTTCACTCAGCATAATAGATTCCATGTACATCCATGTATAGGAAAATTTCATGACTTCATCTCTCCTGACAGCTGCATAATATTCCATTGTGTATATGTACCACAGTTTCTTTAGCCATTCATCTGTTGAAGGGTATCTTGGCTGTTTCCAGAGTCTTGCTATGGTAAATAGTGCTGCAATGAATATAGGTGTAAGGAAGGGATTTTTGTATTGTATTTTTGTGTTTCTAGGGTATATTCCTAGGAGTGGTATAGCTGGGTCGTATGGGAGCTCGATTTCAAATTTTTGGAGGAATCTCCATATTGCTTTCCATAAAGGTTGAACTAGATGGCATTCCCACCCGCAGTGGATAAGAGTTCCTTTCTCTCCACATCCCCACCAACACTGCTTGTTCTCATTCTTTGTGATGTGTGCCAATCTCTGTGGTGTGAGGTGGTACCTCATAGTTGTTTTGATTTGCATATCCCTGATGATTAGTGATGTGGAGCATTTTTTCATGTGTCTTTTGGTCATTTGTATTCCTTCTTTGTCAAAGTGTTTCTCCATTTCTTATCCCCATATTTTGATGGGATTAGATGTTTTTTTCTTGTAAAGTTTTGTCAGTGCCTTGTATATTTTGGATATTGGCCCCTTATCTGATGGGTATTGGGTAAATAGTTTCTCCCACTCAGTGGGGGGCTCTTGTATCCTGGGTGCTATTTCTTTTGAGGTGCAGAAGCTTCTCAGTTTAATATATTCCCATCTGTTAATCTCTACTTTCACTTTCTTGGAGAGTGCATTTTCCTCCTTGAAGATGCCTGTAGTCTCAATGTCCTGGAGTGTTTTACCTATGTGCTGTTCTATATATCTTATGGTTTCGGGTCTGATATCGAGGTCTTTAATTCATTTGGATTTTACCTTCATACATGATGTTAGCTGGGGGTCTAAGTTCAATTTTTTGCAAGTGGCTAGCCAGTTGTGCCAACACCACTTGTTGAAGAGGCTTTCTTTGCTCCATTTAGGATTTCTTGCTCCTTTATAAAAATTAGGTGATTGTATGTCTGGGAAACATTCTCTGAGTATTCAAGCCTATTCCACTGATCTGAGGGCCTGTCTTTATCCCAATACCATGCTGTTTTGATAACTATTGCTTTGTAGTACAGTTTAAAGTTGGGGAAAGTAATTCCTCCCATATTCTTTTCCCCAGTGATTGCTTTAGCTATTCTAGGGTGTTTATTGTTCCAAATGAATTTCAAAAGTGCTCAATCCACTTCTTTGAATAATGTCATCGGTATCTTTAGAGGGATCGCATTAAATCTGTACAATGCTTTGGGGAGTATTGTCATTTTAAGATGTTAATCCTGCCAATCCATGAGCAGGTTATGTGCTTCCATTTCTGTGTGTCTTCTCTTATTTCTTGGAGCAGAGTTTTATAGTTTTCTTTGTATAGGTCCTTCACATTTTTAGTCAAGTTAATTCCAAGATATTTGACTTTGTGTGGCACTATTGTGAATGGGGTTGTTTTCTTAATGTCCATTTCTTTCTTATTGGTCCTATTTCTATTGGTCCTATTTAACATAGCACTGGAAGTACTTACTATAGCGATTAGGCAAGAAAAAGATATCAAGGGAATCCAAATAGGAAAGAAAGAAGTCAAGCTCTTGCTGTTTGCAGATGACATGATACTCTACTTAGAAAACCCTAAAGTCTCTACAAAAAAGCTTCTAGAAACAATAGACTCATAGCAAGGTGGCAGGCTACAAAATTAACGCACAAAAATCAATGGCCTTTCTATACGTTAGCATATATTTCTTTACATTGGTGGCTCAGAGTGTTCTGCCTTCGGGTTTCAGTTTTGCTTTGTCTCCTGTGGTGTGAAACTTTTTTCGTTTTTTGGAGTACCACCCTAAGCAGGGATAATGATGGCAGTCACTGAGGTTTGGCCCCACTCTCTGGTTTCTTCCCTCTAGGTACCTGTGAAAAGAAGCAGAGTTGCCCTCCACCAGCAATCTCCAGTGCCCACAATGGCGGCCTCCATGTTGGTAGACAACCCTCACATCTCCTTCCTATACTGGTGAGGAGGTTCAGAATCACCCTCTAAGCCGCAGCCCACAAGCTCCTACAATAGTAGCCTCCACACTGGTCAACAATCAGTTTTGTTAAAGATCAAGCACCATACCTGCTGTACTCTCACCTGCCTAAATATTCTTTATTTTTTTGAAGGGCAAAATGTGGATGGGATTTTTAATTTTACTCTATTTTATTGTTTTCGGATATTAGCATATGAATTACTGAGTGTGGATTTTGTAGTAAATTTTACTGTACAATTTATCATTTCTTGAACCTTTTTTAATATTTAGTTTTTATATAATTTGTAAGAGTGATAGTTTGATATCTCATTTCAAGTTAGACTCCTTCAATATCTATATTTTCCAATTGCTATGGTAAGGATAACAATACTATATAGAAAACATTTGAAATATGGGCAATTTTTATTGTGTGTATATTAAAGAGAAATATTTAATCTTTTCACTACTGAGTATGATATTATCCATTGGTGTTAATGAAAGTAGTATTATCTATATTAAGGAAATACCTTTCTATTCCCATTAGATTTAGATTCTTTACAAAGAGTGTGTATTAGACCTTGATTTTTCCTTTATATATGATATAATTTGTAGAGGTTTTTAATCTCTTTTTGAGTATTGCTACTGATTTGTCTGTCTTATTTATTTCTTTTCAAAAAGTCATCTTTTCTCTTGGTAATCTTTAGGTTAATTTTGCTATATATTTTGTTTTATTCTTTTTTGCTTATTTTTCATTCCCTTTATTGTCTTTTTTTTATTGTCTTTTTAAAGATAGTTTAAGCTGTGTACTTAAGTTGTTATTTGTGCTTTTTTTCATTTCCTGACATATGTTTACATTACTATAATTTTTTCTTAATTCTACTTTTGGTGTATCTTATATACCAGTTCTGATATGCATGTCTTTATTCTCATTTATTTTCAGGAACATTAAAATTTTTTAGATTTCTGGGCCACAACTAAAAGTTCTCAGGGATTACTCCTGACTTTGCACTCAGGAAACTCTCTTAGAAGGCTTGGTAGACCATGTGGGGAGCCTTTAATCAAATTCTGATAGGCCAATGAAAGGCAAGCATCTTAGCCACTGTTCCTCTTTCACCTCCCCTGTTTTTTCAGTAATATTATTTTTTTAAGTTTTCAGGTATTTTATATAACTACCAATTTTTATTGGAATTTCATTCACATTTCAATTCTACATTCAAAGCATCATGATCTGATATTAAATTAGATGTGATGTCTATATTCTTTATTTTATAGACATTTTGTGTTTCAGCATGTGGTAATACTTGGATATTGTCAAAGTTCACGGTGGAAGCATGTGTACTTTTATTATACCTCACTATTTGGCCTTATACAGATGTGTTTAACCCATCTCTTCTATTTCTTTGTATGAGGCTACTATTTTCTATTTCCTTTAAGTTTTTGCCTACTTGATCTATCCATCATTTAGAGAGAAGTTTTAAAATATCCTACTACTTCTGCACTGCTGTCAGTGTCTTTCCTCATGTATGTTAGCAGTTTATCTAAATATCTTTATAGTCCACCATTCAGTATATACATATTTAGAAGTATTTATTCTTGATATGGAGAACTCTTGACTGTTACATAATGACCATTTCTGTTGCTTATAACATTTTTAAGTCTGTAATGTCTGATGTAAGTATAGCCACCAGACATTTTTTTCTTCTAAGTTTTATTTTTACTAGTCTTTGCCTGTGTTTATCATGACTGTTAAGATTTATAATCATCAGAAATCTGTATTTAGTTTCTAACTCATCCTGACACTTTGTGTCTTTTGATTTGTGAATTTGTACCTTTAATGTCCAGTGAGGTTATTAAGGTAAAGAAACGTATTGCCTTAATTTTGTTAAAATTACTAGTGTTTGTGAGGTTTGTCTTGTATTTAAAATAATCTCATTAAAGTTTCATACAAAAATAGCTTCAATATTATGAACTTCTAAGCTTCTGCTTGTCCATGAAATCTTGTATAAATCCAAATTTGAATGCTACATTTGTTGGATAGAGTATTCTTGATGAGCTGTTAATTTTTTTAACTTTTTCCTTACAAATAATAACTAACTATTCTCTTCTGGCCTCTAGAGTCTTATTTTTTGATAGGTCTTCTTTTTATCTTATGGAAGTTCTTTTGTATATATAAATTTTTCTATACTCTTGGTGCTCTTGGAATTTTAGCTCTGCATTTGGATTTTGTGATTTTGAATCAGTATGTTTATTGCAGTTTTTCAGTTTTATTTTTGTTGAATTAGCAATAAGTTTTGAGCTCTTTATTTTTAAAACACAGATCCTCTATTCTGAGAAATTCTTGGTTATGATTTCTTTGACTAGTAGTTCTATGTTAAACTATCCTTCCTGTTCCTTAGTGACATCTATGGTTTTTTATATTGTCCTTTGTTTCATAATTTTCTAGCATGTACTTCACTTTTCTTCAGACTTCTTTTCCAATATTTTGTTTTGTTTTCCTGCATTATATCATTGAGTTCACCAATTCACTTTCCACTTGCTGTCACTCTGACTTTTAGGTCTTCCACTGAGTTTTGTATTTCTCCAGGTATGGCCTTCAATTTTCATTTATGGTTGCAGTTTCCTCATTTTCCTAGTCATACTCTTGTGTTTGCCAAGCGCCTGTGCCATCATTTCTTTAAACTCAGTAACACCTCTATAATATTATCTCTAAAATCCTTGCCTAAGAGGGTATAGAGCTGGTTGTTTGTGGTAGGGCCAATAATTAGATGATTCTCTAAAGTCTTTGAGTTTGATAAACGTCTAATTTTTTTTTTCTTTCCATTGCAATTTCTGCAAGCTGAAGTGCACTACAGGGTTTCTGGTTTCTAGTGACACCTATTAACAGAAGACTTGGGATGGCGTGGTGGCGCTAGAGGCAAAGTGTCTGCCTTGCCAGCGCTAGCCTAGGACAGACTGCGGTTTGATCCCCCAGCGTCCCCAAGCCAGGAGCGAGTGACTTCTAAGCACATAGCCAGGAGCAACCCCTGAGCATTACCGAGTGTGGCCCAAAAACCAAACCAAACCAAACCAAACCAAACCAAACCAAAACAAAACAAAACAAAACAAACAAGACTCAACCCATTTTACATCTCCGAATAGCTCTGCCCACATTAGTTACATCTTTAAGATACTTTTTCTTTTTTTCTGAGTTCTTGGTAGATATTTTGCTGCTTCCTGACTTTTTTTTTTTTTTTTTGCTGTTGGGAAGCTTAAAGCCTGTGAGAGTGACTGGTACCCACGATTTTATTTTTCACAGCACATGATATGGGCTTCTGTTGCCTGTCACATATGCTGGCTACAGGATTTTTAGTTCCTTCACTCCTTTACCAGCCCAGTGATATTCACTAAAGTTTTATATCTCATGTCTTCTAGATACTCCATCAATATTATTTTCCTTTCTGTGCCTAGACTCTTACAAAGCTAATTTCTGTTTTGTAATTTTCTGGTAGTTTGCACATTGCTATTTTTTTAAATAGTCTTTTTTTGGGGCGAGGGGCACACCTGACGTTTCTTAGGAGTTACTTCTGGCTCTGTGCTCAGAAATCACCGCTGGCAGACTCGGGAGACCATATGGGATGCTGAGATTTGATTCACTGTCTGTCCTGGGTCAGCTGCATGCAAGACAAATGCCTTACTGCTGTGCTATCTCTCCAGCCCCTGCATATTGCTATTTTGTACAATTGACATCGCTATCCATCTCAAGAAAACCTTTTATTCTAAAAAACTGAAAAATACCATACTATTAGAGAACTGATCTCTACATTTTTTCCTCTTCGTCTTTAGAAATAACCATTATATCTCTGAGATCTATAATTTTTAGTTTTAAATACCTCATACTGATAAATCTATAAAGTTTTTGTTATGATTTGCTTGTTTTATTCATTTTGTAACAGAATTTATTTAGTTTT
Organism: Suncus etruscus; assembly: GCF_024139225.1. Classification (NCBI taxonomy): domain Eukaryota; kingdom Metazoa; phylum Chordata; class Mammalia; order Eulipotyphla; family Soricidae; genus Suncus; species Suncus etruscus. Next base: position 91,140,611 of record NC_064854.1, read on the forward strand.
TCATACTCTATTTTTGCTACATTTTGTAGCTGTGAATAATGATGCTATAGAATTCAATTTTTTCTATATTATTTGAAAGACAGATATTTTTAAATAAAAATATTATTTTGCCAGAAAAAAATGACTTCAGGTATGAAGAGAGAGCCAGGATTAGTGACTATTCTAGAAGTAACATTTTTTTTCAGCCATAGGCTTATTTAATTTTTGCTTCAAGTGCTATATTACTTTTGATCACAGATTTATACTGATGACATCTAAATGTAAGCATTTGCAACAAAATTATAGTACAAGAGATTAATTTTGAGCGAATTTGTGTGGAATTTGTATTGTTGAAATTTAACCTATGATGAGATTTGCTAAAAGAAATTCAATAGTTCCTGATTACATAGCAGTAAAAATATGCCTCTTTAGGGAGCCACAATTTCATAATGATTTTTTTAAAGGTTAGGTAGGTTGCTTTCTTCAGAACTGTTTCTTAATTTTCTTGAGTTCCAACATGATTTTTTAAAGTCTAGCAGGTATTACAAAAGTCATTGTAAAGGATATTTTAAAGTGCAATGATTTTAGTATTTTAAGTTTTTATTATTATGAAAGTGCTATATGGCATGTGGAGAAAATGGCGGCCAAAACAGATGTGGCTGTGTCCAATGTATTCAGATTTAGCAATTGTGATTAGGAAAGAAAAATTTATTTCAGGTGCAATCTGGAAAGAGACTTGAAGGAGTACATATTGTGGCTGGATTCAAAAGAGTACTTCTTCAGAGCCTATATATATCTCCTTGTTCAAGACACTGATCACTCCTTACATAAGTATAAACATTATAATATTCCACTCAACACACTAATTATCTGGTAAAGCTGGGGGCTATAGTGATATACATAATATTAACTTTAATTTTTTTCTTTTATATTTAAGTGATTCATCCAGAATTTTCGAAGTGTAGCAGCCAGTTTACAAACTTGTCATAAAGTTTTGAGAGAAAGTTATGGACAAAATCATGTGACATTTCTGACTTTCTTCTTCATTTATATCAAAGTATTTTCTTTTCTCTAGAACATCATCTTTGAATATTAGCCAAGCAGTCTCACTGGATTAAAAACAAGAAGCTGGTATTCCAGCAATGGTGAGATTTGGGAGTTTTAAAACAAAACTAATTTTATGAAAAGGATAACAGTGAAGAAATACTTTAAACACATAAGGTTTAAGTGAAAAGTATGACAGCTTAAATGAGAAATGGTTGATTAAAATTTACTAGAAATGAGAGGAAGTTAGTAGATATTAGCTTGATCATAGAATCCCCTGGGCAGTAATTTAAAATAAAAACAAAGGACTCTTGGACTTATTTCATGAAACAAGGAAATTATTCATCTAGTCTGAAAGCCAAGAACAACTGTGATATTACTGTTCAAAAAAGAATTCTCAGGTTAATTGTTAAGGAGCTTAGAAAATTCCTGTGGCTGTCTGTATCATAAGATTCAAGAGAGAATGTCTTGTCTGTAAACACATTTCTCTCATTTTACTCATGTTGAAATCATGGAGGGTTTTCAACTCAGCTTTTCATACAAATATTTGACAAATATTTATTGAGCACATTCTAAGAAATAGGGAACTTTTGAGCTTCAAGAATAAAGCAGTAAATACACACAACACATAAACACATTTATGTCAACATAAGTCAATATACTCACTACTGGGTTCTGTTAGGACATAATTATCGATGAAAGCAGTCATAAACAAAAAATAAAATGTCAGAAAATGAACCTGGGAATTGAAATACTTTAGTTTGTTTTGTATCATAGAGAAGTACCATAACACAAGTGACTTAAATAACAGACATTTATTGTTTTATGTTTGGAAGCCAGAAGTCTATGATCAAGTGGTTGGCAGTGGCATAGTTCCTCTAACAGCACTGGAGAAGGATCAGTTCCAGGCCTCTTTCTTAGATTCTTTTAGTACCTTGGCTTGAGGCAACATAACTCCAATATTCACATGGCATTCTCCTTTATGTCTCTGTTTCTGAGTTCAATTTTCTTCTCTTTATATGGTCACCAATCTTATTGGACTAGGACCTACTCCTGTAATCTCACTTAATCATCACTACAGACATTATTTACAAATAACACTACATTTATTGGAGTTTAGGACTTTAAAATAAAGTTAACATTAATTTTGGAAAAGCTATTCAAACCATATTAAATGTAAATTAGTTTGTAATCTGATTTTTTATGGTAGTCAAATGAGGCACTGAAGGTCACCATATGGTAAAAAAATTTGATTATCAGACACTCTCGGCTATGCTACAATCTAATTGCTGTGATGATATAGTTCTTATATCATACATTCAATTTTCAGCAGATTCCTATTGATTACATTAAAATACTTTTTATTGGTCAACATTCTATGGGTTAAAAACTGTTAATAATGGCTTTTTTCACACAGAATTCCATAATCAGTACACTCACTTTTCTTTCCCCAAGAACCCAAATACTCTTATTTATCAATAATCCCTGAATTCAATTATTTTGGGTCAATAAATTTATTATTATATTTGAAAACAATCCATAAAATAGTCATAGTTTTGAATTTAGCTCTCAGCAATCTGTTCCTGAGCTCTGAGGAAACTTGATTTTTTCTGGGCTATTTAGGCTTTCTTCTGGGCAAGAGACAATTTGGGATTATTTTATCCTCTTTTTTTTTTTTCTTTTCTTTTCGGGCCACACTTGGTGACGCTCAGGGGTTACTCCTGGTTATGTGCTTAGAAATTGCTCCTGACTTGGGGAGCCATATGGGACTCTGGGGGATCGAACTGTGGTCTGTCCTAAGTTAGTGTGTGCAAGAAAACGCCCTACTGCTTGCACCACTGCTCCAGCCTAGTCTCTCTTTTTTTAAAACTTCTCTTTTAGTTTATCCCCTTCATAGACAGTGTTGAGATAGATAGGCTTCCTATAGACATCATATCTACATGATATTTCTTATACATCTCTCCCATCATTTCTGGAATTATAGTGTTCTTTATGTATTGAGAAAACTGTTTTTTTTTGTAGGCATCTTCATTATCTCCTGTTAGGTAATATGTATAGTTTGCAATATTCTGCTCCATCCACAGCTACTTTCATAGGTCTGACAATTTTTTTCAGAAATAGATCTGCTAGGTCCTGTATCTAGACAGCAAGTGAAGTCACCAGGTGCTTTTTACATTATATTTCTCTCCAGTAACCTTAACTTGACATTCATAAATCCTGTCAATGCCAGATGTATTGAGAGGCCTGTAGGTTTTCAGCAGTACAGTTCAATAGACTGAAGCACAATTTGTCATGCTAAACCTCACACTTTACTTGAAAAGCTCAGGAGCATATGCTGCATATACTATGATTTCTTCTATATAGACATAAGCAATCTGAAAAATGATATCTCTTTTGCTTAGGGGGACTATAAACCTGCATTTTGGTGTGTTGTATTTATTTTATTCTAAAGACACACTGATATAATTGCTGCTACTACAAAAGGCAAAGATTTATGGCTTTTTCTTCTCATAAAGTCCTATATATTTGTGAAGTTGCTATTTGGTTCTAAATCTTACAAAAAGGTTTCTTATGTGATATCCCTGTTTAAAATTGTTATCGCCTCTCCCTTTCTACTTTTCTGCTTTTCTTTGTTTTACTGTCATCTATGTGTAATAACATATAGTGATACATATATGATGTACAATATACCTTATCAGTCTCTCCCTCTACTAGCATGCAAACCCATGAAGGCAAGAAACTCTGTTCTGTTCACTCACTAAAACAGGAAAAGCAATAGGACAATACTTTGAAAGTAAATGAAAATCTAGAAGACTATAAAACATATTTAAATCATTGAAAGTGAAAGACTTGATAGGAAATAAATTTAAAGCTCTTAAAACCAGTCATGTTTGAAAAGCACCTGTATATCAGTTCAAATATTAGTGTATAGCTCTTCTATTCTTCATACCACCACTGTCTTTATGAGGGATTTTCTGTGGTGATGGTAGCTAGAACTTGAACATATGTCATGTGGTCCTAACTTAGACTCCATGTGATTAGACAGTGACCATCCAACCTCGAACCCTAGATCTAGAAATAGATCTGACACAGTTCTCTGTAACAGCTCCAGGAACCAAACTCCCTCTGGGACATTCTTAATACTACTCAGACACCAATATTCGCCAGTTCTGATATGATATCCTGACAATGAGAAAATGTCAGCAACTAGGTCTAAGAGCAGGTTGTCTAACCTCACTACCTAATAATAGAAGAAATCAGAAGACAGGTCATCCTTAGATCTGTGCAAAAGCCAAGATCACTAACTACAGAGAACTGATTGTGACAACCATGACTAAGCAGAACTTATCCTGGGACCAATAAAAAAGACCCTGTCTAGGCTTTGGCCTACAACCTGTACAACAACCAAGATGTCTAATCCCAGAGGTCTGGCAGAGACAACTGTAACTGAGCAGAACTTCTGGAAACACAATGAAAGACTCTATCCTAGGCTTCATACCAGGATGGGTGCAAAAACCAAGACTGATTAAAATTACAGTGTTGGAACAGAATTTCTAGAAATGTAAAGACTTCACTCTAGTCACCATCCTATGGCCTGTACAAATACCGAGATCTCTAGTTACAGAGGCCTGATTTTATCATTCATGACTGAGCAGAAAGTTTCCAGACAGCACAAAAAGACCTAGAGAAGAGAAAAAGACAAGTACAGAGCCTGTTGTTATTCCCATGACTGTATGCTTCAAGGGCAGAGAAACCCTTTATCTCTTAGGCCAAGGGAATTCCCTTTCTAATCTCCCCAATATTTACTGTGCCTATGCAAAAAAAAAAAAGCACAAATTAATTTTTATTGTCATTGTTGTTCTTTTTCTTTTTTGTGTGCTTTGTCTTTTTTTAATTTCAAGACCGTGGTTTTTGGTTGTTGTCTTTATTGCTGTGGGTGCTTTTTGGGTTCTTTTGTTTGATTTTTTGGGTATAGTTTTTATGTTTTTCTTCCTTCTTCCCTTTTTTTCTTAAATTGATATTTATAGCCTCTAGAAGGACTCCTCCCATTTCTTTCTTGTTTGATTTTAACCCCCTATTTTTTCTCTTTCTTTTTCTTCCCCTCCAAACAGAGCCACATAACTGAACCATCTTGTCCTGCTTCACAAATTGAGAGGGAAATAATGGAGAGTATCAAGACAAAATAGGTGTATGAACATTGAGCAGAAATAAAAAATGATCATACTGGGCCCGGAGAAATAGCACAGTGGCGTTTGCCTTGCAAGCAGCCGATCCAGGACCAAAGGTGGTTGGTTCGAATCCCGGTGTCCCATATGGTCCCCCGTGCCTGCCAGGAGCTATTTCTGAGCAGACAGCCAGGAGTAATCCCTGAGCACCGCCAGGTGTGACCCAAAAACCAAAAAAAAAAAAAAAAGATCTTACTTAAACACCAAATCCAAAGCCAATAACAACAGAATGGAAACCCAATCTGCAACAAACTAGACACACTTATACTAGCAGCCTGGAGGTCAAAAGAGAGGAATATGGGATGCATGCTGGGAACAGGGGTCGAGAAAGGACAACACTGGTGGTGGGAATGCCCCTGATTCAATGTCACTATGTACTTAAAATATTACTGTGAAAGATTTGTAATTTACTTTGGTCAAAATAAAAATTATTTAATTAAAAAAAAAACACCAATGCATTTATTTGCACAAATACACTTGGTTTTCTTTTATTTTTTATATTAATAATTTTTATTTTGACCAAAGTGGTTTACAAATCATTCACAGTAGTATTTCAGGTACATAGTGATATTGAATCAGGATATTCCCATCACCAACGTTGTCTTCCCTCCACCCCTTTTCCCAGCCTGCATCCCAAATGGCCCCTCTTTTACCTCCCGGGCTGCTAGTTCAAGTGGTCCTTTCTGTGTCTAGTCTGTTGTAGATTGGGTATCATTTCTGTTGTAGTTGGCTTTGGATTTGGTGTTCAAGTCTGATGATTTTTTTTATTTCTACACAATGTTCATATGACTGTTTGGTCTTGGTGCCCTCCATTATTTCCCCCTCAATTTGAGAGACAGAACAAGATGGTTCAAGTTATGTATTTCTGTTTGAAGGTAAGAGGAAAAAATTAAAAAAGAAGAAAAAAAAGAAAAAGGGACCAGAGAGATAGTATGGAGGTAAGGCATTTGCCTTTCATTCAGAAGAACGGTGGTTCGAATCCCGGCATCCCATATGGTCCCCTGTGCCTGCAAGGAGCGATTTCTGAGCATAGAGCCAGGAGTAACCCCTGAGCACTGCCGGATGTGACCCAAAAACCAAACCCATCCCCCAAAAAAAGAGAGAGAAAAGAAAAAAAAGGGGTGGGCAAAAATTAAAACAAGCAAAAACAAAACAAAACAAAACAAAACACTGGGAGGGGTCCTGCTAGAGACTATAAATCTCATTTTAAGAAAAGAAAGGGAAAAGGGAGGAAAAACATAAAAATAATACAAGAAAAATCAAACCCAAAGTAAAACAAAACAAAAACAAGCAAACAAAAAACCTGAGAAACACCTCAGCAATACTGACAACAACTGAACACTAACCACGGTCTTAAAATAGAGATGAATCAAAGCACAGGTTAAAAAAAAAAAAAAGAAATAAAGGGCAAAGAAAAGAGAATGAAAAGGAAAGAGAAAAAAAAGAAAAAGAAAAAACACAGGCAACAACCTTTAAAAAATTAAAGAAAAAACTTAATTTGTGTTTTATATATATATATATATATATTTTTTTTTTTTTTTTGCATAGGCACAGTAAAAATTGGGGACATTAGAAAGGTAATTCCCCTGGCCTAGATATACAGGGTTCCTCCGCCCTTGAAATATGCTGTCATGGATATAACTACAGGCTCTGTACATGCTCTTTTACTCTCCTAGATCCTTTTGTGATGTCTGGAAGTTTTCTGCTCCCTCATGGATGATAAAGTCAGGCCTCTGTAGCTAGTGATCTTGGTAACAAATACACTTTGTTAACAAACATCTATCTCTTGTTTATTTTTATGGATATACAGAAAAATCACTATATTTGTTGCAAAGAGAGAAAATTATCAATGTACTTTTACATAAAAATAATATTTCTGAACCATAAAAATAGTTTGAAAGTGGTACTATGGAAAAGTTTTCTTTTTAGTTAGTTTTTTATTTTTTGGGCCACACCTGGTGATGCTCAGGGATCACTCCTGGCTACTTGCTTAGAAATTGCTCCTGGCTTGCGGAACCATATGAAATGCCAGTAGATCAAACTGTGGTCTGTCCTAGGCTAGCATGGGCAAGGCCTTACCAGTTGTGCCACCGCTCCTGCCCCAAGTCTTATTTTTTATATTGTATATGGGTTTGGGTGAAAAACAATAAAATGAATAAGTAGTGAAAGTATTTATATCATGGGACAACATAGTTTAGAAGAGTACATGTGAGCTTGCAGAGAAATGGTAACCTTAGATGCATCCTACCTTATATTTATTATAGACTTATAGGCTGTGATAAAAATAATTTTTTGTTATGATCCCCCCAAATTAAAGGAAAAATAAAAGGCAACTATTTCAGAACAGAGATCTTGATGATAGAAGTTAGTTTTCTGATCAGGAGTTACAAAAGTAATATTGAGAGAAAATATAAAGGAGTGAGTGGTGACTTGGATCATACTAAAGATACAAAGATGTGAGAAGAAAATACCTACTACTAATAATGAATCTTTTAGCAACCTTGGGCACTTTGAAAGAATAGGATTGACAAGGAGGTATGACATGATGTACTTATTTATGGTGGGTAGCCTTGTAGAAAATAAATGAGCTACCAGCTTAAGCTATGGTAAAATCTCAACAAGACAGGGGAAAGAGTAGAAGACGAAACTTGTATCTGTGTTCTTCTAGCACCTAGTATCTGGTCTTTCCTCTTAAAGCATTCTCTAACAACTTCATACCTACTAAGGGCTGTCATATTTTAGTATAACTTTGAAATTAAATTATTATTTAAGGGGCTGGAGAGATAGCATGGAGGTAAGGCATTTGCCTTGCATGCAAAAGGACGGTGGTTCAAATACTGGCATCCCATATAGTCCCTCGAGCCTCCCAGGAACGGTTTCTGAGTGTAGAGCCAGGAGTAACCCCTGAGCGCTGCTGGGTATAACCCAAAACCAAATAAATTATTATTTAAAATTTTAATAATTTAAATAATTATTTACATTTTTTCCCCCTGGTGATTCTAGGGTGGAAGAGAAAGGTTCAATATGAGTTCAGTGAGAAACAAAACTGGATATAATCCTTCTGTTTGGATTTTCCCAGTGACTATGGAGTTCAATCTTCTTAGCTTTACCACACACACACACACACACACACACACACACACACACACACACACACACACACACACACACACCAAACAACAACTACAATAAGACTAGTCTTTCCAGGGATCACAGTACAGGAAAGTTGGATATGTCTTTCTATTAATGTTCATCCCATATTCCTCTCATACTTAAAATATTCTCTCATACTTAAAATATTCTCTAGGCTGGGACTTGCAGAAATAGAACAGACTCATTTTCTTTTTTTCTTTTTTTAATTTTTTTTTATTTAAGCACAATAGAATAAGCTTATTTTCTTTCAGGACCTGAAAGTGTTAACTTTTACCTAATTGGAATATCTAGCATCTATTAAAGCCACCACTTTATTTAATTTTTAATCTAAAGTTTGTGCTAATACTCAAATGCTTTAACACAAACAGGACATGCCTGTGCAGTTTTACAGGTGACAGTTTCTCCAAATGCTCAGTCTGATTTATAAGTGCATATGCACAGTGCTGATTTTTGGCTTCACTATATGCTTTAGGCTAAGAAAGAATAGTTGATTCTAGTTATCAAAGCATTGTCTAAATAAACTCAGACCTTACTATATCTCTTGGCCATAGAGCTAGGTATATGGACAATCCATCTTGGATGCTCTCCAGAGTGGGAATAGTTACTAAAGTATAAAAATCCTCCTTATTAGGAAGTTTCACCTACAAGAAAGGCCTCCAGTATTGGCTTAGAAAAATGTATAATAGAGTAGCCTCAGGTTATTGAAGCCAAATATGATTCTCTCTTCCCTCAACCAAAGGCCCAGTCTAGGTTTTATAGACCAGACATAAATCTGAGAAAGTGTTTATAAAATAGACCGGGTCTATCTGGAAGGCTTAAAAAACAACTTTCTTAGGTTAAGTCTTAGGAAATCAATTTTGGGCTATTTAGAGAAGTTTGATTTGCATGGAATGGAATACTTTTCACCTTATCTTGCCCTGTTCAATTGGGGTATATGGGTCATAACACTGTTAATTTTAGTTTACACAGCTTCATGCATTACAGAGAGGGCTGCTTTATTGTGGTTCTATAAGAGAGCAGGGGGAAGTTGTCTTGCATTACTTAAAAAAGGTAGGCTAGGTAGTGTGATTTACAATACTGTTAATGATAGAGTTCTATACCTACAACCATTCTAATCTGTACCTTCCATTGAAATGACTGCTCCCCTTTACCATTGTCTCAAGGTATTCCTGAAAATTTTCTTAACTATTTGTTAGAACACCTTATTATTTTATTTTATTTTAGATCATTGCACTTTTTAACTTTTGGCATTTTTAACTTTTTGGCATTCCAGCTGAAGTAGAGATGAATGGCTTGGCTCTTACCCATTGAATTTTTGTGCTAGAAGTGTTTTTAAGAATAGCAGGGGCTTCTATAGCAATGATGGGGCTAACTAAAACCACCTTAGTGATACTTGGTGACAGATACAGAACTCTAGGCCCTGTATATGCAAGTCATGTGCTCTACCCTTTTTAGCTACCTTCTTTGTTCCTAAGTCTGCCAATTTTATTGAGAAGATGAAATCCTGAGAGGATTCTCTTCTTTCAATATATATCACAATGTGTAAAACATGTATTTGACTCTAGGAGATACAAGTTACAATCCTTCTGTTCTCAGAGATGATTCCTTATGATAAGTGAGAAAAAAAAACAAATATAAAAAACATGAGAAATACCACAAGAATTAAACGTTGCCAACTCTGGTTCAAATCCTGGTCTTTAAAATACTGGCAGGAGGTATTACTGAGCATGGAGTTGTCCTAAGCACAGCCTGGTATAGTCACAAAAACAAAATAAGAAGGAAATATATTTTCTTATAAGTTTTAAGGGCTACCCTTCCTTAAAAGGAACCTGTCTCTTTAAGGACAGAGAAATCTGTTAAATAGACTCATTTAGAGGCAGTTTTGTGTGTGTGTGTGTGTGTGTGTGTGTGTGTGTGTGTGTGTGTGTGTGTGTGTGTGGTGGGGGGAGGGTTCGAGGATATACAGCCCCCCATCCCCCCTCCTCCGCTGGAGTGCTACAGGATCTGTTTTCTCCTGTTTTTTCTCCTGACTGTTGTCCCTGCACTTCCTGACCGGCTTTGCTGGAAAAACTAACTAGTTGTTTCTCCTTTAAGGTCCCTGGTTTCCCTACACTGCCTGTTCCCTATTAAAGCGGAGCTCAAGAAAAACCCTGTCGTGCTGGACTCTTGCCTGCTTGGCCTCAGGCAGAAAGTGGCTCCTGGACTTTAAGAACTGTATAATGAGGAAGATGCAAAACACATTATGCTAGGGTTTGAGTATTTAGACAGAAATTAATATAAATCTTACTGAGCAAATTCTGTTAATTATTATATTTAAAGGCATGCAGGATATATTGGAAGTATTTCTCAGTATGTATGGAATTAGGAGTAAACCTGCTGTAATGGAGATTCCCTTGACATAAAGTTTCTCAGCTTAATATAGTCCGATCTGTTTATCTCTGCTCCACTTGTTTGGAGAGTGCTGTTTCCTCCATGAAGATGCCTTTAGTCTCAATGTCATAAAGTGTTTTACCCACGTGTTTTTCTATATACCTTATGGTTTCAGGCCCGATACCTAGGTCTTTAATCCATTTGGATTTGATCCCTGTGCATGGTGTTAGATGGGAGGGGGTCTGAGTTCACTTTTTGCTAACCAGTTGTGCCAACACCACTTTAAATATTTTAAATCTAAAAACCTGAAGGTGCTATTTTTATTATCTTACATTATCATTAATTCTAAATTTATAAAACCCAGAAAATTGTTAAGGTTGTGAGAGATTTTTCCTACTGGGGCTCATGGTTTTAAGAACAGATTAATACATTTACCAATGTACCAATGGTAGACTCATGGCTCTGTATTCACACAACATCTGGATACCCTGATGTACAGCTCAGGGTGGCAGGAAGTCTCAAGAATCTATAAGTGACTATTCATTTAGACTATACAGACTATTCAGATCAGATCAAAGGAGATTAAATGAAAGTGTTGTTCCCTTTTACTCAAGCACTTGGCAAACACCTCATTGTTTTAGAAAGGATTTTAACTTTTGCAGAATTAAGACTTTTTCCTCAAGCATATTTCTCTGTTTTCAAAAGCCTGGGTACTTGGGAGAAATTTAATCCACATGTTTATGATTCATCTCAACTCTACTCTTTTCAAATTTATCTTTGGAGCATGAGTTGGTACTTCAGAAGTCTTTTAAAGTTCAAGGATTTTCAAACCAGATAGCTATTTTTCTAGCTCTGTCTTGAAAACCACATATCTATATTTTCAGAAGATCAAAACTGCATTTTGTGGGAGGTCTAGATACAGCAACTTTCAACCCTTGGCAGTGTGTTTTTAACTCCAAATCTATAGGTAAAGGAGAATAAAAGTAAACAGGGTGTACCTTTACTAGGTGATAAAGAAGGGTGTTACCAATGTTTATAGTAGTGTTATCCAGGGTACTTCACATTGTCCTACAGACAGTAGGACTGGGAAGCATCATTTCATTGCCGTCTTTCCTTTTATAGTGTTTTATGTTTATGTTTCTGAGTTGCTGGAACATTCCAGATTATCTCATTAATAGTTCAACCGCATTCATTTCATAGATAAAATTGGCATTCAGAGAAGATTGTCTGATACTTTCACACTTCACTTTTTAGTATTGTTTCCTCTACACCCTTTTCTTCTCAATGAAAATGACATGTGCTTAGATTCAAGGCCAACAGTAGGATTGGGTAAGTAGGTAATAGTAGGTAAGGTAGGTAAGGAGATGGTGGCAATTAATAGAGAGTAGAGAAAATGATTGGACATTTATTTCTACATGGAATTCCCTCTTTGATTTTCTCTTTTAGGTTGTCTGCATTGGGCTGCTTAGTAACTTTAAAAATGAAGCATATGGCTTGTCACAAGAAAGTGTGTCCTAGAGAAAGATGATATACTTTGATAAAAAAAACACAGTTCTAAAAATTTATTTAGTAAAAATCATTCAAATAAGTGGATACTGCAAACAAATTATTTTTTTTACTCAAATTGGGTGCATATTTTTTGTTCCAGGACAGTAAAGATTATTAGATGGGTTAGTAGGTGACCAAGTATCCTAAGTATTTTGATCTTTCAGTCAGTTCAAGAGAAATCTTTTGACCCTGCCTACAGCTTTTGTCCCAGGTAAGCTATACTTGGTTGTTCAGGTGTAAAATATGGAAAATAGATACATTCTAAGGTCATGATGTTCGCTCAGAAGGGAAACTATATATTTTTAATAAATACTATTTAAATGGCATGTATACATTATGTTCAATTGATATCACTCTGATTTTATTAAAAACATATTTTACCACTAGTTTCCCTTCTGAGCAAACATCATGACCTTATGCTGCTGTAAACCTTAAGTATGTTTTTTTGTCCACAATTTTTCTTTTTGATCTTGCAGTTTTCAGTATTCCATTCCTATCTGTGGTATTTGTAATTGTGACTAAGTTTTGTCTTGGGGTGTTTTATTTTTTGGGGATATCTTTTAGCCGGTACTCTTTGGGCATGCAGTATTTGGTTGCATGCACTCTTTGGCTCCGGGATGTTTTTGCAATGATGTCTTTGTTGATTTTTCACCGAGATTTTCTTCCTGTGCTACTGAGACTCCAATGATTCTTATGTTGTTTCTATTGAGTTTACTGCAGACCTCAATTTTTATCTGTTCTCATTTTTTGAGGATTTTTTTCCATTATCTGAATGTTTGTTTTAAGACTCTTTTCTAGCCTGTTCTGATGTACAGAGGTGTGCATTTAATATTCCAGCTCACTGATTCTGTCTTCAGCAACACTTACTCTGTTGGTGAGGCATTACAGTGAGATTTTCTTTTCTTTTTTTCTTTTTTTTTGAAATGTCTCCAAGGTTTAGATGAAGCACGAATACAAGTCACAAGCCTCAGAACCATGAAGGAGTCTGTCTGCAATCTGCAGTCTTTACTGCTTGGGTCTCACAGCTCAGAGAACAGGGTGCTCAATAATGCATCATCCAGTAAAATTTTCATTTCAGCTACCAAATTTGTTTAACCAGGATATTTCAGTTTGGAGTTTTCTTATTTCTACTTTAATGTCCTCTGGAATCTTACTTGTGGTTTGTTCAGTTTGTTCCATGGATTCTTTGAGTTCATTGAATATCCTCCAAATTTCTTCTCTATTGTCTTTCTCAGAGAGGCTATATAGGAGGCTGGTACTTTTTGGGTCTTCAGGTCTATCATCTTCATTCTCTATGCACGGTGGTTCTGTGATGCTTTCCCATAGTGTCCTGTGCAGTGTGTTTTTCTCTACATGTGTACTGGTGTACAATGATAGGGGGAAAGTGCAGCTGTAAATCAAAGTAGAGCTACTATGCTTCTCTGCTTTTTTTGTCTCTGAGCAGGAGAAGCCCGTGTTTCCTCAGCAGAGGAGAGGCATTGCCTCTCAGTTAAAATACGTTCTTTGATGTAAGGGGCACTCATCCCTCTGTTTCTCGGGTCTTCTGACAGCCTCAGCCTGAACACGAGTTCCTGCTCTTTTGTTCATTTTTTTGATTTTGGATCACAGCAGGGTGTGTTGCAGGGATCACACTTTACCAGGTAGGGGAACAAAAAGGGTGCTGAATACGAAATTCAGGTCTGCCATGTTCTAGACAAGCATTCTCCCTGCTCTGCTACCTCGCTTGCCCCTAGGTTTTTTTATTGCAAATGTCAAATATAATAAAATATGATTTATAGACACTTAGAATTAAGAACCAGGGCTTTGCTAGGTTTGTAGAACATAGTTATAGCATATATTTAGAATCTTCCTAAGTTAAATTTAATAAATGTTCATTCTATATGTACATTTCTCTTTTTGTCTTCTACTTTCTTTCCTACAATTATCAATCTTGGGCTTTATCTACCTGCTCTTTCTATCCTAAAGCTTCTTATTTATTATATTTTTTGCTTACTGTGATCCACACAGGACATCATTCTTCCTCAGTGTTTCTTTTCCCATATACCATTATCTGATTTTTTTTTCAGTTCAAATATAGATATAACCAAATTTTTATTCATCTAATCATTATCTTTGTTTGAGTATGATTACACAAGACTGTGCCATAAATTGAGAGCCAGTTGAGTTAGTATTCAGGTATAAGCAGATGTTGAAAAGACAGTTAATTTTAGAAATTACTTTTGAATATAGTAAAAATTGCCCCATGCTTTAATACTCATGGGTAAGCACTTAATGATTTCTTGAGTTTTCTTTGTTATTTTGTGACCTGTGCATACCATATGTGTAGATATATGCATAACACTTTAAAGAGTATAGTTATGTCTCATTTGCAGCTGATTATTTTATTTTGAACTACTCTTACACACTTTGATATTTTTCTCAAACCTATTTGTAGAGTTGAACAAAAATTCACTTTATGGGGCTACAGCAGTGGCACAGCCATAGGACATTCACCTTGCATGCAGCTGACCCAGGACAGACTGTGGTTTGATCCCCCAGTGTCCCATATGGTCTCCAAGCCAGGAACAATTTCTGAGCACATAGCCAGGAGTAACCTGAAGTGTCACCAGGTGTGACCCAAAAATAAAAAAAAATCACTTTATGTAAATACCAATATCTAATTGCACATCCCAATATTTTTGAGCAGTTTTTTAAAATAAAGCTAGAATTCTGTTTTTTGAGCAGTTTTTTAAAATAAAGCTAGAATTCTGTTCCAAAGAGTAGCAAAATTTTCCAACATGGGAGAGCATATTCAGTTATTAGGCAGATAAAAATGTCAAATATCTACTTCAGGCAAAAATTTACTTCTACATATTGATTTACTTATTAACTATTGATTTACTTATGCTACTTCAGCTAAGTGATATATTCAATTAAAATGAGGACATTTTCATAGAGACTTGACTTAGGCCTCAATGGATCTTACATTGATTATCCAAACCCAAGCCTCAGGTCCCAATATTGGTACAGGCACAGATTATGGCACTAGCACCAGGATCTAAACTCCCCCTGCTGGAGGCATCAACCTGCTCCAGGGTAGATTATAAGACACCCTGATGATGAGAAAACAGCAGCAACTTGATCTAAGGGCAGGTTTCCCTACCTCATCACCCAACGGTGAAATGAAATCAAAAGACACTGTGCAAGAACCAATATCTCTAGTTACAAAAGACTGTCTACAACAACCGGGACTAAGCAGAACTTTTCATAGGACCACAAAGAAAAACTTTATTCTAGACTTCATCCTAGAACCTGTACAAAAACCAAGATCTCTAACTATAGAAGACTGACTTTGTCAACCAAGACTGAGCATATTTTTTTTTCTGGGACCATAAAGAGAGACACTGGGGCTGAACAACCAACATGTCCGGAGCCTTAGTTTGTCCTTTTGCTTCATGGGTGGAGACACACTATCTCTTAGGCCAATGAAATTTTCTTTCTAAGTTCCCCAAAAGTTGATGTGCCTAGACAAAAAAAAAAAAAAAGTGCCACACCAGCCCCTCCCCGCTTTTTTCTCCTTTCTTCTTTTAATTTACTTATATTCTATATAAGGGTTCCAACTTGTCCATAGTACCATAGAATCACTTTATTCTGTCTTATATTTATGTCTTTTTACAAATTAAGAAAAGGAGAAAAAGACAGTGGATGGGGCCCAGGGGCTAAGTAAGTGGTCTCAGGAACATTGCGTGGAAGAAAATAAGAGGTCAGATCTTAATGCACAAGCCAAATTCGACGACAAGAGAATTAAGAGACCCAAACTATAATAAGCTAAACACAAAAAGAATTTGTTACAGGGGGCTGGGAACTATATTGGATGGAGGCCAACACTGATTGTGGGAATGGCTTTAATTCACTGTCACTAAACACCTGAAATGCTACTGTGAAAGACTTGTAATTCACAATGATCTCAATAGAAAATAAAAAAAAAATAGGAAATTCTACTTTATCTTCATTCCTCCCACCTTATAAAATTTTATTTCCTAGACCACATGGAATTAATATTGCTGTATGGCATAAATATTAAATTATTAAATATTAACATTTAATATTAAAAATATTGAAGTATTTTTCTTATGCTTAGTCTATTACTCCAGAGCCATAGGTTCACTATATATGCCTTTTCAACTGATTTGAAACAGTATATAACTTGCTTACTTAATTTTCAAATGCAATTGACTGTGACTTAGAGATTCACTTCTGATTTAGAAATCATAACAATTTTAAGTTCCCGAGTCACATATTAATCTTACCAATACTATTTTTAATAATTATATAATCACATTATCATACATATATATTTCTGGGTATTCTATTGTATTGCATTGGTCAATTTTGGAGTATTTTATACTGTTTTTTTTTATTATTATATTGGTTTTCTCAGGAAAAGCTCAGTGACCTGAGGGCTACTTCCAGTAGTATTCAGTCATCCTGATTGTTTTTTTTTTTTTTTGGTAATAGAATCCAAGTTTACATTGCTTGGGCCTGAGGTGTCAGGGAATATAAGGACCACTCTTAACAATGCTTGGGGGCCTCCAGAATGATATCCAATAATTGGAGGAACCTATAGTTATATCCAGAATATTTTGGAGGCCATGTGTCAAGGATCAAACTCATGTCTACTATATGCAAGGCATATACTTTTTTTGTCATATCTGGTGGCATTCAGAGGTTACTCTGGCTCTGCGTTCAGTGGTCACTCCTGGCAGGCTCAGGGGACAATATAGGATGCCAGAATTTGAACCAGAATCTGGCCTGTGCTAGCTGCATGCAAAGCAAACGTCTTACCGCTGTGCTATCACTTTGGCCTCAAGGATAAACTTTTCCCCCGTTCTAATTCCCAAAACTCTGAAGTATATTATTTTAATAGTGTGAGTTAAACTTTGTTTTAGTATTTATTTGCTTCTATTACTTTTAATATTATATATTTTTTGTAAAAAATATTTTTTGGTGTCACTTGGCTGTGCAGAGGAGACCATATGTAATGTTTAGAGTTGAACCCAGGTAGCCACATTCTAGGCAAGTACTTTTATACTTGCACTCTATCTTCAGCTCCTATAGAGTCTTACCTATGTGAGTACTCTACTTTTACTTGTAGCATACATCAGAAAGTAAGATTAGTTGGTAGGGTAAGATTAAACCTTCATATATTTTTAACAATTTTCTGGTTTTCACCTAAAGAAACCTGGAAATTATGACTTAGGTTTAATATATTGTAAAGTCTTTTGTTCTATATGAAATTGAAAAAGGAGTGTTTCCTTACATAATTTAGAGAGTTGCCATTTTCAGAAGTCTTGTCTGAATATTTGTTTCCTGGGTCTGCATATCAAATTGTCTCAACCAGGTGAATTGAGCAATAGAAATTTTCTCATAATTATGAAGTTGGACCTATTAAATAAATACTTTGTTCCTTTTCAGAGCTGTGTAGGAGAATCACTTGCACTCTCCTACAACTTTTCTTGATTTACTGACATCTAATCTTTGAGTCATCAATTCATCACTAAATCTTCACTTAGTATGCTTTTTCTGACTCTTATCTTCATTTTTTATCTCCCTTAATTAAGGCCAACTTTAATGACTTTACTTTCAATTAATTGTCTATGAATGCTAATTTACAACCAGGTCATATTCTGAAGTGGGAAATAGGGGTTTAATATATTTGGGTATAGGGAGCCACATGTTAACCATATCATTGAGTAAGACTTGCAGAGTAACTGCCAGGACTTTTACCCCATCATTTGGAATAATAGAACTGTCTTCAGCATCAAACATGAATGTTTAGACTACTACCTCTCTTTCTTGATACATTTCTTATATTATCTTAGTAGTAGAGATTTTTCAACAAATTCTACAATAAACTGTGATGATACTTTCTAAATCAAATTTTTAGGGAAGTTGGATCTCCACAGTGTTTTTTGTTTGTTATGTCTTTTGCCATTGTATTCTGGGAAAAGGAGAGGACTAGAGTAGTTCTAGCTATTTAGAAGCTAAAGCTGTAAATTAAACTTGTTATGTCTCCATTATCTGTTTTTTCTGCCTTTAAATTTTTCCATGTCTAAAAATAAGCAGGTTTCTGCACCATACCACACCTTTTCAGACATTAAGTGCTGGCTGGAAATCATTCACACAGCATGCAAAGACAAACACTTGGGAGAGATCATTTGTGGGTTCAGAACTTCTCACACAGTTGTGAGGCTCTATGTATCCTCCTCAAGTTTCCAGCTATCTTTACTACTTATAGCTCTATTATCTTCTAAGACTTACAGCTGATAAAAATAGCTATTTTTTGTCAAAGTGAATAATATTATAATCCCATTTTGCCTTCTTGCTTGCTAAATCATGTGATATTTTGATTTTGGAATCTCTATCTTAGTTTACATTTTTGGTTTTTACTTATTTGAAATGCTTGTCAGTTTTCAAAGTGTCTGATCATTTGTTCTCACAATAGTTGCTTTTTGGCTTATTTTAATTACCATAACTCAAAAAAAAATTAAAGATAGGAGCCTGGCTTAACCAAAGCCACACAGATAGTGTCAGAGACAGGTCACCAATTCAGGTCTGCTGACTCTCAACTCAGCTCTTTTCCATTAGGTCATTCTGCTCTCCTGCTGGCTCTTAATCATGCCAATTATCAGCTCTCACTCAAGTTCTCAAAATATCACCACCTCCTCCATATATCCTACCTACCCAGATTAAACAGGTCAGAATCATAACAGCTTTGCATTATATTACTCCATCTGTATTGATCAGTGGTTGGTAAACCTCTAGCCACATAGTCAGCTTTTGCAAGTCCAATAATTTAATTTTTTATTAATGGTTATAAAATAAAAGGAATACAAATAAGATCTATGTGAAACTTTCATAGTCTCAATTATTTATTAATTGTCTCTTTATGTTAAAGAAAAAACCAACTCCTCATCAAGATAACTCTGCCTCTCTGCCCATTTTAACTTATGTATTTTTTTTTATTTGTTTTTGTTTTTGGGTCACATCCAGCAGCGCTCAGGGGTTACTCCTGGCTCTATGCTCAGAAATTGCTCCTGGCAGGCTCAGAGGACCATATGGGATGCCGGGATTTGAACCACCATTCTTCTGCATACAAGGCAAATGCCCTACCTCCATGCTATCTCTCTGGCCCCTAAACTTATGTATTTTTGCACCAATGTTTTTGTAATCTATTTAACAGGGATTTAAGGTAATTTATCTACTTGTATGCTAGCCTCTAGCACAAGTGCCTGAAAATTAGTTGTTACTAACTAATGATGACTAAATTAATTGATAACAATTTGTGGTATAAAATGGAACTTGTCTTGAGATTTAAGAAAGGCTGATAACTATAGGAAAGATTGTACTTTTGGAAGGCACACTAATATTAGAGGAAATGATTCAGTGTGCTTCTTCACAGCACTCATCACTCAACTGAATTAACAATTATTCAGCTAAAATGTTTTTGGTTTGGGACCACACTCAGGGATGATGAATGGCTTACTTCTGACTTTGCGCATATTTCTCTTATAGTGCTTGAGGGACCACATAAGAGTATCTGGAATTGAATCTGATCCAGTTGCATACTGTATTATCTCTCTGTTGCCTAATTTAAAAGTTTATATTCTGCCGTCTACATTCAGACCACATCTTCTGTCAATATTCTGTACTAGGTTTATTTATTACAACTGGTCATCCTATAGTGAGACATCATTATAACCTAGAATCCATCATTAAAAAGGAGTTTCACCTTTAATGATATTTAAAAAATGTAGACGAACTGTGAAATTACCATTGTAATTTTTTGATTATGCAAGAATTAAAAAGCTATTTTTTAATTTATTTAAACACCTTAATTACATACATGATTGTGTTTGGGTTTCAGTCATGTAAAGAACACCACCCATCACCAGTGCAACATTCCCATCACCAATGTCCCAAGTCTCCCTTCGCCCCACCCGACCCCCGCCTGTACTCTAGACAGGCTCTCCATTTTCCTCATACATTCTCATTATTAGGACAGTTCAAAATGTAGTTATTTCCCTAACTAAACTCATCACTCTTTGTGGTGAGCTTCCTGAGGTGAGCTGAAACTTCCAGCTCTTTTCTCTTTTGTGTCTGAAAATTATTAAGCGATATGGAGATTCCTCCAAAAACTGGAAATCGAGCTCCCATACGATCCAGCTATACCACTCCTAGGAATATACCCTAGGAACACAAAAATACAATACAAAAACCCCTTCTTTACACCTATATTCATTGCAGCACTATTCACCATAGCAAGACTCTGGAAACAACCAAGATGCCCTTCAACAGACGAATGGCTAAAGAAACTGTGGTACATATACACAATGGAATATTATGCAGCTGTCAGGAGAGATGAAGTCATTAAATTTTCCTATACATGGATGTACACGGAATCTATTATGCTGAGTGAAATAAGTCAGAGAGAGAGAGAAAAACGCAGAATGGTCTCACTCATCTATAGGTTTTAAGAAAAATGAAAGACACCCTTGTAATAATAATTTTAAAAAGCTATTTTTATGTCCTTTTATTATCTGCTACATAATATGAAGTCTATAGAAAATAATTATGGTTATGGTTTTATAATTACAATGACTCTTTAGGGCATGAAAGCAGGGAGTCTTTAATAAAACTAATCACTTTTAGTTTTTTCCTGAACATAATCCATGATTTCACAAACTGTAATCCACAGGCCAAACCCACACATTGTCTGTAGCTATGCAGAATTGAGCAGCTGTGGCAGAAATGGTATTGGGGTTATTAACTGGTACACAGAAGCCTAATGTATTTATAATGGTTCCCTCTTAGTTATAATTTTATTTTTAGTGGTTTCAGTTACATGTGGTTAACTGCTAATAAAAATATTAAATGGAAAATTTATGAATAAATTCTATAAGGCTACATATACTATATTTTGTCCCATTTTTAGCAGTGTAATAAAATTTTGGGTAATCCTGTTCTGTTACATTTTTTCAGCATATCTATATTGTAAGTAGCAGCTCAGCTATGAATAAATGTCTCTGTAATTGACTTCACTTAATCTCAGTACAGAGTTGTATATTATCACCATATCATTATGAGAAGCCTGAGTGTAGAGCAGTAAGATAGTCAGACCACATTGACAGCATTATTGCAATATTTTTTTCTAATTGTTATGTTATATTATTATATCTAATCACTGTGTAAAATTCATAAATTAACCTTTATTAGTGGTGTGTGTATTAGAAAAATAGTAATAAGTTTAGTACTATAAACAGTATTCAGCATCCATTTTTGGGGTTGGAATATATTTGTGTATAAGGGGACTGTACTATATAGACAAAATCTCTCATTTTATGTAGTGGAGATTGGAATGGTAATGTCTTCATAAATACAGTGCTTAAAGTTTTATTAATTTGGATGGTCACTGCTCCCAAGTCTGAAAATATATCCTAGGGAAATTTATTAGTATTCTGTCTTGTTTGAGAATTCCCAATATCATTTTAGAAAGGTGTTTCATTCTCAGAAAACATGAGATTTAATTGTTTCTCTGTAGATCATTCACATAACGTGCATTATTAATTTTACTATTTTATGAGTGATATCTAGTGATAACTAGTGAATAATTTCCTAAAGGGTTCCCTGTGTTTCTTTATTGATCATAATTCTTACATCTTCTGAAAGTTAACAGTTTATAAAATAGATACTTTCATGTAACTTGGTATAAAAAAGAATATTATTTGCTCTGCCTCTTGACCTATTTTTTGCTGGTTGAGTGTACACTTTTAGTATTCATTGTATTTTTATTTATTTATTGGTTTTTGGGCCACAGCTAGTGGCTCTGAAGGGTTATTTCTGACTATATGCTCAGAAATTGCCCCTGGCTTGGAGGACAATATGGGAAGCTGGGGATCAAACAGGTACGACCTAGGCTAACACATTCAAGGCAGATGTCTTATACCTTGCACCACCAATTCTGTCCTGTTAGTATTCATTTTAATGTTTTCAACTGTTTAAAATAAATTCTTATTTAAGCACCATGATTACAAGCATGTTTGTAGTTGGGTTTCAGTTATAAATAGAACATCCCACCACCAATGCCCCCCCCCCCAACCCCTGCCTGTGTTCGCGGGCATTCTACTTCTCTCATTCTTTAACATTGTTATGTTAGTCGTTAGTGTAGTTATTTCACCACTCTTTGTGGTGAGCTTCAAATTGTGAACCAGTCATTCCAGACCTTCCAGTCCTTAAATCTATTGTCTCTGGGCCTTAGTAAAGTATGTCTTTAATTTTTCTTGAAACCCATAGATGAGTGAGACTATTCTGTGTCTATCTCTCTCCCTCTGACTTATTTCACTTAATATAATATATGCCATGTACATCCATGTATAGGAAAATGTCATGACTTCATCTTTTCTGATGGCCGCATAATATTCCATTGTGTATATGTACCAGTTTCTTAGCCATTCATCTGTTGAAGGGCATCTTGGTTGTTTCCAGAGTCTGAATATTGTAAATAGTGCTGCAATGAGTATAGGTGAGAGGAAGGGATTTTTGTATTGTAGTTTTGTGTTCCTAGGGTATATCCCTAGGAGTGGTAATGCTGAATCATATGGGAGCTCCATTTCCAGTTTTTTGAGGAATCAACCATATTGTTTTCTATAAAGGCTGGACTATATGGCATTTCTACCAGCAGTGAATAAGAGTTTCTTTCCACATCCCCATTTGCATGATTTTCTTGGTCTTTGTGATGTGTGCCAGTTTCTGTGGTGTGAGATGCTTCCTCATTGTAGTTTTGATTTGCATCTCCCTGATGATTAGTGACAAGGAGCATTTTTCATGTGTCTTTTGGCCATTTATTTCTTCTTTATCAAAGTGTCTGTTAATTTCTTCTCCCCATTTTTTGATGGGGTTATATGTATTTTTTTTCCTTGTTAAGTTCTGTCAGTACCTTGTATGTCTTATATATTAGCCCCTTGTCTGATGAGTATTGGGTGAATAATTTCTCCCATTCTGTAGATGGCTTTTGTATCTTAGGCACTATTTCCTTTGAGGTGCAGAAGCTCTCAGCTTAATATAGCCCCATCAGTTTATCTCTGTTTCCACTTGTTTTAAGAGTGCTGTTTTCTCCTTGAAGATGCCTTTAGTCTCAATGTCATATAGTGTCTTACCTATGTGTTGTTTTATATACCTTATGGTTTCAGGTCTGATATCAAGGTCTTTAATTTATTTCGATTTGATCTTTGTGCATGGTGTCAGATGGGGGTCTGAGTTTGCTCTTCTGTAAGTGGATAACAAGTTGTACCAACACCACTTGTTGAAGAGGCTTACCTTGCTCCTTTTGGATTTCCTGCCCTTTTATCAAAGATTAGTTGATTGTGTATCTGGGGAATATTTTCTGAATACTGAAGTCTATTCCACTGATCTGAGGATCTGTCTTTATTCCAATATCATGCTGTTTTGATAACTATTGCTTTATAATACAGTTTAAAATTGGGGAAAGTAATGCTTCTCATATTATTTTTGCCAAAGGATTGCTTTAGCTATTTGTGGGTGTTTATTGTTCCAAATGAATTTCAGGAGTGTTTGACCCACTTCTTTGAAAAATGTCATGAGTATCTTTATAGGAATCACATTGAATCTGTACAGTGTCTTGAGGAGTATTGCCATTTTAATTATATTAATTCTGCCAATTCATGAGCAGAGTATGTGTCTCCATTTCCTCTGTCGTCTCTTACCTCTTGAAGTAGAGTTTTGTAGTTTTCTTTGTATAGAAAAAATTCTTCACCTCTTTAGTTAAGTTGACCCCAAGATATTTGAGTTTGTGGGGCAGTAATGTGAATGGAATTATTTTCTTTCTTGTTTTAATTTCCCTTTCTTCTCTATCATTATTGGTGTATAAGAAGGCCATTAACTTTTGCATGTTAATTTTGTAGCCTGCCGCTTTGCTATATGAATCTATAAGCTTTTTGGCAGAATCTTTAGGGTTTTCTAAATATATTATCATGTCATCTGCAAACAGCCAGAGCTTGATTTCTTCCTTACCTATCTGGATGCCCTTGATATCTTTTTCTTGCCTAATTGCTATTGCAAGTACTTCCAGTACTATGTTGAATAGGAGTTGTGAGAGAGGGCAGCCTTGTCTTGTACCAGATTTTAGGGGAAAGGCTTTTAGTTGATCTCCATTAATAATAATATTTGCCTTTGGCTTGTGGTAGATGGCCTTGACTATATTGAGAAAAGTTCCTTTCATTTCTATCTTGATGAGGGTTTTTATCAAGAATGGGTGTTAGACCTTATCGATACTTTTTCTGCATCTATTGATATGATCATATGATTTTTGTTATTCTTTTTGTTGATATGATATATTATGTTGATTGATTTGTGGATGTTAAACCATCCTTGCATTCCTGGGATGAGTACTTGGTCGTGTAAATGACTTTCTTGATGATGCGTTGAATTCTATTTTCCAGAAATTTTTTGAGGATCTTTGCATCTGTGTTCATCAGGGATATTGGTCTGTAATTTTCTTTTTGGCAGCATCTTGTCTGGTTTTAGTTTCAAGGTGATGGTAGTGTCATAAAAACTATTTGGAAGTGTTCCTGTTTCTTAAATTTTATGAAAGAGCCTGAAAAGGAATGGTAGAAATTCTTCTTGAAAGGTTTGAAAGAATTCATTAGTGAATCATCTGGGCCTAGGCTTTCACTTTTGGGAAGGTTTTTGATCACCATTTTAATTTCCTCAATAGTGATGGGGCTGTTCAGATATGCTACCTTATCCTTATTTAACCATGTAGGTTATTAGATTCCAAGAATTTGTCCATTTCTGCCAGGTTCTCTTGTTTTGTGATCTACAGTTTCTCAAAGTAGTCTGATTACCCTGTAATCCTCTTCATCCTAATTAAGTTTATCAAGTTTCTCTCTATCAATTCCTTTGTAAGTTTTGCCAGAGGTTTATCAATCTTGTTTATTTTTTCAAAGAACCAACTTTTGCTTTCATTGATCTTTCTGACTGTTTTCTGGATATCCAGTTCATTGATTTCTGCTCTAAGCTTTGTTGTTTCCTTCTGCCTACCTAATTTTGGTTTCATTTGTTGATCATTTTCTAATTTTATAAGCTGCATTATTAAGCTGCTCAGGTATGCCCCTTCTTCCTTCCTGATGTATGCTTGCAAAGTTATAAATTTTCCTCTCAGGACCACTTTTGCTATGTCCCATAGACTCTGATTGCTTGTGTCTTCATTGTCATTTTTTCCGAGAATGTTTTGATTTCCTCTTTGATTTCCTTATAGGAAATCATCTGACTCACTGTTTGTTCAGTAGTAAGCTGTTTAATTTCCAGTTGTTCAAATTTTTCTTCTGTGTTCCTTTGTAGTTTTAGTCTAATTACAGTGCCTTGTGATCAGTGAAGGTAGTCTGCACTGTTTTTATCCTCTTGATTTTATGGAAATATGTTTTATGTGCTAGCATGTAGTCTACCCTGAAGAATGACCCATGTACATTAGAGAAGAATGTATATCCAGGCTTCTGAGGATGGAGTGCTATATATATATGGATTAATATATATATATATATATGCTAATCCACTTTCTTCCATTTCTCTTTTCAGAGATAGTATATTTTTGTTATGGTTTAGTCTAGTTGACCTATCAAGGGGTGTCAGGGCAGTGCTGAGGTCTCTCACTATTATTGTGTTGTTATTGATATCTTTTTTCAGATTTGTCAACAATTGTATTAAATACTTTGTTGATTTCTCATTGGGTGTGTATATGTTCAGGAGTGTGATTTCTTCCTATGCACATATCCTTTGATTAGTACAAAATGTCCATCTTTGTCCCTTACAACTTTTCTGAGTCTAAAGTCCATGTCATCTGGTATTAGTATGGCCACTCCAGCTTTTAAATGGTGTGTTTGCTTGGATGATTTTCCTCCAGCCTTTGTTTTTGAGTCTATGTTTGTTCTGAGTTTTCAGGTGTGCTTCTTTGAGACAGCAAAAGATTGGATTCTTTTTTTTTTATTAATTTATTTTATCCATTTAGGCACTCTGTGTCTCTTAACGGGTGCATTTAGTCATTGAAATTGAGAAAGATAATTGTCATGGGATTTAATGCCTTCTCTGTGTAGAAATTTGGTATGTCAGTCTTGTATTAAAGTAGATCTTTCAGGTTTTTTTTTAAAGGCTGGTTTTGAGTCTGCAAAATTTCTGAGTTGTTGTTTATCCGTGAAGCTATGTATACTTCTTTCAAATCTGAAATTGAGTCTGGCTGGATGCACTATTCTAGGTGAAGCATTTATTTCATTGAGTTTTGTCACTATGTCTTATCACTGCCTTCTGGTCTTGAGGGTTTATTGTGACAGGTCTGCTATAAATCTCAAGGATGCTCACTTGATTGTAATTACCCTATTTGACCTTGCTGCTTTTAGTATTCTATCCCTATCTGTAGAATTCATCATTGTGACTATTATGTGTCTTGGGGTGCTTTTCCTTGGATCTCTATTAGCTGGTACTCTTCGGGCATGTAGGATTGGTTGCATGTAGTCTTTATCTCTGGTAGTAACTATGTAATGATGTCCTTGACTGTTGATTCTTCCTGGAGATTTTCTTCTTGGGCCTCTGATTCTTAAGTTGTTTCTGTTGAGCTTATCCAAGACTTCTATTTACATCTGTTCACATTTTTGTGTGAATTTTACATTGTTTGATAATTTGTTTTAAAGTTTTTTCAATCTCTTCTGCTGTATGGAGTTGTCATGCATCTCATCTTTCAGCTCATTAATTCTATCCTCAGCTGCTGTTACCCTATTGTAGAGACTTTCCATTGAGGTTTTCAATTTGTCTACTGAGTTTTTTAGAACTATTATTTCAGTTTGGAGTTTTCTGATTTCTATCTTCATATTCTCTTGATTCTTATTAGTGTTTCATTCAACTCGATCTATACTTTCTTTGAGTTCTGTTAACATCGTCCATATTCTCTAAACTCCATATTTGATAGACTAACTAGATGGTTAGCCATTTTATGGACATCAGAATTGCCATCTTCATTCTCTATACCTGGTGTTGACCTACTTTGCTTTCCCATTGTCACACTTGTATTGTGGATTTTTCTACGTTTTGTGGTGGTATTCATTGGTTAAGTGGAGTAGGTGGCTGTGAAGCAAAGCTTCTTGCCTGCGGCTCCTCTGACTTCACCCTTTGTGAGTGGGATGACACACCTCAGGATAAGGTGAGCCCTCAGGGAAGGATTCTGGAGAGGATAAACATTCCCAGGCAGAAGCAAGGAGAGAGAAGGCCCAAGATGGCTGCCATGCTTCAGAGACACAGCATAGTCAGCTAGTTTCACAGTCTCTAGCAATGTTTTCAACTTTTATTAGTAAATTGTCACATAAAAATTCTTGAAGAAATTTTTAGTATTCCATTAGATATGCTTTAATTATTTTATATCTTTATTTCTCATTTTAATGCTGGGATTGAACTTGGGGCCTTACACATGCAAAGCATAACTCTACAACTAAGCTAAACTTCCTTACTTCCTTCCTTTCTTTCTTTCTTTCTTTCTTTCTTTCTTTCTTTCTTTCTTTCTTTCTTTCTTTCTTTCTTTCTTTCTTTCTTTCTTTCTTTCTTTCTTTCTTTCTTTCTTTCTTTCTTCTTTCTTCTTCTTTCTTTCTTCTTTCTTTCTTTTCTTCTTTTCCTTTTTCTTTCTTTCTTTCTTTCTTCTTTCTTCTCCCTTCTCTTTCTTTCTTTCTTTCTTTCTTTCTTTCTTTCTTTCTTTCTTTCTCTTTTCTTTCTTTCTTTCTTTCTTTCTTTCTTCTTTCTTTTTCTTTCTTTTTCTTTTCTTCTTTCTCTTTCTTTCTTTTCTTTTCTTCTTTCTTTCTCTTTCTTCTTCTTTCTTTCTTCTTTCTTTCTTCTTTCTTCTTTCTTTCTTTCTTTCTTTTTCTTTCTTTCTTCATTCTTCTTCTTTCTTTCTTCTCTTCTTTCTTCTTTCTTCTTCTTTCTTTTCTTTCTTTCTTCTTTCTTTCTTTCTTTCTTCTTTCTTTTTCTTTCTTTTCTCTTTCTTTCTTTTTTTCTTTCTTTTCTTTCTTTCTTTCTTTTCTTTCTTTTTCTTTCTTTTTTTTTTTCTCTTTCCTTCTTCTTTCCTTTCTTTCTTATCCTTTCTTCTTTTCTTCTTCTTTCTTTTTCATCTTTCTTTCTTTCTTTCTTTCTTTTCTTTTCTTTTCTTTCTTTATTCTTCTTTTCTTTCTTTTCCTTTCTTTCTTTCTTCTTTCTTCTTTCTTTCTTTCTTTCTTTCTTTCTTTCTTTCTTCTTCTTTCTTCTTTCTTTCTTTCTTTCTTTTCTTTCTTTCTTTCTTTCTTTCTTTCTTTCTTTCTTTCTTTCTTTCTCTCTTTCTTTTTCTTTCTTTCTTTCATTCTTTCTTTCTTTCTTTCTTTCTTTCTTTTTTTCTTTCTCTCTCTTTCTTTCTTTTTCTTTCTTTCTTTCATTCTCTTTCTTTCTTTCTTTCTTTCTTCTTTCTTTCTTTTTTCTTTCTTCTTTGTTTGTTTGTTTGTTTCTTTCTTTTTTCTTCTTCTTATCCTTATTATTATTAATTAATGTTATAATTATTTTGTGTTTGGGCCACAGCTGATGATGCTCAGGGTTCATTCCTGGCTCTGTGCTCAGAAATTGCTCCTGGCTGGGGGACCAAATGAGATGCTTGGGAATCAAAATGCTGCCCATCCTAGATCAGCCATGTGCAAAGCAAACACCCAACTGTTGCACTACTGATCTGGTCCCGGCTAAACTTTATTCTTTTATATTAAATACTCTTTAAATCATGCAAATTGTAGGCTAAAATAGCAATGCTTCTAAAAGTAGAGTTGTTAGAAGTAGGATAGAACCAGAGAAATTGTTTTAAAAAGTGTGATGCTTTGAATGACTCTCCCTACTCACTCTAGGAAAGTGTTTATTTTCTTTTACTTTATTCTCACTAAAGACAAAATTAGTAACAATTGTGATTTCTGTATTTTTTAGACTTGATATCCTTTGGTTTTTCTCCTCCTATCTTACTTAGAATTATCAACATTCTTCAGTCATAATATCCTGGGGGAAAAAGTATATGAGTGAATTACTTGATAGGCCAAGTAACTAAAGATAGAAGTCCATTGAACAGCATATATTTATGTCATGGAGGTGTATAAACCATTGATAAATAAAAGCTACCTGTTCTTAATAACTTATATATTTTGAACTTTTATCATTTTATCATTGACTATGATATTATTTTATCTTTTATCATTTCTATCATTGCCTTTTATTATTTTGCTCACATAATTTTTACTCAGATTATGCCATGACCTTCCCCCAAACATATATTAAGTGTCTACAATTAAAAGCTTATTTCGAAGGACATTTTTGATGCTTAAAATTATTTTATTTAAATAAACATTGATACATTTTACTGTAAAAATAAAAGACAATGGGCCAGAGAGATAGAACTGTTGTAGAAAGTTTTCCTTATACATAGCCAACTCAGGACAGATGGTGTTTCAAATCCTGGCATTCTATATAGTCCCTTGAGCCTGCCATGAGCTATTTCTGAGCACAGAGCCAAGAGTAACCCCTGAAAGTAACAGGGTCTGACCCCCCCCCCCCCCAAGAAAAGACAAACTGTTTTAAGTGTCCTCTAGGCTACCTATTCTTCTAACCTCAACTAAACCGGGAGTGCTACCATCTTGACTCAATTGCATAGGGACTGAAATTTACATTTGGGAATATAAACATTTGACATTGAATTCTACTTAGCTTTAAGAATAGAAAGATCCGGGGCCAGAGAGATAGCATGGAGGTAGGGCGCTTGCCTTTCATGCAGGAGGTCATCAGTTCGAATCCCGGTGTCCCATATGGTCCCCCGTGCCTGCCAGGAGCAATTTCTGAGCCTGGAGCCAGGAATAACCCCTGAGCACTGCCGGTGTGACCCAAAAACCACACACACACACACACACACACACACACACACACACACACACACACACACAAAAGAATAGAAAGATCCTTAGCATCAGAAGTAGTCTATAACTAGACAGGAACCTCTGAAAATGGGTTAATTAGTCCACAAAAAAACTTGAAAAATTTAGAAGATATAGCAACAAAAATATACTGGGAGTTCTGAAAAGAAGTCCTAGCCATTTTCGGTCTATCTTAATAGCAAAATAACATAAATGATTTGTCTTACATTAAGCTATTTTTTTTTGTACATCTGGTTAAAATTTTTACATAGTTCAACTTAGTAATGCTTTATTTTTAAAGTAATATAAAGTATCATTCAATTGTATTTTATTTTTGGACTTTGGACCACTCCCAGCTGTATTTAAATGTTAATTCTAGCTCTGTGCATGGGGGTTGAAACCAGAAGTGCTCACATTACCATGCAGTACTGGGTATTGAATATGAGTCTTTTGCATGCAAAATGTACTCCAGCCTTTTTTTCATCTCTATGGAGTCTATTTTATGTTAAAGGTAGTACAAAGTGGTGTGACATTATGCTTTAAAATTTTAAAATTTTGTCTTTGTCCCTGTCCCTAGAATTCCTTAAAAACTATTGGTGTTATTGAAGTGCTGTGAACTTACAAAGCCATCTTTTGTGATATCCATAAGGTTACTCTGACGACCCCCCATAACAATATTAGATTGGCTTAAGTGGGAACTAAATATAAATTTGTTATAGTGCTGAAACTTTTAATCCCACCTTTAACGTTTGGCATATGAAAGAGACTGAAGATTGAGTTCAATAGCAAATATAAAGTGATTCTTCAAACAATCCTTCCTGTTTAATGAAAGCTTCATTTAAAAGCTAAGGTTCTGTCATGACGATAACTCAAAGGTTAGAATTTTGCTTGTATGTATGAAGAACTATGTTTAATCCCAGGTACTGCATGGCTTCCTATCACTTCTGAGGTATGCCTAAATACCACTGAGCCTTAGTACGATTGCCTCATAAGTCACAACTATCAAACTGTCCACCCAAATTTGCTAAGTATGCAGCTAGGAGAACACAGAATTATATAGAATAACCTTGATAAACTTGACAATATTTAGGGATGTTCACTTGATAATATATAATGGAGCAGTGGAGAATCAAGTGAACTTATTTGTTGATGTTATTTATTTTTGGCCACATCAAGTACTGTGAGGAGTTACTTCTGGCTTAATGAAACTCAGAAATCACAATTGGCAGGATTTGGGAATCTTTTGGGGTACTGGGTATTCAGCCCAGAATGATTGTAAGTACTCTATCTTATGTGCTATTTCTGCAGCCCCTGACCTAGTTAATTTGTCACTTAAAACCTCACCTGACAAAAATATATCAAGGCAGAATAGGAAATGGCATCTCTGGAGATAGGATATAGCAGGAGATAAAAAGGAATCTTCAAGCCAGGGAGTGCTCTCTTTTTGCCCCAGAAAGATGGTAAGAGAAAATAAAATACATCTCACCTATACATACATGGTCATGGCCAGAGACAAGAAAAGTCTAGGATAAAAGGGGAAATAGAGACCCACAGACAGATTATAGTACAGCCTGACCCAATAAGAATCCACACATGAAAAGATTAATGTTTTAGACTAGAAAAAATACACTGGATAAACAACAATATGGGAACAAGAATGATTACTATACATTGGGGGTGAACAGAAGGTGAGGGACAGGATGCATGACATTATATATAGGTAAATGAAGTGGCATAGACATTGATGAGGAACTCATACTCATTGACTTAAACTGTACAATAAGCTTAAACTTAATTTTTTTATATTTAGTTAACCATGATTTACAAAGTTATTGATAGTTGAGATTTAATCAAATAATATTTACACTCTACCATTGTCAACTCCCATCACCACTATTCTCATACTCTTTGCCCTCTGCCCACCACCTTAAAAAGCACATTACAAAGTTTGGTGTTTTCCTCCCACCTTCTACCTCCAGAACTCTCAGCTGCCATAAAAAAAGCCCCAAGCCAACTCAGAACAAAAAGGCTGGTGATATTAGCCCCAACCCCTTACAAACCCTATCCTTGTGGACCCTAGCTCAGTGCAGGTGGTAGGCAGGGACTACCTCATGAATTTGACACATGCAAACAGCCCCTCCCACACCGTTCTGCCTCCAGAACTCCCATCTGTCATCATAAAAGTCCCAATACTATGCAGAAATTATATAGCACCCAAACAAGAACAACCCATCAAACTAGTGTACAACACTTTTTTTATACTTGGGCAAACTGAAACACTGGTATTCCATTTCTCCCAATGCAAAGAACAATAGGGAAACTAAGGAAAACACCAGCAGCTGGGGTTATGGAGATAAATTCTAACAAATCGTCAAGTCCTCCAAAGTGCAAAAATCCTATAGATGAGGACTTAAATGCAGCATTTAATGTCTTAGCAATGGAAGTCAAGGAGTAACTAACCAAAGATATTAAGAAATTCATAAATGAACAATTCAACCAATTCAAAGAAGAATTTTATCAGAAGATGAGAGAATCCATACAAATGGAATGGAGAAAACTAAAAAACATGCTAGTGTGCCATAATAATAGATTTACACACAGAATCACATGAATGAACTTGAAGACAAGACACAAGACAAAAAAATCAAAAAATTAAATAAATAAATAAGAGACAAAAATTGGTAGAAAATGTAAGGTACTTAATGAACTAAGACAAAAGAAATAACCTATGCCTAATAGGAATACCAAAAGGGGAGGGAAAGGGAAAGGGGAAGAACAAATAGTGAGGGAAGCAATGGCAGAGAATTTTCCCACTCTCTGGAAAGAGATGGCTATACAAATCCAAGAGGCATAAAAAGTATCAAACAAAATAGACCCTAACAGATCAACACCAAGACAAACAGAAATCCAAATGGCATAAAACAAAGAGCATTCTTCAAAGAATAAGGGAGAAAAAACCCTCAAGTACAAAGGAAGGAACAGAAAAATCAAACCAGATCTACCATTTGAAAGAATTCAGGTTAAGAAGGTAGTGGAATGACATATTTAAACTACTAAATGAAAGAAACTTCCAACCAGAATTTACTACCCAGCAAAACTCTCATTTACATGGGAGGGAGGGTTAAAAACTTTCTCAGACAAAAATGAACTTGCAATATTTGTGCTAACTAAACTGACACAAATTACACAAATCAAACCCTCTATTATAATAAAAACAACCTTAATGTATTTGTACAAAAACTTTCCCTGTAAATAATTTCATTAAATGTCAATAGACTAAACTCTCCCATTAAAAGGCACAGAGTAAAGGGTTGGATCAGAAAACAAAACCCAGATAGCCACTGCCTGCAGGAAACACACTTAAAAGGTCAGGATAGACACAAACTGAGAGTAAAAGGATGTTAAATCAATTATACATGACACTGGAAAATATTCAGAGTAATTTTGCTAATCCAGCTTCATCCCCTTTACACGGGGTAATTGTTTCTAACTATGTACCATTTCAGATGGAAGAAAATAAAAAAATAAAAAAAATTTAAAATAGCTAGGGCAGCTATACTCATAATGGACCAAATTGCATTCAACCTCAAGAAAGTACTGAGACAAAGTTGTACACTACTTATTGATCAGAGGAACATTAAACCAAGAAGTACTAACTCTGGTCAATATATATGCACCAAATGTAGAACCAGTACAATATGTAAGGCTTTTTCTCGCAAACCTGGAAAAATGTATGAATGGAAATGTTATAGTAGTAGAAGATTTAAACACACCATTATCATCAGTAGACAGATCCACTAGGCAGAAAACTGGAAAAGACATAAGATCCTTAAATGAGAAAACAGAAGTACCTGAACTAATGGACCTATATAGAGCCTTTTATTTTCAGAAAACAAAATACATATTCTGCTCAAGTGCACATGAAACCTTTTTTTAGGATAGATCATGCATTAGGACACAAATATAATTTGCATTCTGTCACAAATACAAGAATTATACCAAGCAACCTATCAGACCACAATGCAACCAAGATAAAGATTGACTGTAAAAATAATATGTGGAGAAAATCTAACACTGGAGACAAA
The DNA here is from genome assembly GCF_024139225.1 of Suncus etruscus. Classification (NCBI taxonomy): domain Eukaryota; kingdom Metazoa; phylum Chordata; class Mammalia; order Eulipotyphla; family Soricidae; genus Suncus; species Suncus etruscus. The sequence goes on from NC_064854.1 coordinate 91,175,015, forward strand.
ACAACATACTGCACAATAACAGCTGGATCAAAGGGAAATCAAGGAAGAAATAAAAAAGATTCCTTGAGAAGAACGATATCGAAGAGACAAATTGTCAAAATCTGTGGGACACAGCAAAAGCAGTAAATAGGGGGAAACTCACAGCAATGCAGGCCTACATCAGAAAAGAGGAAAATGACAAAGTTCACAGCTTAAAGGAACACTTTATAGAGGTGGAAAACCATCAGCAAATAAACTCAAACACAGAAGAAAAGAAATAATAAAAACCAGAGAAGAACAAAACAACATAGAAACAAAGAAAACAATTTCAAGAATCAATGAGAACAGGAGCTGGTTTTTTGAAAGAATAAACAAGAAAAAAAAACAAGGATAAAAAGAATAAACAATATACAAACTCACAAAGAAAAAAGAGAAAACATCCATATAAATTGGATCACAAATGAATGGAAAGAAATTACAACAGATCCTCAAGTAATCCAGGACATCATGTGGGCTTATTATGAACAACTGTACTCAGTTAAGCTAGAGAACCTGGAAGAAATGGACAGATTCCTGGAAAAATGTTTTCTTCCAAGACTTAATAAATAAGGAGAAAGTAGAAAGCCTAAACATACCAATTACATCTAAAGAAATTAAAACAGTTATTAAGAGAATCCTCAAGAATGAAAGCCTAATACTTGTCAATGAGACAAATTTTAAATACCCTGAGAAATAAAGAATTTTTATTTCTACCAAGTTAATATTTTGATGGCCCAAAGATGTTAAATACTCTGATCCTTTAAATAATAAATTAAATTGTTAAAAAAAAAAGAATAAAAGTTGAGTACCAGATGGTTTTACAGGTGAATTATATCAAACATTCAGAGAATTTTTTTACCATTGATTCTCGGGCCTTTCAAAACATTGAAAATACATTAATCCTCCCTAATTCATTTTAGAAGGCTAATATTATGCTCATTCTCAAATATTGCAAAGATTCCACAAAGAACAAAAACTACAGACCAACCTCACTAACAAAAATGGATGCAAAAATCCTTTGTGCTTTGTGCTTTGGCACATGACAGACATTGTAAACTACATATTCTCTTCTTTGCTGTGTTCTGGACCTTGAACCTCCCTGCCCAGATCATTCCCTGAGATACTACTTTAGGTAAGCTAATATATAAAGGAGATTCCATCCCCAGAAAACTGGGTACACATTCTTCTCCAAAGCATATCGATCATTCTCCAGAAAAGACTGCATGCTGCCCATAAAAGATGCCTCCATAAAATCTAGAAGATAGAAATTGTACAGACTACCTTCTCAGGTCACAATGAACTGAAATAAGAGTGAACTACAAAGAGATACAGAACAAAACTTTAGCACCTAGATATTTTTTAATTACTTTATTTAAACACCATGGCTATAAGATTGTTCATAATACATTTGTTGTTTTTTTCACAGTTTAAGTCATACAATATACAATACCCTTTACCAGTGCACATTTCCCACCACTGATGTCTCCAATTTCCCTCCCATCCTCCTTTATGCCTTCTCCCCTACCTGTCTCTGGGACATACATTTTTCTTTTCTCTCCTCTCCTCCACTCCCCTACTCTCTCCTCTCCTCTTCTCCCTCTTCATCCTCACTCTCCCCTTATCCAGAATGTCTGGACTAACTTTTATGAGGAAGCCACTTCTTAGAGTTCAGCCTTATCACCACAGAACAGAAATACAGTACTACCTTCCCATCTGGACTGCAATAGACCCATCTAAAAAACAGGAATGGAAAACAACTGGGGAAGTAGGACCAAACCCTAATATGGAATTCTGCAGGACAAACCAGTCTTGTGTGGCCAGAGTACATAACCTAAGGCATTGGCTAGCTCCAGAGCCCAAAGAAATACCACAGTGTCCTATCAGGCATATTTTTCAGGAAGCTTGTGACATCCTTGAAACTTCACTAACCTTGAGGTGTTCCTGTGCTCCTTATGTTAAGATGGCATGTAAAAATTACCCGTAAGATGACTTCTGTAATGCAGGCTGTTTCATCCCGTTCTCTCTTCACCCCCTGTAAAATCATGCTTAAAAAGAGCCTGTACCAGGCAGGGGTCGGGTGGGGAGGAGGGAGATTTGGGACATTGGTGATGGGAATGTTGCACTTGTGATGGGTGTTGTTCTTTACATGACTGAAACCCAAGCACAATCATGTATGTAATCAAGGTGTTCAAATAATAATAATAAAAAAAGAGCCTGTACCGATCAATAAACTGGAGCCTTGACAAGCCTCATGCTGCTTGGCCCCCTTCTTTCTCCCCATTCTCTTTTTAGGCTGGGATCCCTCTATACCCACGAATAACCTGTCCTGCAGGCCAGGACAAGTGGCGCCCCAATGTGGACGTAGAGTATGGACCCCCCAGTTGGACAGAACTAGATGAACCTCGAGGGCCTGATCATAAGACGCCAGCCAAACCCCATCAGGGTGGTGTGGACAGGTAGGAAAATCTGCACAAAACCCCAGCAGGGTGGCACAGACTAATTTGTGCACATTTACATTTCCGTCCCATCAGAATGGGTCAACATTTGTCTATAGAGGCTGCCTTTGTCAAGAAACTGAAGGCATCTCTCAGGGAAAGAAGTGTTAGGGTTTAGAGAAAGGAAATTTTTTCTCTTTGTTCATAACAAGTGCCCATACTTTATCATAACTGGCCCAGAAATTCATCCTTCAATATGGCAAAAAGTGGGCCAAGAAATATCATTCTAATGGAGGAAGGCCAGATGGATGTTACACATACCATCTTTAGTGACCCCAAGAAACAACAATTTCTTTCTGTAGCTGAATTCTGCTCACACCCTTTGTCTCATACTGCCTCTCGGGCTGCCTCTAGGGCAAGCTCTGAGACCTCCCTCCACTTCCTTCCCAAATATGATCATTCCTGTCATACAAGTCCTTCGCCTTCTATTGCAGATGATCTCCCCCAACCTAAATGTCTTTACCCCACTCTGTCTTTTCCCCCTGAGGAGCCCCTTGATCCAAGGGATACCCAAACCTTGGAGAATGAGACTGCCCATTATCATGACCGTGACCAGCCGCTTCAAGCGACTGCACCATTACAACCTCCTCCATATACCCCTATTCAGGATTTTTGTGCCCTGACCATCCTTGATCCACCCCCTCTTAAGACTATAGAAAAGGAATTACTTGGCCAAACTGAAGATCTTAAACAAATTTTGAGCCTTCAAGAACAGATCGCTTCCCTTAATTCGCAAGTTTCTGCCCTTCAGGCTTTCCCCCACCCTCCTGAATCTAAAGTTGTCTGTCCTATGCCAACCCGATCCTAAGGGCCAGTCTCCCGTCTTGAGAATACATTAGAGGCCCGACCTCGCTGACCCAGGGTCACATTACTAGAGGGAGAAGCTGATGAGGGTGAGGCTGAGTGTTGTGAGACAGAAACCGCAGTGGCGCCTGCAGATAATTGCGAGTGCCCAGTGAGCCGGAGAATTACAGAATACCAGCAGCTAAGCCATAAAACCTTGAAAGATCTGCACATTGCTGTTAAAACTTATGGGCCTAATGTGCCCTTTACTCAGTGTATTCTCGATGCCCTTTCAGCTGGGGGGCTGTTGCTCCCATGTGAATGGATTAAAGTTACCCATGCTGTCCTCACCAAAGCTCAATTTTTTTCTTTTTTTTTGGTTTTTGGGCCACACCCGGTGGTGCTCAGGGGTTACTCCTGGCTGTCTGCTCAGAAATAGCTCCTGGCAGGCACGGGGGACCATATGGGTCACCGAGATTTGAACCAACCACCTTTGGTCCTGGATCGGCTGCTTGCAAGGCAAACGCCGCTGTGCTATCTCTCCGGGCCCAAAGGTCAATTTTTTACTTGGCAGGCTGATACAGTTTTATTTTTTACACAGTCTCTGTTGTTGGTATCATGTTTCTGTATTGAAGATCCTGGAATCTGTATATCCTACATTGAAGTCAGGATGGTGTGTAGCGTTGTCTAATTTCAACTCACAATTAGAGGGCAATTCAGAAAGCCCTGTCCAGTACGCAGGTCGTTGTTATTGTTTAAATCTTCTTAGTGTTAAGGGAAGACTCTTTTGAGTAAATTGATGTCAGAGCAGCAGTAGGGTCTTTCCTGGTAGAGGATTGCTTCCAGGTGATGTCATAGACAACTTTGAATGTTTCATAGATGGCTTCCCTGGTTCAGGGGTGAATGAAGAATATCCAAACCTCTGAGGCCTGTGCCAGGTCATCATGTCAATGTTCAGGGTGTAAGGTCCCATTGTACCACAGGATTTGTGTGTTCCCATCTCAATTAGATAAGAACTTATTTGTATGTATAGTATTTTCAATTTTAATGTGCCCGTGCAAACAAGGAATAATGCCACCTGGCGTTATCAGTGCATAATGGGGCCATAAGAACAAGTCCAAAAATCCCTGTGACCTGGTTCAACCATAAGCATTAAACTGAGGGACTCTTTCACCAAAATTCCTTACTGAACAGTTCACAAAGAGAAAAAAAAGATAAAAGGTAGGGAAAATAAACAATCTAACTTAAGACAGTGGACACAATTGTCACCGTTTAATGGGATATACAATAATAGTTATAGTGGTTGAGGGAATATATCTACAATATTCAAATATGGTACACCCGAACTGGTCTCTTCACAGCCTGAGAGTCCATCCTCCCATTTTTATTTTAAATATATATAGTTTATGAAATGGAGACCAATGAGAAAAAAATACCAGAATGTTATGACATAATGTCCCAACATACACCAGTGCTGCATCGGCCTGCCATCCACCCCATGTTTCCCCCCCTTTAGTGTAGGGAGATAAAGGGGGAAAGCCTGAGGACCACTATAGAGTCCACCTAGGCTGGCAACAAGGGAAGGCCTGGAGTAGGGGAGAAATAGGGGAATGGCTGGGGGCCTGCCAAGCCTCCCAGCACCCCCCAAGCTAGGGAGTAAGCCTCTGGAATGGGACGTCCCCTAACCCCATACCTGGGAAGAGCCTGCCTCCAGGATCAAGGCACCGGAAGCCAGCTATCTGCCTGGCTCCTCCCTCTGCTCTTCCCCCCTAGAGTAGGGAGGGGAGAAGCCTGGGACCCCTAAAAGAGCCCACCTGGAACCCACAGCAGGCCACCCGAGGTGGCACTCAGGCCAGGCCTAGAGTCCAGGGGAGAAATAGGGGAATGGTCATGGGCCTGCCAAGCCTCCCAGAACCCCCCAAGCTATGGAGTAAGCCTCTGGAATGGGGTGTCCTCTAACCCCATACCTGGGAAGAGCTGGCCTCCAGGATCAAGGCACTGGAAGCCAGCTATCTGCCCGGCTCCTCCCTCTGCTCCTCCCCTCTAGAGTAGGGGGGGTGGAGCGCCTAGATTTTTAACAGCATACTACTGAACAATCAGTGGGTCAGGGATGAAATAAAAGATTCCTGGAAACAGGAACTAAGACACAAGTTATCAGTATTTCTGGGACATAGCAAAAGTGGTGCTTAGACAAAAATTTATAGCTTTGCAAGAACACATCAGGTAGGAAGAAGGAACCTACATAAATAGCTTAATTAAATAGCTTATAAAATAACAAAATGATCAGCAAAATGAACCAAAATAAGTAGGCAGAAAGAAATAATAAAGCTTTGAGCAGAAATCAATGACGTGGAAATCCAAAAAACAATGCAAAAAATTAACGAAAGCAAAGGTTGGTTCTTTGAAAAAATAGACAAGATTGATAAATAACTATCAAAACTCCCAAAGAAAGGGAAAGAGAGAAAATTAATAAATCGGGTTAAAAATTAAAAGGGGAAGATCCCTACAAACAATAACAATATTTTTTTTGTTTGTTTTTTGGGCCACACCCGGCGGTGCTCAGGGGTTACTCCTGACTTTCTGCTCAGAAATAGCTCCTGGCAAGCACGGGGGACCATATGGGACACCGGGATTCGAACCAACCACCTTAGGTCCTGAATGGGCTGCTTGCAAGGCAAACGCTGCTATGCTATCTCTCCGGGTCCAAACAATAACAATTTAAAGTGTAATCAGAGACTACTTTGAGAAACTCTATGCCATAAAAAACATTAGAAATTGAAAAAAAAAGGGTAAATTCTTTGACCCTTATAATCTCCACAGTTTGAACAACCTGTCCTATAGAAACAGACCCATTACTCTTGAGGAAATTAAAATGGTAATCCAAAGTCTTCCCATAAAGAAAAGCCCAGGCCCAGATGGATTAAATAACAAGTTAGACTACTTCATCTAACACCATGCACAAAGATCAAATCCAAATGTATTAAAGACTTTGATATACCACCTGGACATAAGGTAAATAGAAGAATATGTAGGTAAAACCCTCTATGTCATTGAGACAAAAGGCTTCCAAATGAGAAAACAGCCTTGTCTAAATAAGTCAAAGCAGAGATGAACAGATGGGGCTATATTAAGCTGAGAAGCTTCTGAACCTCAAATGAAATAATGACTAGAATACAAAGGGAGAAGCTATTCACCCAATATCCATCAGATAAAGGTTTAATATTTAAGGTTTACAAGGTACTAGGAGATTTTAACAAGAGAAAAAAAATCTAACTGCATCAAAATGGTGAGAAGAAATGAACAGATAATTCCTCAAAGAAGAAATACAAATGGCCAAAAGGCACATGAAAAAATGCTCCACATTACTAATTATCAGTGATATGCAAATCAAAATAACAAGAAGTTACCATCTTATGCTACAGAGACTTACTTGCACACATCACAAAGGGAAAAACAGATAGTGCTTGTGGGGATGTGAAGAAAAAGGCAATCTCATTCGCTGCATGTAAAGTGCCTAGAAATTGGAAACCCTTTCCCCTATTTCACAGTAGTCTCCACCACTACTTAAAATCCACCTCTCGTTTAAATATTTATAGGCTAGTTATCACTGTAGTAAGCATTTTTGGGTTTTGGTTGAAATATACAATGCTTTCATATGTTGCAAAAGCAGGAATATAAAATACAGAATAAAAGAACCATATTTTTATGAAAAAAATGACAGAATTTCTACAGAAAGACCCATAATGAGCTATGTTTCATATCCAAAGATAAATTCTGTATTACAAATAGATCGGGAGTCCACATATTGAATTCTTCACATGTAGGCTATTGCAGAATGACAGCTTGCTCTTTTAGCATTCATGTGGGCCCATGTCACTATCAGTTAGACACAACATATCATTTGTGTTAAGATCCAGAGGGAGAACAACCTCTGCTATTTAGAGAAACTTCTTTGCTCCTGCAAAGATAGTGTGTTGGCAGGCTTATGTACTCCGATTTCTATATGGCTTTTGGCACATCATTTTAATCAAAAGAAAAGGAAACAGTGCAAATCTTTCAAGCCCTAAACACAATGAATTGGCAAAAGAAGCACTCTTAAGTCATTTGATAATATGCCAGGCTTAGAATAACATCTGTTCCTACAGGACAGTTAGCAAAGGATTAAAAACAAGAAAGAAACCTTAGATTTTAATGCATGTAGATTCTCTGACAGGCAACTTAATCAGGCAACATTGTAGTTTTTATTAATAGCAGGTCTATTCCTCCTTGCAAATTTCATAGAGCCAGGCATAGTAGTAGATGAGTTGGAGAGAAAGGACTCTTCATTTCAATAAGTTATAATCTGTATACAGAAACATTTTGGTGCCTTAAAAAGTGGCAGATGCTTTTTAGTAGGACCATCATACTTAGAATATCCACTGCTTTATACAGTAATTCTAAATAACTCTTTGGACTTACAAACTGTTATATATAAATGCAGACAATATCTCCAAAGTTTTTCTTTTCCTGATGTATTTTAAATTATTCTGTGTTAGCAAGAAAAAATATCCTCAAATGAGTAATAATCATTAATTTTTTTTAAACATAGCCTTTTGATTCTAAAAAAATCTGTCTTTGCAGAAGCTTTTCAATTTTTACTATATAATCTTTTAGTGAGTAACTTCAACCCTTCCCTCCCTAATCTTCACAATTTATATTTATTCCCTAAGTATTTGAATCCAAATTCAACTTTGAACCCAAAACATATTTACATCAGAAAAACTTTATTTTTGCCAGTTTTCTCCCAAACAGTCAGTGTATTTAATTCAAAGGACTTTTGACTTGAACCACCTTTCCTTTCACTGTGTACCTCCTGCATCTTTTCCAAGATTCATCACTCCCCGAGTGTGTGTTGCCCACTCTTGAGCTCACAATGTCCCCATTCTCCTCCTATCTTCTACCATGTGCATGTGAATCTGTGAGTGTACTTAATACCTTGCAGAGTTGACAACAAAATATGGTGTTAAAATTATTTAACTCACAGATGAATAATTACAATGGTTTCTTTGGCTCCTTGTAGTCTTCCTTCTATTTCTTTCTCTTCTGCCTCCTTTCTTTTATTATTTTTCTTCTCCACCCTGCTCTCCATCTCATCCACTTTCTCTTTCTTTCCTCCACCATCCTCTTCTTTCTCCTTCTTGTCATCTTCCTCCTCCTCTTCCATTTTATTTCTATCTCCTCCTCTTCAACTTCCTTCTCTTCCTCTTTATTCTTTTCCATATCCTTCTCCTCTACCTCCTTTTTAATTACTATCTTTTTATAATTACATTTTATTTATATTATAATCTTTCTTATAATTAATATCTAATTATTTGTTGCTTTAATAAATTTTATTTTTTATTAATCTTTAAATTTTATTTTATTAAAACCATTGTGATTTACAAAGTTCTTCTTATTTGTGTTTTAGACATACAATGAATTAGGGCCAATCCCACTACCTGTGTTGACCTCTCTTCACCAATGTTCCCCAAGTGCATCCCATAACACACACGCGTGCGTGCGCGTGCACACACACACACACACACACACACACACACACACATGCCCCTCAGATGTCCAGTATAATAGGCTCATTTTAAACTTAGATTGTTAAAGTTTGGATCTCTTCTAGAATTTGTGCAAAAACCAAGATCTCTAATTCCAGAGATCTGATTTTGACAACCGTGACTGAACAGAACTTCTGGAATCATAAGGAAAGACTCTATTCTAGGCTTTGTTCTAGGATTTATACAAAAATCAAGACCACTAATTACAGAAGAATTACAACAACTGTGGTGGAGCAGAACTTCTAGAAACATAAACAAAGACTCTCTCCTAGACTTTGTCCTACGACCAGTGAAAATACCAGGATCTCTAGCTACAGAGGACTGATTTTGTCATCCATAACTAAACATAACATTTCCTGGCACCATAAAAAGACCTGGGGTTCAACAATTAATATATGGAACCTGTACTTGTTCCCATGACAGTATGTATCAAGGGTGGAGAAACCCTGTATCTCTTAGGCCAAGGGAATTCCCTTTCTGATTTCCCCAATACTTACTGTGCCTATGCAGAAAACAAACAAACAAAACAAAACAAAAACTCACAACCTTGCCACACCAGCCCTCCTTCCTTTTTCCCTTCTTCTTTTTATTCTTTCTTGTGCTTGTTTTGTTGTTGGTGTTGTGTTTTTTGTTTTGTTTTGTTTTTCTTATTTTTTCAACAGAACCACAGAACTTGAATCATCTTGTCATGCCTCATAAACTGAGGGGAAAAATGGGTGGTACCAAGAACAAACAGTCATATGAACATTGAGTGGAAATAAAAAATGATCAGACTTTTAAACACCAAACCCAAATTCAATAACAAAGAATTGATACCCATTCTACACAAGCTATCCACTAAGGGGACCTGTTACACTAGCAGTCTAGGGGGGAAAGGGAGAGGTGTAGAATAGAGGTGCTGAGAATAGGGGTGGAGGGAGAACAACACTGGTGGTGAGAATGGCCCCAATTCATTTTTTCTATGTCCCTTAAATATTACTGCAAAAGATTTGTAATTTACTTTGGTCACAATAAAAATTATTTAAAAATGAACTTTGAGAAGCACAGATATAAGAATGCTTGTATTCTAGCATTTTTAAAACTGTGTAAAGAAATATTTTATAATTACTTTCTTGAACTAGAATGATGTTGAAACTACCTGTCAATACTCAACACAGCTTATAAAATAAAGAGTAGAGAATTAAAAAAAAATGCTTGGATCTCTTGATTCTATTGTCTTGGCTTAAGTATTTAGTTTTGTCCTTTCTTAACACTATCAATTCACCTGAGACCACTTGGTCTATTTGTGTTTCTCGTCTTGACTAAATTTATTTCCTTCTTTCTATACTCTGGGGCCAAGGGTGTTCAAGACAACTCCCATTTAACCACTGCATTTCTTCATACAATCATTCTAAATAGCACAAATAAGTGATATCATTTTGTTTTTATTTTACTTCTGGAATACTTCATTTTATATTATATCGTCCAGTTTCACCCATGTTAATGAAAATTGCAGATTGCATTATTCCTTACAGCTATGTAGTATTCCATTTTATGTATGGTACCCATCTTCATCATGCACTCATCTGTTGTTGGACATCTAGTTTGATTCCAAGTCTTAGCTATTATTGTACTGAGTACTGCAAGAATAGCAGTGTGCACACATCTTTTTTGATGAATGTTTTTCCATCCTGGGGATAGATATCCAAATGCGAGATTGCTGGGTTGTATGGAACTCCTTTTTGAGCTTAATTAATATTTAATTGTATTAAATTAATTTAATTATATTGTGATTTAATATTATAATTACCATTATAGTGTTAGTTATGATAATTTATTAGGTGATATTAGGCAAGTGGTTAACTTTTAAAGATTCTTTCTTTTTTATTTTCTTTTCTATTTTTTTTGTTTGTTTTTGGGTCACACCCAGTAGTGCTCAGGGGTTACTCATGGCTCCATGCTCTGAAATTGCTCCCAGCAGGCTTGGGGGACCATATGGGACACTGGGATTTGAACCAATGACTTTCTGCATGAATGGCAAACGCCTTACCTCCAAACTATCTCTCTGGCCCAACTTTTAAAGATTCTTCATTTGTAAATGAGGCTATTCTGTACAATATAGCATGTATTTATTTTATTTAATATCTGAAACAAATATTATAATATTCATTATGTGGGTTGTATTAATAAATGTTAGGATTCTTTCTTTATTTTTTTGGATTTTGGCCCACACCCGGTGATGCTCAGGAATTACTCCTGGCTATACATTCAGAAATCGTTCCTGGCTTGGGGACCATATGGCACGCTGGGGGATCGAACTGTGTTCCGTCTTAGGTTAGCATTGCAAGGCAAACACCCTACCACTTGCACCACCACTCCAGCCCCAGGATTTACCTTTTTTGTGGGGGCCAAACCCGGTGATGCTCAGGGGTTACTCCTGGTTTGTGCTCAGAAACTTCTCCTAGCTTGGGGACCATATGGGACGCAGAGGGATTGAACCATGGTCCATCCTAGGTCAGCCTCAAGCAAGACAAATGCCTTATCACTGCACACTGCTCCAGCCCCAGAATTTACTTATTTTTGTAAATCTTAAAGCCTTAATCTCATCTAAAATGGTGATTTACTTTTTGTGTTTTATACTAAAGTTAATATGTTACCATGAGTAAAGTATTATGGAAAAACAAGTTAGTTATAGTTATCTCCAAGAATAGGAAATGCTGGTGAGGTATTCTATTAAAATACTGTTTGTCAAAAATAAAAAATAGAGTTTTTATATTAATGACCTTTGTTGTGCTTAAGTTAAATGATTAATGAGAAATAGTATAATTATCTACTAACTTTATTTATATTTTTGTGTCACACCCGGCAGTGCTCTGGGGTTATTTCTGGCTCTATGCTCAGAAATCGCTCCTGGCAGGCTTGGGTGACCATATGGGATGCCGGGATTTGAACCACCATCCTTCTGCATGCAAGGCAAATGTCTTACCTCCATGCTATCTCTCCAGCCCCTATCTACTAACTTCAAATAATGAGACAAAGGATATTAGTGAAACCTGAAGTATGTTGCAGTGAAAGCAGCATTTAATGTGCCAAGCTCAATGGACCCATTTCCTATTTAAAGTAAACTCACTGCCTTGTGGTGGTGTGGCCATGACTACCATAACTATGGTCATCTTTCTATCCCCTTTCCAAGAAGTAGAAATTCCGAAGGATTTCTCTTTTTAGCAAGAGACATTTTGCATGGTCATTTATACATGTTACTTTATTGAAAAACTTTTTAAAATTTTATCTAAGACTTCATTAATACTGGTAGCAAGATTATAGGACTAGATAGATAATTATGCATAACTCTGATTGCCATATTTTATAAAAATTATCTTAGTTTGCTTGAGTACCAAACTGTCTTAGGTTTCTTTTCTTTACCAAATTCTTCTGTATTTACCTAATAGGAGTTGCTAATCACTTTTCAACCATTTCTTTCCCTCCTTAGTTCCTCAACATTTTGGGTAAAAATCTAATTTATAGATTGGGGAGATAGAACAGAGATTAACAAGGCACTTGCCTGCAGGTTGTTGATGTCAGTTTAACCCCTTGAACCATAAATGGTCTCCTAAGCACTGCCAGAAAAGATCCAAGTACATACAGGACAAGGATGTCTTGAGCACCTATTAATATAACATAAAAATAAAATTAGCTTATATAAAAGTTGCATTTATGGAATCTATAAATGATAACATTATATGCTAATTAAAGCTTATGCAAGCTTAGTAGTTTGTGAAAGCTTTGCTAAAGGTATTATGTACTTGTTAAGAAAAATCCCGAGCAAATTTTCATGTTGTACCTAGAAATTTTTCTATTAAAGTTTAATGAAAAGAAAACATTTTTCCCAACTTCAAAGAATCTTACCAGTTTTTACCTAGTATAATTAAGTCATTTAATGATTTAATGTAATTTTTTTGATTTATTGTAATTTTTATCTAAAACAAGTGAATAGTTATTATAAACTTTTGCAAGTGTAAAAGTAACCAATGTAGCTAATAAAAATGGAACGTCACAGGACATCTTTTTATAAACAACTACTAAATTTTATTATTATGAGACAGACAATAAAGCATAAATGACAAAAATGCTCCTAGTTCAAAGAAAATATCATACAAATATTTTATAACCATTATGATTATCTGTGTTACAGACCAAATTGCTTGCTTTATGGTCTCAAAGCTCTGTGTCAATATTACAACTTTTCTCAGTCTTCTTGGTGACTTTTGACATCAATTTGAATTTTTCTTGGTGATAAGTTACATAATTTGCATTCTATGATTTGTTGAAATATTTTACTGTCACAAAGTATATTTTACAAAGTTGGTTTTGGTGAATTGATCTCATCTTCCATTGCTATCTCCTATCCAAGAGATACTTTTAGAAGAAGCCTGTTTCTGAAATTTGCAAGCATTTACTAGTTCTGGTTCTTTTCATTTTTCTGCTGAGTCCCACAGTGGCTGACTACTGTATATAGAGGAGTGGGGGGAGAGAATGAGTAAAAAAATATGAATATTTCTATACTCATAAGCACATTGATTTAGGCAATACACTTATTCACCATAACAAATATGGATTATTATCTGACATTATCCACATTTCACATATAACTATTTAAATCAGGGAAATTTGGTGCTCTGGTAGATATAATCATGCAATAGTTATCTGTATTTGCATTTCTGCAACAGAAATGTACAGAATAAATCTGCCAGGGAGTTACATAAATTGTAGATCTTGTTTGTTCCTGAATCATATTTCTTCAGTCTACATTGCTGAAATAACAAAATGAAGGACATATGACCCACTGAAGACTTTTACCAGAACTAGGACCCAAAGACAGTTACTCTGGGTAGGTTAAAAAAAATGCCATCATTGGGGCTGGAGAGATAGCACAGCGGTGTTTGCCTTGCAAGCAGCCGACCCAGGACCACAGGTGGTTGGTTTGAATCCCAGCGTCCCATATTGTCCCATGTGCCTGCCAGGAGCTATTTCTGAGCAGATAGCCAGGAGTAACCCCTGAGCGCTCCTGTGTGTGACCCCCCCCAAAAAAAAAAAAAACCAAAAACAAAAACATGTCATCATAGAAAAACATACATGTTGAAAGTTAAATTACCTACAAAATAAAGGAATTTAAACTGAACATCAGAGGTTAATTTTAAGTAGAACCCCAGTGAGGTATTGTCAAATTGCTGCAGTAAGATGCCAGGAATAATGAATTTCTAGAATTTATTCAGTGCTTGCAATATCTAGATTTCTCTAGAACTCTACTTGTTTTTGAAGTATTTTTTTGTTTTTGTTTTGTTTTTGAAACCCACTGTTCTACTTCTCTCCCTTGGAAGCTCCTATGCTGGGCCTTTTGTCTTGAATGTCTAATACTTTTGATCATCACAAGTTCTTTCAGTGCTGTTAATACAATGCTGTAAAATAGCCTCTAGGATTCCTGGGCAGTTATTATTTATTTTTGTTTTTTGTTTTGCCACACCTGGCAGTGCTCAGGGGTTACTCCTGGCTCTAAAATCAGAAATTTCCCCTGGCTTGGGGGACCATATGGGATCCCGGGGGTCAAACTTGCATCTATCCTGAGTCAACTGCATGCAAGGCCCTACTACTGTGCTTCCACTCAGGCCCCTTCAGGCAATTATTAACTTACAATGTGACAGTTAATTTATTGAAAACTTACCAGAACTTGTATTTTTTCCAAAGTCCTATTTTCAAAAGATGTGATAAACATTTTTCTTATAGTATCCTGTTCTTCAGAGAGACTAAAGACATGTCTGCCTTTTGGGCAAGCAACTAAAAGAGAGTGAGGTGAGGTTATTGAATTTAAAATAATAAAAAAAGTTTTTGTTTTTTGTGTTTTTTTTCCCGCTATTTTTTGTTATGATTTTCTTCATTTTTCCCTTTTTTCTTTTTCCTTTTTTAAAGCCTACAGCACCCGGTATTCCCAGGCGGTCTCCCATCCAAGTACTAACCAGGCCCGACTCTGCTTAGCTTCCGAGAGCAGACGAGATCGGGAGCGTTCAGGGTGGTATGGCCGTAGACCCCATTTTCTTTTTAAATTGATATTTATAACCTCTAGAAGAACTCTCCTGTTTTTTGTTTGTTTGTTTTGTTTTTTACATTTTGTTTTTTTTCTTTTCTTTTCTTTTCTTTTTTTTCCAAACAGAACCACATAAATTGAATCATCTTTTTCTACCTCATAAACTGAGAGGGAAAAATTGGATAGCACCAGAATCAAACAGTAGTATGAACATTGAGTAGAAATAAAAATGATCAGACATAAACACCAAACCCAAAGTCAATGACAACAGAATCTATACACAATCTTCAACAAGCTATACACAGATGGGACCAGCTATACTAGCAGTCTGGGGGGGCAAAGGAGGGGAATGCTCGAAACAGAGTTGAAGGGAAGATAACACTGGTGGTGGAAATACCCCTGATTCAATGTCACTATGTACCTTAAATATTACTGTGAAAGACTTGTAATTCACATTGGTCATAATAAAAAATATTAAAAAATACATCTAAGGCAAAATAAATAAATAAAATAAGAAAAAATTTCTTATTGTTTTAGAACAGCCTTAAATTAACAATAATAAATTGTAAATGTAAAATTTAATGACATAAAGTTTATTCACATTATGAACAATTCCATCATTATGATTTTTAAAATTGCACTGAATGTTAGTTCACTAAATTAGGTATGCCATTAATTAGCTCAGACTGCCATAACAAAATACTAGAGAATGGGTGCTTTTAACAATATAAAAATATTTATCACTCTTGAGAAGTCTAAAATCATCAAGTCACAGGAAATATAGGCTTCGTTATGAGACCTCTTGTTTCTATTTGGGTAGTTACCATCTTACTAATTGCGCACATAACCTCTTATGTAAATATGTAAGAAAGAAAAGAATCAGACTAGAGATTGAGAGTTATTGCGAGCACAGATGTACAACTTTTTTATGAAAGGGATAATTCCTATAGTAGTCATTGTATAAAACACTAATTTGTTAATTGTTTGCCTTTTCCAATAATGATTTTACTTAAATATAAAAATGCTTTTCTATGTTTTCTGCTGTACTTTCATTAATTAAAACTGCCTGATACATTGTATGCCTTTAATAAATACTCACTTTATGAAATGTTCATACCTGAAAACATAAAATTTCTGTAATAAAGTTGCAATTCAATTGTCTAATGTGATATTATCTACCCTTCATAAAAGTAAAAGTGACATTTTCTCCTGTGCTGGTTTGCTTGGATAGCCTAAGATCATAGTGCTGGAAAGCTAGGTTTCTTAGATTGTGTGATTGCATTTGTTTGTGTTTGCATGTTTTCCTATGCATACATGTGGAGTGAAGAAAGAATAAAAGCAAGTAAGAAAAAAAATATGTGAGAGTGGGCTACAGTAATATTCATGCCCATAAATATCTGATATGCTCAAAGGCTATTCTTGCTATGTAAAATGAAGTAAGTGAATCTTGATTTATATATATACTTTTATGTTTACACATATGCATATACTTATATATACTTTTATATTTTTATTATTATGATGATACACACTATGTAAAATATATTATTAAGAGTCATGTTTAATATGTGGTTGCATATGCTTGTACAGAGAATGAAAATCCCTTTGTTATATGTGTGGCTATGTTTCCCCCCCCAGTATGTCAGGTCTTGTTATTAATTTTTAATTGTATTTTTTCAGTCAGAACTTGTAATTATCTTTAGAACTTTGGATTTTGATGTAGTCAAATTTTTTTTTTTTTTTGGGTCACACCTGGTGTCTCTCAGGGGTTACTTCTGGTTCTGTGCTCAGAAATCAACTCTGGCAGGCTCGGAGGACGATATGGGATGCTGGGAATCAAACCAGAGTCTGTCCTGTTTGGCCACATGCAAGGCAAATGCCCTACCACGGTGCTATCTCTCCATCAAATTTGACAGTCTTTTCTCAATTCTGGGGATTAAGGTCATAATTAGAATCACTTCAGAATTATTTAAGATTTATCTAATTTTTTTCAGTACCTTTTTATTTCTTAAATGTTTAGATTTGTGCTCATTTAAAGTTTATTTTTTTTTGGTTAGGAGAGAAACGGGATTCTCTTTTTTCTTTCCAAATGGTAAATTTTCCTCTTTATTGAATTTTTTTTTATCATTTTTCCCATATGTTTTAGTATATACACGATTTAATTTTTTTAATTTATCTGAGTGTGTTTTATCTCAAAGATAAGTGTCACATGATTGCAATTATTTAAGCTTTATAATACTTTTTAGTGGTAATAGTTTCCATTCTATTTAATAAATACTCCTTTATCATTGAAAGATATTTATATAATATTTAGAATTTTTTCAAGTGTTATTGAAACCTTGTTTGAAATATTTTTGCAAATATTAAAATATTAATACTATTTTTATTAAAGGTTAATATAAGAACATTCTAAATGTTTATAACATTGTTTCTATTCAAGAAGTTTTCATTTATTCTATTTCTTTTATTTTTTTCTTTTACACTTTTTTTTGAGGGGGTGAGGTCGAATATACCCAGTTACTCCTAACTCTGCATTCAGCAATTACTGCATGGCCAGTGTACCATAATATTTTATGGCTTGGTTTACATATCTTTCGAGAAGAGAGTGAGTCTATGAAGCTGGCTGGGTTCAGATCTGACTACTCAGTTCTATTTTTATAGAAAACATGAAAGGTACTATGAAATATGAACAAAATAAAATGTTATGATTTCACATTAACATATGAAAAACAATTATTTCTCATTATGATTACTAATATTACTGAGTTTTGGTACTAATATTTTAAAATGCTATTGTATTCTAACAATTTATATGCAATTTTAATATAAATTTATTAAAGACGGCTACTTCTGTGATGTTGGAGACAGTATCCTGTCAGAGGATCAATTTTTCTGTCTTCTGTCTTTTATGCAGCCTTTACCTAAGGCTGCCCATCTGCTGATTTTGCTGTAAGCTGTTGGACTAACAGGAAAGGTATTTCACAGCTGAAGGAGATTTTTTCTTTGAAGCCAAAGGAAAAGTGAACACCCCCAATGCTAAATCCAGATCTAGACCACTCCCTTTAGCTTCTTTCCGGAGTTAATAGCTACCTTCAAAAACCTGCCCCCTTCACAAACTGATGTTAGCCCAGATAAGCGGCTGCAGATCCCACTTTGGAGACATAAGGTCTCCATCCCTTCTGAATATTTTACTGCCCTTTGTTCTAAAAACCTTCCCGCCAAAAAGTATGATTGACATGTTCTTTTTCCTGCCCATTTCTCCTCCTCTATATAAGAGTTGCTGAACCCAATAAATTTTGCCTCTGACCGGAACTTCGCCTGGGGTCTTCTTTACTAACCTCTCTCAGATTTTTTACAGGTGTGGTTGTTCTTTTAACTCAGCAAAATAAGAATGCGGAAGTCCAAGAGCCTCCCAGCCGTTTCCCCGCTGGCCGGGCCCCTCCGGGGGACTCTAGGACCACGCACTGTGATCATTCTGTTTGAGGTAGGAAATAAGTTTTGGTTGCAGAATAAATAAATTTTAATAAAGTTTGGGGAATATATTTATAACAGAGAGGGTTAATATATTATAATACTGTATTCATTTTTATTTAATAGAAATATCCACTTATGGTCACTAAATTAAATAAACTTTTTTAAAAATGTTAATGAAGTTTGAGGATTCTTACATAGATTTCATGAAACTCATTGATTTTAGCCTGACATTATAAAATTCTTTTGGTCCTCCACTCATGACCATTGCAGTGTTGCCACTACAGTGTGGCTATGTGTATGTATGAGTGAACACCTAGTGGTGCCTCAGGGCTTACTCCTGGCTCTTTACTGAGGGATCACTCCTGCTTAGCTCAAGGATAATATAGGGCATCAGGGAATAAATCTGGGTTGGCCATATACAAGGCAACCCACTATACTACTACTCTTAACCCTGGGATATTTTCTTAAAACACTTCTATATGCAAGGTTGAAATAAAGAACAGTGCTAGTATCTTCTCTACTTACCAGGAAAAAGGTGATTGCTTTAGACTTAGTCAGAATTGGATTATTTTGTTATCAAGTCAGAAAGGGATATCTGGAAAGAGGCATGCATTTGGTAATCCTTATAATTTTCAGTGAGTCTAGAATTAGTTTCTGTCTTTTTTCCCAGTGTTTTTACTTTGTAATTCATATTCCAACATATAAGTAAAACTATTTGATAATGATCTTTTACATTCTTATTTTACCTAGCATAACCTTAAGCTCAATCAAGTTTGTTCCAGATAATTCAATCTTATCTTTTAAAGTAGAAATGAAGTACTCCGTTATGTAGACTATAATAATGTGCCATAATTTATTTCACTTAGTCATATGCAAATAGTACTTTAAATTCTATGTTTTATTGGGTTGTAATTTTTCTTAACCATTACATTCTTTCTTTTTTGGAGGAAGAAATTTGGTCGTGTAGCAGTCATCAGGAATTACTCCTGGCTCTACATTAAGGCAAGGTATCAAACTTGTGTTTGTGGCACTCAAAAAAATGATCTGAACTCCTGCACTGTTGTGTATGTAAACATTTCCATGGGATTATTATGTTACTGATCCTACCCTGATCTGTGATTGTGCCCTACCCTAGGGTGTGACCTGATTGTGATGTGATTCTGCTCCCACCTTAGGGTGGTTCCTGATTCTGCTCCCACCCTAGGGTGGTACCTGATCGTGATGTATAAAAGCAAGGGTCTGTGGAAGGTAAGGGGCTTTTTTCTTGGGGCTGATTCTGGGGCTTTTGGCTTCAGCCTTATCCTCGGAATAAAGCTGTTTTCTTCAGAAGCCTGACTGTCTGTTAGCTTTATACCCGCCGCATTCACCTCAGAACCTCCGGATGAACAGGGTAGCAGACCCGCGTAGTTGGAGCTGGAAGAGAAAGACCTCATCCTCCATCCCTCCATCAGTCAACCCCATCAAGTGCTGTATTGCAACACTGCACTATTTCTCTGATATTTATTTTTCATGCTATTGTATATTTAAAAGTCCATGCATTTATGGTCACTTAAATATTCTTTTTTATTGGGTAAATGAAAACCAATCAAAATCCAATATTTTATGTTTTAGTATTATATAGAAGTATTATAATGGTATTATATGCACATTTCTTATCATTGTTAGAATAAAGATACACACTCTAGGACGGAAAATAATGTTCTTAGGGTATATTTGGCAAAAAGCTCTTTGGTTTAAGCCTCTCCCAGTGCTACAACCGGAATCCTTTTTCACCTGGCTGGTCTCTGCTGGGCCAGGGGAGCCGGGCAACAAGGAAGCCCTAGCCCCGGGGCCTCCAGCTCCCCAATGGGTCATCCATCTCACCCCAGCCCTGCTCACTCAGGTGGGTTCAAGGTGTGATGTGTGTGTGTGTGTGTGCGCGCGCGTGTGTGTGTGTGTGCGTGCGTGCGTGCGTGTGTGTGTGTGTGTGTGTGTGTGTGTGTGTGTAAGGCTACTAAGTGACCCAGCTAGAGAACGGGACAGGGCAGCCCAGGTAGCCTTACCAAAGAGCTTTTTCCTCTTTCTCATCAGTCCTTTTGTTTTGTTTTGTTTTTATTTATTTTTTGAGGGGGTCACACCCAGCTGCGCTCAGGGGTTACTCCTGGCTCTATGCTCAGAAATCGCTCCCGACAGGCTCGGGGGACCAAAAGGGATGCCGGAATTCAAACCACCGTCCTGCACGCAAGGCAAATGCCCTACCTCTATGCTATCTCTCCGGTCCCATCAGTCCTTTTTTTTTTTTTTTTTTTTTACGAAACCGCCCTCGTGACAACTTCTGTTAGTTTACCATTATACCATAATGCTCATAATTATAGGTTGCCTCTAGGAAAGGAAACGCGTTGTGAAATAACAGCAGGATAATAATACACGGCATATACCCCGTATACAGTGCTCATCACAATATCATGTATTCGCTAGAATGCTCTATACACAATCTATGTCAGGTAGCCTTTCCCTAGTAGAGATTCCCCTCTACAAACAGGAATCCTGTAATAGATATAATATCAACATCATGTACTGTCACCCATACAGTGCTCATTACCATGTCACTTGGTTATTTAAATTTGAATACTATGATTGTTCTTAAGAACACTCAACAGACAACTTACGCTATGAAGCCTTTCTTCAATCTTGTTTACCCTCACCAAACATGATGAGCCTAAAGGGGGGGTGGTGGTGAGTGAGAAGAAAAATCTTCTGCAGTAGACTTGCCAGGTTCACTTTCTTTTTCTTTTTTTTTTTTTTATTTCTTTCTTTATTCCTTCTCCTTAAGTGTTCTGTCCCATATCATCCGAGAAAGCTTTCTAAATGTAACCCACAAATCTATACTCTGGCTGCTGATGTTGGCACATGAGAATATGTGAACACCATGCAAATGTCACTCTAATATCTCTTCAACAGATATAATGCATTTGTAGTATAGTATAATGCCTATGTAGTATATAATGCCTATATCTATCAGAGATAATCTTTCCTTTCCCCTTCTCTCTATTTTTTGGCTCACCACCTTACAAACCCTTTTCAAGCCCTTCATGTTATTTCTCCACATTTAACTATTATCTTACTCTCAGCCCTTAATTCCTCATGAAAAAGAACATTCTCCCCAGCCCAGCCTGATACCAACAAGCACCCAAAGTTCAAAGATAGCTTCTCAGCATGAGAAGAAACTGACAGTCTGCTGCTAATGAGTAGCTCTTAGTGGCCCCTCTTCCTTCATCTCCTTTCACAGTGGACTATTGCTTGCTAATTTGGTTCCTGAGAAAACCTCCACTTGAGGACACTTCCTGATGAAACTGTTGGAACCCATTTTCTCTAGACTCCACAAAACCAAATCACAGGTTAAAGTTGCATCCCAGATCTAACCCCTTCTCCGCCCATTTCAAAAGATTCAAAGAGGACATATAAATTTCCTTGAAATATATTTTTAGATACACTCCTTTATTAGGCAGAGCCGTTATTGAATATCTCCTTATGCAGCAGCAACTTACCCTACCCTTGGGATCTATTCACTATGAAATACTAGTAGACAAGTCCCTGTTCAGAGTTCACGTAAGCAAAAGGACTGAGGACTGTTGGTCTTGACACCTTGGTATTACCTTCTGGCATTGTCCCTTTTTGCATAGGTACATTAAAATGAAAAAATTAACAGATTCAAACACTTTTTATCATATAGAGATAGGAACTTTTTTTATACTTCAGTGGGACCTTACACCCTAAACACTTGGCCTAGTGACTTGTCCTAGACTCCAGTTGATTGGACAATGACCACTTATTCCTGAACCAAGGATACCACCTACAAAAATAAACATAGTCTTCTACATCAGCACCAGGAATAAATTCTACCAAGGAAGGCCTCACCACCACCATACACTGACTTACTCCAAAGACAGTTCTTATGTCACCTTGACAACCGGGCAACAGCAACACTCTGCATTTAGGGCAGAATTCTCTGCAATGCTAACTGATGGTGAGATGAAACCAGAAGACATTACACAGCACCAGGACTTCGACATAGCTCCTATATAGAAGTCAGGAGCTATAACTGCAGCTACCCAACAGCAACAACTGTGATGATGAAGAGCTGATCACCAAGAATGACTAAGGGGTTGGACAGCCTAATATGCTTGAAGCCTTGAGTTGGTCTTATGCCAAAATTACTCAGAGGTAAGATCTCCCTGTTTTTTAGGCCAAAGGTCTTTTCTTTCAACCTATGCAAAGGACACCTGTCTCACCACATTTTTTTTCTCTTTTAGTGTATCTCCCATCTAATAAAAGGGGGGGGGGTGAGTGTACTAAACCTTCAAATACTGTATTAACGACTTTATTGGTGATTCAATAATTTTCACAAACATAACTGATAATGAGCTCTCTCCCCTTCTTTTTCCATCTTTTATTTTTTTTAAATTTTCTACTTTCTATGTTTGAATAACTTCACTTTCTGTCATCCTGAAGCAAATGTAATATAATCAGTTATGTCAACTATGGAATTTATTTTTTTTAATAAATTTTAAAAAAGCTCTTTGGTTTGTTTGGTTTAGAGGCTGGAGCAAAAGTACAGTGGAAAAGGTACCTTTCCTTGTATGTGGTCAATCAACACTTGAATCCTAGCACCCTTGTAATTCCAAGCCTATCGGGAGTGATCCTTGAGTACCGAGTCAGGAGTAAACTCTGAGCACTACCAGGTGTGTTCCAACCCCAATATATATTAGTTACTTAAAAGTCCTACAATTATAGAAACCTAAAACATACTTAAAAATAGTGTGGATTTTGCCATTATGTTTAAGTAAGAATAAGAAGAATAGTAGTAGGTCACCAGTTTAATTTGAATAAGGTATTCAATGTACCTACTTCTGTCATATATTCACATTATGTTTTGTTTCTGAATATGAAGTACTTAGTGAATAAAAAAGCAAGTATTTTAACTTGCTTATTCCTATAGTCAGGAAAAAATGAAGTTCAAAATTGGGTGGCGTTCACATAAGTAGTAAAAATTATTGTGAGTTTATTCTAAAGAAGAATCAAGAAAATTCTTTTATTGTTATTGTAAGACAAAAACAGGAGTTAATTATTAACATTGGATCTAGATTATTGTAGGAGGGTCCTCTCATGATAATGAGTAAGAAGTAAAGAAAGATGTAGTATCAAAAACATACAGATATTGGTGACTAATCGAGATTATTTTTTCCTTGCAAACTACAAAAAAAAAAGATACCAAAATTAACATGAAAATAACATAACTGCTAAGGGTAGTTTGATGCAGAAGTATAAATATTGTCAGTAGAATAATTTTTTTCTTCTCTAACTGATTCTGCTTACTTTTCTGCTTTAATTCGTTTAACATAGTTTATTTTTACCCGAGGGCACAAGAATAATTTACTTTTTCAACATTGGAGCAAATGCTTAGTGTTTGGTTCATCTATAAGAATGTCTATAGATTATATTGTGTGCTGCTAAGAAATAGTATGTACTACAACTGGGGATCTGAGGGACAAGTAATTGTACTGTACATGGGTTCAGTTTTGTTTTTCTAAATGCTCTTTGGCTGAAAGTTCAAGGCTGGGACATCATCGATGGGACTACCGAGAATGCTGTTTATGGGTGATTGGGCTTCCACTGTAACTTTACCCTGTCCTCTTCTTTACATCTTTGTTGTCATAATTAAAATAAAAAAAAATATGAAAAAAAAAAAAAGAAAAAAAAAAAAGAATTGGGCGACATGGAATTTTCACACCAATCCCAATGATAAGCAACTGGAGCATAGTTAGTTTAGATCAATTAGTGACACCCCAGTCTCAGGGCTCTCAAATAACCCTCTCATTATTCCTAAATCATCTTGACATTTATATGACCACAGACCTCTCTAGGGAACAAAACAGCAGTGCATCTCAAAGTAGTTTTCTTGAGCCAGCAACATCAATGTAATCTGAGAAGTTGTAAGAAAGAAAAGTCTTGGGTTACATGAGACCTAGATCAGACAAGGCAGAAGTGGGATCTGATAGGTACTTTCATGACTCTGTACTTCCATAAACTGGAAGTTTTTGATATGCATTACTGTTTTGAAAGCAATAACTAAGAGTAATTTACTCTATATGAAATAAAGGCCTAGGGAGAATATATTTTTATAAAAATAATAACAATTTAACCAAAGGTCAAGTTAGATGAACTTCTAGAATCTATCACATGTCAGAAAAACAGATAAAAAATAACGAGAGATTGCTTAGTGCTTTCTGGATGTAGCTTTTATGTAGCTATTTTGACCATGAAAAAATGCAATGCATTTTTGTTCCCTTAGCACACACTCTGCAGTCCAGTAATAATCCATTGTAAACAGACCATATTAAAACGAACAGTTCTCTCTAGATTTTTTTCAATATTTTCTCTAAATAGTTATTCAGTAATACACATTTTTTTGTTTTGTAGAGTCCGTAAATAGCAGAGGTCTCAGTTGAGAGGAGCCAACTCATGCCTCCTAGTGCCAGAATATTCATGGAGTTTTTGTTTTGCTAAATAAAGAACTAGAGCTAATGTCAACCCTTTGGTGGTATTGAGCCCTGACCTTGTAGGAAAAATAAAGAACCAAGAGTTCCCTTTACAGACAAGAGCTGGTTTTAGGCTAAATGGCACCAAAGGCTGGAATCACTTCCTACTAGGATGTATATTTCCTGCAATGCCAGGAAACGCAAGGGCCACCACAAAGATACTTCAGTGGGCCTTCAAGAAATATACTTAGTAGTGATTAAGGAGCAGAGCAGCACTGGAAATCAAATCAGTGTTCCAACTCTTTTGTTATATCCCTAGTTCCTGAGCATAAACTTTTTATATAATCTGTTGCATTTGTTTTTGTCACATGTTCAAATGAATCCTCTTTTTGTGGGGTGGGAAGAGGACACACCCACTGCGACTCTGGGATTAGGTCTGGCAGACTTGTGGGGACCATAATGAGTGCTAGGTAATGAGTTCAGATTCTACATGTGCAATGCAAATCTACTACCCACTGTTCTGCAAATGAATTTCTTAGATAAAAAGTATGTCAATCAAAACTTTCATAAAATATTTGGTATTGGAACAATTTTCAGGTGGTATAGTAACTGGAAAATTTCAAAATTGCACATGAACTAAGTATTTGCTAAGCAACTTCAGTGACATGTTTTAAAATCTCTCATGGCCAAGAATCCATGAAACTGTACATGTCACAGAAGGAAGAATATAGGTTTTCGCAATGTTCAGTGATTCTTGCACTATGGGATTCAGATTCAGGATTTTGGAGATACAAAGAACTTCATCAATTTATAGTTTATTTCTTTGGGTTCTTTAAGGCACACTCTTTTTTCAAGTTTCACAGAATTATTTAGGATTCTATTCAAAGAAAGAGATAGCCCTTCCTTGATCCATCCTCATTGTCTACTTAAAAAGCACCTCTCAGAGGAGGACATTCTATATCCTTAAAATGTTCTTGACTTCACCATCTCTGCAGCTGTGTGCTTTAGTTTAGTTTTAGTTTAGTGTTTAGATAAGGATTTGGATGACAAGCTATAGATATTTAATTATTATTGGCTTCCTAGCTTTGCTCCTTGGACAACAAACTTAATTTTTTATTATCAATTATAAAATGAGGGGCAAATAGAACAAAGCAATGTGGAAATATAAGAAATTGTTGAATGATATGAAACTACTTAGACTTGTGTATTATCTGGTCAATATTTACACCACATAAAAATTAATTACTATTTGTAACTATAGCTGTGCTCCTCTTAATTTGCCCCAGATTCTCAGATGGAACATTACTCATTCCCTTTATTTTTATAGTAAGGACTCTTTTTAAGGCAGAAGCTATATCTACTCATCCTTTATTATCTTTTAGTGTGCTAAATTTCAACATAGTATCTTGGACTTAATAAGAGCTAAAGAAATATGTTTTGAAATATATTAAAGCCCCCGTATCACCTCTGATCATATTTGGAAAATTTCAGAAAAACAGATCAATTGCTCTTTTATGTCACCTTAAATTTCTCCAACTTAATCTGCTAAAAGATCACTATAGAGATTTTGATTCAATAAATTAATTTTTGTTTTGTTTTGGGGCCACATCTGGCCACGTTCAGGAGTTACTTCTTGTTCGGCATTCAGAAATCACTCCTGACAGGATCAGGGAACCATATGGGATGCCAGGATTCGAACCACTGTCTGTCCAAGGTCAGGTGCTTGCAAGACAAATTCTTTGAACATTATCCTTGTTTTGGAACTCTCTTCATTTAGTTGCCAATGAACCATGGAGACAATGAAGATTCTACATCATAGTTCCACTTCTTTGTCTAACACCCCTCTTCTGGGATCCATTCAGACATATCATTTACTCTATGATTCTGATCCATATCTCAGGTAATAACTTCTTTGAAATGTTATTTATATTGTGGCAATCTGGAGCCTAATTGATTAAACTGTAGAGCAGGAATAAATTAAACACAAAACAAATGATAAGTTTGAACAGTAACTTGTATATTTTAGATATTAGCTACTTTTCAGATGGGTATTGGGTAAATAATTTCTCCCATTTCAAAGGTAATCTTTGTATCCTACTCATTAAATCTTTGAAATGCAGATGCTTCTTAGTTTAATGTAGTCCTATTTGATTGTTTGCTTCCTCTTGTTTTGACAGTGGTATTTCCTCCTTAAAACGTACTTTAGTTTCAATGTTATGGAGTATTTTGTTTGTTTTCCTCTTTGTACCTTATGATTTCAGGTCTGATATTCAAGTCTTTAATATTAATACATTTTGATTTGACCATTATGAATGGTGTTAAAAGAGGTCTGAGTTTATTTTATTTTATTTTTTTTGCATGAAATTGATGAGGTATTCTAACACCATTTGTTGTATGGGCTTTCCTTGCTTCACTTTGTACTTCTTGCATTTTCCTCAAATATTAATTGATTGTATACCTGGGGATAAGTCTCAGAATACTCATCTCTATTCTTTATGTCTTTATTCCAATACTATGCTGTTTTAATGACTGCTACTTTATAGTATAATTTAAGGTTGGAAACCGTGATACCTCCCATCTTCATTTTCTCAAGGATTTTTTAGCTATTCAAGGACATTTATTTTCAAAATGAATTTTAGGAGTGTTTGATCCACTACTTTGAAACTTACCATGGGCATTATTACAGTGATCTCATTAAATATATACAATGCTTTGAATAGATTGTCATTTTAATGATGTTAATTCTCTTGACCCATAAATGAATATATGTTTCCATTTCTTTTTGTCCTCTTATTTTTTTGAAACAGTTTTATAGTTTTCTTTGTATATATCTTTCACTTCTACAGTTTAGTTGACTTGGATGTACATGATTTTCTAAGGCACAATTTTGAATGGGTATTTTAATGTCTCTTTCTTCTCTTTCATTATTTGTATATAGAAAAGCTATGAATTTTTGTGTGTTAATTTTGCAGCCTGCTGCTTTACTATACAAATCTGTTGTTTTTATTGTTTTTAGAAGCTTTAGGGTAGTGGTTTTAGGATATTCTAAATATAGAATCATGTCATCTGAAAACAGTGAGATCTTTACTTTTTCTTTTTCTATGTAGATACACTTGATATCTTTTATTTGCTTGATTGCTTCAAGAACTTCAGTTACTTCAAGAACTATATTGAATAGCAGTGGGGAGAGGGGACAACTTTGTCTTGTGTCAAATTTTAGAGAAAAGGATTTTAGTTTTTTTCCCCACTGAGTATAATATTAGCCATGGGAATGTAGTAAATGGCCTTGACTACATTTAGAAAAGTTCATTCAATTATGAAAATTTTGAGTTTTCATCGTGAATTGGTGTTGGAGCTTATCATATGTCAAATACAAATTTCTCTATTCATATCATCATATGGTTTTTATTTTTCTTTTGTTGATATGATGTTCTATGTTGATTGACTCGCGTATATAAATCTACCTTGCATCTCTAGGATGAATCCTATTTGTTCAGTTGTAGGAATTTCTTGATGAGCTGTTGGATTTCATTTGCTAGCATTTCCTTTAGGATCTTTATATTTATGTTCATCAAGAATATTCTCCTTCTCTTTTGTGGTATTTCTTTTTTTAAATCATTTTTTATTGTGATCAATGTGAGTTACAAGTCTTTCACAGTAATATTTAAAGTAAACATTGAATCAGGGGTATTCCCACCACAAGTGTTGGCCTCCCTCCAGCCCTGTTCCCAGCATCCCCTTTCTTTGCCCCCTGGACTGTTAGTATAATTGGTCCCCTCTGTGTATATATTGCTCAAGATTGGGTATTGATTCAGTTGTTGTTGATTTTGGGTTTTCTGTTTAAGTGTGATCATTTTTTATTTGTACTCAATGTTCAAATGATTGCTTGATTCTGGTACCATCCAGTCCCTCCCCCCTCCCTCTTTATGAGGTAGAACAAAATGATTCAAGTTATGTAGTTCTGTTTGAAAAAAAAGAAGAGAAGATGAAAAAAGAAAAACACCAAAACCAGGCCCCATACCAGAGCCTTTCTCCCTAACCTGAGGAGTTCTGGGAGGCTTGGCAGGCCCCCAGCCGTCCTTGTCTTTTTCCCCTGACTCCAGGCCTTCCCTGGGTGCCAGCTCAGATGGCCAGAAGTGTGTTCAGGTGGACTCTTAGTGGTTCTCAGGTTCCCCCCCTCCGTAATCCAGTGGGGAGGTGCATGGGGAGGAGGGCGGGCAGACATCTGGCTTCCGGTTTCCTCTTTGATTCTGGAGACCAGCTCTTGCCAGGTATGGGGTTTGGGGAGACCCCATACCAGAGCCTTTCTCCCTAGCCTGGGGAGTGCTGGGAGGCTTGGCAGGCCCCCAGCCGTCCTTGTCTTTTCCCCCTGACTCCAGGCCTTCCCTGGGTGCCAGCTCAGATGGCCAGAAGTGGGTTCAGGTGGAGTCTTAGTGGTCCTCAGGTTCCCCCTCCCTCAGTACTCCAGGGGGTAGATGCATGGGGAGGAGGGCGGGTAGATATCTGGCTTCCAATTTTGTCCTTGATTCTGGAGACCAGCTCTTGCCAGGTATAGGGTTTTTCTCCCCTGGACTTCAGTCTTTCCCTGGGCACCGGTCTAGATGGACTATATAGGGGTCAACAGGCTTTCATCCTATCTCTCCCTACACTAATGGGAATGCGCTCTGGGAGGAGGGCAGGCTGTTCTAGCACTGGTTTATATTGGGACAGTCAGTGGAAATTTTTTCTCTTTGTTTTCATATTGATAGTATTGTGTGCATATATTCTATATATCCATAATATCCATCTTGTATTGGGACCTTAATACTGCCCTACAAAGTTTATTTCTAATATTTTACTGCCTCAGTCCCAATCCTTACTTCCTCCCATCCTCTCATGTAGGTGCAGCTAATGACATGAAGCTCACCACATAGAATGATAAGTGTAGTTAGAGAAATAACTACACTGAAAACTATCATAACAATGTGAATGAATGAGGGAAAAAGAAAGCCTGTCTCGAGTACAGGTGTGGGTGGGGTGGGGAGTAGGTAGATCTGGGAAATTGGTGGTGGGAATCCTGCACTGGTGAAGGGGGGTATTCTTTATATGACTGTAATCATACAACTACAATTATATTTGTAATCACGGTGTTTAAGTAAAGATAATTTAAAAAAAAAAAGAAAAACACCAAAACCAAATATAAAAAACAAAACCAACAAACAATAAAACAGGAGTAGTCTGTCTAGTGGTTATAAATATCAATTTAAAAAGAAAGGTAAAATAAAGGAAGAAAATCGTCAAAAAAGAAGAAACCCTCCAAAAAACAAAAACAAAAACAAAAAACAAAATCAGGCTTTTCTGCCCAAGACAACCAAGAAGATGCCATCGAACACAATCTCCAGGTTTCACATCCAGAGAGCCATTATAAAAGACTGCTGCCTTATTCCCTGTCTGCTTTTTTGCCCAAGACAACCAAGAAGATGCCATTTAACATAATATACAGGGTCCAAACCTGGTAAAGGCCCTACCCAATAAGTTGGAGCCATAGGAGTAGGCTATGGAGCTTCGCTCTGCGGCCTCATGCATTTTCTATCCCACTAACCCAGCACAGCACATAGTAAAAACCACTATATAAGTGTTGCATTGGGAAAACAGTGCATGACAACACCACACATAAAGAATGAAGATGACCTGAAAAGCCTCTCAGATAAGGAGTTTAGAGTTTAATATGGAGGATGTTCAAAGAACTCAAAGTAAGCATAGATTGATCTGAACAGATTATAATGACAGAACTTACAACTGAAATAAGAGATCTTAAAAACTCAGTAGATGAAATGAACACCTCAATAAAATGCCTCTCCAAAAGTGTAATAGTGAGGACAGGGTCAGTGAATCAGAGGATGAGATGCAGAGCAACTCTATACAGCAGAAGAGATTGGAAAAGAACCATAAAGCAAATGATCAATGAATAAAATACTCAAAGTGTGAATGGGTGAAAATAGAAGTCTTTGATAAACTCAACAGAAACAACATAGAAATCACTGGAGTCACAGAGACACAGGAAGAGATATTTAGAAGAGTTGGAGGAAGTGTGAGAAGAGGAGAAAAGGGGGAAAAGGATAAAAAGAAAATGAAAGAAGAAAAAAAGAAAAGCAGAGGAGGAGAAAGAGGAAGAAGAAGAAAAGCAGGAGGAAGAAGTAGAAGAGGAAGAAAAATAAGAAGAGGAGAAAAAGGAAGAAGGAAAAGAAGAGAAAAAAGACAAGAGGAAGAAGGGGAAGAAGAGGAAGAAGAAAATAAAGAAGAGGAGGAGAAAGAAAAAGAAGCAGAAGAAGTAGAATAGGAGGAGGAAGAATAAGAAGAGGAAGAGGACGAAATAGAGTAAGAGAAAAAAATAAAGAAGAGATAAAAAAGGAAAATGAACTGAAGATTTACTTTTAATTTCTTTTCTTGTAATAGGGTCTTTGATTAAGCACTGTGATTATAAACATGTCATAGTTGGGTTTCAGTTAAAAATAAAAAAAAAACCCAGAAAACTAAAAAACAAAATCAACAACAACATCAACAAAAATAGACAAAACACAAAAAGAAAAAAAATCAAACAAAAGACCAAAACCAGCAACTACAAAAAAGCACCACAGCAACAGATACAAGAAAAGACAAAAGGATGGAGGGTGGTTATGGCAAGGTTATTTTTATTATTTATTTTTTGTTGTTATTTTTTGAAAAGGCATAGTAAATAT
The DNA here is from genome assembly GCF_024139225.1 of Suncus etruscus. Classification (NCBI taxonomy): domain Eukaryota; kingdom Metazoa; phylum Chordata; class Mammalia; order Eulipotyphla; family Soricidae; genus Suncus; species Suncus etruscus. The sequence goes on from NC_064854.1 coordinate 91,206,665, forward strand.
TGGGGAAATTATAAAGGGAAGTCCTTTGGCCTAAAAGAGCCAGAGTTTCTCCACCCTTGAAGCATACTGTCATGGGAATAACTACAGGCTCTATACACGTTCCTTTTCACACCTCAAGGAAAATTTTTGGTTCCAGGTAACTTTTCTTTCTTTTTTTTTTTAGATTTTTTTTTTTTTTTTTGGTTTTTCGGGCCACACCCATTTGATGCTCAGGGGTTACTCCTGGCTAAGCGCTCAGAAACTGCCCCTTGGAGGACCATATGGGACGCTGGGGGATCGAACCACGGTCCTTCCTTGGCTAGCATTTGCAAGGCAGACACCTTACCTATAGCGCCACCTCGCCAGCCCCTCCAGGAAACTTTTCACTCTGGCTGATAGTATCAGGCCTCTAACTAGAGATCTTGTTATTTGTACAAGTCATAGGATGAAGCCTAGGATAGCATCTTTCTTTACTGTTCTAGCAGTTCTGTTCCATCACCGTTGTTGTCATCAGTCTTTGTAATTGATGGTCTTGATTTTTGGACAGATTCTAGGACGAGCCTAGGATAGAGTCTTTCATTGTGTTTCCAGCAGATCTGCTCTGTTGCAGTTGTCAAAGTCGGACCTCTGGAATTAGAGATCTTAGTTATTGTACAAATCCTGGGCCGAAGCCTAGGCTAGGTTCTTTCTTATTCGTCCCAGGATAATTTGTGCACAGTCTTGGTTGTCAAGATCAGTCTTCTGTAGTTAGCAATCTTGGTTTTTGCACAGATCCAAGGATGATGTGTCCTCTCATTTCATCCTACCATTAGGTGATTAGATAGGACAACCTGCTCTTAGATCAAGTTGTTGCTATTTCCTCATTGTCAAGATGGCATATCAAAACTGTAATAAGTTGGTGTTAGAGCTGTATTAAGAATTTTCCAGGGGTAGTTTAGTTCCTGGTGCTGTTGAAGGGAACTGTGTCCATTCTATGTCTGGGCTCTAGGACTTGGGGTTGGAGAGTCACAGTCTGCTATATGGAGTCTAAGTTGTGTCCACATGACACATGTTCAGGGTGGGAGGCACCCTTGTATTATAAAATGTATGGGTTCTTATCCCTACTAAATAAGAGCTTGTTTCTATAGATAAGATTTCCCCTTTTTATTAGTATGCCTTTGCAAAAAGAGATGTTGCCATTTTATATTGCTGGCGCATTTGGGGTATTTGGTCTGATTTTAGCATCAGTGTTATGGTAGCTTCATAGAAACTACTTGTAGTGTTTCTATTTTTTTAATTTCCTTGAAGTGCCAGAAAGGATGGACAGTTTGTCTTAATTAAGGGTTTGAAAGAGTTCACTTGTAAATTCATCTGCACATGGGCTTTTGTTTTTGGGAAGCCTTCTGCTTATCATTTCAATGTCCTCAGTCATGATAGGTCTGTTCAGATATTTCAGATTATTTTGTTTCAACCTTAGTAGGTTATAGGAATTCAAGAATTTATTTATTTATTCCAGGTTTTCTTTTCTATGCATAAAGTTACTCAATCTCAAAGTTTTTTTGTACTTTTAAAAACAATTTTCTGGGCAGGAGTGATGTACAGTGGTAGAGCATTTGCCTTGCATGCTACCGACCTGATATGGATCTGGGTTCTATCCCCGGCATCCCATATGGTTTCCCACACCTGCCAGGAGCGATTTCTGAGAACTACCAGAAATGATCCAACCCACCCTCAAATAATTTTCTTGTATTTTATCAGTAATTTTGTTGAAAATACTTTGTAAATACCTTTGGAAGAGAAACAAAGTAACTTTATATATATATATATATATATATATATATATATATATATATATATATATATATATATTTGGTTTCTGGGCTACACACGGTGGTGCTCAGGGGTTACTCCTGGCTCTCTGCTCAGAAATAGCTCCTGGCAGGCACGGGGACCATATGGGACACTGGGATTTTAACCAACCACCTTTGGTCCTGGATCGGCTGCTTGCAAGGCAAACACCGCTGTGCTATCTCTCCGGGCCTGTAACTTTATATTTTTACCTTGCTATAATATATCATGTTTAATTTTGAGACTTGTCAAAAACTTTTTATAGATATCTTTTGGTAATCAAGAACTTGAAAATTCTTTAAATTAATCTATTGTTTTTAACTCCAGATATTAATTTTTATTACTTTTTCCTTGGGGTCACTTGAAGTGGTGCTCAGGGTTTAGTTCTGGCTTTACTCAGGAATCATTCATAGTAGATGGAGGAACCATATGTGTTGCCAGGGATCAAACTCAGTCCAAGGCAAGTACTCTACATACTATCAAACTTCAAAAATTTCTTCAACTTTAAAATGTCAAGAAAATATATCGTTTGAATACGTTCAATATTTTAATGAAATATTAATTTTATTTTTGGAATCTGACTTGTGCTTTAATTTAGAACATTAATTAACATTAATTTAAAACATTCAAATTTTGCTCATTGCAAAAGGATAGCTGGACTATACTTTTTGTTGCCAAGTTTTGTACTTAAATTTTATTGACTTCAAAATATCAGTTGGATAGTGCTCTTTTATTTTCCTTTCAAGTTCCTAGAAGTTTTATTTAAAATTGTTATTTTTTCTTCAAATATTTTGCATATTTTCCTAGTAAAATTCTCTAAATTTTGAGTTTTATTGTGAAGTGGTATTAAATTATGCATTGAATTTATTTGCACCATGGGATTGTTTACATTTAAATTTATTTTTATACCATTATGCATTAGAATAAAAATATAACCTGCACAGTCATAAATATAAGGATTATAAGAAGCACTCTATCTGACCACAATGCAACAGAGATCAATATTGACTGTAATAAAAGGTGTGAAGAAAATCTAACACCTAGAGATTAAATCACATGCTACTCAACAACAGCTAGTGAGTAAGAAATGGCTGGCTGTGGGGGTTGCCAGGTGGAGTGCTGATTGCTCTACTTGTGGAGTCTCCACCCTGCTGTGCTTCATCTGAGGAAACCGAGGACCTGAAGGGAGCCCTGTACTGTGCTTCTCTGTCTTTCCTGAATTCTTGAAGCTCTCTTCAGAGCCCTGGGAAGTGAACCCCCAAAAACTGTCACCTAGAGGCCCCAGAAGAGCGCTGCTGCTCTGCTTCACTTTGCTGCCACACACTCTTTCTAACCAATAAACCCCACCACAACATGCAGAAGAAACCACACTACTAGCGTGACAATGGGGGAAAACTCGCAGGCAAACACCATGCACAGAGAATGAAGATGATAGCTTGGATGACCTAAAAAATTCCAACCATCTGATTAACCTCTCGGATAAGGAACTTAAGATAGAAATATGGAAGATGTTTGTAGAACTCAAAGAAAACATAGATCGATATGAACAGAACACAAAGACAGAAATCAGAAAACTCCAAACTGAAATAGCAGATCTGAAAAACACGGTAGCTCAACTAAAAACCTCAATGGATGGCCTCGACAGCAGGGTAACAGCAGCTGAGGAGAGAATCAGAGTACTAGAAGACGAGATGCAGAAAAACTCAACACAGCAGAAGCAACTGGAAAAGAAACTTAGGACAAACGATCAGGCAATGGAAAAAGTACTCAAGGAATGCAAACAGATGAAAATAGAAGTCTTTGATAAACTCAACAGAAACAACATAAGAATCATCGGAATCCCAGAGGCCCAGGTAGGAGATCTCCAGGAAGAATCAATTGTCAAAGACATCATCAAAGAGATACTCCCAGAGTTAAAGACTACATGCAATCAAATCCTGCATGCCCGAAGAGTACCAGCAAAAAGAGACCCAAAGAAAAACACCCCAAGACACATCCTTGTTACAATGACAAATCCCACAGATAGAGATGGAATACTAAAAGCAGCAAGATCAAAAGGAAAATTACATTCAAAGGAGCATCGCTAAGACTTACAGCAGACATGTCACAAGAAACTCTCAAGGCCAGAAGACAGTGGTGGGATATTGTGACAAGACTGAATTAAATGAATGCCTCACCGAGAATACTGCACCCAGCCCGACTCATGTTCAGGTTTGAAGGAAGGATACATAGCTTCATGGATAAACAACAGCTCAGAAACTTCACAGATGAAAAACCAGCCTTAAAGGAAAAACTGACATATATATCTTGATGTTTATGTCTGAAAATTCTGTTCTAACCCACTGGTAGAGGCTCTGTCTTTGTTCCAGGACCATGCAGTTTTGATCACTATGGCTTTATAGTATAGCTTCAGATTAGGTAAAAAGATGCCACCCAGCTTCTTGTTTTTCAGTTTGTGTTTGGCTATCCTGGGTCTTTTGTGGTTCCAGATAAATTTTATAATTGATTTTTCTAAGTCTTTAAAGAATGATGTGTGAATTTGGATAGGGATTGCATTCAATCTATATAGGAGTTTGGGTAGGATAGTCAGTTTAACTGTTGATTCTACCTAGCCATGCGCATGGAATGTTCTTTTATTTCCTTAGATCCTCTTCAATTTATTTCTGAAGTGTTTTTGAAGTTTTCCTGGTATAGGTCCTTCACTTCCCTTGTAAGGTTGATTCCTAGGTACTTAATATTTTGATACTATTTTAAATGGGATTGTATTCTTAATCTCTTAAAGAGTGGTTCTTTCAAAGAATTTCTACCAGTACCAAGACCCCGAGACAAATGTAAAGGAAAATGCGTGGTGGGTTTGGCTATAAAAAACTGTTTGCCTGTGACTATCTGTAGCAGTTGTCTGTAAATTTCTCTTTCTTCTTCTTGAACTATCTCTTCTGCTGTACTAATATGTCTCCTCTGAGTTTTCTTGGGGCTCCAAAGGCTTCTACAACATGAACCACTCCATGATAAACTTGGAACTGGCTTAATAGGAAAAGATTTTTCATATGCAGACAATTGGCAATGATGGTTTGACTTCCCAGCAAAGGTGTTTGACAATCCACCAGAGGTCTTTTGGGTTTCAAGGTAAAGACTTTGACTGTTTCTTGATTTCTGTAAAGTTGATTCTGATGCTGGAGTGGAATTTCTCAACTGGCCATTCACACACTTAGCAAAGTTCCTTAAGTACTCTGAGCTAAGAAAACTGAGGAAGGGTGGTCTGAAAATTGATGAAGAAGCTTAATCCTGCCACAGCCATGTGCCTTATCTGCATCAATGTGACTTCATGGTGTCCACCAAAAGTCAACATTTTACCCCAACTATATCTTGCAAGCACTCCCAGGCCTGGGTGTCTTTTTAGGGGATGAGATCTCATCTTGCTGATAAACAATCCTGAATAGTAATTTGGATTATAAGGTGCACTTCTTGTGGAACATGTAAAAAATGGGTCCAAATTTCCTTGACTGGAAGGTAAAACCTGACGATCAGAAAGTGAAAGCTGGTCATCTGGAAAACCCATGTCAGATGTTTTCACATAACTGATTTTTAGTAATGATACAAAATCCTCATCATTGAGCCAATTCAGATGGTTTAGAGTTTGGATATCTTTGCGTGTAATGGTTAATCGAAATGCTTCACTCACAACTTCATCTTGATTTCCATCTCGAAATATATTCTTTATTTCTTTGTCCATTTCCTCTGTGATTTCGGGAAATTCCTCTTCACTATCATTTAACCTCTGGCCTTTGTTTCCTGTTTCTTGAGAAATTGTAATAGAAATCTCATTTTCAAGAGGTACACAAAGATGCAGTTCTACTGAATCATGAATTGTACATTCTTGTTCCTGTAGTCTCTGGTTTTGAAGCTGTAATGCCAGCTTGACCCCCTTCTTGTGGCTGTTCTTAGGGATGGTCACCACAAGCTCTTGTTCCTCTTGTGGCATCGATGCTACCTTCTGTAGGAAGATTTTTTACAGTGTTTGTGCCATTAGGACAATGTCATCAGTAGGCTTATTGTATATGTAACAGATGGTGAACATGGTATTAAAATCTTGCATACACTCTGAGGCAGCCCAATAATAGTTGTTTTCAAGTCTTCTCTTAATTGTACCCATATCCACGGGCTGCTTTATAATTTTATGATAATCCTCTGGGGCTGTCTATCCATGGGCTGCATGAGGGAGAGGAAGAAGTTAAGAATTTTGGCAACCGTGGTCCTCTCCCAACCCAGGGTGGAAATTGGCAGGCCCAGTTTGACAGCATCCACAGGCTGTCGGAAAGACCATGCAAACTGATGTTTCCACAGAGACTTCATCACACCTTATGCAAATAGTGCAGCTGGTTGGTAACCCATCCTGGCTTTTTGGGATTGGACACTAAATGTAAAGATGAACACCCAATGATCAAACTTCACTTGGAAGGGCAATCCTTTGATGGAATGATAGATATGGGTGCTCAGGTTACTGTAATTTCTGATAAATAATGCCCAGAAAATTGGCCTCCAGGAAATCCTGTATTTGCTAGAAGAAATAGGAGGCCTGAGCTCCTGTCTGTTGAGTATGAGGACTATGATATTTTACGGCCCAGAAAATCAAAAGCAATAATCAGACCTCATGTGGGCCCATTTTCACCATCCCTGTGGGGCTGTGACCTACACAAACAGTGGAAAGCAGAATTCCACATCCCATTAGCTCCAGAAGAGCCCGAACCTTCTTTTAATTTAAAAACCCAAAATTTGGGCCCAGAGAGATAGCACAGCGGCGTTTGCCTTGCAAGCAGCTGATCCAGGACCAAAGGTGGTTGGTTCGAATCCCGATGTCCCATATGGTCCCCCGTGCCTGCCAGGAGCTACTTCTGAGCAGATATCCAGGAGTAACCCCTGAGCACCACCGGGTGTGACCCAAAAACCAAAAAAATAAAATAAAAAAAATAAAAACCCAAAATTTTTAGTAGGGGCCACTACCATAAAAACACCAGCACCAATAAAAATAAAATGGAAATCTGATGAACCAATTTGGACAGGTCAGTGGCCCCTTAAAACTGATAAATTAAAGGTGCTGACAGAATTAGTGGAGGAACAGCTAAGTTTAGGACATATTGAGCCATATTTTTCTCAATGGAATTCACCTATATTCACTATAAAAAAGAAATCCAGTAAATGGAGACTTTTGATGGAACTTAGAGCTGTAAATTTATCCATGATACCTATGGGCAAATTGCAGACTGGTTTACCATCAACTGTAGTTATTCCAAAGGAATGGCCACTAATTATAATTGATCTGAAAGACTGCTTCTACCATATTCCTATCCACCCCAGATGATAAACGTTTTGCATTCTCAGTTCCTTCTCTCAATAATACCCATCCCTACCGCACCTGGTATTCCAAGGCGGTCTCCCATCCAAGTACTAACCAGATCCGACCCTGCTTAGCTTCCAAGATCAGACGAGATCGGGCATGTTCAGGGTGGGGGCTGGGCCCAGAGGCAGCGGCATCTGGGAAAAGGATTCGAAAGCCTTCACTATTGTATGAAGGATTTGAGAGCCCCACGATGGCTTCAGTGCCCGCATTACAAATAACACCTGCCAATAGTTTAATGACACAGCTTATAAAATTAAAAAATGATCCAAAAATGAAACCAAAAATAGACAGAAGAAAATAACAAAGCTTAGAGCAAAAATCAATGAAGTGTAAATCTAAAACACAGTCCAAAAGATCAATGAAAGCAGAAGTTGGTTCTTGGAAAAATAAACAAGATTGATAAACCACTGGAAAAACAAAGAACGAAAGAGGGAGAACCTTGACAAACCAGATTAGAAATAAAAGGTGAGGGGCCTGAGTGGTGGCACAAGCAGTAAGGCATCTGCCTTGCCTGTGCTAGCCTACGATGAACTAAGCTTTAATCCCCCAGAGTCTATATGGTCCCCAAGCCAGGAGCAATTTCTGAGGGCATAGTCAGGAGTAAACCCTGAGTGTCACCAGGTGTGGCCCCCCCAAAAAACAAAAAACAAACAAACAAGAAATGAAAAGGGTATGATCACTACTAAAAGATTCAAAGGGTAATCAAGACTATTTTGAAAAAAATCTATGCCATGAAAAGTGAGAACCTGGAAGAAATGGATACATTTTTGGACTCATAACCTTCTGCAGTTGAATAATTATGATGTAACATATCTAAACAACCTCATTACTATTTATTAAATTAAGATGGTAATAAAATATCTTCCCCAAAACAAAACATCAGACCCATATTGATTCATTAATGAATTCTTTTAAACCATTCAAAGGAACTACTACCAATCCATGTCAGGCTTTTTCATGAAGTTCAAGTAAATGGGACTATATACAAATAGTTATTATGAATCCAACATCACTTTAGTGACAAAACCAGACAGAGATGCTTCCATAAAAGAAATTTAAAGATATCCCTGATGAACATAGATTCAAACATCCTCAACAAAATTCTGGCAAACAGGACCCAATGTCTCATCAAGAAGGTCATTCACACACAATCAAGTAGGTTTCTCCCAGGAATGCAAGGATTATTTAACATCAATAAATTGAAGAATGTAATACACCATATCAACAATAAGAAAAAAATCATATGATCATATTAGATGCAGAGAACACATTTGATAATGTCAAACACCCATTCTTGATTAAAAATCCTCATCAAGATGGAAATGAAACAACATTTCTTAATATAGTCATGGCCATCTACCACTGCTAATGGCATATATTATTCTCAATGAAGATAAACTAAAATTCTTTCCTCTAAAATGTGGCATGAAACTACATTGTGAACTATCCTAACAATGAGAATATTTGAGGGAAATAGAAAGACTGTCTAGAGTACAGGTGAGGGCGGGGTGGGGAGGAGGACTATCTGGGACATTGGTGGTGGGAAAGTAGCATTGGTGATGGGGGTGTCCTCTTATATGACTGAAACACAACATCAATGATGATTGTAACCAAGATGTTTAAATAAAAATATTAAATTGTGGCACAAAACAAGACTACACTCTTTCACCACTTCTATTCGACATAGTACTTGCTATAGCGATTAGACAAGAAAAAGATGTCAAGGACATCCAAATAGAAAAGGAACAGTCAAGTTCTCACTGTAGATGACATAATACTATCTTTAGAATACCCTAAACACTATCAAAAAGGTTCTAGAAACAATAGATTTATATAACAAAGTGGCAAGCTACAAAATTAACACACAAAAGTTAATGACCTTCTTATACACCAATAATTATAGAGAAGAAATTGACATTAAAAACAATTCCATTTATATTAGTGACATTAAAACTCAAATATATTGGAGTCAACTTAAATAAAGAGATGAACAATCTATACTGAAAAAACCCTATAAAACACTGCTTCAGAAATAAAAGGACACAAGGAAATGGAGAAACAACCTGCTCATGGATTGGCAGGATTGACATAATTAAAATGGCTATTTTCCCTAAAGTATTGTGCAGATTTAATGCAATTCCTCTAAAGATACCCATGACAGGGCCCGGAGAGATAGCACAGCGGCGTTTGCCTTGCAAGCAGCCGATCCAGGACCAAAGGTGGTTGGTTCGAATCCCGGTGTCCCATATGGTCCCCCGTGCCTGCCAGGAGCTATTTCTGAGCAGATAGCCAGGAGTAACCCCTGAGCACCGCCGGGTGTGGCCCAAAAACAAACAAACAAACAAACAAAAAGATACCCATGACATTCTTCAAATAAGTGGATCAACACTCCTGAAATTCATTTGGAACAATAAACGCCCACAAATAGCTAAAGCAATCCTTGGGAAAAGGACCATGAATGGCATTACTTTCCCTAATTTTAAATTATATTATATAATTATATATTAAATTATATTACAAAGCAATATTATCAAATAGCATGGTATTGGAATAAAGCCAGATTCTCAGATTAGTGGAATAGATTTGAGTACTCAAAGAATGTTCCTCAGACATTCAATCATTCAATTTTTTATAAAAGGGCAAGAACTCCAAAGTGGAGCAAAGAAAGCCTCTTCAATAAGTGGTGTTGGAACAACTGGCTAGCCACTTGCAAAAAAGCAAACTCAACCCCCCAGGTAACACAATGCATAAAGTTAATATCTAAATGGATTAAAGACCTTGATATCAGGCCTGAAACCATAAGGTATATAGAACAACGCGAGTAGGTAAAACACTTCATGACATTGAGACTAAAGGGACCTTTAAGGAGCAAACAGAACTATCCAAACAAGTGGAAGCAGAGATTAACAGATGGAAATATATTAAGCTGAGAAGCTTCTGCACCTCAAAAGTGATATTGCCGAATATACAAAAGCCACTCTCTAAATGGGAGAAACTATTCACCCAATACCCATCATACAAGGTGCTAATATAGAAAATATAAAAGGCACTAATAGAACATTATAAGAAAATAAAATCTAAACCCACCAAAAAAGGGGAGAAGAAATGAACTGGCACTTTGTCAAAGAAGAAATATAAATGGCCAAAGGACACATAAAAAATATTCCACATCACTAATCATCAGGGAGATGCAAATCCAAATAACTATGTTCAACTTTTTTGTCCCAGTTGTTTTTGGAGATATAGGGTGGATACCCTAATTTTGCCATTCACGCTCAATCATATTAGACACCATTTACGATACTCATTATGACAATGTTGATAAAATAATACAATTTACCTATTTCCTTTTGAGCATGTCTTTCATTAAGACCAAAGCATATGGCCATTGAGACCACTGAAATATATAACTGTGCATCACAGCTACAGGTACAACTCATAGAGTATGTTTTGCAAATTACTATTATCTCTTTTCCTTTTTTCTATTTATTTTTTTCTTCTTTTCTTCTTTTCTTCAAATCAACCTTATTCTAATGTAGCTATATATAAAGTTATAAGGTACAATTCCATTTTTTTAAAATCACACTTAAGCAAAATAATTGCCACTTTTACAAAAGACAAATTGGGAGGTGAAACTGGGAACAATACTAGAGGAATACTAGAGGAAAGTTGATACTGGTTAAGGAAAAACTGGATGAGAGAAAATTGTATGCCTGAAACTTACTATAAATAATTTTGTAAATCATACTACCTAAACCAAATAAATATAATAATAGTTATCACTTAGAAAACAAACTAAAGAAGTGCTTTAGCTATTTGAGGGTGTTTATTTGTTCCAAATGAATTTCAGAAGTGTTTGATCCACTTCTTTGAAGAACATCATGGGTATCTTTAGAGGAATCACATTAAATCTGTACAATGCTTTTGAAGTATTGCCATTTTAATGATGTTGATCCTACCAATCCATGAGCAGGTTATGTGCTTCCATTTCCGCATGTCCTCTTATTTCTTGGAACAATGTTTTACAGTTTTATTTGTATAGATCCTTCACATCTTTAGTCAGGTTGATTCCAAGATATTTGAGTTTGTGTGGCACTAATGTGAATGGGGTTGTTTTCTTAATGTCCATTTCTTCCCTATCATTATTGGTGTATAAAATGGCCATTGATATTTGTGTGTTAATTTTGTAGCCTGCCACATTTCTATATGAATCTATTATTTCTAGAAGATTTTTGGTAGAATTTTTAGGGTTTTCTAAGGAGAGTATGTTGTCATCTACAAACAGTGAGAGTTTGAATTCTTTCTTTCCTATCTGGAATCTCTGATATCTTTTTGATTTAATCTCTGACCTATTTGTTGCTCAGTAGTAGCTTTTTCAGAGCTAGTATATTCTTGTTGGATTTCAGCCTGTTCGATCTAACAAAAAATGGCAGAACAGTGTTGAGGTCTCCTACTATTATTGTGTTGCTATTGATGTCTTTTTTCAGGTTTGTTAACAGTTGTATAAAATATTTTGCTGGTCCCTCATTAGTGCATATATGTTTAGGAGAGTGATTTCTTCCTGCTGTACATATCCTTTTATTAGTTCAAAATGACCAATTTTGAACATTTCTGAGTCAACATTTCTGAGTCAAAAGTTTGTGTCATCTGATATTAATTTGGCCACTCCAGCTTTTTTTTTTAAAGGGAGTTATTTGCTTGGATAATTTTTTCTCCAGCCTTTGATTTTGAGACTATTCTTGTTTTGATTATTCAGATGCATTTCTTGTAGGCAGCAAAATGTTGGACTTAGCTTTTTGACCCATTTTGCCACTCTGTGTCTCTTAACAGGTGCATTTAGTCCATTGACGTTGAGAGATTATTGTCATGGGATTTATAGTCATCTTTGTGTAGAAGTTTGGTGTATCTGTTAGTCTTTATTTCCTTAAAGTAGACCTTTCATCTTTTTCTTTTAGGGCTGGTTTTGAGTCTGTAAAGTTTCTGAGCTGTTGTTTATTTGTGAAGCCATGTATACTTCCTTCAAACCTGAAAGTGAGTCTGGCTGGGTGTAGTATTGTAGATGAAGCTTTCATTTCATTGAGTTTTGTTACTATATCCCTCCATTGCCTTCTGGCCTTGAGGGTTTCTTGTGACAGGTCTGTTGTAAATCTCAAGGATGCTCCTTTGAATGTAATTTCCCTTTTTGATCTTGCTGCTTTCAGTATTCTATCCCTATCTGTGGAATTCATCATCATGATTAGGATGTGTCTTGGGGTGCTTTTCTCTGGGTCTCTTTTAGCTGGAATCCTTCAGGTATGAAGGATTTGGTTGCATGCAGTCTTTAGCTCTGGGAGTTTCTCTGTAATGATGTTCTTGACTGTTCATTCTTCCTAGGGATTTTCTTTCTTGGTTTCTGGGACTCGGTGATTCTTATGTTGTTTCTATTGAGTTTATCAAAGACTTCTATTTTTGTCTGTTCCAATTCCTTGAGTTTTTTTCCTCATTTCCTGGTCATTTTTTTAAGGTTCTTTTCTAATCTGTTCTGCTGTATGGAGTTATTATGCATCTCATCTCCCAGCTCACTAATTCTGTCTTCAGGTGCTGTTACTCTATTGGAGAGGCTTTCCACAGAGTTTTTCATTTTCTCTACCATGTTTTTCAGTTCCATTATTTCTGTTTTGAGTTTTATGATTTCTATATTTGTGATTTGTTCAGAACGATCTATGCTTTCTTTGAGTTCTATGAACATCCTCCATATTTCAATTCTAATTTCTCCTTATTTGAGAGGTTAATTAGGCGATTGGAATTTTTTGGGTCGTTTGTGCTGCCATCTTTATTTTCTATGCATGCTGTTGTCCTGCGTTGTTTCCCCATTGCTATGCTTGAAGTGTGATTCTTTCTACATTTTGTGATGGGGCTCATGTTCTATAAGAAGTGTGTGGCCACGGAGCAAAGCAGAGCACCTGTGCCTTTTTTTCCTGTGTTTTTCTTTGTCACTGGGGATCAGGAAGCAGTTCCAAGTGTCACTTTTAAAAGGGTCTCCTTTAGCCAAAAGACAGGCAGGAATTAGCTCCTATCCTTGTGGACGGAAGCAAGCCTACCAGTGTTTTGGCACTAGAGACCTGATTTTGCTGGATTCATCTTTGATTGTCACTGGGAATCAGGAAGCAGTTCCAGGTGTTGATTTTTTTTGGCCACACCCATTTGATGCTCAGGGTTTACTCCTCGCTAAGCGCTCAGAAATTGCCCCTGGGTTGGGGACCATACGAGACACCGGGGGATTAAACCGTGGTCCTTCCTTGGCTAGCGCTTGCAAGGCAGACACCTTACCTCTAGCGCCAACTCTCCGGCCCAGGTGTTGCTTTTAAAAGAGTCCCCTTTAGCCCAAAGTCAGGCAGTTATTAGCCCCCACCTTGTGGGCCGAGGCAAGCCTACCTGTGGTTAGGCACTAGAGAGCTGATTTTGCAGTGATCCTCTTTGATTGTCACCAGGAATCAGGAAGTTGTTCCAGGTGTTGCTTTTAAGAGTCCCCTTTAGCCCAAAGACAGGCAGGAATTAGCCCATCCTTGTGGGCAGAGGAAAGCCTACCTGAGGTTAGGCACTAGAGAGCTGATTTTGCTGTGATCATCTTTGATTTCACAGAAATTAGGAATGAATATAATATATTATATATATGGCATATATATGCATATGGCATTTAGAATGATTGATGAAGAAATTCAAATGTTTTAACTGGGGATTATTGAGAACACTCTTTTGTTGTGAGAGTCACACTCAGTGGTGCTTATGTGTTATTTCTAACTTTGTGTTCAGAAATTATTCCTGACAGACTCAGAGGACCATATAAGATGCCAGGACTCAAACTGAGGTCAGTTGTGTCTAAGGCACTACCCACTCCAGTTCTTTGAGAACATTCTTGACACCAGAATATAGAGGAGGAGAGAGATTAAATGGAAGAGGAGAAAGAAAAATGTAAAATACAGGGGGCAGGGACCAAGGGAACTTAGGTGCATTGCTAATCTTAAGGGCAGAACTAAATATCCAAGTAGCTGAGTAAACAACAATTAAACCATGAAGTTCAAACTTTAACAATCTAACTAAAAATATGTCTTTTATTAAATGGCAAGCTGGGGCAGGTGGTGGTGGTGGAATGGGATGGGCTCTGGGAACACTTGTAGGGAAAGGTGGTAGGATTGGTGATGAAGCTTTTTATGTTTAAAACCCAAGTATCAGTGATTTTTGTAAATAAAATGATTTTACTAAAAATTTAAAAAGATGTAGCATTCCATTGCACCAAACTGTGCCATTGCTTTTGAGTCTGTAATCTCTGTCGTTCTGACTAGAATAACTTCACTTACATTTTTAGTGGGGATGGAATGGTGAAGGTAATGGCAATGGGAAAATTTTTCTTCAATGCTTTCAGAGAAATATAAATAGCTTTGCTTAGTCAATTTGTGCATCTGGGAATAATATTGCTTTCTTGGCATCAAGGCATCGTGTGACATCCATCCATTGCCTCTTGTAGAAGAAGGGGTTGGTTGAGTCTATTTATTTGAAGTTGTGTATATTTCAGTGTCTGTAGTTTAGAAAATTGTGAGTGGATCTCTCTTCAAGCTGAGATTATTTTTGTCCTCCAAAGTGAAAGACATATTTCCTAAAAGTGATTTCAGGGTGGTGGCTGATGCACTTGGTAGGACAAATTGCTGTCATGAAAATCACATTACAACATTAAGGAAGGATGATAGGGGATTTAGAAAATATAAATTGTCCCAAAGATGGTTGCCTGATAGCTTTGATAATATATTTTACAATTAAGGAATGCAAATATTCTTTCTCTGAGACAAACAACTTAACATAAAACTATTGTTACTTGGAAAAATGTTTTGGCTCGATTTTGGAAAGGGAGATGACAAATTAGACATTAGTGGTAAATCATAGTCAATGTAATCTAGTCTTTATTTTCTTTTTCTACTCTACAACCACGCAATTGTGTAATTTTTTTCAGGACATTAACAATCTTTGTAATATAACACCTCTTATCTTTTTTACAGGAATAGCAAGAAAAGTATTTATTCAACCATATGATAGTTTCTCCTTTAAATTAACAACATACCCCAAAGGAATATTAGTATAAGAACAGTCCAATGTCTAATTTAATTTTTCTCCAGACTTTCTGTTTCTTCTTCTGCTGGAAAAACTTATTTTGCTTGTTTTCTCTATATATATGCTCAGAAATTACCTAACTCTCTAACTTTGCTTTAGTGCCTCTGTGTATATAAACATTTTTCTCTATATACAAATGTTACTCATTTCCATGATGAAGATGAAAAACTTATTTTAATAATGGGAACTGTATTTATCATTTAACTTCCTATAATGTCAAATTTTTCTTAGAATATATGATAAGAAATAATATTTATTTTCCTTTACTGAGTTAGAAACTCAATGAGGGTTAAACTGATGATAGTAAAGTGGGTAAGTCTCTTGAATTGCATGTGACTGATCTGGGTTCAATCCATGGTACCCCATATAGTTCCTGAACTATACTAGGGGTGATCCTTGAGTGCAGAGCTAGGGGTAGATCCTCAGCACCCAAGAACAAAAGCAAATAAATAAAATAAAATAAAATATTCTACCAGATAGGTTATAAAGAGTACAAGGGTTAAAGCACTTGCCTTGCATGCTACAGATGTAGATTTGATTCCTAAATCACATTAAACTTATGTCCTTCTGGAAGCCACAGTTACGCATAGCACCAAGAATAGTACTGAGTACTATCAGATGCTACACAAAAAATATAGTTTCATGCATAAAAGGAGAGATAGGACAGTCTAGGTACAAGGTGTATTTTACATCTTTATCCTTTGAATGTAATAATAGATGAACTCATCTTAAAAAGCTCAATGTAGAGTGGGGATGATAGCACAGGGCCAGTCTGGGTTCTGTACTTTGCACCACGTAATAATCCCGAGCCCCACCAGGAGGCTCATCAGGAGGATTACCAAGGATCACCAGGAGAGTGATCCTTGAGTACTGAGAAAAAAAAGCTTTGAGTATTGCGTAGATTTGGTACAATATTAAACCAACAAACAGAACCCCCCTAATTTTTAAAATAGAAAACTTGGCTTTTGTGTTACTTGTCAAGTGATAGAATGTAAGGACTTTATAGATAATTTAAGTCTTTTTAGGTTATATACGTGACTATTTGTCTGGTCTTGCCTCTTTATCTCTTAGTCTCCTATTAGTCCAATGTCTGGGGCAGAATTTATGATGGGGGGATTCTAAACTTTCCCAATTTCAGAGCTCAGGAATTTGCAACACTATTTAAAGTGTGGATTTGAGACAACTAAAATTGAGTTACTTGCAGCATCTGGCAAGGGGAAACAGGCCTTGTGTTTCAGGTATATAAAGCAGATACTGAAATGTTTCTCTTTCTTCTTCTGTTTCTGAAGTCTCTACATAGTGATTTTGGTCCTATGCTTTCAATTATTGACTGCCTGAGGACAAGGTCTTGGGTGGACGTTAACAGAACAACTGCTTTATATGTACTCTCCAATTTCTATTTACCATCATACAGACTCATCTGCTAGTTTTTGGTCTTGTATGTAACTCCTGTTGCTGACTCCCCTTATTCTGCCTTTTTCTTCTAAACCCCACTGTTTGGGTAGCAGAAAAGTCATGATTTTGCAGATTCTTAAATTGCCTTAGAACTCTCTGTCCCTTTGGCTTCTCAGCTCATCTATCACTTGGGTAACCACTTTTCTGCAATAACACTTCTTTGTTTTAAATGTTTGTGGTTTGTTTCCTTGTTAGAACTAAATGATAAACCCTTTCTACAGGTATGAAAAAACACTCTTGGGCACAGTTTTGGGAGAATTTAAAAAAGACTCTCTCCCTAATTGTGCCACACTTCAGAGAGCCACAGTTGTAAATTCCTCTATTCCTTTTCTTGGATAGAGGGATTGGAAAATTAGGCCGTGATTTGTTGGACACATGTTTATATGGAAGGCCTGCACAGTAATAGAGGTTTCATGACTCCAAGACATTAACTGATTTCCAAGTTTTTATATTTGAATGTTTAAAAATAAATTTGGCTCAAAGATGAAAGAACTGGAAATCAATTCCATGTCCTCATTTGTGTAATTTAGATATTATTACTGATATTTAATATATATTTTCAGCCTTCTTTTACTTCTATATGTCAAGACTAAAAAAGTTCATTTTTAGATTATATCTGGGATTATGGATGCTGCTGCTTTCCTAATTGGGGACTATAGTTATGATGATACTGAGTGATGGTCACTAGACATTTTATATAGTAATCTTTTAAAAAATACACAACAGAGTATTAAAATGTTTGTTCAATGGATATAAAATAAAAAGTCATGTGAGAATTTTTTTCAATTCAAATTCTTCAATGCTGAATCCTCTCTTTCTTACTGCTTTCCACCCTGTGACCTACAGCCACATTCAACACAAAATGTTCATGTTCATCATTTTATTCTGTTATTCCCTGTTCAGTTATTCCTACTACTATCTATGTCTAAATCTTTTGAGAGTGTATCATAAATTTACAAGTGCTTTATTTAAAAATTTTAATAAATCAATATAATTAAATTAAAGTCCTCTATAACAGAAAATAAATAGTTTAAATATATATAGCTAAAATTTGTAATATTTTAGTTCAGAAATCCATATAGGGACTAATGTCAAAAATCTCCTGATATAGGGCTGGTGTGGTGGTGCAAGCAGTAAGGCATCTGCCTTGCCCATGCTAGCCTAGGACAGACCGTGATTTGACCCCACAAGCCAGGAGCGATTTCTGAGCGCATAGCCAAGAGTAACCCCTGAGCATCACCGGGTGTGGCCTAAAAACTAAAAAAATGCCCTGATATAGCTTATGTATTGGGTTTCTTTTAATGTATATTAATATATACATATAAAGTATATATGTACACACATATACAAATTAATCTATATAGATATATCTATATTTGCTGCACAAACATTATTTTATGACTAGTCATATTTGTTATTTTCTAATTTTAGTATATGTGCTGCTGAAGCGAGCACCATATTTGTTATTTTCTAAATGAGACAGA
This sequence comes from Suncus etruscus, assembly GCF_024139225.1. Taxonomy (NCBI): domain Eukaryota; kingdom Metazoa; phylum Chordata; class Mammalia; order Eulipotyphla; family Soricidae; genus Suncus; species Suncus etruscus. Next base: position 91,224,950 of record NC_064854.1, read on the forward strand.
ACACTTCCAATAAAAGTCTCTTTTATAGAAACTTTGAATAGAATTTAATTATAAGGTAAACCATAAAATGAAAGGAATAGTCATCAGACAGAGAAACACCACACACTTATTTGTATAAAAAGAAACATCCTTGTTAAAATGCACATTAGAAACCAGTACTTTTGAGTCCCCATGGATTCCTGCCTAGTGTGTATATAAAATTCCTATCAGCCCACAGTTTGCAATCAAATATATGTGAGACCCAATTGTTCTGCATGATGGAGAATTTTAGCCTCAGTTTGAGAGAGGATGTGAAAAAAGCAATTGAAACACCACCACTATACAGAAAGAAATATCAAATTAAATATCCAGTGAGCACCACAGTAATAAAGACAAGCACCACACAACAGTCTTGGTTCTGAAATCAACTCATGCTGGAGAGCAAAAAGAAAGAGAAAATAAGATAAAAATAAAATAAAATAATATTGAAGACATCAACTTCAATCTCTACACTAATATAACAACGTCAAAAATAAAAAGATCAATCGATAAATAAAAAATAATTTTTATTTTGACCGAAGTTGATTACAAATCTTTCACAGTGATATTTTAGGTACATAGTGTCGTTGAATCAGGGGCATTCCCACCACCAATGTTGTCCTCCCTCCACCCCTGTTCCCAGCATGCATACCATATCCCCCTCTTTTGCCCACTGGGCTGCTAGTATAAGTGGTCCCATCTGTGTCTAGCTTGTGGTAGATTGGGTATCGATTCTGTTGTCGTTGGCTTTAGATTTGGTACCTAAGTCTGATCATTTTTTATTTCTACTCAATGTTCATACGACTGTTTGGTCTTGGTACTCTCCATTATTTCCCCCTCAATTTGTGAGGTGGAACAAGATGGTTCAAGTTATGTGGTCTGTTTGAAGGAATGAAAAAAGAAAAAAAAAGGGGGCAAAAATCAAACAAGAAAACAATGGGAGGAGTCCTTCCAGAGGCTATAAATATCGATTTGAGAGAAGAAAGGGAAAAAGGAAGATTAGTGTTATCATCCACAGTTCATTCTTCTTTCTCTAGGCCTAACATTATAATCTCCTGTTCCATCTAATTTGTATCAAATTTTATGGTTTTAATTTTTATGCTTATATAATATTTCACTGTGTATATATTTATATAAACTTATTTTGAAATGTATTACATTTGATTTATATATTGTATATTGTATTATAACATGGTTTACCAAATTCTTAATAATATTTCAGGCATTATATGTTCAAACACCAATCCCAAAATCAATGTGACTATCTCTTTAGCCTGTTTCTCAATTTTCCACCTAATACCTTAGCCTGCCCCTTTGCAGAAGCAAACAAATTTACTTCATATTTTTTGTTACTAAACAAAAGCAAATGGAATCATCGAAAGTTTGATCAATAAGAGTCAATTATTATTTCTCTCCATGGTGTTACTAAAGTCAGTGTCTAAGTATTTACTGGGCTTTAGTTGGTTATAGCTGAGTCTTCTCTGAGCTTGTTAGATTTCTATGTAATTTTATTCTCAGCCTGTAATAACTACTGGGCTGACAATACTATAAAATTTTAAGGTTTCTATGCAGTCCAAGATATAGGTCTGAAAAAAATTTGTTGGTTTGGTAAGTTTGACAAGTTTGACAAGTTTAAGTCATGGAGCTGGGCCATTTCTATCAGAGTTTTAGGGTATGGTTCAAGACTCTATGGTTCATGCAGAAAGAGTAGTTGAATCTACCCCTTCTGAGACTGTTGCAGAGGTATCAAACTATACCAGACTACCTGGGAACTATATGTGGTCTTTATTTTCTATTGGAGCTTCATGGAAGAGCAGGGCCATTTTTCTGCCAGGATGATATTCAGCAGAGGTGCTGAATTTTCCTGTGACAGGGTGGGTGTGGAGGGGCTCAGTCCACGCCCATCCTGAAAATAGTGCCATAATTTTCAGTCCCATAATTTTGTATCACTTGAGAAAGTTCAGCTGCAGAATTTGAGTTCAGTTGCTTACTTGGGCCTTTTCTGTCAAAGGGTGTTGGTTGTAATGCTGGCCCTTTGTGGTTTACAGAGAAAATGGAAACTTCCCCCATTTCAAAAATTCCACAGAGGTATCAACCCAGACTCAACTACCTGAGTAGTATTGGTATCATTATTTTATTTTATCACAACTTCTTTTTTCTAATTATTTGTCATTGGAAATTTGTATAGTTTACCATTATAATAAGTTCTAGAATAAATATATTTTGAATTAATGCCACACAATTTTGCATTATATGTATATATAATTCATCTACCACCAATGTTTTAACCCAATTGACATTGTCAATTATACTTCCTCTACCCATTCATTTCACAAACTCTCTTCCCTCTTACCCTTGGATAACACCATATTTTTTTAGACTAAAAGCATTTTTTGATGTCTTTTGCCAATTTGCTTTGGCTATTTATATTTCACATGAGTGAAACTATTGGTATTTGTTTTTTTCATTTGTGACATATTTTAGTTAGCATAATTGTGTCCAGTTTTGAGCATACTGTCACAAGAGGCAAAATATCATATTTTTAAATAGATGAATATATATAAATAACTTCTTTATCCAGTCATCTGTCAATGAACATTAAATTGGTCCCACTTTTTGGTTGTTGTAAATAATACTACTATAAACATAGAGCCACATATATCCTCTGAAATGAATTTTTCTCTATACTTTAGATAAATATATAAAATTGATAATGCTTGATCATGTTGAATCTTCATTTTTAACTTGAAAATTTTCCCTTTTACTAACACCTGCTTTTACCTTCTCTTATTTCTATGTTGTGATGATGGGGTAGTGGGTTATCATATGCTTATATTGTGGATTTTGTAGTGCTCTCACACTTTAGACAGCATTCTATTGGGAACTGAACATTTTGCTTAATAGTGTGTACCAAACTTTACCACCCAAGATATTCCTAGGAATATGGGGCCCTATCTGATGATGTTTAGCTCATTATTTTGAACATAAAAATTTATGTTCTGACCCAGTGCTATTGTGATGCAGCTCTATAGTGCTTCCACTACTTGGCAGCGCTTCGTGAACATATGTGTGTTATTAGTGATTAAATTCAGGGCTTTATACACATCAGGCATATGCTCTACCATTTGAATTCTTTACTAGTCACATATCACATTACAATATAAACATATTTTACTATAGTACTCTTAAATTATGACTTTATTATGGCACAGGAGAGTCCAAATGAAGTTACTTCATGGATTCAGTTGTGGCTTATTCTTGCAAGGCAGGTGTTTTGTCACAAAAATATTCCTGGATTCTATCTGTTTTTAGTTTTTAAAAATATCCATATTTTTTTCATCAGATTATATAAATTTACCCTTCTACCAATAGTATAAAAGAGTTTTCTTTTTGGTATTTTTATACATATGTCCATTGCAGCACCTATCTTAATTGTCAAGGTATAGAAATAACCCAAGTACCTAAATATGGATGAATGGATCAAGATAGTCTGCTATAAATACACAAAGAAGTATCGTACAGCTCTAAAACTTAACAAAATTATACAAATTTCTATGACATGCTAGAATTTGAGGATATGCTAATTGAAGTCAGACAGAAGGAGAGGGACAGATTCAGAATGATCACTTTTATATGTGGAACTTAATGATAAAAAACAAGGTAAAAACACAACAAAAATAAAAAAAAGAATTAATTTACATAATTAGTTTGGATAAGGCTAGAAGGGCAATTCCTTGGAGTCCTTGGGGCAGGTAGAGTGGTATGAACACTGGTGAGGGTGCTTGTTAGTATTATGTATGTGGGAAACAACTGCTGCAGGCGTCTTGCATCCCTAAGCAAACCTTACTGGGGTCATAAAACCTCACTGGAAGAGAGCAGGTACACGAGGTGGACAAATATGAAATATGAAATAATTGAAGCCACACAAAATGCATTGTATGGGGACCCATGTCTATGAGACAAGAGACAATTTTACTTTTCAGCCGATGACATTTTAAACAAAACTCTGGTATGCAAGGTGTCTTCAGAGAAAGCAAAGGGCAGAGGATCATTAGGAGGGACAACACAATGATACCAGACCCTAGAATCTACATATCAAATAACTACCCAATGTAGGTGAGAAAGAGCCCTGCTAGAGGTAAGGGGAAACATGAGCTGAAGATGTTTTTGAGTAAGCAAAAAACAGGTTTTTCAAGAAACAGGAGGAGAGAGACAGGTTTTGGAATAAATATTTGCAGTGGCTGGAAAATGGATTTTTGGGGGGGACAGAAATAATTGTTTACCATCATGGAGCTGGACTCAGAAAAACAAGTTGCTGGCGCCAGGTTATACTCGAAGTAAGAGTTACAAATAAACTAGCCAGCGGGGAGCTTTTGGCGGGCTTTCTTTGGTACTGAAATTTCTTTGTGACTGTAGGATAGCTAAGGCCGAATTTCTGTAGTAGAAAAGGAGACAAAATCAAATAAAAGGAAAAGAGAAAATGTAATGTCACAGCCATGTCAGAAATATAGCCACTAATTCACGCAAGGGTCAATGATTGACTTCTCCAATGGGCCTTCTGGCAGACATTTCTTGGGAGGAAAATTAGGCACTGCACCAGAAAAGCCAAAAGCCACGTCTGGTGCGTGCTTCTCTAATAAATAGAGAAATGCATGCTGCATGCCTCGACAAACAACCATTAGAATATTGTGAAACACAGTATCCCAATACACTTTTTAAAGTTTAAAATAAATAAGATTCAGTTTAAAAATTTAATAGACTTTGAAAACGTAATGTTTTCAAGTGCCCTACATTCATTTACCTTATAAAATTTTGTAAGATGATATATTTTTGAAATTATATTTTTTGTTTTGTTTTATTTTATTTTTTTAATTTTTATTGCGACCAAAGTGACTTACAAATCTTTCACAGTAATATTTAAGATACATAGTGACAATAAATAAGGGGCATTCACACAACCAGTGTTGTTCTCTCTCCACCCTTGTTTTCAGCATGCATCCCATATCTCCCTCCTTTGTCCCCCAGAATGCTAGTTTAACTGGTCCCCTCTGTGTATAGCTTGTTGTAGATTGGGTATCAATTCTGTTGTCATTGACTTTGGGCTTGGTGTTTAAGTCTGATCATTTTTTATTTCCACTCAATGTTCATACGATTGTTTGGTCCTGGTACTATACATTTCCTCCCCTCCTGCCCCACCTTCAATTTATGGGGCAGAACAAGATGATTCAAATTATGTTATTCTGTTGGAAAAAAAAGAAGAGAAAAAAGAAAAAAACTATGAGTCTGTCTAGATGTTATAAATATTCATTTAAAAGAAGAAACAGAAAGAGAAGAAAAAGATTACCAAAAAAACCCTTACAAACCAAAAAAAACCAAAAACCCCAACAAACCAAAACTGCAACCACATAAAGCAAACAAAAAGCAAACTACAAAAAACAAGCAAACAAACAAACAAAACAATAAAAAACCCCAGCAACTACAAAAAATTTGTATTTCTTTTTTGCAAAGGAACATTAAGTATTGGGGAAATTAGAAAGGGAATTTTCTTGGCCTAAGAGATACAGGTTTTCTCCACCCTTGAAGTGGGAACAACAACAGGCTCTGTACACACTTATTTTCACAACCCAACGTGTTTTTTTTAATTTTTTTAATTTAAGCATCATGATTACAAACATGATTATAGTTGGGTTACAGTCACAAACAGAACATCCCCTTTCACCAGTGTAACATTCCCTCCTTCCCCCTTTTCATCTACTACCTGTATTCAAGACAGACATTCTACTACAATTATTTGTTTTCAAGTTCAGTAAACTGTTTTTTTTTCTTAAAGGATAAGTGTTAAAAAAATACAATAGTAAAGGTGTGACCATGGCAATCGCCGTTGTTTGCATAGGCCTAGAAAAATATGGGAAAAGCAGGGGAAAAATCCTTGGCCTGATTACAAGAAGGCCTCAATCCAGAAGTTTATTGGCATAAGACCAACTTTGGGCTCCAGGCATACGAATCTGTCCAACCCGAGTCATTCTCCGTGGTCCTGGTGAAATTTTTTCACACTTTAGCTTTCGTTGGTATCAGGTTCCTATATTTAAAGATTCTGGATTCTATGCATTTCTTTCATTGAAGCCAGGCTGATGTGGAGCATCCTTTAGTTTCAGCACACCATTAGATGTGGAGCGATCTGCCCTGCAAACAGGCTATTGCTGAGTCGTCTGGGTATTGTGAGCACTCGTTGGAGTAAGTCAATGCCAGAGCAGTGGTAGGTCTTTCATGGTAGAGGTTTACATCCTGGTAATGTTATAGACATTGTGGTTGTTTCCGTAGATGGTATCCATTGTTCAGGGGTGTATGGGTAATGCCCATTCTTCTGAGGCCTAAGCCAAATCATTATGACAATATTCAGGGTATAAGGCCTAACTGCATTACCTAATTTGTGTTCCCATCTCTATTAGATAAAAACTTGTTTGCATATGTATTATTTTCCCATTTTAATGTGCCTATGCAAAAGAGAAATAATACCACAGATATTGTTGGTGCATCTGGGAGCCTATGGATCATGTCCAACATTCCCCATAACTTGGTTCAAACATGAATTCTACGCAGAGATACTCTTCTACCAGTATTGCTTATAAAACAGATCTAAAGAGGAAAAAGCAAATGAACATTCAAATAAAAAAAAGCCAGTGGTCAAAATTGTCACTATATAAAAGGATTAATCTGCTTCATAAAAAGCAAAGAGCGCATGGAGCCATGTTGATCAGTGTTGCCTGCTGAAGCTTCCGACTCCCTGAGAGGTGTTTGCTTCCTAATTTCTGGAAGCCGGAAGTTCACCAGTCCCTTCCCACTCCCTGCAGGAACGAGGACGTCTAGTGTGTCCTTTAAACTGTTCCTTGCCAGAACCCACTTGCTGAGACCCTGAGCAGGTGGCCAGGGTTAACCTTGGGGACCGGGAGGAAGGGGAGAGAAGGCTGTGGGGGGCAGCCGAGGCTGCATCTTCCCCTAAGCTTGGCCAATAAGCCTAACTCTTGAAGCCATGTCGTCCCAGTGTTGCCTGCTGAAGCTTCTGACTCCCTGAAAGGCATTTGCTACCTAATTGCTGGAAGCCAGAAGTTCACCAGTCCCCTCCCCACCCCCTGAAGGAATAGGGAATCCTACCTTAAGGCTTTTTATTTATAGTGCCAGGAAACTTTTTGCTCAATCGTGGATGATAAGATTAGGTCTCTGTAACTAGAATTCTTGGTATTTACACAGATCATAGGACGAACCCTGTATAAAGTCTTTAGAGTTCTAGAAGTTCTGTTCTATCACTGTTGTTGTAATTAGTTTTCTTTAATTAGTAGTCTTGGTTATTGCACAGATCATAGAATGAAGCCTAGGATAGAGTCTTTCATTGTGGTTCCAGAAGATCTCCTCTGCCACAGTTGTGGAAGTCAAACTTCTGGAATTAGAGATCTTGGTTATTGTACAAATCTAGGCTGAAGCCTAGTTGTAAGAGGATATCTTTAAAGTTAGAAACTACTACTTTTTTGGGGCTGGAGAAATAGCATGGAGGTAAGGTATTTGCCTTTCATGAAGAAGGTCAGTGGTTTGAATCCTGGCATCCCATATGGTCCCCCGTGCCTGCCAGGAGCAATTTCTGAGCAGAGAGCCACGAGTAACCCTTGAGCACAGCTGGGTGTGACCCAAAAACAAACAAAAAGAAATTTACTACTTTTATTAAATTTTTATCATGTCCAAACTCTAAATTTTCTTACTCAAATATTTTATCTTTATTAACAATAAAAGTAAAAATAAGAGTGTTCTTTATCCATACTTCACTACAACCTGCTATTCACAGTCTGTTAAATAAAAATCATTCTTACAGATTAACTGTAAGAGTTTATTGTAGTTTTGATTTGAACTTCCCTAATAAATGTTAGATATATTGTTTGGGGGGGGGGGCCTCCTCCCGGTGATGCTCATGGGTTAATCCTGGCTATGAACTCAGAAATTGCTCCTGGCTTGGGGTACCATATAGGATGCTGGGGTATCGATTTGAGGTCTGTCCTAGGTTAGACATGTGCAAGGCAAATGCCTTACTGCTGCGCCATTGCTCCGGCCCAGATAGATTGTATTTTTTATGTGTGCCATCTCTATAGCAGACAAGATAGTTAAATATTGTTGTAAATTTAAATTAATTGAGGAGACAATTTAGTGTTCTCATTTTTTAATTATATGAGGCAAAAGCACCATGGAAAATTAATTTCTGTCCTCACCTAACTCCCAACCAGTGGAAGAGTGATAATGATAATGAAAATGGTAAATTTTCATTAAATGTGATGTCATTCTAGAGATAATTTATGATCTGGTTTTTTTTTTATCAGATTAGTTTTTATAAATAAGGATTATGGAGAGAGAATAAAAAAATTGGGGAATTACTCCTTGAAACCTTTCAAAGGGAAGCTTGATGAGAAGTACAGGAAGGTTGTATATAGGCTTTTTCTATAAACCTGAGTCATGAGCTTTTACATCCAGTGGAGAGGAATGATCATGACTATACATGACATACTAAATATATATAAATATATATATTAAATCTTTAAGAGTATCAGTTCCAGAAGGGGACTTGGAAAAAAGAGTATTAGTTCACTTCATACTGCTTAGCATTTTATATTAAGAACCATGAGTCAGATTTTTGGACCAGGTTAAATACAAGATTTATAATTTTGATTTGCAATTGCTTGGTGATTCAGCAAACTTTGCACAAGGAAGACAAAAAAAATGTTTCTCATCAATTCTGTACAACAGTGCCCAAGAGATGTAGATGAGTTTGCAGGTTTTAGTACAGTACAGAATATGTGTTTTCGTGAACTTAATTGTAATATAATTGTAATAATACAATCGTACTAATAGATGAATAGAGCTTGATGACACATATTTTTCTATTGTGTACTTATATACATTGTCTTATACTTAGACAAACTAAACTGAATTTATCTGAGTAACATACTGAGTATAGAGTCTAATCACAGAATTATCATTTTATCAATAAACTTACTTGTCATAGGGGATGATTCACATTAATAGAACTTTTTGAAATCAATAAATAAAACGAGAATAAATTCTGAACTAGAATAAATTTCAATAGCAATACATCAAGATAATCTCACTTTTCTCCTTATATTATATCTGATAAACTTTTCCATTTCTGTTCCTGTCCTGAACTTCTGACATCATTAGCTTTTACTTATCATTTAGATCTCAGCTTAATTTTTCAGGATGCTGATTCTAATATGGTAGTTTGTAAAAATGATGTTAAATGGCTCAAATACAATAGAAGTTTTTTTTTTTCCTTGTGTATCAAATATGTAGCAAGAAAAAAATATCAGCCTGAAGACTGCTGTATTAAGTCACTCAGAGGTTCAATATAGCAATGGTTCTTCAAATTTCAGACTGGGTGTTCAAGGTCATCTTAAAAGTTGTTTATATTCAACTGAGAAGAAAGGGATAAAAGATGAAGGAGCATGTGTGAGACATTTATATAAGCAGAGTCGTCAAGTGAGCAGATGATTTATATTCTTATTCCATTTGTATAACACCTAATTGCAAAGGAAGTTTGGCTATGTGTTCTGTGTTAAGCAAGGAGAGGGAAAAATTCGCTATTTTTATTAGTTTATAAGTTTCTGCAGTTGTAGTTGTGTTGACTCTAATGTGTACATAGACTATGGTAAAGTATAACACTTTCCAAGTTGTTGCAAACAAAATCTTGTACATAATACTTGACAAGTTGTATAAAATGGTGTTCATGTTTCTTTTCTGAATTCCAGATGCACAAGGCAGTAAGTAATGAGAATGGCTCATAGTAGGTGATTACTGTGAATTAGAATAGTTCATATTGGCATATTTTTATTTTTTTATTTGAACACAAAATTTTCAGGAGAAACTTAAGGAGAATCAATGTTATAGTAAAATTTTGTGAATGTATGTAGTCAGTTACTTGTGAAGTTTTTATTTGTTTATAACACACTTACAAAGGGATTCTATTCAAGATATGTAAAGCACTTATAAAATTTAAAACCAGATAAAACAATCCTATCAAAAATGGGATGAGAGATGCACAGAAACTCCTTCAAAGAAGACTTATACATGGCAAATAGGCATGTGAAAATATATTCTTTATCATTTCTCATCAATAAAATTTAAATAAAAACAATAAAATACATAGTAATAATATTTTTAAACACCAAAAACAGAAGAAATAACCAATATTGTTGAGGTGGCGTATGTGATGGTGGCTGGTTAAGCCTCTATGGAAAAATATCTCAAATATTAAAAATAAGCTTCTAAATGATGTTAACAATTACACTTCTTTGAATATACTCTCTGCTCTTCAAAATGATATTTTGAAAAAACACGATTTGTATCCCTTTGTTTATTTCAGTGTTTTTCAAAATAATCAACACAGTATGGAACCAACCCTTGTGCTTAAGAAAGGATGAATGGATACAGATAATAAAACAATGGATGGTACTTAGTTATAAGAAAATATAAGATCATGCAATTTGCTGCAACATAAATTGAACAGAAGGGCATCATGCTGAGTAAATCAGTCAAAAGGTAAGGAACAAATAGAGAAATATTTCTGTCATATTTAGGATATAAAGAAACATAACAAAAATGAATAATATAGTTCAGTGGAAACATATCCTGAGATTGGGCCTATGGACTTGAGTCTGCCAGAGTAATAAGGGACATTCTTCACACGTTAGTGGAGGAATGCTGACACTCTTATAGTACCTGTGGAATTGGAACATAGCACCAGTAATCTGACTTTCTGACTTGATACCATATGATGTTATTATTCTTTGAAAATCTCTGGAGTTTAGATATTTCAGGTATCTCTTTCAGCATGATTTTAATATTATATTTACGTTATTACAATTATTTGATAAACAACCATGTTTTCCTTTTCCTTTTCTTTCTTTTGAGTCTGGTTGGCTTGCTTTGCATTACTCAGAATGAGTGTTCTACTTAGAGTTTTGTCAAGTGTTGGGTTAATGCCTCATACACCAAGAGCATAAAGAGGATCAAAAATACATGGAAAAAAGAATATTTTTTATCCTAGGCAAATACTTCAGTCAGATAAAACAAAAATATCTTTATGAAACTATTAATAAATCCCAAGACATTTTAAATTAAACAATGGCATGAAATGTTATGTTTATATTATACATAAAATTCACTTGAGGTCAGGATATTTTACAGTGTTAGCCAATAAAGCAGATGGGATATTATTCTATTCATGTGGATATGACTGAGATAAAACTGTCAGTCCATGGAGCTAGGGTGTTTGAAGTTCTATTTTGGCTCAGGTAACTAACGCAGTAGTGGAACTCACCCTTTGTGGTTGGACTAATTAGTTCTGCCTGATTCCGGGACACCTAATAAAAAGATATTACATCATATTTTTAAGTGACTAAAATGCTTAGGAAAGCATTTTGGGGGGCTACATCAGGACTTATTCCTAATTCTGTGTTCAAGGATAACTCCTGGTGGGGCTGAGGAACATTGTTTTATAGGGCATTACACCTGGGTTGATTATGTGCAAGAGAAGAGTCCTACCTGCTGTCACTTTCAAACTCTGAAAAACTTTTTATGTACAAGGCCAAGAAATAATGAATGAAAATGACTCAACATCTCTATCTCTGTCTTTAGCTCTCTCTCTTCCATTTTTCTTTTTTTAGATGTTGTGGTTTTCAGTGGTTTTAGTGAAGAGGTACCATGCATATCACTTTATCTCCTTTCATTACCCATTTTTTTGGTCCAGGATGATACATTTCAACTTTCATTGTCATAGTGGTCCCTTCTCTGCCCTAATTTGTACAGCCCTGCTATTTTGTGGCAAGCTTTCTACCTTGAATTGGTCCTCCTGGCCCTAATCTCTAATGTCTCTGGATTTTGTTTAGTTATTCTTTAAATTTTTTAAATTTAAACCAATGTGATTTACAATGTTATTCATAGTTGGGTTTTATACATACAATATTTCAGGACATATCCTACCACCAATGTTCCCAGAGTGCATCTCATGCTACAACCTCCTGGCCCAGCCTGCTAGAATAACATGCCTGTTTTTAATTTTATTTGTTAAAGTTTGTGACCTATGATATTATCATACTATATTTATTTTTATATCCCACAGATGAGTGCAATTATTATATGCCTTTCCCTTCTTCTGTGTCTCATTTAGCTCAGCATAATACTCTGTCTAAAAGGATAAAAAAGGAGAGAAAGTGCTCTATATGTATATGTATATGTATATATATGTATATAAAGAGAGAAAGAGAGAAGGAAAAATGTCTGCCACAGAGACAGGCAAGGAAGAAATCAATGAGTAGAGCAGAAGTGAGACTGAAATCAATTATTGACAACTTAGTAACAGTGAAAATAAAAACAACTTTATTATTAACAACCTGTAATTATAAAGTTTAAATAAAGTAATTATTTTTTTTTAAAAAAAGAAATCTATTATTTCAAATTACAGGGATGAAACTAAATTAAAAACATTTTTATCTTCTGTATTTTTCTATAAACTTGATTTGGCAACTCTATTACATTTTTCTATGTAGGTAATCTCAGTTGAAGTCAACTGTTTTATAAAATGTTTATTTATTATTTATTTAAAGAAAATGCATCACAAAGTTCACCTGTTTGATTATAATACAGTAGATGATCATTCCTGTAGCAATTCAAGCTGGTTTGTCCTAATAAACTCCAAGTGGTGATTTATCACTACAAGATCATCCCATTTTCTTATCTGTGGTCACATAATTGTCACTTATTTAATCAAAGAAAAACTTTCAATGGGACCACATGAGCTACAAGAAAGCTACAGGTAAAAAATGATTGATTGTTTGCTATGAAAAAGAGGAAACTGGTGTTTGGTTAAGTTCTTTGCCAAAATGATACTTACAAGTATAAATCAACAATGACCTGAATCTTCAGCTTTAAAACTGGTGAAATGTGGGGCCAGAGTGGTGGCATAAGTGGTAGGGTGTTTGCCGTGCACGTGCTAACCTAGGATGGACCGCAGGTTGATTCCCCTGGCGACCCCAACGGTCCCCCATGTCAGGAGTGATTTCTGAGCACATAGCCAGGAGTAACCCCTGAGTATCACCGGGTGTGGCCAAAACCAAAACCAAAATAAACAAAATAAAAACAAACAATCCCCCCCCCCAAAAAAAAACCTTGTGAAATGCAAGGAACAATTATGCAGACATTCTCAAGTTTTTCTTTAACGACTTTACAGCAATTGAATGGTGGGTAGATTATCAAAATAATTCTAGGGTGGGGCAGAAGTGGTGGGACAAGTGTTAGCCTAGGACAGACAGCGCTTCAATCCCCTGGCGTCCCATGTGGTTCCCCAACTCAGGAGTGATTTCTGAGTGCATAGCCAGGAGTAAACACTGAGCGTCACTGGGTGTGCCCCCCCAAAAAAAAATTCTAGGGTAGCTATGATGTTACTATTTAATTTCTGAGAAATTTACTTTGCCTGATATATTTTCCTGCCCTAATTATGTGGGGAGGAAACTTTTGTCTCCAAGATACTGTAATTAATTATTTAATAAAGAAATCTGCAAATTAAAAGCAGATAAATATAGTTTCTCAGTGTTCTGTGACATAACAGCGCATACACAAGAGAGGTAACAGAAATGAGTCAGCAATATCAAGCTGCTTAAATCTTAGACAAGGCCCAAAGTGGCCGTGTCTTTTGGGCTGATTACATCTTTCTGCATAAATTTTATGTTACCCCAACTCAATAGAATATTATTATTGATGAATGCTTCAATGCACAAAAAATATTTGTGAAGCACATGTAAAAATATGTGTAATGATTTCTAAAACACAGAGTATTAGATATTCTCTGTTGCCTTTTCCAACATCAATATAGCTTAATATTAACCGATTAACCTATTTTACCTCAAAGTCCAATCTCTTTCTTGTTTAACAAACATTTCTTGGACATATGTTACATGTCAGAGACTGTTCTTGGCAGTGACCCCTAACTTTTCATCTTGCAACTCATGTTGGCATCAAAAAATATTGTATCATTTTGACTTTGTAACTATCTTAATTTTTCATCTCTTTTTGTGTTTGTTTTCCCATTAGAATGATAAAAGTATGCCATACAAGGTATCAATCGACTCTTATTGTGCTTATTATTTTCTCTGACACCTCCTGTGTGTTTTATCTTAGGTTCACAAAATATTTACATAGATGCATCTCTATACAAGAAAACTAAACCCAGTGACTATATTTTTTTTCTAATAAAAATAAAGAAATTTATCTAACCCATACATAGGATAAGCCTTTTTCCAACAGGTAGATATCAACTAAAATAAGCACACAATTGTCAAAATTTTGCATTTATCATTTTGGTTTCTGTTTAATGTTCTCTTTATCAAGATTCTAATATTTCATCAGGCATACTCTGCTCTAGTCAAGGAGTTCCTCAAAACTGAGGAACTCAGAGCTCAGTTAGTTTCCAGAACCAGTGATGTTTAAACAGCATTTAAACAAAACAAAACAAAACAGAAATCTTAACAAGGATTTTTAAACAGAGATTTATAGTGGTTTCAACACAGACTCATTTCTACAGAATTCTTCTCCGGGTGGCCAGCTTGAGCTGCCAAAGCTTGTGTGGCTTCCTTTAGTCTTGGCTCTCCACCGGACAATAGCCAGCCAGACTGAGGACACTCAAGCACATGCTACTCAGATCAGCTCAGAGTCTTCTTTAGTACTAATTTTATAGCCAAAAAAATGCCAGAAAAATATTTAGAGTCTTAATACTAATGCCAAGATGCAAATGCTGATAGTTACATTCCTAACAGATACCTCTAAGGGTAAATGGCTTTAGGGAAACCTCACATTAATATCCAATTTTTTTTCCATTAAGGATCTTCTCCAGAGATAGTGAAGTTTGTTAGTTATAGTTAGTAAATAAATATTGTAATCTAGCAAGAGGGAGTCTAAGAGATACAAACTAAACATTATGTCATGATTACTTGAATTTAGGGTAGCTATAGCTATTTGTGTGAGTTTTAAATGTTTCAATCTAAATGTTCTGTTTTCCTTAGATTGAACAACTCACTTCCTTTTATGCTGGGCCCTGACTGACTTAGTATTTTTTTTTGACTTAGTACTTTTTTAAATTTCTGGACAAAATACCTACTCCTTTCTTCCAGGTTTTATTTGACTCTCAGTGGTAGTCTAAATATTGATATCATGCTTCTCTTCCTCTAAACTTCTTTATCAAATATCTTCTTATTCTAAGCTCTTGCTAAAGATCCAGGCAAATTATCTTTAATTTCTCTTTTACTTTCCAAGTTTTCCAACTGACCTAAGAGAGGTCAGTTATGCAAATTATATAAATTTATAAATTATTTAAATAGTTTTTTAAATTAAAATAAAATAGTTACACTAACAGAATATTCCATTATACTTAGCTAAAGTTCCTACCATATTTTTTAATTTATTTTTTATTTTGGACCACACCCAGTGATGCTCAGGGGTTACTCCTGGCTATGTGCTTAGAAATCACTACTGGTTTGGGGACCATATGGGACACCTGGGGATCAAACCATGCTACATCGTGGGTCCCCGCATGCAAGGCAAACGCGCTTACAGTTGCGCCATCTTTTCGACCCCTCCTACCATACTTTTAAGGGATTCTTGAAGTTGTTTTCAATTTAGAAAACCCTCAAGTATGTGCCTATTAAATCTTTAACAAATGAACTATGCCTATGCAGTGAAATAAAGTAATTCTACTTAGCAAATGGTGCTGGGAAATTTGATCAGTTACATATAAACATTAATTTTTTCTCACACTATACACAAAAGTGAATTGAAATAGTTTAAATACCTTATTATCAGATCTGAATCCATTAGAACATTAAAAATATAAGTAGAGTTCTTCTTCTTTTTTTTTTTTAATTTTTTTTTATTTAAACACCTTGATTACATACATGATTGTGTTTGGGTTTCAGTCATAAAAGGAACACCACCCATCACCAGTGCAACATTCCCATCACCCAAGTCCCAAATCTCCCTCCTCCCCACCCAACCCCCGCCTGTACCCTAAACAGGCTCTACATTTCCCTCATACATTCTCAATATTAGGACAGTTCAAAATGTAGTTATTTCTCTAACTAAATTCATCACTCTTTGTGGTGAGCTTCCTGAGGTGAGCTGGAACTTCCAGCTCTTTTCTCTTTTGTGTCTGAAAATTATTATTACAAGGGTGTCTTTCATTTTTCTTAAAACCCATAGATGAGTGAGACCATTCTGCGTTTTTCTCTCTCTC
This sequence comes from Suncus etruscus, assembly GCF_024139225.1. Taxonomy (NCBI): domain Eukaryota; kingdom Metazoa; phylum Chordata; class Mammalia; order Eulipotyphla; family Soricidae; genus Suncus; species Suncus etruscus. Next base: position 91,241,304 of record NC_064854.1, read on the forward strand.
TCTGACTTATTTCACTCAGCATAATAGATTCCATGTACATCCATGTAAAGGAAAATTTCATGACTTCATCTCTCCTGACAGCTGCATAATATTCCATTGTGTATATGTACCACAGTTTCTTTAGCCATTCGTCTGTTGAAGGGCATCTTGGTTGTTTCCAGAGTCTTGCTATGGTAAATAGAGCTGCAATGAATATAGGTGTAAGGAAGGGGTTTTTGTATTGTATTTTTGTGTTCCTAGGGTATATTCCTAGGAGTGGTATAGCTGGATCGTATGGGAGCTCGATTTCCAGTTTTTGGAGGAATCTCCATATCGCTTTCCATAAAGGTTGAACTAGACAGCATTCCCACCAGCAGTGGATAAGAGTTCCTTTCTCTCCACATCCCCGCCAACACTGTTTATTCTCATTCTTCGTGATGTGTGCCATTCTCTGGGGTGTGAGGTGGTATCTCATCGTTGTTTTGATTTGCATCTCCCTGATGATTAGTGATGTGGAACATTTTTTCATGTGTCTTTTGGCCATGCGTATTTCTTCTTTGTCAAAGTGTCTGTTCATTTCTTCTCCCCATTTTTTGATGGGGTTAGATGTTTTTTTCTTGTAAAGTTCTGTCAGTGCCTTGTATATTTTGGAGATTAGCCCCTTATCTGATGGGTATTGGGTGAATAGTTTCTCCCACTCAGTGGGTGGCTCTTGTATCCTGGGCACTATTTCCTTTGAGGTGCAGAAGCTTCTCAGCTTAATATATTCCCATCTGTTAATCTCTGCTTTCACTTGCTTGGAGAGTGCAGTTTCCTCCTTGAAGATGCCTGTAATGTCCTGTAGTGTTTTGCCTATGTGCTGTTCTATATATCTTATGGTTTTGGGGCTGATATCGAGGTCTTTAATCCATTTGGATTTTACCTTTGTACATGATGTTAGCTGGGGGTCTAAGTTTAATTTTTTGCAAGTGGCTATCCAATTGTGCCAACACCACTTGTTGAAGAGGCTTTCCCTACTCCATTTAGGATTTCCTGCTCCTTTATCAAAAATTAGATGGTTGTATCTCTGGGGAACATTTTCTGAGTATTCAAGCCTATTCCACTGATCTGAGGACCTATCCTTATTCCAATACCATGCTGTTTTGATAACTGTTGCTTTGTAGTACAGTTTAAAGTTGGGAAAAGTAATTCCTCCCATATTCTTTTTCCCAATGATTGCTTTAGCTATTCGAGGGTGTTTATTGTTCCAAATAAATTTCAAAAGTACCTGATCCACTTCTTTGAAGAATGTCATGGGTATCTTTAGAGGGATGGCATTAAATCTGTATAATGCCTTGGGGAGTATTGCCATTTTGATGATGTTAATCCTGCCAATCCATGAGCAGGGTATGTGTTTCCATTTCTGTGTGTCCTCTCTTATTTCTTGGAGCAGAGTTTTATAGTTTTCTTTGTATAGGTCCTTCACATATTTAGTCAAGTTGATTCCAAGATATTTGAGTTTGTGTGGTACTATTGTGAATGGGGTTGTTTTCTTAATGTCCATTTCATCCTTATTACTATTGGTATATAGAAAGGCTATTGATTTTTGTGTGTTAATTTTGTAGCCTGCCACCTTGCTATATGAGTCTATTGTTTCTAGAAGCTTTTTGATAGAGTCTTTAGGGTTTTCTAAGTAGAGTATCATGTCATCTGCAAACAGTGAGAGCTTGACTTCTTCCTTTCCTATCTGGATTCCCTTGATATCCTTTTCTTGCCTAATCGCTATAGCAAGTACTTCCAGTGCTATGTTGAATAGGAGTGGTGAGAGAGGACAGCCTTGTCTTGTGCCAGAATTTAGAGGGAAGGCTTTCAGTTTTTCTCCATTGAGGATAATATTTGCCACTGGCTTGTGGTAGATGGCCTTCACTATATTGAGAAAGGTTCCCTCCATTCCCATCTTGCTGAGAGTTTTGATCAAGAATGGGTGTTGGACCTTATCAAATGCTTTCTCTGCATCTATTGATATGATCATGTGGTTTTTATTTTTCTTGTTATTGATGTTGTGTATTATGTTGATAGATTTACGGATGTTAAACCAGCCTTGCATTCCTGGGATGAAACCTACTTGATCGTAGTGGATGATCTTCTTAACGAGGCATTGAATCCTATTTGCCAGGATTTTGTTGAGGATCTTTGCATCTGCATTCATCAGTGATATTGGTCTGTAATTTTCTTTTTTGGTAGCGTCTCTGTCTGGTTTAGGTATCAAGGTGATGTTGGCTTCATAAAAGCTATTTGGAAGTGTTTCTGTTTGTTCAATTTCATGAAAGAGTCTTGCCAAGATTGGCAGTAGTTCCTCTTGGAAAGTTTGATAGAATTCATTAGTGAATCCATCTGGACCTGGGCTTTTGTTTTTCGGCAGACATTTGATTACTGTTTTAATTTCATCAATGGTGATGGGGGTGTTTAGATATGCTACATCCTCTTCCTTCAACCGTGGAAGATTATAAGAGTCCAAGAATTTATCCATTTCTTCCAGGTTCTCATTTTTAGTGGCGTAGAGTTTTTCAAAGTAGTTTCTGATTACCCTTTGAATCTCTGTCATATCAGTAGTGATCTCTCCTTTTTCATTCCTGATACGAGTTATCAAGTTTCTCTCTCTCTCTTTCTTTGTTAGGTTTGCCAGTGGTCTATCAATCTTGTTTATTTTTTCAAAGAACCAACTTCTGCTTTCGTTGATCTTTCGGATTGTTTTTTGAGTTTCCACTTCGTTGATTTCTGCTCTCAGCTTTGTTATTTCCTTCTGTCTTCCTATTCTTGGGTCCTTTTGTTGAGCATTTTCTAGTTCTATTAGCTGTGTCATTAAGCTACTCAGGTAAGCTCCTTCTTCCTTCCTGATGTGTGCTTGCAAAGCTATAAAATTTCCTCTCAGTACTGCTTTTGCTGTGTCCCATAAGTTCTGAGAGTTTGTGTCTTTATTGTCATTTGTTTCCAGGAACCTTTTGATTTCCTCCTTGATTTCATCTCGGACCCACTGGTTATTGAGCATGAGGCTGTTTAACTTCCAGGTGTTAAAGTGTTTCTTCTGAGTCCCTTTGGAGTTCACAAATAATTTCAGAGCCTTGTGGTCAGCGAAGGTAGTCTGCAAAATTTCTATCCTCTTGATCTTATGGAGGTATGTTTTATGTGCCAGCATGTAGTCTATCCTGGAGAATGTCCCATGTACATTGGAGAAGAATGTGTATCCAGGTTTCTGGGGATGGAGTGTCCTATATATATCCACTAGGCCTCTTTCTTCCATTTCTCTCCTCAGGTCTAGTATATTCTTGTTGGGTTTCAGTCTGCTTGACCTGTCCAGTGTTGACAAAGCCGTGTTAAGGTCCCCCACAATTATTGTGTTGTTGTTGATATTATTTTTCAGATTTGTCAACAGTTGTATTAAATATTTTGCTGGCCCCTCATTCGGTGCATATATGTTTAGGAGAGTGAATTCTTCCTGCTCTACGTACCCCTTGATTAATATAAAATGTCCGTCTTTGTCCCTTACAACCTTCCTGAGTATAAAGTTTGCATTATCTGATATTAGTATGGCCACTCCAGCTTTTTTATGGGTGTTGTTTGCTTGGATAACTTTTCTCCAGCCTTTTATTTTTATTTTTTTTTTTTTTTGGTTTTTGGGCCACACCCGTTTGACGCTCAGGGGTTACTCCTGGCTATTTGCTCAGAAATCGCCCCTGGCTTGGGGGAACCATATGGGACGCCGGGGGATCGAACCGCGGTCCTTCCTTGGCTAGCGCTTGCAAGGCAGACACCTTACCTCCAGCGCCACCTACCCGGCCCCCAGCCTTTTATTTTGAGTCTATGTTTGTTCTGACTATTCAGGTGCGTTTCTTGTAGGCAGCAGAAGGTTGGATTGAGTTTTTTGATCCATTTAGCCACTCTGTGTCTCTTAACTGGTGCATTTAGTCCATTGACGTTGAGAGAAAGAATTGTCCTGGGATTTAACGCCATCTTTATTTCAAAATTTGGTGTGTCTTTTGGGTAGTCTTGTCTTAGATTAGGTCTTTCAGTTTTTCTCTTAAGACTGGTTTTGTGTCCGTGAAGTTTCTGAGCTGTTTTTTGTCTATGAAACCATGTATTCTTCCATCAAACCGGAAAGTGAGTTTTGCTGGGTATAGTATTCTGGGTGAAGCATTCATTTCATTCAGTCTTGTCACAATATCCCACCACTGCTTTCTGGCATTGAGCGTTTCTGGTGACAGGTCTGCTGTAAATCTCAGGGAAGCTTGCTTGAACATGATTTCCCCTTTTGATCTTGCTGTTTTCAGAATTCTGTCTCTATCTGTGGGATTTGTCATTGTGACTAGGATGTGTCTTGGGGTGGTTTTTCTGGGGTCTCTTTTGGTTGGTACTCTTCGGGCATGCAGGATTTGATCACATATATTCTTTAGCTCTGGAAGTTTCTCTTTAATGATGTTCTTGACCATTGATTCTTCCTGGAAATTTTCTTCCTGGGTCTCTGGGACTCCAATGATTCTTAAGTTGTTTCTGTTGATCTTATCATAGACTTCTATTTTCGTCTGTTCCCATTCTTTGACTAATTTTTCCATTGTCTGCTCATTTGCTTTAAGTTTTTTGTCCAATCTCTCCTGCTGTATGGAATTGTTATGTATCTCATCTTCCACAGCACCAAGTCTATTCTCAGCTTCTGATACCCTGTCCCAGAGCTTATCCATTTTGTCATTCACTTCGTTTACTGACTTTTTCAGTCCTGTTAGTTGACATGTTATTTCAGTTTGGAGTTTTGTCATTTCTGCCTTCATATTTTCTTGGTTCTTATTAGTGTTCTGTTCAACTCGATCCATGGTTTCTTGGAGTCTGTTGAGCACCTTCCATATTGCTAGTCTAAAGTCCTTATCTGAGAGGTTGATTAGTTGTTCAGTCATTATCTGTTCCTCAGAATTGTCATCTTCATTCTCTATGTCTGATGCTGGCCTGCGTTGTTTCCCCATTGTCACACTTGTATTGTGGGTTTTTCTACGTGTTGTAGTGGTATTCATTGTCTATATGATGTAGGCAGCACACTCCTCTGGTTCCTCCCTTTCTGGATGGGCTGACTTGCCTCTAAGGGAGGGGAGTCCTCCGTGGATGAAGCCTCACACTGGGTCAAATCTTAGGCCCGAGCATGCAACAGAGAAGACAGTCCAGAGAGAAATGTTTGCTTCTGTGATATAGCGCCGTTCTTAGTGTGATTTTTCCTTCTTGTTGTAATGGAGTTCTTTCCTTAGAAAGAGTGCACGGCCGCGTAGCGAAGCGGAGCGGCCGTGCTCCTCTGAGCCTCTTTTTGCCCCACTCGCAAGAGTTTCACGCAAGAGGACAGTAGACAGACATAGACAGGTCACACTCACAGTCTTTCACAGCTGAGCCCCACTGGGCCGGTGTACTTTCGCGGATTTTCCCCGCCTGGTGTCACACAGGGAGCCAACTTTTGCAAAGGTTAGCCGGTTTTTATGCTCTGAAGTCCCTCCCTGAAAATGGCGTCTGGGCGAGCGAGGTTTCTGGAGGCTCTTTTTGCCCCACTCACAAGAGTTTCACGCAAGAGGACAGTAGACAGACATAGACAGGTCACACTCACAGTCTTTCACAGCTGAGCCCCACTGGGCCGGTGTACTTTCGCGGATTTTCCCCGCCTGGTGTCACACACAGGGAGCCAGAGTTCTTCTTGATATTGACTCTAGAGGCAACTTCAATGATTCAATGATATTATTCAAGGTAACAAATTCAAAGAATAAACAAATGGTATTATTTAAAATCAAAAAGCTTTTGCCTTTAAAAAAAATGGCCAATGAGAAGATACTTGTCCACTGTTCCGCTGATGAAGTTAAGATGGAAATTACATAACTGTACTTTTAAAACTAAAGAAACAAAACTATCAACTCTGTCAGAAAATTCAGGTGAAGAGATGAGTGAAAGTTTCTTAAAGAAGTCAGAGACTAATAAATCTATAAAAATTATATGTACCACTTATCAGGAAAATGCAAAACTAAACAACGAGATGCCACCTTGCACTAACTAGACTGATATACATTAAAAAGGAACAAAACAATCAGTCTTGGCATGGAGAAGGTGACAAAGGAATGCTCATCCACTGCTGGTTGGGAATATAGACTGGTAATAGAAAATAATAAAAACTGGTGTTGGAACAATATAGACTGGTACTGAAAAATAATATGGGTATGCCTTAAAAAAACTGAGAATCAGATATCCATACCATCCAGCAATTCAATTTCTAAGCATCTATCTCCAGCATCTAAATCAGACAGATATTTTGTTCATTGAAGTACTACTCATGATTGGATAAAAATTATTGTATATATACATAGTGCTAAACTACTTGGCTGTAAGATAAGGCAAATTCATTCACTATGACTGTACCTTACTAGAATTGGAGAATATCATAATGCATGTAGTTAGCAAGGAGAAAGACAGATACAGAATGATGACTCTTATGCATGATATATAAAAAAGTATAGTAGGTGAATAATAAAGACCAAAGGTAAAAGAATCTAGAAACTGGTTTACAGAACTAAACATGGCAATAAGATGTGAGAGATTGGGAGCTATGAAAAAGGTTACAAAAAAGGAGAGAGGTGCTAGTCTGGTGGGGGTGTGTTGTTGGAGAGTTGTATCCATGAAACCACTTAATTCTACACTGTGGTAATTAATATTAAAATATAAATTTAATACAAGAAAAAGTCATGTACAAAATATTCTGTGTAAATGTGTTTTCCTTTGGAACCTGAGATTTATTTACATATTAACCATGCAAATATCAAGGGTACACTGTTTTGGTATTATAAGTCTCTAGACTTTGCATACTATTTTTGCTTTGGTGTCACACTGAAGTTGCTTATGAGGTACTTCTATCTCTGTGCTCTGGTATTGCTTTTTGCAGTGTTGGGCAACCATGTGTGCCAAGAATAAAACCTAGGCTTTCCAGGAATAAACTATGCATTTATTCTTTTAAGTTGTCTTCCTAGCACTAGACACTTTTCTTAAGTTCTTTGTGTGACACCAATTTTATCTATAAAATAAGATGATTAAGTTTATTTGTCATTTTTGTCCTTGCCTCTGTAACATTGATGATTTATGTTAAGAAATGTAATTTATTTAGTTCAGTCATAAATAGCAAAGCAAAAACAAAAAGCTTTCTATCAATTTTGATTAGAGAAAGAGTATGAATGAAAAACACTGAAAAATGTCAATAGCTAGTGGTTATTGAAAAGGTGTATATCTAAAATTGATTTCTCTTATTCTGATTCCATTATTATCTGTGGAAGACTACCACATTGATATTTTAAGACAGTATTTCAACATGCCATATATAATACCCCTACTTGAGATGTTTCAATGCCTTTGTAATACCTTAGATCAAAATCAAATTCTGTTTATGTTTACATCAAAATATCATCTAATTTCCAGAGTCCAGTTTTATCCATCTTACTCTCCTCACATTGCTCTACTTTATTTAAGTTTACTGTATTCTTAGTCAATATAACAAGATTTTAGTGTGTGAGAGTCTGTATGAGAGTATTTGCTTTTCATTTTTTGATAGATAATAATCCTTATCTCCAGTCTTATTTTACCCAAGGAAAAAGAAATAGACTCCTTTATCTTAGGTCCTATTATTATCAGTATTACATAAATTTATATAAAATACAAAATAATTCATAGTCTCTCAGTAAATATAAATTGTTGATTGTTTAGCTATATAATTATGGGGGCAGTAAATGCATAGTAGAAGAAACAATAGACACTTTAAATTTCACTATTGGATAGGTATATCTAAATGTGTGGGTGAATCTATTTTAGTAGTCTTTTAAACAAACACATTGAGACAAGGAGGTTATTTTGAGTTGATAGTGTCAAACCTTGACTCTGACCACCCATTAGGTCTTCAGTAAAAAGGGAGAAGACACTGGAGAGGGATAAAACAGTTTTGAATATAAAATTTCTGGAGAGATGAATGGAGGACCACAAGATTGATCCTTCTAGGGGCAAGAGAAAAGAGAATAGGCTGCTGTAGGTCTTTGGCAGCAAGAAGTTTACATAGATCAGTTTACACTATTGGATTAATACTGTTTAGTTAAAAATAGTGTAAATAAGATGAAAATAAGCCATCTGGTTGGTATATTGGTGTAAATGATGATCAGTAAATAACTGGGAGAAATGTACCAAATAAAAATGATTTTTTAAGATTAAAAGTTGTTACTTAACCTTTAAAGAAATCTACTGGATTTCAACTGTATGAACAAACATACAAAAAAGGTTAAATATGTTTGAAAAGTAGACTTCTTCATGACCAGCTTTGTTGTCTGTTCTGAATTTACTTGAAGTTAGGCTCAGATGAAAATACTTCAGGACTACCAACTGTAGTGACTGAGTATATGCCAACAGTTTATTGTTGCAATTAATTAAAGTTTACAGCACAGTTAATCTGGCAACATCTACATTTTTAGTAGTATGGATAATTGTTATTGTGCCTGGAAACTTTTGCTAATAAATGGTAACCAAATCACATAAATACATGTAATTTGTATTTCTCTTCACAGTTATAATGAGCCTTTACAGATTTCCTCCTCTTTGTTAGGGTTCCAATAACCTAGAAACAAAGCCAATGTTAACAATTTTCTGACTCCCAATTAATCCTCCACACACATGCACACACACGTACACTGTAAAAAATTAAAACAACATAGGTCCTATTTATTATTAAAGATTTTCCAGAGCCTACTGTCCACCCTTTGCACCTGCCTTTAAAATTTATTTCTTTAATTTAATTTTACTTTTCTTTTAAAGAACATGTACCACACAGTTGACATAGCTGATCATAATAAAATTGTTTTCAGGTAAGTTGGAAAGAAAAGGAAAGAAAAAGAATGAAGAGAAACAAGCAAATTTGTCATTAGCAAGTTTGTTACAAGGTTTAGTAAGTTCTTGTTGCTAGTTGACCATTATGTCACTTCATTTGCTTCTGAATATTAGGTGACTTCAGATACACTGGTGTCAAATGTGTATTCCTATGGTGATGACATTATTAAACAAAAATAGAGGTGGCCAGGAATTTCAAGAACTATTTTGGGGAATGTTACCTTTATGGATGTGTTACATTTATTTTGAAAACACAGGGACTCAATGGAGATGGCCAGGTTCAGCTATGGTGACTGCATCATTGATCATGGTTTCAGCTGCAAGGGCTTCCAGAAGTATGAAAAGGCAGGGGAAATGGTACCCACATTCACTCCAAATATATCCTTGTGATATCAGTCTAAATATCAGAATACCTGGAATATTGGTCAGACCGGTATCTCTGAAAGAGCCATAGAGAAATGGTGAAGCAAGGCCATTGAGAAAGCAGCAATTGCAGTTGATAGGTGCTACAGCAAGATGACTATGGAGAGTGGGGAGACAAAACAAAATAATCTTCTCCTGAGATTTATTGCTTTCAACTCTGTGGCTGGTGTACCCATCTTTTATGGTTTGGTATATATCTCTTTTGAGAACAGAGTAAATCTTTGGAGCTAGCTGAGAGCAGATATGGTGACTTTAAAGTACTGTGATTTACAGTTAGTCATTGTTGAGTTTTAGACATACAATGTTTCAGCATCAATCCCATCACCAGTTTCAACCTCCCTCCACAAAGGGTCTATCCCATACCAGCACCTCCTAGCCTGATATTTTAACAGTCATCTTTTTAAGTTTGGTTGTTAAAGTTTGATTTTAATTACACTGCTTAGGTGCTACAGGGCAGAGAAGGTATCCAGCACCACTCCACAGGTTACATAGGAGGGCAGGAGACCCCGGGGCAAAACCCAACCTCCACATCGTCACTGACATTACTCCACAATGGCACGACTATGCAATGGAGATATCCGGCGCCATGACACATGTGAAAGAGTAGAATAGGAGATTTGAGGGCAGTGCTCAACATCCACAGAGTCTCCACCATCATCCGCTGCAGGGCAGAGGGGGTCTCTGGCCGACACAGACCATTTTAAAAAAACACCCTGAAATTATAGCACCCTTATCCATTCTATTCAAAAATTAATGGGGAAAATAAGAAAGGCATCAATAGCTAGATATATGGAAAGAAAATATAATAAATTTTCAAGTCTCCTAAAATGCATGAAGTTAATAGATGAGGACCAAAAAAAAAAAAAAAAAAAAAAAAAAACAAAAACAAAAAACAAAAAACAAAACAAAACAAAAATCCCCAGCAATTAATGTCTTAGCAATGAAATTCAAAGAATCACTAACCTAAGAAATGAAGAAATCCATAGATGGGCGATTTATCCAACTCAAAGAAGAGCTCTATCAGAAGATAAAAGAGTCCATACAAACAGAAGTAAGGGAACTAAAAACCATGCTATTAAGCCACAGTAGCAGAATTACGAACATAAAGAATCATATAGCTGAACTTGAAGAAAATTACAAGCCAGAAACAACAAAAAAGTCAACGAAGAAAAGAGACAAAACATTAAAAGAAAATGTAAGTTTCTAAAACAAAGACAAAAGAAATAATCTACAAAATTCTTAGAATTCCAGAAGGTGAGAAAATAGGGAAAGGAGAAGAAGTAGTAAAATAACAGCAGAAAAATTTCCCACCCTCTGGAAAGAGACACTGTACAAACCCAAGAGGTAAAATGTACTAAATAAAATAGATCCTAAAAGACCAATACCAAGAATTTAGTAATCCAAATAAAAAAAATTAAATTCTTTAAAGCAATAAGGAAGGAAAAAAATCCTCAAATACAAAGGAAGGAATATAAGAATCAAACCAGGCTGTCTTTCCTGAATTCTTGAAGCTCTCCTCAGAGGCCTGGGAAGCGAACCCCCAAAAAACTGCATTCTGAAGCTGCCCAGCGAGCGAGTGAGTGAGTGAGAACTGGCTGGCTGCGGGTTGCCAGGCAGAGTGCTGATCTCGCTACCTGTGGAGACTCCGCCCTGCTGTGCTTATTCTGATGACCCTAAGAACCTGAAGGAAACTCTTTCCTGTGCTTCTCTGTCTTTCCTAAATTCTTGAAGCTATCCTCAGAGGCCTGAGAAGTGAACACCCAAAAACTGTAACCTAGAGGCCCCAGAAGAGCATGCCCGCTCTGCTTCGCTTAGCGGCCACACGCTCTTTCTAACCAATGAACTCCACCACAATACGCAGAAAAAAAATCATACTACAAGCTTGACAATGGGGAAACCTTGCAGGCAAACACCATGCAAAGAGAATGGAGGCGATAGCTTGAATGACCCAAAAAATTCTAACTATTTGATTAACCTCTCGGATAATGAGCTTAGAATATAAATATGGAAGATGTTTGTTGAACTCAAAGAAAGCATAGATTGATCTGAACAGAATACAAAGACAAAAATCAGAAAACTCCAAACTAAAATAACACATATGAAAAACATGGTAGCTCAACTGAAAAACTCAGAGGATAGCCTCTCCAGCAGGTTAACAGCAACTGAGGACAGAATCAACGTGCTGGAAGATGAGATGCAGAAAAATTTAACACAGCAGGAGAAATTGGAAAAGAACCTTAAGACAAGTGATCAGGCAATGGAATAAGTACTCAAGGAATGTGAACAGCTAAAAATAGAAGTCTTTGATAAACTCAACAGGAACAACATAAGAATCATTGGAGTCCCAAAGACCCAGGTAGGAGATCCCCAGGAAGAATAAACTGTCAAAGATATCCCAGAGTTAAAGACTACATGCAATCAAATTCTGCATGCCCGAAGAGTACCAGCTAAAAGAGACCCAAAGAAAAATACCCCAAGACACAGATTTTCTTGTGGTGTCTGGGTTCCCAGGCACCTTTTCATCACACACCCTGACCTTCCTGAGATTGGCAAAAGATTTGTGGCAGGGAGGTCTTGGAAGAGTTCTTGCATTGGGGTGCATTGGGGATACTTTTAGAGCTAAGTCTGGTTTAAATAACAGTCCACATTAAGGGGATTTGGTAGGGAGGGCCGTGGAGCATGAGTCAGCAGGGGAGTTGGTTGCCTTTTCTTGCAGGGGACGAGGTGTGGGTTTGACTGGGTGTCCCTTTGCTTAGGTGCTGGGTACTGGTTTGTTGGGATAGGAGGTCATTCTTGATGCCTAATGGATTAAGAACTGAGGGTGAAGAGTTTGGTCTGGATGGGATTGAGGGGTGAAGGAATAGTCAGATTTCCAAAGGGGGGAAAGGTGAAAATATATGGAAGGGGCTGGAAAGAAAAAAAGAGAAAATACATTAAAAAGAAAAGGAGAAAAAAGAAAGTAGTGAGAAGAGAGGAGATAATAGCAAGGAAATGCTAGTTTGCTTGAATGTGTTCGATGAATGGGAACTGTAAGGCTGTAGGTCACAGTTGCTGCTTCGGTGGTCTGACTGGTCAGGTGCTTCAAATTCTAAAGGAAGGCATATCCTAGAGATAAAGTGTATGTTAAAGAGTTTTCTCTGGACATTCTCATAATGCAAGCTGGGTATGGTTTCTTTTTTTTTTTTTTTAAATTTTTTTTTTATTTAAACACCTTGATTACATACATGATTGTGTTTGGGTTTCAGTCATAAAAGGAACACCACCCATCACCAGTGCAACATTCCCATCACCCAAGTCCCAAATCACCCTCCTCCCCACCCAACCCCCGCCTGTACCCTAAACAGGCTCTACATTTCCCTCATACATTCTCAATATTAGGACAGTTCAAAATGTAGTTATTTCTCTAACTAAACTCATCACTCTTTGTGGTGAGCTTCCTGAGGTGAGCTGGAACTTCCAGCTCTTTTCTCTTTTGTGTCTGAAAATTATTATTACAAGGGTGTCTTTCATTTTTCTTAAAACCCATAGATGAGTGAGACCATTCTGCGTTTTTCTCTCTCTCTCTGACTTATTTCACTCAGCATAATAGATTCCATGTACATCCATGTATAGGAAAATTTCATGACTTCATCTCTCCTGACAGCTGCATAATATTCCATTGTGTATATGTACCACAGTTTCTTTAGCCATTCATCTGTTGAAGGGCATCTTGGTTGTTTCCAGAGTCTTGCTATGGTAAATAGAGCTGCAATGAATATAGGTGTAAGGAAGGGGTTTTTGTATTGTATTTTTGTGTTCCTAGGGTATATTCCTAGGAGTGGTATAGCTGGATCGTATGGGAGCTCGATTTCCAGTTTTTGGAGGAATCTCCATATCGCTTTCCATAAAGGTTGAACTAGACAGCATTCCCACCAGCAGTGGATAAGAGTTCCTTTCTCTCCACATCCCCGCCAACACTGTTTATTCTCATTCTTTGTGATGTGTGCCATTCTCTGGGGTGTGAGGTGGTATCTCATCGTTGTTTTGATTTGCATCTCCCTGATGATTAGTGATGTGGAACATTTTTTCATGTGTCTTTTGGCCATGCGTATTTCTTCTTTGTCAAAGTGTCTGTTCATTTCTTCTCCCCATTTTTTGATGGGGTTAGATGTTTTTTTCTTGTAAAGTTCTGTCAGTGCCTTGTATATTTTGGAGATTAGCCCCTTATCTGATGGGTATTGGGTGAATAGTTTCTCCCACTCAGTGGGTGGCTCTTGTATCCTGGGCACTATTTCCTTTGAGGTGCAGAAGCTTCTCAGCTTAATATATTCCCATCTGTTAATCTCTGCTTTCACTTGCTTGGAGAGTGCAGTTTCCTCCTTGAAGATGCCTGTAATGTCCTGTAGTGTTTTGCCTATGTGCTGTTCTATATATCTTATGGTTTTGGGGCTGATATCGAGGTCTTTAATCCATTTGGATTTTACCTTTGTACATGATGTTAGCTGGGGGTCTAAGTTTAATTTTTTGCAAGTGGCTATCCAATTGTGCCAACACCACTTGTTGAAGAGGCTTTCCCTGCTCCATTTAGGATTTCCTGCTCCTTTATCAAAAATTAGATGGTTGTATCTCTGGGGAACATTTTCTGAGTATTCAAGCCTATTCCACTGATCTGAGGACCTATCCTTATTCCAATACCATGCTGTTTTGATAACTGTTGCTTTGTAGTACAGTTTAAAGTTGGGAAAAGTAATTCCTCCCATATTCTTTTTCCCAATGATTGCTTTAGCTATTCGAGGGTGTTTATTGTTCCAAATGAATTTCAAAAGTGTCTGATCCACTTCTTTGAAGAATGTCATGGGTATCTTTAGAGGGATGGCATTAAATCTGTATAATGCCTTGGGGAGTATTGACATTTTGATGATGTTAATCCTGCCAATCCATGAGCAGGGTATGTGTTTCCATTTCCGTGTGTCCTCTCTTATTTCTTGGAGCAGAGTTTTATAGTTTTCTTTGTATAGGTCCTTCACATATTTAGTCAAGTTGATTCCAAGATATTTGAGTTTGTGTGGTACTATTGTGAATGGGGTTGTTTTCTTAATGTCCATTTCTTCTTTATTACTGTTGGTGTATAGAAAGGCCATTGATTTTTGTGTGTTAATTTTGTAGCCTGCCACCTTGCTATATGAGTCTATTGTTTCTAGAAGCTTTTTGATAGAGTCTTTAGGGTTTTCTAAGTAGAGTATCATGTCATCTGCAAACAGTGAGAGCTTGACTTCTTCCTTTCCTATCTGGATTCCCTTGATATCCTTTTCTTGCCTAATCGCTATAGCAAGTACTTCCAGTGCTATGTTGAATAGGAGTGGTGAGAGAGGACAGCCTTGTCTTGTGCCAGAATTTAGAGGGAAGGCTTTCAGTTTTTCTCCATTGAGGATAATATTTGCCACTGGCTTGTGGTAGATGGCCTTCACTATATTGAGAAAGGTTCCCTCCATTCCCATCTTGCTGAGAGTTTTGATCAAGAATGGGTGTTGGACCTTATCAAATGCTTTCTCTGCATCTATTGATATGATCATGTGGTTTTTATTTTTCTTGTTATTGATGTTGTGTATTATGTTGATAGATTTACGGATGTTAAACCAGCCTTGCATTCCTGGGATGAAACCTACTTGATCGTAGTGGATGATCTTCTTAATGAGGCATTGAATCCTATTTGCCAGGATTTTGTTGAGGATCTTTGCATCTGCATTCATCAGTGATATTGGTCTGTAATTTTCTTTTTTGGTAGCATCTCTGTCTGGTTTAGGTATCAAGGTGATGTTGGCTTCATAAAAGCTATTTGGAAGTGTTTCTGTTTGTTCAATTTCATGAAAGAGTCTTGCCAAGATTGGCAGTAGTTCCTCTTGGAAAGTTTGATAGAATTCATTAGTGAATCCATCTGGACCTGGGCTTTTGTTTTTCGGCAGACATTTGATTACTGTTTTAATTTCATCAATGGTGATGGGGGTGTTTAGATATGCTACATCCTCTTCCTTCAACCGTGGAAGATTATAAGAGTCCAAGAATTTATCCATTTCTTCCAGGTTCTCATTTTTAGTGGCGTAGAGTTTTTCAAAGTAGTTTCTGATTACCCTTTGAATCTCTGTCATATCAGTAGTGATCTCTCCTTTTTCATTCCTGATACGAGTTATCAAGTTTCTCTCTCTCTCTTTCTTTGTTAGGTTTGCCAGTGGTCTATCAATCTTGTTTATTTTTTCAAAGAACCAACTTCTGCTTTCGTTGATCTTTCGGATTGTTTTTTGAGTTTCCACTTCGTTGATTTCTGCTCTCAGCTTTGTTATTTCCTTCTGTCTTCCTGTTCTTGGGTCCTTTTGTTGAGCATTTTCTAGTTCTATTAGCTGTGTCATTAAGCTACTCAGGTAAGCTCCTTCTTCCTTCCTGATGTGTGCTTGCAAAGCTATAAATTTTCCTCTCAGTACTGCTTTTGCTGTGTCCCATAAGTTCTGAGAGTTTGTGTCTTTATTGTCATTTGTTTCCAGGAACCTTTTTATTTCCTCCTTGATTTCATCTCGGACCCACTGGTTATTGAGCATGAGGCTGTTTAACTTCCAGGTGTTAAAGTGTTTCTTCTGAGTCCCTTTGGAGTTCACAAATAATTTCAGAGCCTTGTGGTCAGCGAAGGTAGTCTGCAAAATTTCTATCCTCTTGATCTTATGGAGGTATGTTTTATGTGCCAGCATGTAGTCTATCCTGGAGAATGTCCCATGTACATTGGAGAAGAATGTGTATCCAGGTTTCTGGGGATGGAGTGTCCTATATATATCCACTAGGCCTCTTTCTTCCATTTCTCTCCTCAGGTCTAGTATATTCTTGTTGGGTTTCAGTCTGGTTGACCTGTCCAGTGTTGACAAAGCCGTGTTTAGGTCCCCCACAATTATTGTGTTGTTGTTGATATTATTTTTCAGATTTGTCAGCAGTTGTATTAAATATTTTGCTGGCCCCTCATTCGGTGCATATATGTTTAGGAGAGTGAATTCTTCCTGCTCTACGTACCCCTTGATTAATATAAAATGTCCGTCTTTGTCCCTTACAACCTTCCTGAGTATAAAGTTTGCATTATCTGATATTAGTATGGCCACTCCAGCTTTTTTATGGGTGTTGTTTGCTTGGATAACTTTTCTCCAGCCTTTTATTTTGAGTCTATGTTTGTTCTGACTATTCAGGTGCGTTTCTTGTAGGCAGCAGAAGGTTGGATTGAGTTTTTTGATCCATTTAGCCACTCTGTGTCTCTTAACTGGTGCATTTAGTCCATTGACGTTGAGAGAAAGAATTGTCCTGGGATTTAACGCCATCTTTATTTCAAAATTTGGTGTGTCTTTTGGGTAGTCTTGTCTTAGATTAGGTCTTTCAGTTTTTCTCTTAAGACTGGTTTTGTGTCTGTGAAGTTTCTGAGCTGTTTTTTGTCTGTGAAACCATGTATTCTTCCATCAAACCGGAAAGTGAGTTTTGCTGGGTATAGTATTCTGGGTGAAGCATTCATTTCATTCAGTCTTGTCACAATATCCCACCACTGCTTTCTGGCATTGAGCGTTTCTGGTGACAGGTCTGCTGTAAATCTCAGGGAAGCTTGCTTGAACATGATTTCCCCTTTTGATCTTGCTGTTTTCAGAATTCTGTCTCTATCTGTGGGATTTGTCATTGTGACTAGGATGTGTCTTGGGGTGGTTTTTCTGGGGTCTCTTTTGGTTGGTACTCTTCGGGCATGCAGGATTTGATCACATATATTCTTTAGCTCTGGAAGTTTCTCTTTAATGATGTTCTTGACCATTGATTCTTCCTGGAAATTTTCTTCCTGGGTCTCTGGGACTCCAATGATTCTTAAGTTGTTTCTGTTGATCTTATCATAGACTTCTATTTTCGTCTGTTCCCATTCTTTGACTAATTTTTCCATTGTCTGCTCATTTGCTTTAAGTTTTTTGTCCAATCTCTCCTGCTGTATGGAATTGTTATGTATCTCATCTTCCACAGCACCAAGTCTATTCTCAGCTTCTGATACCCTGTCCCAGAGCTTATCCATTTTGTCATTCACTTCGTTTACTGAGTTTTTCAGGCCTGTTAGTTGACATGTTATTTCAGTTTGGAGTTTTGTCTTTTCTGCCTTCATATTTTCTTGGTTCTTATTAGTGTTCTGTTCAACTCGATCCATGGTTTCTTGGAGTCTGTTGAGCACCTTCCATATTGCTAGTCTAAAGTCCTTATCTGAGAGGTTGATTAGTTGTTCAGTCATTATCTGGTCCTCAGAATTGTCATCTTCATTCTCTATGTCTGATGCTGGCCTGCGCTGTTTCCCCATTGTCACATTTGTATTGTGGGTTTTTCTACGTGTTGTAGTGGTATTCATTGTCTATATGATGTAGGCAGCACACTCCTCTGGCTCCTCCCTTTCTGGATGGGCTGACTTGCCTCTAAGGGAGGGGAGTCCTCCGTGGATGAAGCCTCACACTGGGTCAAATCTTAGGCCCGAGCATGTAACAGAGAAGACAGTCCAGAGAGAAATGTTTGCTTCTGTGATATAGCGCCGTTCTTAGTGTGATTTTTCCTTCTTGTTGCAATGGAGTTCTTTCCTTAGAAAGAGTGCACGGCCGCGTAGCAAAGCGGAGCGGCCGTGCTCCTCTGAGCCTCTTTTTGCCCCACTCGCAAGAGTTTCACGCAAGAGGACAGTAGACAGACATAGACAGGTCACACTCACAGTCTTTCACAGCTGAGCCCCACTGGGCCGGTGTACTTTCGCGGATTTTCCCCGCCTGGTGTCACACACAGGGAGCCAGCTTTTGCAAAGGATAGCCGGTTTTTATGCTCTGAAGTCCCTCCCTGAAAATGGCGTCTGGGCGAGCGAGGTTTCTGGAGGCTCTTTTTGCCCCACTCGCAAGAGTTTCACGCAAGAGGACAGTAGACAGACATAGACAGGTCACACTCACAGTCTTTCACAGCTGAGCCCCACTGGGCCGGTGTACTTTCGCGGATTTTCCCCGCCTGGTGTCACACACAGGGAGCCAGCTTTTGCAAAGGATAGCCGGTTTTTATGCTCTGAAGTCCCTCCCTCGGGTATGGTTTCTTGTGTGACTGAGCCCCGAGATGCCATCTTAGTTTGTCCACCCTTTGCATCCAAGAACACCTGTGGACAGAAAAGCTGAGAGGTTATTTTCAATATAGTAAAATGAAGGCATTAAAACATATTGTTATGAGATGTTTTTATTGGAGTCAGAGATTTCCCATGGTATTCTTTACCTGTGATCCTGTATAAGATCCCTAAGGATATTATGGGCCTTTGTAGTAGAAGGCTGATTACATACCTGTTCTCTCTATGCTGCTGTTTCTCCTGTTGCTGGTTTCTTTGTGGTATAATGTGTAGTCAAGAATTTGACTTTCATGTATTTTCGGCACTGCTCCCCGGTGTATGTTGACTGTTACAGTGTTTGGAGTTTTTAACCTGTTAAACCCTGTTATTTGATTTTTGAGTATTAGTTGTATATAAGGTTATGTTCTAGGTGCTTCAGAATAGTGCTATTATTCTGTGTTTATGTTTCGTCTTCTGACTTACTTCGTTTAACATAATATATTCTAGGTCCATTCACGTTGCTTCAAAGTCTGTGATTGTACCATTTCTGACTGCCATGTAATATCCCATTGTGTATAAATACCACATCTTAATGATCCATTCATCTGCTGTTAGACATTGAGGTTGGTTCTAAGACTTGGCTATTATACTGAGTGCTGTGATAAATAGTGGGGTGCGCATGTACTTTGCAATGAATGTCCTTCCAACTAGGGGTAGATACCTAGGAGAGCAATTGCTGGGTCAAATGGCAGCTCAATTTTGAGTTCTTTGAGCATTCTCCAGACTGTTCTCCATCTGTGTTGGACTACGGGGTATTCCCACCAGCAGTGGATGAGAGTGCCTTTTATGCCACATCTCAGCCAACAGAGATTGTTCCCATTCTTTTTGATGTGAGCCATCCTCACTGGTGTAAGGTGATATCTCATTATTGATTTGGATCTCCCTGATTATGAGTGAAGGTGAGCATGTTTTCATGTGGTTGTTGGCCAACCTTCTGTCTTCCTCAGAGAGTGTCTATTCATTTCATCTCCCCAGTTTTTATGGCTTTATTTGGTTTTGGGGGGCTCAGCTTTCTGAGTGCTTTGTATGTTCTAGATATCAGCCCTTTATCTGATGTGTTGAGTGTAAAGATTTTTTCCCCATTCTGTTAACTGTCTTCTTATGTTAAGTACGGTTTCTTTTGCCATGCAGAAGCTTTTTAGTTTGATGTAGTCCCATTTGTTTATGTTTGATGCTAAAGTTTTTGCCATTGGTGCTCCATCCTCAAAGACATTTTTTTATATAGGTTTTCGAGTGTTCTACCTATTTTATTCTTAATAAACTTTATAGATTCAGGTCTGATTTCAAGGTCCTTGATCCATTTAGAGTTGACTTTTGTATAAGAAGTGATGTATTGGTCAATTTTCACTTTCATAATGTGGTTTTCCAGTTGTACTAACACCATTTGTTGAATAGACTTTCTTTGTTCCATTTCAAGTTCTTGCCTCTTTTGTTAAATATTAGTTGACTGCATAATTGGGGGTTTATTTATGGGAATTCTGTTCTGACCCACTGGTTTGTTCCAGTACCATGCTGTTTTGATCACTCTAGCTTTATAGTGTAGTTTCAAGTTAGGTAAGGATATGCCACCCAGCTTCTCGTTTTTTAGTATGTGTTTGGCTATTCTGGGTCTTTTGTGGTTCCAGATGAATTTTGTAATTGATTATTCTGATTCTTTAAAGAATGATGTCTGAATTTGAATAGGAATTGCTTTAAATCTATATAGTAGTTTGGGTAGGATAGTCATTTTGACTATGTTAATTCTACGTACCCATGAGCATGGGATGTTCTTCCATTTCTTTAGATCCTCTTCAATTTTTTTCTGAAGTGTTTTGAAGTTTCCCTGGTATAGGCACGTTGCTTCCCTTGTAAGGTTGATTCCTAGGTACCTGATATTTTTAATACTATTTTAAATGGATTTGTATTTTTAATCCCTCTCTCCTTGACTTCGTTATTTGTATATAGAAACGCTACTGTCTTTTATGTATTGACTTTGTATCCAGCCACTTTGCTGCATTGGTTAATTGTTTTTAGGAGTTTTACTGTGGATTATTTAGGGTTTTCAATGTATATCATCATATTGTCTGCAAATAGAGATAGTTTGAGTTCCTCTTTCCCAATTTGGATTTTTTTGATTGCCTTCTCTTGTCGGATTGCTATTGCTAGGACTTTTAAGGTTATATTAAATAAGAGAGGAGAGAGTGGACAGCTTAGCCTAGTTCCTGACCTTAGTGGAAATGCTTATAGTTTTTCACCATTAAGTATAATGTTGGCTGTGGGCTTTTCATAGATAGCTGTAACTATCTTGAGGAAGGTTCCTTTTAACCCTATTTTGCTTAGTGTCTTCAACATGAAGGGGTGTTGGATTTTGTCAAACGCCTTCTCTGCATCGATTGACATCATATGGTTTTTGTCTTTCTTGTTTTCGATGTGATGTATAATGTTGATTGATTTGCGTATGTTGAACCAACCTTTCATTCGTGGTATAAAACCCACTTGGTCATGATGTATGATCTTTTTGATGAAGTGCTAAATTCGGTTTGCTATGATTTTGTTGAATATCTTTGCATCTATGTTCATTAGTGAGATTGGTCTATAGTTTTCTTTATTGGTGGTATCTTTGCCATATTTGGGAATGAATGTGATATTAGCCTCATAAAAGGAGTTGGGGAGGATTCCTGTGTTTTCAATGATTTGGAAGAGCCTATGGAAAAGTGGTAGTAAGTCTTCTAAGAATGTCTGATAGAATTCACCTGTAAATTCATTGGGCCTGGACTTTTATTCTTAGGATGTTTCTTAATTACATCTTCAATTTCCTCTGAGGTGATTGGTCTTTTTAAGCTTTCTAGATCTTCCTTTTTCAGTCTTGGAAGATAGCATTTTTCCAGGAATTTGTCAATTTCTACTGGGTTCTCTAGCCTAACTGAGTATACTTGTTCATTATATGATCTCATGTTATACTGTATTTCTTGGGGTTCTGTTGTAATCTCTCACCTTTCATTTGTGTTCCTATGATTTCGTTGTATTTCCTCTTTTTTTTGGTGAGTTTTGCCAGTGATTTATCTATCTTGTTTATTTTTTCGAAAAACCAATTCCTGAACTCATTGATTTTTTGCATTGTTTTCCTACTTTCTATATTATTTATTTCTGCTCTGGTTTTTATTATTTCTTGACTTGTGGTTGTGGTTGGATTTCTCTGCTGCTGTTGTTCCAATTCCTTGAGGTGATCCTTTAAACCAGTGGTCCTCAAACTAAGGCCTGTGAGCCACATATTGTATTTGTATTTGTATTTGTTTTATTTCTTCATTGCAAAATAAGATATATGCAGTGTGCATAAGAATTCGTTCATAAGTTTTGTTTTTACTATAGTCAGACCCTCCAATGGTCTGAGGGACAGTGAACTGGCCCCCTGTTTAAAAAGTTTGAGGACCCCTGCTTTAAACTGTTGATTTTGTCATTTTTCTGATTCTTGATGTAGGCCTGTATTGTTATGAGTTTCCCCCAATTACTGCTTTTTCTGTGTCCCACAAATTTTGACAAGTTGTCTCTTCATCATTATTTGTCTCAAGGAATCTTTTTATTTCTCCTTGAGTTGCTCTTTGATCCAGCTGTTGTTGAGCAGCATGTTTTTTAATCTCCAGGTATTAGTTTTTCTCCATTACTTCTTCTTAAAGTCAATTTTGACCTCTGTTGCATAGTGATCTGATAGGTGCTTCTAATGATACTTACATTTGTGGTCTTATATAGGTCGGCATTGTATCCTAAGACATGGTCTATTCTGGAGAAGGTTCCATGTGGGCTTGAGAAGAATATGTATTCTTTCTGGGGATGGAGAGTCCTATATAAGTCTATTAGCCCTAGATCTTCTAATTTTTTATTTAGAGCTCTTATTTCTTTGCTATTTTTCTGTTTGGTGGATCTGTCCAGTGGTGATAGTGGAGTATTTAGGTCTCCTACTATTATCACATTTCCCTTTATGTGTTTCTCCAGGTTTGTGAGCAGTTGCCTCACATATTTTGCTGGCTCTACATTAGTTGCATAAATATTGACCAGGGTTAGTACTTCTTGAGTTAATGTTCCCCTGATCAGTAAGTAGTGACCCTTTTTGTCTCTGATCACTTTCTTGAGGTTGAATGCAATTTGGTATGGTATAAGAATGGCTGTCCCCGCTCTTTTTTGTTTTCCATTGGCCTGAATAATTATTTTCCATCCTTTTATTCTAAGCCTGTGCTTATCCTGTAGTTATAGGTGTGTTTCTTGCAACTAGCAGAAGTCCGGTTTACTTTTTCTAATCCAGTTCTCTACTATGTGTCTTTTAATGGGAGAGTTTAGACCGTTAACATTTAGGGAGATTATTGACAGAAATAACTGTTGTGCAGTTGTGTTGTGCAGGGTGGTTGTCGTTACAATTGGGGGCTTGGGTTGTGTAATTTGTCTCTGAATAGGTCATTTAGGATCGGCTTTGTTTGCGCAAATAATTCAAGTTCATTTTTGTTTGAGAATGTTTTTAGTCTGTCCTCCCATATGAATGGTAGTTTTGCTGGGAATTGGACCCTAGGTTGGAAATTTCTTTCATTCGGTCGTTTAAATATGTAATTACACTGTCTTCATACTTGAATTATTTCAAATGGAATATCTGGTTTGATTCTTATGTCCTTTCCTTTGTACTTGAGGGTTTTTTCCCCCTTATTGCTTTAAGGAGTTCATCTTTCTCTTTTTTTGTCATTTGGATTACTATTTGTCTTGGTGTTGGGTCTATTTTATTAGGGCCTCTCTTCACTTCCTGGATTTGCACTGAATTTTCTTTCCAGAGGGTGGGATAGTTATCTGCTATTATTTCCTTGGCTATTTGTTCTTCCCTTTTCCCTATTTCCTCCTCCTCTGGTATACTAACAACTCTTAGATCATTTCTTTTGTCCTTGTTCATTAGATACTGGACTTTTCCTTTCAGTTTTTTGCCTTTTATTTCTTTGTTGGATTCTTGGTCATTTTTTATTTGCAGTTTTCCTTTGAGTCATTCAATGTGCTTCTCCAACTGTGTGTTTCTGCTAGTAAGGCTTGTTACATTGTCTTTTAATTACTTCAATTAATTTTGTATGGAATCTCTCATATTTTTAACAGTTCCTCTTTAATATGGCTGATTTGTTCATCCATATATTTCTTGTACTCGGTGGCTAGTGTTTCCTTCATTACCTTTGTCAATTCTTGCATTTCCTTCCTCGTGGCTGCTTTTAGATTTCCTTCCCATGGATCTGTATGTTTTGGTGGACTTGCAAACTTGCTAGGGTTTGTCTCCATATCTCCAGATGCTAGGGTTCTCCTTGATTTACCCATATTTCTTTGCATTTTTTGGTGTGGCTTGAAGTGCAGTGCCTTCCAAATTCAGCCTGCTTTGGCCCCCTGTGGCTTGGGGATGGGTTCTCTCCCTGAACGTGGTTCTAGAGGTGTCTGTTGAGCTCGCTCGCTGAGGTTTGGCTCCTACTGTGCTCGAGCTATGTGGCCTGATCCATTGCTTTTCCCTTTTGTTGCCAGCTAGTGAAGTTCCTCTCCTGGCCACAAAGGTGGAGGTTTCTGTTGAGCCTAGCTCCTTCGTGCCTCCCTACCCTACCTGGAAGTCAGCCCTGCCACTTCCTTCAGTGGGTCTGGTCAATTCCCTTCTCCTTATTCCTGCCAGCATTGTAGTTCCACTCCTGGCCACAATGGTTGAGGGCATTGTTGAGCCTAGCTCTCTGTCTTCCTTCCCCTCTCTGGAAGTCAATGGAGCTCCGCCCCCTCCGCGCATTATCCAAAGAAATTCCCACAGCCAAACCCACCCTGTATCAGCTCTCAGCCCTTAGGGAGTCTCAGGTCCACTCTGGGGATCAGGGGGGTAGGCTTCTCTAGGTTAGCCAAATGTCCAGGTGGCAGGCCCAAGCTCACCCTATTTATTGAACCTAGCCCATCCCAGTGCGCAGAGTGGGTCAGGTGCAGGGTTCTCCTCACCCTGTCTGCACTCAGCTTGGGTTTTGGGTCCCTGGGGAGGGGCGCTCAGTGTGGTGGCAAAGTGCCTGTCTCAGGCACCCATGTGGAGAGTGGGGGAAGTGCCAGGGAAATGCACTCACCCCGTGTGCTCTCTGCTTGGGCTTGGGGTCCCTGGGGAAGAGCACATGGTGTGGCAGCGAGGTGCCTGTCTCAGGCACCCACGTGGAGAAAGGGGAAGTGCCGAAAATGCACTCACTCCATGTACTTTTTGCTCGGGCTTGGGGTCCTTGAGGGTGTCTGTCTCAGGCACCCACGTGGAGAGTAGGGAAGTGCCGGGGAAATGCACTCACCCCCTATGCTCTTCGCTTGGGCTTGGGGTCCCTGGGGAGGGGCATGCGATGTGGCGTCTCAGGCACCCACGTGGAGTGTGGGGAAGTGCTGGGAAAATGCACTCATCCCGTGTGCTCTCTGCTAGGGCTTGGGGTCTCTGGGGAGGGGCATGTGGTGTGGCAGCGATGTGCCTGTCTCAGGCACCCATGTGGAAAAATAACAGTCACTTTTGCAACAATCCTCAGAGACAATGAGAGGAGGGTTGGAACTTCCAGCTCACTTTAAGAAGCTCACCACAAAGAGTGGTGAGTGCAGTTATAGAAATAACTACACTGAGAACTACCATAACCATGTGAATGAATGAGGAAACTGGAAAGCATGTCTAGAGTACAGGTGGGGGTGGGGGGGATGGAGGGAGACTTGGGACATTGGTGGTGGGAATGTTGCACTGGTGAAGGAGGGTGTTCTTTACCTAACTGAAACCTAATCACAATCATATTTTTAATCAATATGTTTAAATAAAGATATTAATAAATGATAAAGAGCAAAAAACCCATTTTTCATTAATAAGACATATCATGCAAATAGTACCCAAGAAAATAAATAATATCACATGTTCAAAAAAAATTAAACCAGATTTCCTACTTGAAGCAGTTTAAGCAGGAAAACATTGAATTAATATTTAAACTACTGAATGAAAGAAACTTCCAACCTGGAGTCCAAATGAAAAACATTCTCATACAAAAAAAGAACTTGCACTTTTGCACTAACCAAACTAAATCTAATTAAACAACTGCAAGATGAATTACACAATCCATACACCAAATAGTAACAACAACTACCCTACACAATATAAAAAACACAAAAATCTTCTCTGTCAATAATGTCCTTAAATATCAATAGACTAAATTATCCATTAAAAGACAACAAAAAAAGAAAACAAAAACTGGATATCTGCTGCCTGCAAGAAATACACCTAAACAAAAAAAAACAACAAAACAAAACAGGATAAACAGAAGCTTAGAATAAAATAATGAAAATCAATTATTCAAGCCAATGGAAAACAAAAAAGCTGGGACAGCCATTGTTGTATCAGACCAAATTGCACTCAACCTCAAGAGAGTGTTTAGAGTCAAAGAGGATCACAACTTATAAAACAGGGGAACACTAAACTAAGAAGTTTTATCTCTGATCAATATTTATACACCAAAATAGAGCCAGCAAAATGTGTAGGATATCTGCTTGCAAACCTGGAGAAAATATGGAAGGAATTGTGATAGTAGTAGGAGACTTCAAAACACCACTATTACCTCTGGACAGAGCCTCCTTGCAGGAAAATAGCAAAGAGATAAGATCCCTAAATGAAAAACTAGAAGAACTAGGATTAATATACCTATACAGGACCTTACACCCCAGAAAGCAGAATACACATTCTTCTCAAGTGCACATGGAAACTTCTCTAGAATAGACTATGCCTTATGATATAAATCTAACTTGCACAAAGTCACAAACATAAGGATTTTAAGAAGCACCATATCAGATCACAATGCAACAGAAATTAAGATTGACTGTAAAAAAGATTTGGAGAAAATACAATACCTAAAGATTAAATAACGTGCTGCTCAACAACAGCTGGATCAAAGAGGAACTCAAGGAAGAAATAAAAAGATTCCTTAAGACAAACGATAATGAAAAGACAAATTGTCAAAATCTGTGGTACATGGCAAAAGCAGTCATTAGGGGGAAACTCACAACAATACAGGCCCATATTAGGAAAGAAGAAAATGACAAAACCAACAGCTTAAAGGGACACTGTAAGGATCTGGAATAACAGCAGCAAAGAATCCCAAACACAAGTAGGAACCAGGAAATGATAAAAATCAGAGCAGAAAACACACACACAACAGAGCAGAAGTAAACAACATAGAATCAATGAGTCCAGGAGCTTTTTATTTTTTTGTAAGAATATACAGGATAGACAAACAACTGGCAAGACTCACAAAGAAAGAAAGAAAAAATATCCAAGTAAATTGGATCACAAATGAAAGGGAAGAGATTACAACAGAACCCCAAGAAATCTAAGACATCCTGAAGACTTATTATGAACAAATGTACTCAGTTAAGTTAGAGAACCCAGAAGAAACTGATAGGTTTCTAGAAAAAAAATCATCTTCTGAGACTAAATAAGGAGAATGTAGAAAGCCTAAACAGGCCAATCTACATCTAAGGAAGCTGAAACAGTACTTAAGAAACTTCTCATGAATTGGTGGTGGGTATGTTGCACTGATGAAGGGGGGTGTTCTTTTTGTGACTAAAACCCAACTACCATCATGCTTGTAATCATGGTATTTAAATAAAGATAAAAAAGAAACTTTCCATAAACAAAAGTCTAGGACCGGATGGTTTTACATCTGAATTCTACCAAACACTCAGAGAAATAATACAACCATTGATCCTCAGGCTTTTTAAAAACATAAAAAAGGAACGCTCCCTAAATCCTTTTATGAGGCTAATATTATGCTCATTCCCAAAGCTGGCAAAGATGCCACCAAAGAAAAAAAAAAAACTACAGACCAATCTCACTAATTAACATGGATACAAAAACCCTCAACAAAATCTTAGCAAACTCAATCCAACATACATCAAAAAGATTATACACTATGACCAAATGGGTTTTATCTTACGGATACAAGAATGGTTCAACCTATGAAAATCAATCAACATCATACACCACATCAAAAATAAGAAAGACAAAAACCACATGATCATATCAATAAATGCAGAGAAGGCATTTGACCAAATCCAACACTGATTCATGATAAAAACACTCAGCAAAATAGGATTTTAATGAATATGCCTCAAAAAAGTCACAGCTAATCTAGAGAAATACCACAGCCAACATTATCCTTAATGGAAAAAAAAAAAAAGAAAAAGAAAAAAAAACCCAAAAACAAACAAACAAAAAAAAACACAAAAAAAGAAAAACAAAAAAACTGAAAGCATTTTCACTAGTGTCAGGTACTAGGCAAGTCTGTCTACTATCTCCGTTCTTATTCAACATAGTTTTAGAAGTACTAGCAATAACAATCAGACAAGAGAAGGAAATAAAAGGTATCCAACTAGAGAAAGAGAAAGTCAAAACTATCTCTTTTTGCAGATGCTATGATATACATCGAAAATCCTAAAGAGATTATATTAGAACTCCTAGAAACAATATAGCAAAGTGGCTACAAAGTCAATACACAGAAGATAGTAACATTCCTCAAATAAAGAAGCAGAGGAGAAAGAGATTAAGGAATTGATTCCATTTAAAATAGTATCTAAAAATATCAAGTACATAGAAATTAATCTAACCAGAGAAGTGAAAGACGTGTACTATAAAAACTTCAAACCACTTCAGAAAGAAATTGAAGAGGACCAGGAATTGGAAGAACATCCCATGCTCATGGGTAGAGTCATCTTCAAAATGACTATCTTACCTAAATTACTATTTAGATTCTATGCAATCCCTATCAAAATACAGATATCATTTTTTAAGGACTTAGAAAAATCAATTAGAAAGTTTGTATCAGGGGGCCGGGTAGGTGGCGCTGGAGGTAAGGTGTCTGCCTTGCAAGCGCTAGCCAAGGAAGGACCTCGGTTCGATCCCCCGGCGTCCCATATGGTCCACCCAAGCCAGGGGCGATTTCTGAGCACATAGCCAGGAGTAACCCCTGAGCGTCAAACGGGTGTGGCCCAAAAACCAAAAAAAAAAAAAAAAAAAAAGAAAGTTTGTATCAAATCACAAAAGACTTTGGTTTGAGGGACAAAGGGTGAAACACCATAACAATACATAAAGAACTGTCAAATAAAATATCCAGTGAGCATTCCAAAAACAAACAAACAAAACAAAAGGGTAAGCACCACATAAAAGCCATGGTATTGAGATAAAAAAATGTGGCAGAGCACATAAGAAAAGAAAAGAAGAAAATAAATAAATAAATAAATAAATATAAATGGAGACATCCACTTCAATAGCCAAACCACAACAATGAAATCAACAAAAAAAATTAGCTAAGTAAATAATAATAAGGACTCCGCCCATTTCTGGAGTATCTGATTCTTTTTTTCCTTTTTTTCTCCAGGTTATTACTTTTCGCTTCTTCAAACAAAACCGCATAACTTGAACTATCTAGCCCCGCCTCCCAATTGGGGGGGGATAAAGAAGATACCAAGACCAAATAGGTATAAGACCACTAAGTAGTAAGCTAGGCACAGAGGGGACCACTTATTCTAGCAGCCCCGGGGGTAAGGGAAGAGGTTATGGGAAGAAGGACAGGAACGGAGGTGGAGGGAGGACAATTCGGTGATGGGAATTCCTCTGGTTTTATGTTAATATGTACCTAAAATATTGTCAATGATATGCAAGCCACTATGATTAAAATAAAAATTATATTTAATAAAAAAATCAAAAAGACCCAGGTTAGCCAAATCCATACCGAAAAACAACAAACTGGATGGTATTACTTTACCTAACCTGAAGCTTTACTACAAAGCCATAGTGATCAAAACAGCATAGAACATAGACAGAATCTCTGAGCAATGGGTCAGAATAAAATATCCAGTGACATACCATCAAATATATGGTCAAATAATATTTGATAAAGGAGTAAGAATTTGAAATGGAACAAAGTGTTTTCAACAAATGGTGTTGGAACAACTGAATAAACACCTTTAAAAACTAAATATTGACCTTTATCTCACACCTTACACAAAAGTCAACTCAAAATGGATTAAAGACCTGAAATCATATGTAAAATAAAGTTCATTGAGGAAAAAATAGGCAGAACACTTCAGGACTTATACCTCAAAAATATTTTATATTATTCCTTTACTTTTTTCTTTATTTCCTTCTTTTTTTTCTTTTTCAATTCAACATTTGTTACTATTATATAATAAAGTTTATGCTGTCAGTTTATGTTTAGGAAAGGAACCTCGATGCACAAGACAAGGCAGATGATACTACATAGGGTAGACACCTCTTATAGTGCTCATTATAGACGCCATTAGCAAGAGCTATAGCATCGAACCTAAATAAATGAGATTGAATCAAACTAAAAAGTTTCTGTATGGTTAAAGAAACACTATTTAAAACTAGAAGACAGCTAACAGAATGGGAAAAATATTTGTACTCAACACATCAGATAAAGGTTGATATGTAGAATATACAAATCACTCAGAAAGGTTAGCTTCACAAAACCTAATAAAGCCATAGAAAAATGGGGAGAAGTAATGAATAGACACTTCTCTGAGGAAGAACAATGCATGGCAAATAGACACTTAAAAACGTGTTCACCATCACTCATCATCATTAGGGAAATCCAAATCAAGACAACAACAAGCTACCACCTGTGACGTAACACCAGTGAGGATAGCACACATCAAAAATAATGGGACCAGGGCCAGAGTGATGTAGGGCTCTTGCCTTGCATGCGGCTGACCCAGGATGGACATGGGTTCAGTCCCTGGAACTGCATATCGTCCCCCAAGATAGGATCAATTTCTGAGTGCATAGCCAGGAATAAACCCTGAGCATCACCGGATGTGGCCCAAAAACCAAACCAAACAAAACCAAAAATAATGGGACCAATCTGTTGTTGGGGATGTGGCAAAAAAGGAACTCCCATTCACTGCAGGTAGGAATCCTGCCTGGCCCAAACCTTATGGAAAACAGTGTGAAGGGTGTTCAGTAAATTCAAAATTAACTTGCCATATGACCCACCAATCACACTCCTTGGTATCTATCCCAAGATAGAAAGACATTTATCCAAAATATGTCTGTACACCACTATTCATTGCAGTACTAAGCACAATAGCCAAGAATTGAAATAAACCTAGATGTCCAACAACAGATGAGTGGATTATGAAGATATGATACTTATACACAATGGAATATTACATAACACTAAGAAATGATAGAGTCCTAGATTTTGCAGTAACATGGATGGAACTAGAAAACATTATGTTAAATAAAGTAAGCCAGAAGAAGGATAGCACTTATTTGAGATATCTAGAATATATACCATAAATACTGACAATACTCCTTGAAGAAACACAATGATCTAAATGGTAAAAAATCTAATATCATATACCAGGGTATAGCAAAAAAGCAACCAAATTAAGCAGAAGAGGGGAAACTCAAAGCCTCAACTATTTTTATACCATAAAGAAATAGGAAACAATGGAAACAGCGGTTTAGAGAGAACAGCTATTCAATCAACTTCTCACTTTAAAGGCCTACAATAATGTTCTAATATATTTATTCACAGAACTGAGTGCAGAATATAACTGAAAGCCAGAAACTCCCACTGCAGTGTTTACTATTAATATGTTTTAATGCCTTAATTTTATTAGGTTTAAAATCACTCTTTTGCTTTTGTTGTCCACAGCAGTTCTTGGAGATAAAGGGTGCTACCTAATTTTGCAATCTGGCACTTCATCATACTAGACACCATATACAGTGCTCATTATGACGAAGTCTTGATAAAATACTCCAATTTATCTAATTTACTTTGATTATGTCTTCTATTAAGACCCAAAGCTTATGATCATATGATCACTGAAATAGATAACTGCACACCACAGACTTACGTTACAGGTCTCATTTATAGAGTAAATTTATGCAAATTCCTATTATCCCTTTACTTTTTTCTTTATTTCCTTCTTTTTTTTCTTTTTCAATTCAACATTTGTTACTATTATATAATAAAGTTTATGCTGTCAGTTTATGTTTAGGAAAGGAACCTCGATGCACAAGACAAGGCAGATGATACTACATAGGGTAGACACCTCTTATAGTGCTCACTACCATATGGCTTAGTACTCTAGATATGAAAATTATGTTTATCTTAAAATGCTTCAGCAACAATCTAACCTTGAAAGCATCATTTAGCAAAATTCACCTCTGTCATTGATTAAGTGCCTAGAAATTGGAAAAACCTTTCTGCTCTGAGGTGCTGGCCCAATTTTTAAAAAACTTATCTTTGTTTTCTTTCTCACCTAATCTGTACTTTAGCTATTTATTTATCTTTTTTAGTTCAATTATATCTTAGGTGCTCAGACCCATCCTCTGAGGGTCAGGACTCCAACAACAACAACAACAACAACAACAACAACTTATAAATAGATCGCTAATGTCTGTCTATAAGTGGACATGAGTTTATATACAGTGGACTCTCCTATGTCTGCCCAATCTGTATCGTTTTTTTGTATGTTTTTTGGGGGGTTGGGTCACACCTGGTAGCACTCGGGGGTTATTCCTGGCTCTATACTCAAAATTGTTCCTGGCAGGCTTGGGGGACTACATGGGATGCCAGGATTTGAACCACTGACCTTCTGTATGCAAGGCAAATGCCTTACCTCTGTGCTATCTCTCCGGACCCCCAATCTATAATGTAAACAATCCATGCCTGTATTGGATATATCCCTTCACATATATTATTCCTCCCCATTCAAAACTCCTACTCTTGTTCCCCCCAATCCTGATCTATTATCCCTCCCTATTTAACCCTCTTTACCCTCAAATTTTAACTCATTCGGTACTGAGACCAACCGTTTGCCCCAAAAAGCCACCACCCAGTTCACAAAGAAAAAGAACACTCTTTCAGACTCACGTCTGGTGCCCTAGCAAGAAACTATCACCACTTCTGCTGTGGTCTTTTTTCCTCACAATCCCCCAAATGTGGATTGCTGCATGCCACTGATTCAGCTCCAGAAGGACCCCTAGTTCAAGGACACTATCTAATTGCTTACTGCTGCAGACAATTTCTCAAACTCAACAAGACCACTGGGTGGAATAAAAATATGCTCTGGACCTCACCTCCCCAAGAATATCTCAAAAGATTTAAAGGGGACATCTATATTTTCTGTGTATGTTTGTTACCTCAATAGTTATACCTCTTAGTCTGTTTATTTTCAAATTTAAAGGTAACCTCGTCCATCCATTTTTAACTTTTTAATTTTCTTTAAAACATTTTATTTTTTAAAATAATTTTTATTGTGACCAAAAGTGAATAACAATTCTTTTATATAGTGACAATCAGGGCCATTCCCTCCATCCATTTTCCCAGCATGTGTCCCATATCTCCCTCCTTTGCCCCCCGGAGAGCTAGTGTGTTGTATTACTGATCCTACCCTAATCAATAATTGTGCCTCATCCTAGGGTAGAGTAGACCTGGTGATAGTATATTAGATTATTGCTTACTTAGTATTCTACTCCCACCCTTGGGTGGTACCTGATTCTTGTCAATAAAAGCAAGGGTCTGAGGAAGGCTGGGAATCATTTCTTCAGTCTTATCCACTGAATAAAGCTGATATCTCTGGAACCTGATGGCCTGTGAGTTTTGGGGGAGGGGTTCGGGCCACACCCGTTTGATGCTCAGGGGCTACTCCTGGCTAAGCACTCAGAAATTGCCCCTGGCTTGGGGGAACCATATGGACACTGGGGAATCAAACTGCAGTCTTTCTTTGGCTAGCGTTTGCAAGGCAGACACCTTACCTCTAGTGCCACCTTGCTGGCCCCATGGCCTATGGGTTTTCTACCCACAGCTATCCTGAAACATCAGACCCGCCAGCTGAACAGGGTGGCAGATGAGTGGTCTGAGCAGGAGGAGAAAGACCTCATTCTCCATCATCATCCATCACCTTCCAGCACCATCCAGGGCTGCTTTAATCTACATAATGGTGCTCAAACTGTGATTTGAATCCTGGACCAAGGAATCATGGTGAGATTCTTGTTCTTATGTTTGATTTTGGCTCTTTTCAGCTGGAGTGAGCCCAAAACTTTGGGCTACGTGAAGCCATTTTTAAAGATGGAGGAGTCCACTTCTGAGGGCAGAGGGGTCAGTGACAGAAGGGAAGTGAAAGCTTGGATCACCCCCATTTGAGGCCCAGGACTGAGACTTTGCTTTTTTTCCAAAGACCGTGGCCTCCTCAGAGATTGATGGAGAGCCTTGTTTGGAAAAGGATGAGAAAAAAGACTTTATTGAGGGCAGATTAAATTCTGATCATGACCTTCAGCCCGGACATGGATTTCAACTTTTAAAAATTTGGACTCTCAGCTTAGACCACTTTGAACATACCCAGATGCACCCAGCAGAGAAGCTACAGCAAGAAGCTTGTGGTGGCTGCAGCAGCAGCGGGTGATGGATCACTCAATGAGAAGCACAGGACTGCTCCCTCCTCCTGGCGCTGGGCTGCTTTTGCTGCAGCCCTGCAGCTGGGCAGGGCACAGAGCTAACAGGCTACAGCTGAGGAGCTCCCCACCAGGAGAGCATGGCCCGCAGTGCTTCAGCCCAGACCCTCCTGTGGGGCCTTGGACTCCATGAAGCTAAAGCCACGTGGTGAGCAGCCTGGGAGAAGCCAGCGTCTGGACAATTTGATGATGGTTAAAAAGGAAAAGTCCACAGCATATTCACGTTTGGACAATTTGGTGGTGGTATAAAAATTTAAAAAAGAAAGATAACAGTGAAGCCCAACTGAAAAATCTGATTTGTAACCACTTGCATCTAAGTTTGATGTAAGTCATTTTCTTGCTGATTTAAATGTGCTTTATAGTTTTCCATAGTTAATGTTCCCAATTACATAATGTTTTACTGTGTATTTTAATGTAGTAGCCAGTTTTCAAAATGTTTGTTCTGTATAAATGTTCTTGTACTTGTGTTTAGGGAAAGGTTAATAGGAACAAAGTTCCAGGAAAAAATGCTTGGTTAAATAGCATTAAGAAGTATAGGAACAAGAAAGTTCCAGGAAAAAAATGTTTGGTTAAATAACATTAAAAAGAATAGGAACTAGGCAGTTCCAGGATAGTACTTGGTTAAATAAGCATTAAAATTTTTTAAGTTACAGGTTAAGTTATTTTGCAGAAAAGTTATTTTTATGGAAAAGGCTGATATTAATTTTACACTTTAAACTTTGTTGCTATGGGAATATTAACGTTTTCGTCTTTGGCTAAAGGTGGAGTCAGGAATACAAAAGCTTACTACCCTTCATTTATATTCAGGGAGGGGGAGATGATGTATTACTGATCCTACCCTAATCAATAATCATGCACCATCCTAGGGTGTGACCTGGTCATAGTATATTGTATTATTGCTTACTTAGTATTCTGCTCCTACCCTAGGGTACCTGATTCTTGTCAATAAAAGCAAGGGTCTGGAAGTCTGGGGATCATTTCTTCAGCCTTATCCACTAAATACAGCTGATATCTCCTGGAACCTGATGGTCTATGAGTTTTCTACCCACAGCTATCCTGAATCCTCAGACCTACTGGCTGACCAGGGTGGAAGATGAGTAGTCCAAGCTGGAGGAGAAAGACCTCATTCTCCATCATCATCCATCACCTTCCAGCCCCACCCAGGGCTGCTTTAATCTACACCAGTGTAACTGTTTCCCTCTATGTATAGCTTGTTGTAGATGGGGTATTGATTCTACTGTTGTTGACTTTGAGTTTGGTGTTTAAGTCTGATCATTATTTTATTTCCACTCAGTGTTCATATGGCTTTTTTTCCTTGTACCATTCATTTTTATTTCCTCATCAATTCATGAAGCAAAAAAAGATGATTAAAGTTGTGTGGTTCTGCTCTGAGAAGCCAGAAAAGAAAAAAGAAAAAAAAACATAACATAAAAAACTAACAAACACTTTTTTTTGTAAAAACAAAAGATAGTAAATACCAAAATAATAAAAAGCATCCAGCAAAAAACAAACAAAAAACACAAATCACCAAATAATAACTGCAAGAGTGAAAAAGAAAGAAAAGAAAGGACAAAAAAGAAGGAAGGAAAAAAGAGAAAAAGAAAACAAATAAAAAGAAAAACAAACAAAGGGAGGAGTTCTGGTGTGGCAAAGTTTTGTGCTTCCCCTTTTCTTTTTTATTTTCATGTCTTTTTTGCATAGGCAGTGTAAGTATTGGGAAAGTAAGAAGTGGAATTCCCTTGGCCTAAGACATTAAGGGTTTCTCCACCATTGAAGCATACTGCCATGGGAACAACTACTGGCTCCATACATACTCATTACCACACCCCAAGGTCTTTTTATGGTGCCAGGAAACTTTTCGCTCAGTTGTGGATGATAAAATCAGGCCTCTGTAACTGGAGATCTTAGTATTTGCACAGGACATAGGACAAAGTCTAGGATAGAGTCTTTCTTTATGATTCTAGAAGTTCTGTTCCATCATTGTTATTGTAATCTAACCAGGGCACAGAGATTGTATAGCCTGTCATTCTTACTCCCAAATGCACCAGCAATATAATAGGGCACCATTCTCTTTTGCATAGACATACTAAAATAAGTTGAAATCTTATGTATAGAAACAAGCTCTTATCTACTAGACATAAGAACCCATACATTTTATAATACAGGGGTGCCTTGCACCTGAACATATATCATGAAACTCAACTTAGACTCCATGTGATCAGACAGTGACCATCTAACCCTGAACCCCAGATACCAACCATAGAACTGACACAGTCCCCTGCAACAACACTAGTAATTAAATTCCCCACAGGGAGTTCCTAATACCACTCTGACACCAACTTGTGCCAAATTGATATGATACCTTGACTCTAGAAAACAGCAACTTTAACTAAGTGTAGGTTGCCTGATCTCATTACCTAATGGTAAGATGAAATCAGAAGATACTCTATTCTTTGATCTGTGCACAAACCAAAAACACTAATTACAGAAGATTGACTTTGACAACCGTGACTGAGCAGTTTTTTCTGGGATGGAATTCTACCAGGTTTTTTTCTCAAACAGAACTACATTGAATCATCTTGTCCTGCCTCATACATTGAGGGGATAAAATAGGTGGTATCAGGACTAAACGGTCCTATAAATATTGAATAGAAATAAAAAATTATCAGACTTAAACACCAAACCCAAAGTTAATAACAACAGAATCAATACCCAATCTACAACAAGCTATATATAGAGGGGACCATTTATACTAGCAAAAACCAAGATCACTAGTTACAGAAGACAAACTACAACAACCATGATGGAGCGGAACTTCTGGAATCTTATGTAAGACTCTATTCTAGACTTTCTTCTAAGCTCTGTGCAAATACCAAGGTCTCTAATTACAGATAACTGATTTTGACAAACACAACTGAGCAGACACCGTAAAAAAAAGACCTGGGAGTTAAACAATAAGCATTTTTGAAGCATGTAGTTGTTCCCGTGACCATGCTTCATAGGTGAAGAAACCCTGTATCTTATAGGTCAAGGGAATACCCATTCTAATTTTCCCAATACTAACTATGCCTATGCAAAAAAAAAAAAAAATACAAACTCCTCCAAAAACTCCACACAAAATCTTGCCACACTTACCCATCTTCCTTCTTTTTATTCTTTTTTCTTTCTTATTAAGTAATTTTTATTGTTTCTGTTGTGTTTTTTCTTCGCTTGTTTTTTTTTTAATTTTTCTTTTTTCTCTTTTAAATTGGTATTGATAGGTCCTAGAAAAACTCCTCCAAGCTTTTTTATTCTTTTTTTCCCCAACAGAAACACAGATCTGCCTCATAAATTGAGGGGGGAAAACTAAATGCTACCAGGAGCAAAATGTCACATTAACATTGAGTGAAAATAAAAAATGATCAGACCTAAATACCAAATCCAAAGTCAATGATAAAAGAATAAAGATACCCAATCTACAACAAGTTATACAAAGGGACCTGTTACACTAGCAGTCTAGTGAGCAAAGGAGGGAGGTATGGAATGCATTCTGGGAAAAGGGCTGAGGGAGGACAACACTGGTGGTGAGAATGGCCCTAATTCATTGTCAGTATGTATCTTAAATATAACTGTGAAATGCTTGTAATTCACATTGGTCACAATAAAAATTAAAAAAAACTAATTTTCATCATTTCAGGGCTGTTGACTCTGTGGTTTGATATTTATTTCTGTCCTAAATGGCTCTTTAACCTCATTGTTTCAAATATATCCTTCTCCTTCATCAGTCTATTACCTTCTCACTGTACTCTGCAACCAAGAGTAGTCTAGGTAACCCTCAACAAACAACCACATTTCTTCATGCAGTTATTAATACCACATATAAGTTATACCATCTCCTCTATTTATCCTTCTCTGGCTTATTTAATTTAATTTAACATGTTATCTTTAAGTTCCATCCATGTTACAGTAAATTCCATGATTACAATCATTCCTTATAGCTTTGTAGTATTTCACTGTGTGTATATATACATATATGTATATATATAGCTATATATGCACATATACTACATCTTCATAATCCACTCATCTGCTTTGAATATCTAGATTGATTTCAAATATTAGCTATTGTGTGTTGACTGTAGCAGATAATAGTTTTGTACATACATCTTTTTGAATGAATATTTTCTGTGTTGGTGGTAGATAGCCAAAAGTAGAATTACTAGTTCATAAGTCGTTTAATTTCAGAGTTTCCTGAGAACCCTCCATGATTTTTTCCATAGGAGTTATATTAGAAATCATTTCTACCTGTAATATATGAGATTTCCTTTTATTTTTATTTTTACCACATTCTACCAACATAGATTGTTCCCAGCAATTTCTACTTGTGACATGCTCACTGGGGTAAGATCTCACTGTAGTCTTAATTTGGATTTCTGTAATAATAAGTAATGGTGAGCATTATTTTGTGTCTGTTGTTCAAATATTGGTCTTTATTAGACAAGTACCTGTTCATTTTGTCTCACCATTTTTGATGTTTTTTTTTTTTTTTAGATTTTGGGGAATTAATATTTGTGAATACTTGTATTTCCTGGATATTAACCCTTTATCTGATGTATTGAATTCATATAATTTCTTACACTCAGCTATTTGCCTTTTAGTTTTAGCCCTTGTTTATGCTAAACATTATATTTTGTTTTATATAGTCCCATTTATTTAGTTTTAATTTGATAGCCTTTGGCAATAGCATCATAAAAACTACTTGGAGGTCTATATCTTGGAGTGTTCTACTTACATTATCCTCAGTGAATTTAACAGATTTAGGTCTACTCTCAATCTCTTTCATCCATTTTGAGTTGACTTTGATTTTTTTTTGGTGTTTTGGTCATACCAGGCAGTGCTCAGGGGTCACTCCTGGCTCTATACTCAGAAATCACCCCTGGCAGGCTTGGGGGACTATATGGGATGCCAGGATTCGAACCACTGTCCTTACGCATGCTTCACCTCCATGGTATCTTTCCTGTCCTGAGTTGACTTTAAGGTCTGAGATATGGATTAGGCTTTAATGTCTTACATGTGATTAGATAATTGTTTTTAACACCATTTGTTAAAGATGCTTTCTTTATTCCATTTTATGTTCTCAGCTCCTTTGTCAAAATTAGTTGACCATATACTTGGGGGGTTGTCATTGAGTATTCTATTCTAACCAATTGGTCAGTGAATATTTCATTCTAACCCATTGGTCAGTGAGTATGTCTTTATTTCAGTACTATTCTAGTTCAATCACTATGCTTTTTGGAGTAGCACTTGAAGTTAGGAAATTATATGCCTTCCAGCTTCTTACTTTTCAGTATGGTTTTGGCTATCAGAGGTATTTTAATTTTTTAATTAGAGTTGTAGAAAATGTCTACCTAAATTTGGATAGGTATTGCATTGAATCTATGTAGCAATTTAGATAGAAATTTAAGTGTAATAATACTGATTCTTCCAATCCGTGAGCATGAAATTTTTTTTGATTAAAGTTTTGGTGTCACTGTATGACAGAACTAGGTTGAAAATGGGGTAGTGAGCACTTTTTTGGTCAACTGACCATTATATCTTGACCTTTATATTTGAATACACTTAAGTTCAAAACTCAAGGGATTTGATATGTGAGAGATTCTTGTTGAATCATAATGTTGCAGACTATGAGTAAAACTACTAAAAGACCTCTGTAATACGGTGTTCCCTCTTTTGACTTTCTTAAAAGTTAATAATATTGTTTAATGGAATTCCGTATCTGTGAAATGCTGTAGCACCTGCCACTTTGGCTGGTCCTGTGAATTTATTCTAACTAATCTGGCATCAAGGGACTGAGTAATTGCAGAACTGGTAACTTTGTGCTCATCCAGCTTCTGAGTCAACAGTTCAATGAAGTCAAATGAGACAGTTGATCATTATTTATAAGGCACTGATGTAAGTTAAATCTTAAGAAACATTAATTACCATTAACTGAAAGTAATGAGCTCATGTCTGTAAAAGGGGAGGACTTAATGAAATAATGGACCTTTGAGGAGTGCTTTTTCTTGAGCCAGTTTTTTCCTTAGTGGAGGAGTGAGAAAAGGAGAACCTTCCATTCTGTTACAACAGATAGACCACTCTCTTCTAAAACAGGGTATCTTAAGTTATAACTTCCAGTAAACTAAATTACTTTATGTAGTTGACAAAGATTTATGAAATAAATTTACTGCTACAGAAATATATGACATTAAATCCATTGACCTCAGAAGTCTTCTCCTAGTGGTTTAAATTGTTTTATATGATTGAACTTTGAATACTAAAAATGCTATTCTTATTTTTTATCTCATCATCCACTCCCTTTCTATTATTGTTGTTAATGTTACTGATGAGACTACTTGAATCATACATAATACCTGGCTCTGGTACTTGCACATA
Source organism: Suncus etruscus (assembly GCF_024139225.1). Classification (NCBI taxonomy): domain Eukaryota; kingdom Metazoa; phylum Chordata; class Mammalia; order Eulipotyphla; family Soricidae; genus Suncus; species Suncus etruscus. Next base: position 91,281,683 of record NC_064854.1, read on the forward strand.
TTTAGTGGTGATATAGTTGGGATTCACATACTAAGTTGCAGTACTTGTACATTAGGTGTTCACTGAGGTCTGCAGTATTTATTATGGAGTTTACCATATTTGCTGGCATATAAGATGACTGGGTGTATAAGACGACCCCCTAATTTTGCAGTTAAAACATAGGTTTAGGCCTATATTCACTGTATCAGACAGAACGTCCCTGTGCTGCAACTGTATTTACCACAGTGAGCCAATCACTACAAGCAAAGGTTCAAAGGTTATACTGTAATAGACTTCTCTGACTCTGGCCAATCTGAGCAGGTTTTTACAGTGTAGATTCAGGTCCAGAACATTGTTTAGTTTCCATGCATAAAAAGCCTGCTTGGACTGGCTGAGTTAGAGAGGCAGTCTGAGCAGCCTTGCAGTGATTGGTACAGGATCAAGTTGGAAAATTCATTTTGTGGCAATATTCAGACAATTTTTGTTTACCAGCATATTGAAACATTTTTCGAGATATACTTGGCGTATAAGACGACCCCCAGTTTTTGGTTGACCTTTTTTTGTTTCAAAAGTTTTATATGCCAGAAAATACGGTACATACTTATTCACTTGTGTTCATACTTTTAACTGAGGCATTCAGTTTATGATGTGATGTTTACCACAGTTTGCTGCAAATCTCCTGTGCAAAAGAGTTATACTGTGCAAGTGTTATACTCTGTTTTTGGTAATCACACCTATGTGGTTGTGTTACAATATAAATCAGTAGATTTATATATATATATATATATATATATATATATATATATATATATATATATATATATATATATATATAGACAGTAGACAGTAGACAGCAGAATTTTCAGGGTCAATTAATAGAGCTTTTAGTCTTGAGCTCAACACATATTGGACACTTGTGATTTTTAATTTTTAGAGACCATTTTGAGTATTGCCATTTTATTGATGTTAATCCTGCCAATCCATGAGCAGGGTATGTGTTTTCATTTCCGTGTGTTCTCTCTTATTTCTTGGAGCAGAGTTTTATAGTTTTCTTTGTATAGGTCCTTCACATCTTTAGTCAAGTTGACTCCAAAATATTTGAGTTTGTGTGGCACTAATGTGAATGGGGTTGTTTTCTTAATGTCCATTTCTTTCCTATTATTATTGGTGTATAGAAAAGCCATTGATTTCTGTGTGTTAATTTTGTTGCCTGCCACTTGGTATATGAGTCTATTGTTTCTAGAAATTTTTTGGTAGACTTTTTAGGGTTTTCTAAGTAGAGTATCATGTCATCTGCAAACAGGGAGAGCTTGACTTCTTCCTTTCCTATCTGGATGCCCTTGATATCTTTTTCTTGCCTGATGTCTATAGCAAGGACTTCCAATGCTATGTTGAATAGGAGTGGTGAGAGAGGACAGCCTTGCCTTATTCCAAAATTTAGAGGGAAGGCTTTTAGTTTTTCTCCATTGAGGATATTTGCCACTGGCTTCTCGTAGATGGCTTTAACTATATTCAGAAAGGTTCCTTCCATTCCCATCATGCTGAAATATTTGATCAAGAATGGGTGTTGGACCTTATCAAATGCTTTCTCTGCGTCTATTGATATGATCATGTGATTTTTATTTTTCTTGTTGTTGATGTTGTGTATTATGTTGATAGATTTATGGATGTTAAACCATCCTTGCATTCCTGGGATTAAACCTAATTGATTATAATGAATTATCTTCTTAATGAGTCATTGAATCCTATTTGCCAGGATTTTGTTGAGCATTTTTGCATCTGTGTTTATCAGGGATACTGGTCTGTAATTTTCTTTTTTGTAGCACCTCTGTCTGGTTTAGGTATCAAGGTGATGTTGGCTTCATCAAAGCCATTTGGAAGTGTTCCCGTTCTTTTGATTTCATGGAAGAGTCTTGCCAGGATTGGTAGTAGTTCCAATTTGAAAGGTTTGAAAGAATTCATTAATGTATCCATCTGGGCCTGGGCTTTTGTTTTTGGGCAGACATTTGATTACTGTTTTAATTTAATCAATAGTGATGGGGTTGTTTAGATATTCTACATCCTCTGTATTCAACTGTGGGAGGTTATAAGAGTCCAAGAATTTATCCATTTCTCATTTTTAGTGGCATAGAGTTTCTCAAAGTAGTTTCTGATTACCCTTTGAATCTCTGCAAATTGGTAGTGATCTCCCCTTTTTCATTTCTTTTTTTAAAATATATTTTTTATTAAAGTAACATGATCATATTTGGGTTACAGTCATAACCAAAACACCCCCCTTCACCAGTGCAACATTACCTACCTCCCCTTCCCATCCCCTGCCTTTATTCGAGACAGGCATTCTACTACAGTAATTTGTTTTTAAGTTCAGTAAGTTGTATTTCTTTCCTTAAAGGATAAGATTAAAAAAATATAGTAAAGGTGTGATAGTGGCAATCGCGAATGTTTGCATAGGTCTAGAAAAATGAAGAAAATGGAAAAAGAATCCTTGACCTTATTACAAAAAGGCCTCACCCCAGAAGTTTATTGGCATCGATAGACTCTGGGTTCCAGGCATACCAATCTATCCAACTCCAGTCATTCTCAAGGTCCTTGTGAAACTTTTTCACACTTTAGCTATTGTTGGTATCAGACTCTTATATTTAAAGCCTCTGTATTCTGTGCATTTCTTTCATCGATGTCAGGCTGATGTGGAGCATCTTTTAGTTTCAGCATATCATTTCTAATAAGAGTTATCAAGTTTATCTCTCTCTTTCTTTGCTCTTTCTTTGTTAGTTTTGCTAATGGTCTATCAATCTTGTTTATTTTTTTTAAGAACCAACTTTTGATTCCGTTGATCTTTCGGATTGTTTTTTGGGTCTCCACTTCGTTGATTTCTGCTCTCAGCATTGTTATTTCCATTCTGTCTCCCTATTTTTGGTTCCTTTTGTTGGTCATTTTCTAATTCTATGAGATGCATCATGAATCTATTCAGGTAGGCCCCTTCTTCCTTCCTGATGTGTGCTTGCAAAGCTATATATTTTCCTCTCAGTACTGCTTTTTCTATGTCCCATAAGTTCTGATAGTTTATGTCTTTATTATCACTTCTTTCCAGGAAAGTTTTGATTTCCTCTTTGATTTCATCTCGGACCCACTGGTTATTCAGTATGAGGTTGTTTAACTTCCAGGTGTTAAAGTTTTTATTCTGTGTCCCTTTGGAATTCACATAAAATTTCAGGACCTTGTGGTCAGTGAAGGTAGCCTACAAAATTTGTATCCTCTTGAAATTATGGAGGTATGTTTTATGTGCCAGCATGTAGTCTATACTGGAGAATGTCCCATGTACATTGGAGAAAATGTGTATCCAGGTTTCTGGGGATGGAGTGCCATATCTATCTATCTATCTATCTATCTATCTATCTATCTATCTATCTATCTATCTATCTATCATCTATCTATCTATCTATCTATCTATCTATCTATCTATCTATCTATCTATCTATCTATCTATCTATCATCTACTAGGCCTCTTTCTTTCATTTTTCTTCTCAGGTCTAGTATATTCTTGTTGGGTTTGAGTCTGGTTGACCTATCCAGTGTTGAGAAAGCCATGTTGAGATCCCCCACAATAATTGTGTTGTTGCTTATATTATTATTCAGATTTGTCAACAATTGTATTAAATATTTTGCTGGTCCCTCATTCTGTGCACATATGTTTAGGAGAGTGATTTCTTCCTCCTGTACATATTCCTTGATTAATACAAAATGTCCATCTTTGTCCCTTACAACTTTCCTGAGTATATAGTTTGCATCATCTGATATTAGTATGGCCACTCCAGCTTTTTTATGGGTGTTGTTTGCTTGGATAATTTTCCTCCAGCCTTTTATTTTGAGTCGATGTTTTCTCTGACACTTCAGGTGCGTTTTTTGCAGGCAGTAGAAGGTTGGATTGAATTTTTTGATCCATTTAGCCACTCTGTGTCTATTAACTGGTGCATTTAGTCAATTGACATTGAAAGAATTGTCCTGGAATTTAATGCCATCTTTATATAGAAATTTGGTGTGTCACTGGTCAATCTTGTTTTAAAGTTGTTCTTTAAGTTTTTCTCTTAAGAATGGTTTTGAGTCTGTAATGTTTCTGAGCTGTTGTTTGTTAAACAATGTATTCTTCCTTCAAACCTGAAAGTGAGTTTTTCTGAGTATAGTATTCTAGGAGAAACATTAATTTTATTGAGTTTTGTCACTATGTCCCATCACTGCTTTCTGGCCTTGAGTGTTTCTGATGTCAGGTCTGCTGTAAATCTCAAATATGTTAACTTGAATGTAATTTTCATTTTTGATCCTGCTGCTTTCAGAATTCTGTCTCTATCTGTAGGCTTCATCATTGTGACTAGGATGTGTCTTGGGGTATTTTTTCTGGAGTCTCTATTGGTTGGTATTCTTTGGGTATGCTAAATTTGATTGCATATATTCTTTAGCTCTGGAAGTTTCTCTTTAATGATATTCTTGACTATTGATTCTTTCTGGAAATTTTCTTCCTGGGTCTCTGGGACTCCAATGATTCTTAAGTTATTTCTGTTGAGCTTATCATAGACTTCTATTTTCATCTGATCCCATTCTTTTACTAATTATTTTATTGTCTGTTCATTTGCTTTAAGTTTTTTTCCAATCTCTCCCGCTGTATGGAGTTGTTATTTATCTCATCTTCCACTGCACCAATTTTTTTTCTCAGTTTCTGTTAGCTTGTTGGAGAGTGTATCCATTTTGCCATTCAATTTTTACTGAGTTTTTTAGGCCTGTTATTTGATCTATTATTTCAGTTTAAAGTTTTGTGATTTCTGTCTTCATATTTTCTTGGTTCTTATTAGTGTTCTGTTCAACCCAATCCATGGTGTCTTTGAGTTCTTAGAGCATTTTCCATATTTCTTGTCTAAACTCCTTATCTGAGAGATTGATTAGTTGGTTGGCCGTTTTCTGGTCATCATAATTGTCATCTTTATTCTCTATGTCTGATGCTGGCCTGCATTGATTCCCCATTGTCACACTTGTATTGTGGTTTTTCTACATGTTGTGGTGGTATTCATTGGCTAAATGATGTGTGCAGCCATGCTTCTTTGGCTCCACCCTTTCTGGGTGGGTTGACTCGCCTTCAAGGAAGGGGAGCCCTTCGTGGATGAAACCTCACACAGGATCAAATCTTAGGCCTAAGCACGCAGCAGAGAAGACAGTCCGGAAATAAATGCTGGGCTTCAGTGATCCAGCACAGTTCCTAGTGTGATTTTTTTCATTTTTGTTGCAATGGCATTCTTTCATTAGAATGAGCGCATGGCCGTGAAGTGAAGTGGAGCAGCCGTGCTCTTCTGGAGCCTCTGGGAGAGCTATTATTCTGGGCCCTTTCAGCCCATTCCAAAAGGTTTAGGAAAGAGGACAGTGGAAAAACACGCACAGGCAACACTCAGTTTCTCACAATTGGGAACCACTGGGCAGGCGTAGATTTTCACAGCCTGACGTCACATCCAGGGGACCAGCCTTTCTACAGAATACTGCGGATAGCCAGCTTTCATGGTCGGACACAGTTCCTTGGCCTTCCGACCTGTGGAAGAGCCTCTGGGAGAGCTATTTTTCTGGACCCTTTTTGGCCCACTCCCAAGAGGTTCAGGAGACAGGACAGTGGAAAAACACACAAAGGCAACACTCACAGTTTCTCACAGTCGAAAACCACTGTGCATGCGTAGATTTTTCTTTCATAATAAATCTTTATCTAACTCCACTCTCTACTCTTTGTGACAAGTTTCCTACTATGGACTTTTCCTCCTAATCCTCATCTCTATTGTTTCACGATATCATCACCACACTCTTTTTCTTCCTTATATCCTGCAAATGAGTGAAGATTTTAAAGACAAAATTATATTTATTCTATTAAAAGTTCTTGATCATATGTCAAAGATTAATTGACCATATACATGAGAGTTTGTCACTGGATATTCTATTCTGAATCATTGCTCTGAATGTGTGTCTTTGTTCCAATACCAGGCTGTTTGATCATTAGGGCTTTAAGTTCAGTTTCAAATTAGGTAATAAGATGCCTACCAATTTCTTGTGTTTCAGTATGGGTTTGACTACCCTAGTTTTTTTATGTTCTGCAGAAACATTATAATTGATTGTTCTAAGTTCTTGAAGAATGTTGTCTGGATTTGATTAGGGATTACATTGAATCTATATAGTAGTTTAGGTAAGATTGTCATTTTAATAATATTAATTTTTCCAATCCAAAAGCATGTCACTTTTTCTATTTCCTTATGTCTTGTTCAATTTCTTTTATTAGTATTCTGAAGATTTTGTATAGGTCTTTCATATCCTTTATTAGGTTGATACCTAGATACTTAATGGTCTTGGACACTATTTTAAATGGGATAGAGAGTAATCTCTTCTGTGAGTCATTATTTGTATAAAGGAATGCAAATGTCTTTTTTGTATTTACTTGGTAGCTGGCCATTTTGCTGTACTGGTTTATGTTTCTATGAGCATTTTTCCTGGATTCTTTAGGGTCTTCAAAGTGTAGCATCATATCACCTGCAAATAGTTTGACTTCCTTTTCTAAAAATTTGGATTCCTTTGATTACCTTATCTTGACTGATTGCTATTGCTATTATTTCTAATACTATGTTGAAGAAGAAACAACCATAAAAACAGACAACTGTACACTACAGACTTATGTTAGAGAAATCACTCATCAAATACGTTTTTTGCAAATTACTATTATCCCATTACTTTTTTTCTCTCCCTTTCCTACTTCCTCCCTTCTCTCTTTTCTTCTTTTTTACTCTTCTTCTTTTCCTATGTTACATAAAGCCCATGCTCTCAATTTCTTTTTAGGAAAGGAACCTAAATATATAAGACACAGCATACTACATAAGGAAGATACTTTTTATAGTACTCACCAACACATTGTGCAGCACTACAATGTGAAAACTATACTTATCCTAAATACTTCAGCCACTAACTAACCCTGAAAGCTTTATTTAGCAGAGTTCACTCCTGTCATTGATGAAGTGCCTAGAAATGGGAAAACCTCCCAACCACGAGGCACCAGCCCAACTTTTCCCCTCTTATTCTTTAACTTATTTTTCTTTATTTTTACCTCTTATTGTTGCTTTTTCTTTCTCTCTTAATCTATATTTTAGCCATTTATTTATATTTTTCTTAATTAAATTATTTATTTTTAATAATAATTTTTATTGTGTTTAAAGAGTGAATAACAAATCTTTCACACTAGTATTTAAGGTACATAGTGACAATGAATAAGGCCCATTACTACCACCATGATTGTCCTCCCTCTACCCCTTTTCCCAGAATTTGTCCCATATCTCTCTTATGTCCCCAGGAGTGCTAGTGAAACTGTTCCCCTCTATATATAGCTTGTTGTACATAGGGTATCAATTCTGTTGTTGACTTTAGGTTTGATGTTTAAGTCATATCATTTTTTAATTCCACTCAATGTTCATACTGCTATTTGGTCCTGGTACTGTTTATTTTTATTTTCCCCCTCAATTCATGAGGCAGAACAATATGATTCAAGTTGTGTGGTTCTACTGGAAGAAGACAAAGAAAAAAGAAGGAAAACATAACAGAAAAAGAAACCTCAACAGTTTTAACAAAAAAGTAAAAAAAAAATAGCAACTACCAAAAATATAAAAATCACCCAACAGCAAAATATCACCAAATAATAACCACAAGAGTGAAAAAGAAAGAAAAGATAAAAAGGAAGATGAAAGAGGAAAAGTAAAAAAAAAAAAGAAGAGAAAAGAAAAAAGAAAAAAAAGGAGTGCTGGTGTGGCAAGGCTTTTTGCTCCCCCACTTTTTTGCATAGGTACAGTAAGTATTGGGGAAGTAAGAAAGGAAATTTTCTTGGCCTAAGACAGTGGTCGGCAAGCGGCGGCTCACGAGCCACATGTTGCTCTTTACACTTTTTAATGTGGCTCTTCTGCGTGTCGGGCAGCCACTTTAGGACTCAGGACTCTGCTCCTAGCCTCTGTCAGTGTGCACCCTGTGTGGCTCTCAAAATAAATTTCAATCATGGTTTTGGCGAGATTTGGAAAAAAACGTTGCCCACCACTGGTAAGAGATTTAGGGTTTCTCTGCTCTTGAAGCATACTGTCATGGGAACAACTACTGGCTCCATACATGCTCATTACCACACTCAAAGTTTTTTTTTTTTTTTTTTTTTTTTTGTGGTGCCAGGAAACTTGTCGCTCAATTGTGGATGATAAATTCAGTCCTCTGTACCTAGAGATCTTTGTATTTGCACTGGTCATAGGGCAAGGTTTTGGACAGAGTCTTTACATTTCTGGAAGTTCTGTTCCATCACTATTGTTGTAATAAGTCTTTTGTAATAAGTGGTCTTAGTTTTTGTTCAGATCCTTGATCAAAGCCTAGGATAGAGTCTTCATTATAGTTCCAAAAGTTCTGCTCAGTCTCCATTGTCAAGGTCGAACCTCTGTAATTAGAGATCTTGATTTTTGTACAAGTCTTAGGCTAAAGCCTAGGGTAGAGTTTTTCTTATTGGTCCCAGGATAAGTTCTGCCCAGTAATGATTGTCAAAGTCAGTTTTCTGTAGTTAGCTCTCTTGGTTTTTGCACAGATCAAAGTACAACATGTCTTCTGATTTCCTCTTACTGTTGGGTGATGTGATAGGACAACCTGCTCTTAGATCAAGTTGTTGTTTTTTTATTGTCAGGATGCCATATTAGAACTGGCACAAATTGATGTCAGAGCTGTGTTAGAAATTTCCTAGTGGAGTTTGATTCCTGGTGTTGTTGCAGGGAACTATAACAGTTCTACCTCCGGGATCTTGGATTCGGGGTTGGATGAACACTGTCCAATCTCATGGAGACTGAGTTGTGTCCATATGACACATGTTCAGGTTGGGAGGAGCCCCCGTGCTATAAAACGTATAAGTTCTTATCCCTAGAAGATAAGATCTTGTTTCTCTGTTCCCCCCCCCCTTTTTTTTTACTGTGCCTATACAAATGTGTATGGTGTCTTATTATATTCTTGGTGCTACTGTGGGTAAGAATGACAGACTACATATTCTCTGTGCTCTGAATTTGACCTGAGCTTTTATCCCAGCAAGACTTTTTCTTCTCGGTTTTCATACTAAGCAGAACCAAAGCCTGTGAGGATAAAGAAAAATATATAAAATAGAACAAATAAAACTGAATTTTAAAAATGTAATTGAAGAAAAAAAATGATGGAGGAGGCTACCTTTATATTTGGAAATAAACACCCCAAGATGCATTATTGTAAAGATATTAAACATACAAAGGCAATATAGACCTCCCAATTAAGTCTTTTGAGACATTCCTGTGGGGGTGAAACCAAGGCACTTTTTTTTATCACACACCTTGGTCTTGAGTTTGAGACATGATTTGCTGCATTGCGGGATCAGGTAGTGTCCTTGACCTGGGGTCTTTTCTGAAGCTGAATCTGGTACCATGCAACAGTTCACGTTTTGAGGGGGATGAGAAGAGCCACATAGCATGAGTCAGCAAGTGGGTGGGTTGTAGTTTCTTGCCAGGGCACAAGATGTGGGACCGAGAGGGTGTCTTTTTGTTTAGGAGCTGGGTGGTGGTTTGTTGGGGCAGGAGATCAGTTTTGGTGACTAGTGAGTTAAGAACTGACATAAAGAGGGTTTAGTTTGCAGGGATAACGGATCAGAATTGGGGGATGAGAGGATAGAAGGGATTCTGAAGTGTGGAGATGGGTAATATATATGAGGGGCTATATACACTATAGACCTAAATTGTTTACAGTTTAGGTTTGGCAATCAGAGAGAAGACAAATGTATAGAAACTCACGCCCATATACAAACAGATTTTAGAGATATATTCGAGTATTACCCTCTGGGTCTTGGGCATTCCATTTTCTTTCCTAGGAACAATCTATAATTATGAGTTATGATTTTGACAACCATGACTAAGCAGAACTTGTTGAGCCAAAAGGAATGACTCTATCCTAAGCTTTGACCTTGGATCTGTGTAAAAGACAAGACCACTACTTACAGAAGACTGATTACAAAAAACTGATGGAACAAGCCTTCTAGAGCTAATCAAAAAGAAATCCTAAACGTTGTCCTATGACCCGTTTAAATGCCAAGATCTCTTGATACAGAGGACTGATTTTGTCATCCACAATTGAGCAGAAATTTTCCTGGCAACATAAAAAGGTCTTGGGGTTTGATAATGAGCATGTATGGAGCCTATAGTTGCTCCCAAGACAGTAGGCTTCAAGGGTGGAGAAACCCTGTATCTCTTAGGCCAAAAAAATTCCCATTCTAACTTCCCCCAATATTTATTGTGACTATGCAAAAAAACAAAACAAAACAAAACAAAAACCACAAAGCCTTGTCACACCAGCCCTTCCTTCCCCCCCTATTATTCTTTTCTTTCTTGTGGTGGTTGTTTTGGTGAATTTTTTTTGTTGCTGCTGTTGTATTTTTAGGGCATTGCTTGTTTTTCTTTTTTTTTTGTTTGTTGTTTTGTTGTTGTTTTTTATTTTTATTTTCTTCTCTTCTAAGTAATATTTATAGTATCTAGATGGATTTGACCCACCTTTTTTCCTTTTTTTTTTCAACAGAACTATAGAATATGAATCGTTTTATTCTCCCTCATAACTTGAGGGGAAAAATGATGGTATTAGCAGCAACCAGTCACATGAACATTGAGTGAAAACAAAAATTGATTAGACTTAAGCACCACACTCAAAGTTAATAACATCAGAATCCAATCTACAACAAGCTATACACATATAAGACCCCTTACACTAGAAGTCCATGGGGATAATAGGGGAGATATGGGATGCATGCTGGGAACTAGGGTGGAGGGAGGACAACAACGATGGTGGAATGGCCCTAATTCATTATCACTACATACCTTAAATATTACTGTGATAGACTGTAATTCACTTTGATCACAAAAAATTATTTTAAAAATAAAATTACCCCCGACTCTCCCATTTAACCTTTAACCTTATTTAACATTATAGTTACTTTTATTGACTGTATTGATTTATTTAGTTATTACTTTTCTATTAGATATAACCTCCACGAGAAAACAAAATTGAAATTGCTATGTCATTTTGTTTTTTGGGGGTCCACACCCATTTGATGCTCAGGGGTTACTCCTAGCTATGAACTCAGAAATTGTTTGATTAGTTCTCATTAGTTTATATTGGCCTTTAATTTATCTTGTTCATTAGTGTACTTTTTCATTCAAATACTGCATTAGAACAATGAAAATGTGCATATTTATGGAGGTTTTTGTTCTTTTGGTTTTTTTGGTTCTTGTTAGAAGAACTTTTGTTCATTTTGGTTCTTGTTAGAAGATAATTTTTTCACTAACATAATGGTCAGTACTCGAGACACGAAACCTATACATACCCAAAAGTTGATCTATTAAATGTTTTCTTTCCTTACAAGTACTATACTTAGTACTCAGCACACCTCTTGCATTCCACACCTCTCTACATTAATATATACCTAAGCTAACTTCTATATGTTTATACGTGTGCAGGAGCACACAGAGACAGGAATTCTCCTTAAGGGACAAACCTAAACCACAAACAACTCATACCTATACCCTATGTAACCCCTCCCATATACTATCCCCTCTCACTCCTCCAGAAATCCGATTATCCCTTCACCCCTCAATCTCATCCCCGATATCCTCACCACACTTTAACTCTTCACCCTCAGCTGTTAATCCACTAGGCACCAAGAAAGACCTCCTATCACAACGAACCAGTACCCACTACCCAAGTGAAGAGACACCCACTCAATCTCTCACCTCCTTCCCAGCAAGAAAATAAAACCAACACCCTGACAGACTCATGCAGTGTGGCCCTCCTAATCACCTCTCCCTAATGTGGACTGTGGCTTGATACCGGAACTAGCTCCAAAGAACCTCCACTGCAAGAACTCTACCCAAGACCTCCCTGCCTGGACCCCACACCTCACAAGAAAATCTCAAAAGACAAGGGGGAACCCTATTCTTTCATCATAAGTATAGACCAATATAACACTACCTCTTATCCTGTTTTTCCCCAAATGTAAAATGATCTCCTGTATCACTTTTCCCCCTTTTCTTTGTTTTTTTTTTTTCTTTTCTTTTTTATTCTTGTTAGTTTCTTTTGTTTTGCCTTGTTTTAGTTTTTTTTATTGGATTTGATTTGTTCTTGCTTCTTTTGGGTCACTCCTGGCAGCACTCGGAGGGTGCTCCTGGCTCTATGCTTGGAGAACGTCCCTGGAGGGCACGGGGGAACATTTGGGATGCCAGGTTCTGAGCCACTGCCCTTCTACAGAAAGGACAGACGCCTGATCTCTATGCTATCTCTCCTGGCCCCACTTTATCCCTTTAATAACATGTTTTATTTAATCTTATTTTTTTTTTTTTTTTTTTTTGGTTTTTGGGCCACACCCGGTGACGCTCAGGGGTTACTCCTGGCTATGCGCTCAGAAGTCGCTCCTGGCTTGGGGGACCATATGGGACGCCGGGGGATCGAACCGTGGTCCGTCCTAGTGTAACGCAGGTAAGGCAGGCACCTTACCTTTAGCGCCACCGCCCGGCCCCTAATCTTATTTTTTTTAAGAAACTTTTTTTCCCTTTAGATATGTGTGAGCATATATATTCTTAGTTTTTGTCGGGAGTCTGGTTTCTTTTCTCTCCACTCCCCAAATCCACCAGCAATATAAGGTAGCACCACTTCCTCCTGCAAAGACATATTAAACAAAGGGAAAATTGTAAGTATAAAAACAAGCTCTTATCTACTAGGGATAAGAACTCATACTTGTTTAAAACACAAGGACATCTCCCATCCTGAATGTATGTCATGTGGAAACAACTTAGGATCCAGGGAACTAGACACGGACCATTCAGCCTTAACTCCTGGATTTCAGACATAGAAATGACAGAGTTCTCCGCAACAGCTCAAGGAACCAAATCCCCCCCAGGGCATTTACAATGCTGCTCTGACACCAACATGCACCAGTCCTAAATTGATAAGCTGACAAGGAGGAAATGGGAACAACTTGATCTAAGAGCAAGTTGTCCTCCCTCATCAGCTATTGATAAGACAAAATCAGAAAACAGGTAACCCTTTGATATGTGCAAAAGCCAAGATAGTTATATACTGGTTGTTGCAACCAAGACTGGACAGTACGCATCCAGGGACCAACAACAGCAACAAAAAGCTCTAGCCTAGATTTTGGTATACGATCTGTTCAACAAACAAGAGCTCCAATTCCAGACGTTTGACTGAGACAACTGCAACTGAACGGGTCTTCCAGAAACATAATGAAAGACTTTATCCCAGGCTCCAGTCTAGGAGCAACATAACGACCAAGAACACCAGCTACAGAAGATGGATTAAAAAGACACTGAAGAAACATAACTGCTAGAACCACAAAGAAAGACTTCATAAACTCCATTCCCTGAGCTGCACAGCCACCAAGACCTCTAGAAACAGAGGTCTGATTTTATCATCCAAGACAAAGCAGAAGTCTTCCACACACCATGAAAGGCTTTGGTCCATGATCTTTACTACCAAGAACTCTAATCCAGAGGTCTGACTGAGACAAATGTAACTGAATAGAACTTCTGGAAACATAATGAAAGACTATCCTAGGCTTCATCCTAGAATCAGTGCAAACACCAAGACCACCAACTACAGAAGACTGATTAAACAACAGTGTTGGAACAGAACTTCTAAAACCTTAAAGAATGACTCCATCCTATGCTCCATCCTACGTCCATGCAAATACCAAGATCTCTCGTTACAGAGGCCTGATTTTATCATCCACAACTGAGCAGAAAGTTTCCAGACACCAAAAAAAGACCTAGACGAGAGTATAAGAGCATGTATGGAGCCTGTAGTTATTCCCATGACAGTATCCTTCAAGGAAGGAGAAACCCTGTATCTCTTAGGCTAAGGGAATTGCCTTTCTAATATCCCCAATTTTTACTGTGCCTTTGAAAAAGAGGGGGGAAAAGAAAAGAAAGCACAAATTTTCTGTTTTTTTCTTGTTTTATTTTGCTCTCGTAATTATTGCTTGGTTGTCTGTTTTGTTGTGTTTGGCTTTTTTGTCATTGTAGTTTTTGTTTGTTTTATTATTTGTCTATTCTTTTTTAAAATTTTAATATTTATTTATTTTTGTCTTTAGTGATGTTTTTCTTCCTTATCCCCTCTCTTCTCTTATACTGATATGTATAACCCTCTGGATGGACCCCTCCCAGATTTTTTGTTTGTTTTTTGCTTTTTTGTTTTTTTTCTTGTTTGTTTTTTGTTTTGTTTTTCTTTTTCTTTTCCTTCAAACAGACTCACATAACTTTAATCATCTTGTTATGCCTCATAAATTGAGGGAAAAAATGGATGATACCAAGACCAAATATTTGTATGAACATTGAGTAGAAAAAAATGATCAGTCTTAAACACCAAATCCAAAGCCAATGACAACAGAATCTGTACCCATTCTACAACAAACTAGACATAGAAAGAGCCACTTATACTAGCAGCCCAGGGAGCAAAGGAGGGGGTTATGGGATGCATGCTGGGAACAGAGCTGCAGGGAGGACAATACTGGTGGTGGAAATGCCCTGGATTCAATGCTGCTATGTACCTAAAACATTACTGTGAAAGATTTGTAATCCACTTTGGTCACAATAAAAATTATTTTAAAAAGTTATTGATGATTGAGTTTTATACAATGTTCTAACAATCATACTTTTATCAGTGTTCATTTTCCACTAATGTTTCCAGTTTCTCTCTTGTCCTTAACCTCCAGTGTAAATCTATTGCAGACACTTCTCTCTCTTTCTCTTTTTATCTCATTTTTTAGGTACAATGGCTTGCAATATTGTTACTAAGAGGGTAGCAGCTAATATTACATTTTATCTGCAATAATAATATAATTTATAGCTATAATTTTCCTTTGACTTAAACTTTCAGTGTTAAATATATTTATGATATACAATTTTCCTCTTTAAGCTAGCATGTAATTTAAATTTCATATTATGAAATTATGTAGGAGTATTATGTATTAGTAATTATGTAGGAGAGCATTTTTAATTTCCAAGTAGTAAAATTTTTACAGTGATGTTTCTATTTAAGAGTAAGTAAATGATATATTGATTATAGGAAACACACTTTATGTTTTATGTGTTAAAATTATATTTTTAATTTTTGCTTGCATTTTGCCTAGCAAAATACGGGGGACATGGAAAGGAAAAGCCTTGGCCTAAATATAAGACCTCACCCCTGAAGTTTTCTGGCATAAGACTAACTCTAGATTCCAGGCATACGAGGTTGTCCACCCAAGTCATTGTCTGTAGTACCAATACACTTTTTATCCTCACACAGTCACTGTTGTTGGTGTCAGGTTTCTGACGTTAAAGATTCTGGAATCTGAGCATATTCTACATCAAAGTCAGGATGATGTGGAGTGTCCTCTAGTTTCACCTAATAATTAGAGGGCAATGCAGAGAGCCCTGTCTTGAAAGCAGGTCGTCGTTGTTGTTAAGTCTTCTGGGAGTTAAGGGAAGTCTCTTTTGAGTAGGTTGATGCCAGAACTAATGTAGGGTTTTCCCTAGTAGAGGATTGCTTTCAGGTGATGTTATAGACAACTGTGGTTGTTTAGTAGATGGCATCCCTGGTGCAGGGGTCAATGGACAATACCCATTCTTCTGAGGCCTGAGCCAGGTCAATGTTCAGGGTGTAAGGTCCCATTACATTACAAGATTTGTGTGTTCCTATCTCTATTAGATAAGAACTTGTTTGTATATATAGTCTTTTCCTATTTTATATGCCTATGCATAAGAGTAACACTGCCACATGGCTTTATTGGTGCATATGGGGGCTGTTGGAACAAGTCCAACAAGCCCCGTAACTTGGTTCTAACAAGCTCTAAATGAGCTTCTTTGTTGAACACATCACAAAGAGAAGAACAGACAAAATAGTGAGGAAAATTGTCACTGTATAAGAGAATATTTAGTAAGAGTTATAGCTGTTAAGTAAATACATATAAGATATTCAAAAAACATATACGTGTTCCTTTTATGTCTTTTGAAATAGTTGGGGGGGTGTTAAATCCGGTGGACCACTTTGGTTTGTGATTTGGCCTGTGTAGTCTGATAACCGGCTGATGACAGTCCAATATCAGGAAAGATGCCTGAGCCATAACTTTTTAGAAATTGAGTTTCTTAGCAAGCAAAAGTCCACTATGAAGGAAGAAGGAGGAACAAAGGCCTCTGAGAGTAGATGAATAGCAACAGTGTATTGGGATCTTTTCAGGCTGAGATTCTATCTTATCACTTAGGGTGCAATTGAGCAGCTGGCTTTGTGTGGGGACAATGATCTGCCTCTTGAAGAGCCAAGAACTGAAGGTAAAAGGGGTAAATGTGGGGTAATGATGGTTGGGAGTGAGGGAATGAAGGACTAGAAATGAGTATGTAGGGCGGTGGGCAAGGTGGGTAAGGTGGGCAAGGTTCCCTATATTTTGCTGGGTGGGCCTATGCAAACAACAATTTCCACTCCAACACTGTTTTTACTGTACTTCTTTAACTCTTATCTTTAAAAAGAGAGAAGAAGAAGAAGAAGAAGAAGAAGAAGAAGAAGAAGAAGAAGAAGAAGAAGAAGAAGAAGAAGAAGAAGAGGAAGAAGAAGAAGAAGAAGAGCTTATTAAACCTTTTGCTGGGCCTTTAATGAGTTAACTGGTCATTCAATAACTTTAAAAATATACTTGCTACTTAACTTTTTTTTTTCTCTTCCATCCCATCAGTCTTTCTAATTTTTTAATAACTTTGCTTTTGTTCTTCCTGAAACAAATGTATTATGATCAACTGTCTCAACTGTATGATATATTTTTTTTAAATAAAAAGAATTACTTATAAAATGCTCACCCACACACACCAGTGCAACTTTCCCACCATCTATGTTAAACATGTTTGCAACCATGGTGATTAAAGAAATTATTTTGTTTAAAAATAAATCTTATTGGAAAATAAAATTAAAAAACTTACTTTTGCTGTGTTGCCTTTTTAAAAACTATTTTTAAATATGGAGGAATTAGGCACCTATTTTTTTCCAGCTGGTGTAGATATTAAAGATTACTTTCAGTCTTCAAAAATTATATTTTTAAGTATATCAGAACGAGCTGATTCTAAGATACATTAAAATAGCTCTATTGTGTTTTTTATTAAATCGAACAGTTTCAACCTCAAATAATTTTATTTACTTTAGTCTATATTTTTATAGAACATGCAGATTTATGATTGTTTCTTTTTGATAAATGTCTTTTTTATAATACTGTGTTCCTCCTTATTTTGCTTACCCTTTTAAACTTGAGTTCTACCCTTTTTATATTAATATTATTTTCTACTTTATTTTCTTTTGCATCATTTGACATCTCAGCTCAATTTTTGATTTTATGCTTCTTTTCCAACTTTAAAATATTTTCCTTATATATAATATATATCTAGATTAAAAACAATTATGAAAGTATCACTTAATAGCATAGCATAGTAATTCAGAGATCATAGAGGTTTACACTCCTATTGCAGGCCCAGGGTGTGTTAATCCATGTACAAAGATGCTTTACTTTCAAAGGACAAAGACAATATTGTGAAGAGCACTTTGGGAGTAATGGAGAATGCAAGATAACTTGGTTATACTCTGAAGGTACAACTTTACTAAAATGAGAAATACCACTTAGTTTAGGTTACCATGGAAAATTATGGGAGCACTATTTACTTAGTCTTAAAGGCAGGAATGCTGTACTAGTGAGTCTGAAGGTAAAATATCAAACTCATAATGATTATTCTTAAACCCTAAGATCTTTGGAGATTATTTGCAAGGCTTTTAAATGGCTTGTTATTCATTATCTATTTTCTTCTTTTCTATTACCTCTCTAGTTAGAAAATGGCCTAATCCCATTAAAGAAATATATTTTTATCATTATATCTTAGACTATATATTTTTGTTCCACAATGATCACAATTAGGAAGAGCTTTTTTTCTGTTAATGAATTTTCTCTTAATTCTTATCTACATATATATGTATATATATGTATATATATATGTATGTATATATCAGGTGTCCTCAAACTATGACCCATAGGCCACATGTGGCCCACTGAGGAGATTACTTCAGCCCACTGACCCACCGGGACAGCTGTTGCCTGTAATTTTTTTTTTTACAGAAGGACAGTCATCAGTGGGAAAGGGAGTGGGAAATTATGGGAATTAATGTCCGGCCTTCAGGTTGTGAGAGGGTCCAAACATGGCAGTGGACTACAACTACCCAGGATTCAGAGGAATCATTTGGGAGGGCAGCCTGCATGGTGGCTTGTGGGCAGTGAGGTTAGAGAGCGGGAGAGATAGTGTGGGAGACAGAGGTGTAGTGCATAAGCAGCTTGAAGGAAGTTGGCAGCATTATTAAGAGGTGAGTCCCATGGTCATTACCAGAAGAAATAGAAGCAATTATGGATAAGAAGAAGAAATGTAGTTAAGGGTGAAAAGAAGAAAACATTGAAAGATGGACAGAAGGAAAGGTAGAAAGCAGTAAAGAAGTTATGGTGTGAATAAGGGAAGAAGTAAGGTGGAACAGTAGAAAAGAGAAAAAAGCAGGAAAGGAGGAAAGATAGAAAGGAGGAGAGAAGAAAAGATGTTAAGCTGGATGGGTGGCAACAGAGTGATCTTTGATATCTGAATGAGCTACCTGCTGTTTTCCCCTGCTGGTCAGTGACAAATGGCTGAGGAGTAGTAAAACCCAATTTAAAAATCAATGAGTGCATTAATTTTCAGTTGTATAATGTTATATTTTTTTGTTGTGTAAACCCCGGCTTATAATGTTGTGATCTATGAGCAAACCTTCAGGTGTAATTAACTTTTTTACTTCTTAAGGACCACCATATTGTAAAAATGATAATAAAAATTAACATTTACTATATTTTTTGTTAATTTACAAAAAATATATATAAGTCTCAGAAACAATCAAATAGTCTTAAAGAAAAGCTCTAGATATGGTGGGGAAAGTGCATTGACCTGGTAGCTTATACTATGTGCTATATTTGCACAATAAGCCCTTAAAGTTGCAGAGCACAAAGTTTCTTAAAGGAGCCTAGTCACTAATGAGGCAGAACACTGCAGATGTCAAGTGGTTAATGGCACCTGCACCAGTGTGAGCCTGAGGTAAAAGTTGATTGGTGAAACGCTGCATTGCAGTCTGCATGTCTCTGTGAGGGCAAAGTTATATCTGGTATAATATTTTTGTAATGTTGTGTGTGTATATATAGTATAATATATAATATATTGTATCATATATAATATATTGTATATATAATATATATTGGCATTTTACTAATAGTAATTTGGAATACCTAGGAAACTATGATGCCAAGAAAGAGAAAAATTGACTTCGAGTGTAGGATATTCAAAGAACAATGGACTTTTGATTACTTTTTCATACAGTACAAGAAAAGGGCTGTGTGTCTGATATGCCAGAAAATAGTGTCTGTGTTCAAAGAATAATATTTGCATTGACACTATAAAACTAAAATAACATATGAACATTTGCACCATTTGTTATGACTATCAGTGAAAAATATGAAACTGAATATTGACCATCTCATTAGCCAAAAGCAGACCCATAGTTTCCATTGAAATACTGGCAAGTTTGTTGATTTAATTTTACTTTATTTTAAATATTGTATTTGTTCCTTCTTTGTTTCTTCACTTCAAAATAAAATATATGCAGTGTACATAGAAATTTATTTATAATTTTTTACTATAGTTTGGCCCTCAAACGGTCTGAGAAATGGTGAATTGGCCTCCTGTTTAAAAAGTTTGAGGACCCCTGGAATATATATTAGCACTATATATTAGACACCTCTATGAGATGGAGAGTCAGCAGGAAAGTATCGGGTCTCCTGATCACAGCTTGAGAAGTGTCCCTTCAAAAATATATTTTTAAAAATGTAATATATTATTGTCTCTTTTAAGGTCAAATAGTAATGTAGTCTTGTTTATATCTTTTTTTGATAAACATATTGTACTAGGATAATGACTTATTTTTTCAATTTGTTTTGAATCACTCTGAGGTCCAGGATCCACTTCCAGTGATTCTCAGCAAGTGCTAGCATCTTATTTTACAAAGAAGAGTTTTAAACATTCATTTTAGAATTTTTTTGTTTGTTTTTGGGCCACACCTGTTGATACTCAGGGGTTACTCCTGGCAAGGCACCCAGAAATTGCACCTGGCTTGAGGAAACATATGGAACACACAGTTTTGTGGTCCGTTCTAGGCTAGCGTTTGCAAGGCAGACACACCTTACCTCTAGTGCCACCACTTCTGCCCAAGAATAATTTTTAATTCAAAGTAAAAATAGGTTTTTCTTTTTGTTGTTTAAATTATTTTATTTTCTAGTATTTACATTCTACTTAAGTTTGATTATAGACACATTTCAAGGATCTTACATTTTAGAAACTATTATTAAAATTGTTAATAAGTGCAAAAATCAATAAAAAGTTGGTCTTGAGCATGAAAGGTGCAATTTGGAGGTGTAAGATGGGGAATAAGACAGGATGGGTGGGTGGGGCAGGGCAATGATTATGGTGTAGGAAAGTGTTTAACATGGAGGAGGAAATGGTGCTGAAACGCAGTAAAATGTTATGTGAGAAACCCTATCAATAACAGTATCTAAACCACAATGCAGTCTTATTAAAAAATAGCACCTCGTGTAGAGGCAGATTGGTGTTGGGAGACTATTGGGAAAGAGCATAATGGAGGGAAGTGGACACTGGTGAAGGGAATGGTGTTCAAACATTGCATGCCTGTAACCCAACCACAAAAAATGGTATTTCACTGTGTCTAAATAAAAAAATTCTCCAAAAGCTTTAAATTTTTGATTAAATATATTATTTGAAAGGCTAGAGTGATAGTACAGTGGATTGGGCCTTTATGTGGCAAATCTGTGTTCAATATGGGCATCCAATATGGTTCTCTGAACCCTCAAGGACTGGTCCCTGAACCTGAAACTAGAGTAAGCCGAAGGCATGTGACCCCAAACTAGAAAAACACAAAGAAATAATTTGGAGATCAGTGTGTAGTTTAAAGCATTGGAATGATTGTTTTGATTGTTGCATCCCTTGGTCTTGATTACCAGCACCACATTAAGGCCTCAGTATGGCTGATTATGACCCCTCTGTCTCCCAAAAAAGAAACAGTTTGTCATGAATTGGCATGTGTGTAAAGGAAACGGGTCCTTTTCAGGTTTAACATATTGTAATGCCTCATGCAAATAAATAAGTAAAAAACACAATCTAATGTGCTTTTTAATGTGCATATATAGCCAGTACTTTTTTCTGTTATTTTATTTACCAGTGTACTTTGCAAAAAGTAATAAATATAGAAGTAATTTGAATGAATAAATAAAATCTATTAGTATATCTAGTGTTTGATTCAGAAAATATCAATATATATAATATGCAAAATAAAATTTTAATAAATTATATTTATAATCAGTTTCCTATATATTTGATTAAATATACCTTGGATTTTAATTAAAAAAACCAAAGATATAGTGTGGTGTGTTTGGTTCCTCCAGTGATTGGCCAGTGACAATTCAATGATTGTCCAGTGACAGGTGATGCTGGAATCTAGCTTCTACACTTAACACAGTAATATCTCTCTAGCTCCAACCTTAGTGACAACATAAATTATAATTCTTATCTTAGTATTCCTAGGTCAGGAGTCTAACTTCAATTTTTCAAAGTTTCATATGCTATAATAAAGTTGTTGATGAGGTGATAGTATCATCTGAGGCTAGTATTTAAAAAGTTCCATCCTTAGATAATTAATTTGTTTAGAAAATTTTGTAATGTGATATTTTATGAATCATGGTTCCCTGAGATAATGCATAACTCAATTTTAGATCTAAAGAGAAGTATTATTAAATAAATTGAACATCATGTCAGGGGCAGCCATCTACCACAGATATATTTTTGTTGTGCATAAATTTAGTAGTAAGCCTAGCTTTATAATTCCCAAATAATCTGCTAAACATCTCTCTTTAATGTATTACATTTCAAAATTCATCAATAAGATACAAAATATTGTAATTTACCCACATATGCCTTTGTTATTGCTTTTTTATGCAGAAGTCCTTTGATGGTTTAATACATATTTATTAAGGTGTTGGCACAACTGGTTAGCCACTTGCAAAAAAGCAAAGTCACATCCCCAGCTAACACCATGTACAAAAGTCAAATCCAAATGAATTAAAAACCTTGATATCAGATCTGAAACCATAAAGTATATAGAACAACATGTAAGTAAAACACTCCATGACACTGAGACTAAGGGCATCTTCAAGTAGAAACAGCACTCTCCAAACAAGTGGAAACAGAGATAAACAGATGGGAATATATTAAGTTGAGAAGCTTCTGCACCTCAAAGGAAACAGTGCCCAGGATACAAAATCCACCCACTGAGTGGGAGAAACTATTCACCCAATACCCATCAGATAAAGGGCTAATATTCAAAATATACAAGGCATTGACAGGACTTTACAAAAAAAAAACTAATTCCATCGAAAAATGGGGAGAAGAAATGAACAGACACTTTGACAAAGAAGAAATACAAATGGCCAAAAGACACATGAAAAAATGCTTCACATCACTAATTATCAGGGAGATGCAAATCAAAACAACTATGAGGTACCATCTCATGCCACAGAAATTGGCACACATCACAAAGCAGTGCTGGCGGGGATGTGGAGAGAAAGGAACTCTTTTTTTCATTGTTATTTTTATTATAATAATGATTTTTATTTTGACCAAAGTGAATTGCATATCTTTCACAATAATATTTTAGATACATATTAACATTGAATCAGGAGAATTACCACCACCAAAGTTGTCCTCCCTCCACCCCCGTTTCCAGCATGCATCTCACATTCCTCTCCCTTACCTCCCAGGCTGCTAGTATAAGTGGTTCCCTTTGTGTCTTACTTGTTGTAGATTGGGTATCGATTCTATTGTTGTTGGCTTTGGATTTGGTGTTTAAGTATGATCATTTTTTATTACTACTTAGTGATCATACAACTTTTTGGTCTTGGTATCCTCCATTATGTCTCCCTCAATTTGTGAGGTGGAACAAGATTGTTCAAGTTATGTGGTTTGGTTTGAAGTAAAGAAAAAATACAATGGGGCAAAAATCAAAGAAGCAAAAGATGGGTGGAGTTTTTTTAGAGGCTATAAATAACAATTTGAGAGAAGAAAGGGAAAAAGGAAGAGAAACACAACAATAATACAAAAAGAAAAATCAAACAAAAAATCCAAAAAGCACCACAACAATAAAAACAACCATTACAAAATAACCACGGTCCTGAAATAAAAACAAAACAAAGCACAAAAAAATGGAAAAACTTTACAAAACAACAACTATAACAACCTCCCCCCCCCAATTTGTGCTTTTTTCTGCATAGGCACAGTAAATATTGGGGAGATTAGAAAGGAAATTCTCTTGGCCTAAGAGGTACAGGGTTTCTTTGTCCTGTCATGGGAATAACTACAGACTCCATACATGTTCATTTACTCTCTCCTAGGTCCTTTTGTGGTGTATGGAAACCTTCCACTCCATCATAAATGATAAAATCAGACCTATGTATCTAGAGATCTTGCTATCTGCATAGGTCAAAAGATGGAGCCTAGGATGGAGTCGTTCTTTATGCTTCTAGAGGTTCTGTTCCATCACTGTTGTTTTAATCAGTCTTCCGTAGTTGGTGGTCTTGGTTTTTGCACTGATCCTGGGATAAAACTAGAATAGTGTCTTTCATTATGTTTCCAGAAGACATGCTCAGTTGCGGTAGTCTCATTCAAACATCTGGAATTAGAGATCTTGGTTGTTGTACAGATACTACCTAGACCAAAGCCTAGACCAGGGTCTTTTTTATTGGTCTCAGGATAAATTCTGCCAAATCATGGTTGACACCGTCAGTCTTCTGATAGTGATCTTAGCATTTGCACAGATCAAATGATGACAAGTGTTCTGATTTCATCTTATCGTTAGACGGTGAGGAAAGACAACCTGCTCTTAGATAAAGTTGTTGCCATTTTCTCATTGTCAGGATGTCATATCAAAACTTGTATATGTTGGTGTCAGAACAGTATTAAGAATGTCCCAGAGTGAGTTTGGTTCCTTGAGCTGTTGCAGAGAACTGTCTCATTTCTATGTCTGGAATCTAGGGTTTGGGGTTGGACAGTCTCTGTCTAATCACCTGGAGTCTAAGTTGGATCCACATAACATATGTTCAAGGTGGAGGGTGCCTCTGTACTGTAAAAATGTCTGAGTTCTTAGCCCTACTAGAGAAGAGCTTGTTTCTATACATAAAATTTCCCCCTTTTTAGTATGCCTTTGCTGGAAAAATGGTGTTATATTATATTGCTGGTGCATTTGGGGGTGGGAGTTTCAGGTTTCATCATCTCTGTGCCCTGGTTTTGACCTGTGCTATTATACCAGGCAAGACTTTTTATTGTAGGTTTTGTACCAAGCAGAACCAAAAGAGGTGAAGTTAAGGAAGAGAGAAAACCGAAACAAGACTATATATATATATATATATATATATATATATATATATATATATATATATATATATATATATAAAGAAAAAATTTTTAAATGAGTTATAAATGTAATTAAGGGAACAAATTGATGCAGGAGACTACCTTTCATTTGGGGATAAACAGGTTAAGGGGTATTATATTGGTCTTAAACTTACAAAGGAAATATAGGCTTCCTGATTGTCTTTTGAGATATTCTTGTGGGGGGTGGAATCTAGGGCACATTTTCATCACACACTCTGGTCTTGTTTAATTCGAGAAATGATTTGTGGCAGAAAGGGCTCAGGTAAAGTTCTTGCACTGGGGATCCTCCTGGAGCTGAGTCTGGTATCAAGCAACAGTCCACATTGGGGGGGGGGATGAGAAGGAGGGCCACAGAACATGAGTCAGTAGGGGTGTTGGTTGTAGTTTCTTTCTGGGGAACAAGATGTTGGTTGGGCTGTGTGGGTGTCCCTTCGCTTGGGAGCTGGGTGTTGGCTTATTGGGGCAGGAAGGAGGTCGTTCTTGATACCTAATAGGTTAAGAACTTATGGTAAAGAGCATTAATATGGTGGGATATCAGATAGGAAATGGGGGTGAAGGGATAGTAGGATTTCCAAAGTGGTGAGGAGGGATAGTATATAGGAGGGGCTATATATATCACATGGATTGTTTAAAGTTTAGGTTTGGCTCTCATAGAGGAGTCCTCTCTCTGTTACTCATGCCCACATAAAGACATATATTAATGATCAATTCTTAAGGTGTTATTAGAGGTCTGACCCTAATAGAATAGGTCTGAGCTCTTAAGGAGTAGTTGAGTTAAGATAAATAATTAGCTTCGGTATATCTTAAGAAAAAGAGGAAGGGAGAGCAAAAAATAAGAGAGGAGAGCAGAAAAATAGGTAAATATAATAAAAATAATAAAGTAAAAATTAATAAATAAAATGAAAGAGATTGGGTCAGTAGAAAAATTTTCCCAGTTTCAGGACATTTCATCAGTGATGTGGTTGGGCCTTGCTAAATGAAAGTTTCACGGTTACATAATGGCTGGAGCACTTTAGGATACACATAAGTTTTGCATCTCAAGTACTAAACAAAGTGTTAATGAGGCCTACCTATGTAGGTGGCTTCCCTATATAGTATGTGTCTGCTGCATCTTATGTATCAAAGTTCCTTTCCTGAAGAGAATCTAACAGTGTGGGTTTTATTGGACATAGATTGAGTTGATGAGGAAGATGAAGAAGAAGAAGAAGAAGAAATGGGGGGAGGAAAGAAATAGGGAGAAGAGAGAAGAAAAGAGAAGGGAATGATAATTTGCCCAAGCATGTTCGATGAGTAGTTCCTGTAATGTAAGTCTGTGGTTTGCAGTTAACTGTTTCAGTGGTCTAAATTATCATATGTTTTAGGTCCTATAGAGGACATAAACCAGAGAAAAAGAGCATTTTATCAAGATATTTTCATAGTGCAAAGTGAATATGTTAGTATGACTGAGCACTGAAGTGTCAGAATTGGGTGTCCACCCTTTGTATCCAAGAATCCCTGTGGACCTGAAGCTGTGAGGTTATTTTATACCTTGTAAGATTAAGGCATTAAAACACACTGTTAGGTAAACACTGTTGTTGGAGTCTCTGGCTTTCAATCATATTCTTCACCTGTATCTTTGTATAAGCTCCCTAAGACATTATTATAAGCCTTTGTAGTAAAAGGCTGATGACCTACCTGTACACTCTAAATCATTGTTTCCATTGTTGCTGGTTTCTTTCTTTTTTTTTTTTTTTTTGGTTTTTGGGCCATCCCTGGCAGTGCTCAGGGGTTACTCCTGGCTGTCTGCTCAGAAATAGCTCCTGGCAGGCACGGGGGACCATATGGGATACCGGGATACGAACCAACCACCTTGGGTCCTGGATTGGCTGCTTGCAAGGCAAACGCCGCTGAGTGTTGCTGGTTTCTTTATGGTATAATTGATAGTCGAGGCTTTTTGTCATTCCTCTTACACTTGTTTTGAACACTACTCCCCAGTAAATGCTGACAATAGTGTTTGGAGTTTCTACCCTATTAGACCATTGTATTTGTTCTTGGAGTATGGTGTATTTTCTAAGTGCCTCAGAAATGTGCTACCATTCTGTACTTATCCTTCATCTTCTGGCTTACTTCATTTAACATAGTATTTTGTAGATCCATCCATGTTGCTGCTGCAAAATCCATGATTATATCACCTCTAGCTGTTATGTAGTATTCCATTGTGTATAAATACCACATCTTTATTATCCACTCATCTGTTTTGGGCATCGAGTTTGGTTCCAAATCTTGGTTATTGTACTGAGTGCTGACATACTTTGGGATGAATGTCCTTCCGACTTGGGGATAGATAACCAGGAGAGAAATTGCTGGGTCATATGACAGCTCAATTCTGAGTTTACTGAGCACTCTCCACACTGTTTTTCATAGCAGTTGGACTAGGCAACATTCCCACCAGCAATGGATGAGAGTTCGTTTCTTACCACATACTCTTCAACAGAGATTGATCCCTTTATTTTTTGATGTGAGCCATCCTCACTGTGTAAGATGGTACCTAATTGTTATTTTGATTTGAATTTCCCTAATAATGAGTGAAAGTGAGCCTGTTTTCATGTGTCAGTTAGCCATCTTCCTGTCCTCCTGGAGAATTGTCTGTTCTTTCTTCTCTCCATTTTTCTATGACTTTATTAGGTTTTTTTGGAGCTCACCTTTCTGAGTGCTTTGTATATTCTAGATATTAACCCTTTATCTGACTTGTTGAGTGCAACATTTTTTTCTTATTCTGTTAACTTTCTCCTAGTATTAAATAGGGTTTCTTTCGCCATGCAGAAACATTTTAGTTTGATATAGTCCCATTTGTTTAGGTTTGATGCTAAAGTTCTTGCCATTGGCATTCTATCCCCAAAGACTTTTTGATAAATAGGTCTTCAAGTGTTCTGCCTATTTTTTTCAATAAACTTTA
The DNA here is from genome assembly GCF_024139225.1 of Suncus etruscus. Classification (NCBI taxonomy): domain Eukaryota; kingdom Metazoa; phylum Chordata; class Mammalia; order Eulipotyphla; family Soricidae; genus Suncus; species Suncus etruscus. The sequence continues at coordinate 91,309,265 of NC_064854.1, forward strand.
TAGATTAGGGTCTGATTTCAAGGTCTTTAATCCATGTTGAGTTGACTTTTGTGTAAGGTATGAGGCATGGATCAATTTTTAGTTTCTTACAGATGGTTATCCAGTTGTTCCAACACCATTTGTTGAAGAGATGTCTTGGTACATTTCAAGTTCTTGGCTTTTTTGTAAAATATTAGTTGACTCTATATTAGGGGGTTTATCTCTAGATATTCTGTTCTAGGCCACTGGTCTGAGACACTTTCTTTGTTCCAGTACCATGCTGTTTTGAGAACTATGGCTTTATATTAAAGCCCCAGGTAAGGTAAAGAAATACCACCCAGCTTCTTGTTTTTCAGTATATATTTGGCTACCTTGGGTCTTTGTAGTTCCTGATAAATTTTATAATCGATTGTTCTAAGTCCTTAAAAATGAAATCTGAATTTGGATATGGTGTGCATTGAATCTCTATAGGAATTTAGGTAAGATAGACATTTTGACTATGTTAATTTTATCTGCCCATGAGCATGGGATGTTCTTTCATTTTCTTATGTTCTCTTGGATTTCTTTCTGAAGCGTTTTGACGTTTTCATGGTATAAGTCCTTCACTTCTCTTGGAAGGTTGATACCTAGGTACTTGCTATTTTTGGATACTATTTTAAATGGGGTTGTCTCCTTAATCTCGTATTCTCTACTTAGTTATTTGTATAGTGTAACTCTACTGTCTTTTATGTATTGACTTTGTAGCCAGCCACTTTTCTGTATTGGTTAATTGTTTCTAGGAATTTTACTGTGGAATCTTTAGGGTTTCCAATGTATATCATCATACCATCTGCAAAAAGAGAGTTTGTGTTCCTGTTTCCCTATTTGTATTCTTTAATTTCCTTCTCTTGTTTGATTGCTATTGCTAGGACTTCTAAAACTATATTGAATAAGAGTGGAGAATGCGGACAGCCTTATCTAGTTCCTGATCTTAGTGGAACTGTTTTCAGTTTTTTTCCATTAAGAATAATGTTGGCTGTGGGCTTTTCATAGATAGCTGTATCTATCTTCAGGAAGGTTCCTTCCAGTCCTATTTTGCTGAGTGTTTTCATCATGAAAGGGTGTTGAATTTTGTGAAATGCCTTCTCTGAATCGATTAATATAATCATGCGATTTTTGTCTTTCTTGTTGTTGATGTGGTGTATGATGATGATTACTTTACATAAATTGAACCATCCTTGCATCCCTTGTATGAAACCCACTTGGTTATGGTGTATGATCTTTTTGATGTAGTGATTTCAGTTTGCTAAGATTTTGTTGAGAATTTTTCAATCCATGTTCATTAATGAGATTGTTATATACTTTTCTTTCTTGGCGGTGTCTTTGCCATCTTTGGGAATGAGTGTAATATTAGCCCCATAAAAAATTTAGGAAGGATTCCTGTCTTTTCAATGTTTTGAAAGAGCCTGTGGATCGATGGTAGTAATTTTTCTCAGAACGTTTGATAGAATTCACCTGTAAAACCATCTGTACCTGGACTATTATTCTTGGGGAGATTCTTAATTACTGAATCAATTTCCTCAGATGTCATTTGCCTATTTAACTTTCTACATTTTCCTTATCCAGTTTTGGAATATGATATTTTTCCAGAAGTCTGTCGGTTATTTCTGGGTTTTCTAACCTGACTAAGTATAGTTTTTCATAGTAGGTCCTCATGATATTTTGGACTTCTTGGGGTTCTGTTATAATCTCTCCCCTTTCATTTGTGATCCTATATATTTGGGAGTTTTCCCTCTTTTTTTTTTTTGGTAAGTCTTGCCAGTATTCCCCAGTAATAAACTGGGGAAAAAAATCAAATACGCCGAAAATGGGCAAAGTCCTTCTAGAAGCTCTCATTCTAGTTTTGAGAGACAAAGGGGAAAAAGGAGGTGAAACACCACAACAGTACAAAAAGAAGTGTCAAATAAAACATCTAGTGAACACTCCAACAATAAAGATAAGCACCACATAAAGGCCATGGTCTTGAGATACAAAAACATGGCAGAGCACATAAAGGGAGAAGAGAAAAGAAGAAAAAAAAAACTAAATATGAACAGAGACAACAACTGCAATAACCACACCAAAAAAATAAATAAATTGGCAAAAACTAGATAAAAAATTGTGCTTTTTGCCTTTTTGTTTTCTTCTTTTTTCTTCCCTCCTGCACAGGCACAGTAAATATTGGGGTCATTTGAAAAGGAATTCCCTTGTCTCAAGGAATATTTTTTATTTCTTCCTTAAGTTCCTCTTTGATCCAGCTGTTGTTGAGTAGCATGTTGTTTAATCTCAAGGTATTGTGATCTGATAGTGTGCTTCTAATAATCCCTATATTTGTGTCTTTATGCAAGTTAGATTTATATCCTAAGGCATGGTCTATTCTGGAGAAGGTTCCATGTGCACTTGAGAAGAATGGTGTTTTTGGGCCACACCTGTTGACTCCCAGGGGTTACTCCTGGCTCAGAAATCACCCCTGACTTGGGAGGACCATATGGGATGCCGGGGGACTTGAACTGTGGTCTGTCCTAGGCTAGCACTTACACGGCATATGCCTTATCTCTATTACTGCTCTGGCCCTGTTTTCAGGAATCTTTTGATTTCTCTGGTTTTTTATATACTGCTAGGCTGGGAGGCAAAGTGTGGTGGTTGAGGTAAACTCTGGGAACATGGTGGAGGGTAGTCAACACCGGAGGAGTGTTTGGTGGAACTGATTTATTGTATGTCTGACACACAACTATGAAGGACTTTGTAAATCACAATGGCTTCAATAAAGGAAACTAGAAAAAATAATTTCTAATAGTTAAAGCTATTCTCTGTGTGTTTGTAATTCACTTTAATGTAGTATAACTTATTCTGAGAATATAGCAGAAACTATTTTTATTCTCTTTTCTTTACGGAGGTATGTTTAATGGCTAAGCATGTAGTCTATCTTGGAAAATGTAACTGTGCATTGGAGAGAGAGAATGGGTATCCAGATTTATGAGGATGAAAAGCTCTTTATACATATACTAAGCCTTTCTTTTTTTTTTTTTATTAAGAGCCACTATATCCTTGTTAAGTTTTATTGTTTTGCTACTGATGACTTTCTCCATGTTTATAAGCAGTTGTTTTAAATATTTTACAGTCCCCACATTAGTTGCATATACATTTAGGATTATGATTTCTGCTTGCAGAACACATCCCTTGATTGTTAAGAAATTTCCATCTCTGGGACCGGAGAGACAGCATGGAGGTAAGGCATTTGCCTTGCATGCAGAAGGTGGGTAGTTCAAATCCCGGCATCCCATATGGTCCCCTGAGCCTGCCAGGAGTGAATTCTGAGCAGAGGGCCAGGAGTAACCTTAGAGCGCTGCCGGGTGTAACCCAAAAACCAAAATAAAAAAAGAAAGAAAGAAATGCCTGTCTCTGTAACTTATAACCTTTTTAGCCTGAAATCTTTGTCATATTATATTAGTTTATCCACTCTAGCATTTATAAGGATTTTTTTTTGCTTAAATAATTGTCCTACTATCTATGACTTTGAGTCTATATTTGCTCTGCAGAATTATTTCATTTAGGCAGTAAAATGTTGGATTCAATTTTCTGATTTATTTTGCCACTTTGTGTCTCTTAACAGTTGCATTATAATGATGCTGAGAGATTGTTTTATTAGGATTACTGTTACTGTCATATTTTTAAAGGAATTTTGCTTGTTTTTTTGGTCTACGGTGCCTTAAAATAGTCTCTTCATTTTTCTTTTAAAGTTGATTTGAGTCTGTAAAGTTTCTTTGCTGTGTTCATCTGTGAAGTTATGTATCCTTCCTTCAAACCTGAATCAAAGTCTAGATGTGTGGATTATTCTTGGCAAAGCATTTATTTCATTTAATTTTTCCACTATATTCCACCACTGTGTTTGGCCTGGATGACTGCTTGTGATAAATCTGCTGTAAATTTCAAGCTGTAAATCTCAAGGATGCTACTTTGTATGTAATGTCCTTACATGATCTTCTACTCAGGAATGATATTCTTGACTGTTGTTTCATCATGGTTTTCTTTAATTTTTTTGTAGTTGTTATTTTTGTTTTGGTTTGGTTTTTTTTGTTTGTTTGTTTGTTTTGGGTCCACCCTGTGACACTCAGGGGTTACTCTTGGCTATGTGCTTAAAAATTTCTCCTGGCTTGTGGGACCATATAGAACCATGGGGATCAAACCGTGGACTGTCCTAGGTCGGCTGCATGTAAGGCAAATCCCCTATCACTGTGCCATTGCTCTGGCCCCAATTCTTCATGTTTATTTCCCATGGGTCTCTGGGACTCCAATAAGACTTACATTGTTTTACTGAATTTACTCCAGAGTTCTATTATCTTCTGTTTGATTTTTTTCAGCACTTTTTAAAATGTTCTATTCATATATTTTAAGTGTCTTTTCCAACCTCTTGTGTTATATGGAGTTGCTATGTAGCTCATCCTATATCTCACTGATTTAGTCACCAACTCCTATCATTCTGCTGGTGAGGCATTGCAGTGAGTTTTTTATTTTACTTCCAAGTTTTAAGTCCTGTTTTTTGTGTCTAAAATTTTATCTTTTCTGCTCATATCTTCTTGAGTTTATTTTGTTTCATTAAGTAAATTCCATGTTTTCTTTGAGTTCTTGGAACTTTCTCCACATTATCTCTCTAAAGTCCTTATCAGACTGGCTTCTTAGGTGTTTGGTAATAGTTGGTTGTTCAAACTACCATTTTCATTCTCTAAGCATGGTGGAGTTCTTCACTGTTTCTCCATTTGACTTTTCTGTGTGACTGTCTTTTTTTTATTTGTGTATTGCACTGTGGCTTACTGACTAGAGATACACTGCCCTGGAGGGTAATGAAGCAGATGTGCTATTTCCTTAGCATGTGTGATCCTGACTTTTACATTGCAGGTTGAGCTCTGTTCACCTATTTCTAAGTACTGGGTGTGTATTCCCTCCTCCGCCATGTTGTGAGCAATCTATTATCTTTTACTTCTCAATTTTTTTTGAGGGCTATGTTCAGTATTGCTATGAACCTTAACTGACTCTGGGTTCAGATATCATTCCTGGTCAGGCTCTAGGTACCATATATCATGCTTGGTATTGAACCAGGATTAGTCACATGCAGGGCTGACAAGTGTCTTAATTGCTATACTCTCTCCAGTTACCATATTTCTCTTTAATTTTAGTCATGCAATAAAATAGTACTAGCACATTGTAGCTTTGTCATAACTTCTTTAATGACGTTTTCATATGTACATTAGCATTTATATTACTTAATTTCATTCAGTTTCACATAGGGTTCCTTTGTACACATTCTTTAAGTATATAGACACAAAGTATTTATGAGATTGAAGTATTTTAAATGCTTCCTTTACATATATGTCTGATATTTAACTTTTTTTTTTTGTGGGAGCCATACTCAATGTTGCTCAATGTTGGCTCTGCACTCATGGATTAATCCTGGAAGTGCTCAGCATAGCATTTGGGTTGCCAGGGTTACAACCAGAATTGAGTACAAGGCATATAACTACGCACTGTACTATTGCTCTTGACCCTATATCTATCTTTTTTAATTAAGTGATTAGATTAATCACTAAGTTTTTCATTTAATGACATTACATTTTTGGTTGTGTGTATATGTGTGCTTTGTCCAGTCTGATTAAGAAATCATTTTCTGTTACAGTGTCTTGAAGATACTTTCCTATGCATTTACTATAAGAAGTATTTGGATATTTTTTTAACTTTTTCCATTAGATATAAAATAAAACAAGAATCATTTTTTAACATTTAAAATCAATATTTAAATTTTTGTATTGATATACATTTTGAAAATATTATTTTTTCCTATGAATTCTTGTTACCACTTTTTCAAAATAAAGAGAATATATAATCTTTTATCTTCTATCTTTGTATAAATTCCTTAATTACTATTTTCTTTTAATTTATTTATACCTTTTATTTTATTTATTTATTTGCCAAGGCCTCACATATCCAAGGCAAGTGTTCTAGTATTGGCTCCTTTCAGATTTTTTTAGTCTTTGAAGATAGAAATAAAATTTCATTTCAGCTTTTATATCTTTATAATGGTTATAAAGTTTTATCTTGAAATATGCAAGCTTAAACTGGGTTAAGGTGTCTGTCCATGAACATTAGTGCAGAAAATGTTCTGCAAGTCAACACTACCCTCAAAATGTTGTTTCTGTATTAGATCCTTGCTAAACTTTCACTGTTGTGACAAAACCTAAAAAACAAAAACCGTGACTACTGAATAAATATTTCTTGTTGCCAATTAATCTCCAATCTAGCAGAACAGAACTTTTGAGTTTTTACTTTTTCTTTTTGAACTATAATTCATTTCTATTTAGATTGCTCTTTTTTTGGTACAGTGATGACACTAATGAAAGTGAAAAGGGAATCAAATTTGCAGGATATTGAAGGAGGGGTTGGAAGAAGTAGTGTAAGGGTTAGCAAATAAAATTAAGAAACTGAAAACAGTATTTTTTTAACTAAAATATTTTCTAGAAGGCTGAGATGATAGTACAGTGGGTAAAACAGAACAAGTTATTAGCCCTGAGACCTCACTTTTGATCTAAAATAGAAAATAAATAAGTTTAATAGTGTTCTAATACCATTAAGTTCACTTATTGTGTCAGATGTTATGAAAAATATGAATAAAACAGTAAAATTACTGTTGATATTATAATATTGTGGGATACTAACAAACTAGTTTTAATGAGACTCTTTTTTGGATGGTGTGGCACATCAGTAATGATCAGGTTTTGCATGATCACATGGGGTTGTCTTGAATAAAACCTGAGTGTTGTCCATTTTTAAGAAATGGTGTCATGTCAATAATATATACAATATTTTACAAGCTAACAATATAAAATTACTTTCCAGAAGGTTTGTCCTTTTCTTACCCTGTCATGTTACATTTAAGTTGTTACTAAATCTAAATAGTTTACGTATTTTCCTGCATATAAGATGACCGGGCATATAAGAAGACCCCCTAATTTTACAGTTAAAACATAGGTTTAGGCCTATATTTGCTGTATAAGACAGAATGTTCCTGTGCTGCAACTGTATCTTCCACAGTGAGCCAATCACAACAAGCAAAGGTCCAAAGGTTATACTGTAATAGACATCCTCTCTGACTTTGACCAAACTGAGCAGGCTTTTTACAGTGTAGATTCGGGTACAGAACACCATATAATTTGCATGCATAAAAAGCCTGCTTGGATTGGCTGAGTTAGAGAGGTGGTCAGAGCAGCCTGGCAATGATTGGTACAGGATCAAGTTGGAAAATTTGTTTTGTGGCAATATTCAGACAATTTTTGATTAGCGGCATATTGAAACATTTTTCGGGATATACTTGGCATATAAGATGACCCCCAATTTTCGGTTGACATTTTTTTTTGTTTCAAAAGTCATCTTATACATTGGGAAATATGGTAGCTATAGAAAATTTATTTTAGCCATAGTTATTTTTTCAATATTTCTAAGTTACTTCAACTAAAATATTTTCTTTATTCACTAAAATAAGTTTTGTGGGGAATGAAATAATTAAAATATCTGTAATATGCTTATCATTATGCCTGAAAAGTGTTTTTATTCTTAAAGTGTTATTTGTGATCTCAATTTTTAATGCCCAACCATTTCACCACTTTTTCTATACAACTGATTATAATTAATAAAAGAAATAAAGTAACTAATTATCAGTATTTTAAGAACTTCAAAAATTTTCCTTTCTAAAAATTACATTTCTTTGGTTTTATGCTGTATTTTACCTACAAGTAAATCTGGATTCCATTGATATCTTTTTCTTGCCTAATCTCAATAGCAAGTACTTCCAATGCTATGTTGAATCGGAGTGGTGAAAGAGGGCAGCCTTGTCTTGTACCAGAATTTAGAGGAAAGGCATTTAGTTTTCCTCCCTTGAGGATAATATTTGCCATTGGCTTGTGGTAGATGGCCTTAACTATATTGATAAAAGTTCCTTTCATCCCCATCTTGCTGAGAAAGAATGGATGTTGAACCTTGTCAAATGCTTTCTCTGCATCTATTGATATAGTCATGTGATTTTTATTTTTCTTGTTGTTGATGTTGTGTATTATGTTCATAGATTTATGGATGTTAAAACATCCTTGCATTCCTGGGATGAAACCTACTTGATCGTAGTAAATGATCTTCTTGATGAGGCATTGGATTCTATTTGCCAGGATTTTGTCCAGGATCTATTCATCTATGTTTATCAGGAATATCGGTCAGTAATTTTCTTTTTTGGCAGTATCTCTGTCTGGTTATTATTATCAAGGTGATGTTGGCTTCATAAAAGCTATTTGGAAGTGTTCCCATTTTCTCAATTTCATGAAAGAGCCTGACCAAGTTTGGTATTCAGTTTTAACTCAGCCTTTATTAGCCTTTCTGCCTGGGCATCTGCAGGAACAGTCCTTGCTGTGTTCTTCTTGACTTTCTCAGGAAAGTTTCATGAGACTGAAGAGATGCAAACATGCAAAGCAGACAGGTCCCCTCACTCTCTCCCAGTGCTATGCTCACAGTAGAGGCACATCCCTCCCGAATGCCTTCACATACAATGGATTGAGCTACCTTTGCTGCTGGAGCACCAGCGGTTTTCACTCAGATTTTCTTGGCTTTTCTTCCTGGGTGCCTCCAGGAGACAGTCCTTGCTGGGCCCTTCTTGGCCTTCTCAGGAAAATTTCAGGAGACCGAATAGAAGTGAAACTATCAAAGCCAATAGGTCCCCTCAGTCTCTCCCAGTAACTAATCTCACAGCAGCGGCATGCCCCATACTGCCTATCTTCACAGACAAAGGAGTGAGCTACCTTGCTGCTGGGGTGCCGGTGGTAGCTGGTTTTCACTCAGCCTTTTTTTTTTTTTTTTTATCTGCTTCGGTGCCTCCAGGAGATAGTCCTTGCAGTGCCCTTCTTGGACTTCTCAGAAAAATTTCTGGAGAACAAAGAGAAGAGAAGAGAAACACACAAAGCTGACAGGTCTCCTCAGTCTTTCACAGTTGCCAATCTCACAGCAGGGGCACACCCCTCTCGCCTGCCTTCACAGAGAAAAGGAGTGAGCTACCTTGCAACCAGGGAACTGGTGGTATCCAGTTTTCACTCAGCTTTTCTTGGCCTTTTTGCCTGGGGGCCTCCATTATACAGTCCTTGCTGGGCTCTTGGCCTTCTCAGGAAAGTTTCAGAAGACCAAAGAGAAGCAAAACATGCAAAGACGACAGGTACCCTCAGTCTCTCTATATTGCTAATCTCACATCAGGTGCACACCCCTCCCACCTACTGCCATAGACAAAGGAGTGAGCTACCTTGCTGCTGAAGCATCAGTGGTGGTAATCGGTTTTCACTGAGCCTTTCTTAGCCTTTCTGCCTGGGCGCCTCCAGGAGATAGTCCTTGCTGGACCCTTCTTGGCCAGCAATTTGACATTGATGGATACTTAATCTCTCTATGTCAGAGTTGGTTTAACTATAAAATTGAATGTGAAACAGCATTTATCTCAGAGGGGTACTGTGAAGTCATATTTTCTTCTTTAATATAAAAACAAGTCTTTATGATTGAGAATTAATATATGCTACTCTAGGTCCCAGAAGCGATGAAAAGGTTGCCTTCTGTGCAAGCTGGGCTGGAATTAATTAGTACTTTTGCTCAGGAAATTGCTCCTTCAGCATGTTGGTAGCAGGGTTGACTGTATCCATACATCAGTTATAGATGGAGTCCCTGCTAGCTGGTTAGATCCCAAAATGTAGATGTCACTGGTGAGGTCAGATCTCAGGCAAGTGGAGCATTCATAAAGAAGCATTGATATCCTTAATTCTTTATGGGGATTATCTTCCCATGTCTCTGAGATTCCAATGACACTTAATGTTGGTTTTACCAAAGACTTCTATTTTTGCTGTTCACATTCTTGGAGAATTTTTCATTGTTTGATCATTTGTTTTAAGGCTTTTTTCTAATCTCTTCTGTTGTATGGAGATGTTACGCTTCTCATCTTCCAGCTCATGATTTTATCTTTATCCTGTTAACTCTGTGGAAGCGACTTTCTGGTGAGGTTTCAATTTTGAGTACCAAGTTTTTAGTCCTTTTATTTCAGCACCTTACCTCTAGCGCCACTGCCCGGCCCCGGTATTTTTGTTTTGTTTTGTTTTGTTTTTGGGCCAAACCCGGTGATGCTCAGGGGTAGTCCTTTTATTTCAATTTGGAGTTTTGTCATTTCCACCTTATTATCCTTTTGATTCTTATTTGTTGTTCATTGTGTTTGTTCCATGCTTTCTTTGTGTACTATAAGAATACTCTGGGGCTTGGAGAGATAGCACAGCGGCGTTTGCCTTGCAAGCAGCTGATCCAGGACCAAAGGTGGTTGGTTCGAATCCCGGCGTCCCATATGGTCCCCCATGCCTGCCAGGAACTATTTCTGAGCAGACAGCCAGAAGTAACCCCTGAGCACTGCTGGGTGTGACCCCCCCCAGAAAAGAATACTCTAATATTTTTTGCATGATGGAGGTCTGCATTGTTTTCCCATTATTACCCTTGTAGTTTTGTGTTTTCTATGTGTTGTGCTGGGGATTATTGACCATGAGAAGTCACACACAATAAAAAACAACTCAGCTATATGGAAAAATAAAATAGTGCAATTTGACAATATATGGGTAAAACTAGTGTGAATCATGTGGAACATAGTGTCATAGAAAGAGAGGTACAGATACAGAATGTCTTATCTCACATTTCAGATATAAACAGACACTGTTAGGAAGTAACAATGGTACAAAACAACAAAGTCTGTTTAACCTATCTACAGACCTGTATTTACTATAGTAGGAGGCACATTGTGTTTGCAGGGAGTATTCTTATATGAACTCAGACATATTCTCTAAGAATACTGGAGGATTTGGTGTTAGAACATTGTATTCATAAACCCTAACACTGGCATTATTATAACTCTCATCTACTAAAATAATAAAAAGCACCCTACACACAATTTATCAACTAACAATGGTAGGCAAAAGATAAAGATCTTACCAGATGTTACATAACAGTAAAGAGGGTCATGGACACTTTGATTATTGTGGTGAGTGTATCAACACTATAAACTTAAACATCATTATAGCCATTTTGTCCCCATTACTAGTTATTTTAATCTTAGTTGTATGGAATTGAGTTTATATAAGATTAAACTATTAATTTTACCTTATCTTTAGCAAAAACGTCCCTTTACAATCTACCTTTTTTATTTGTTTTATTGTTTTGGGGTCATACTCAGCAGTACTAAGGCCTTAATTTTTGTTCTGTGCTCAGGGATTACTCCTGACAGTGCTTGGGGAAATATATAGGGTGCTGATGATTCAACTAAGTTTTGTTACATCAGTATAAGCACATTTTCTATGGTACAATTTTATGGGCAAACAATAATCTAGCATTTTGGGGGGAAAATATAAGTATTACAAGTTTTGTTAACTCATCCACTGATAATTTAATTTAGTATATTGCACATTTTAAAATTATAAATAAATATAGACTTTTAGCTATAATAATTTGTCAAAGGAGAAGAAAATGTGTTAATACATCATGAAAAACCAAGGAATTGTGCTAGATTATGTGTCAATATTTGTATTTACTTATGGCTTACATTTCTATGTAATAGGCAACTTCCCTTCTTCTATTTTAACTCCATGTGAAATATGTGCATATAGTTCTGTAAAAGAGCATATACATTATGTGATTGAATGTATGCATTCATTTTTTGTTCACATAGATATATACTTGGGCCATACATAGTTATATAATTAATCACAGCTGATGCACAATTACATGACTGGAGGTAATAGAAAGACTGAAATTCCAGAAAATATTTCTTTAACTTGGAATCATAGACTTTAGTGATTATATGGTAAACTTAATTTTTTCCATTTTGGGTTTTTGAGACCACACTTAGGGATGCTCAAGGCTTTTTCCTGGCTCTGTGATCAAGGATCACTCATGGAGAGTTTGGTAGAACCTATTGGGTGGCAGGTGTAAAACACATGTTGTCCACGTTTAAGGCAATCTCCCTGTTCAATATACTATCTCTCCAGCCACTGAAAATTATTTTTAATAAAAATCATACAGTTTTGTTAGTCATTGCACATAGCTCATGCTTCTAGTTACTGAAAGGGGGAGCCTTGAACTTTTTATCTGTCGTAACATTATTTCCTAGATGTCAAGTACTATAAGGGTTAAAACGTGATTTTAGAAGTATTAATACATATTTTTAGGTAAATTAAACTTTCTCTTGTTAATAGTCCAGTCAAATTTGAAAACAGCAGCAATCCAGTATAATGGGAATACAATTTTTTAAAAAGTGTATTGTATTTTAGCCAGTTTGTGGTCTTTTTTATTACCCAAAGATTTATCACATTAACTGTATAAATCTCTATGTCTGTGGGGAACAAATGTTTTATGTTTTCAACATTTATGGTTTGACATAGAAAACATCTGTGCAGGCTGAGTATGCAACATCTGGAAGGCATTTTGTGTTTTTATGACATGTAGAATGAACGTTGTTTTGGAATAAATGTGTAGTTTTCTCCGGTAGCTCTTCCTTCTGCTAATGCCCTTCTAACTAGCATTTTACTATTCACTATTGAAAGAAGGCTTGCCTCTTTGACCTCTGCCTGGTGTCAGATGTTCCAGAAGAATTTCCAATTCATCAAGACTAACTGGAGAGAAGAGGCAGCATCATGAATTTAGGCCCCCTTTATCAGAATTTATCTATCAAGGAATGCAGTTTGAACAGAGGCAAGGAAACTTAAAATAAATAAGGTCAACTTAATTTTTCTTCAGATGCAAACATTTAGGGAAAAGTAAATTTAGTCATTTGACAAATAAATTGATCCCTAAAAGTTTAAGTTGCATAAGGTCAATGAGGAAGATGTTGATCTAAAACTTAAATTGAGATTTGTCAAATTTTATGTTCTGGCTCTTACAGAGTGACAAGATAATATTACAAGAAAGCCATAGATACTTAATATCTACTAAGTATCAAATATCAAGATACTGGGACTAAATAAAAGGAAAATAGATAAGCTCATTGAACTTATTTTTTATGAATGGAATTACAAAAAAATTAATAACTGAGCATTCTTGTAATAAAGAAGATAAATTTCATATGAGTGTGGGAATGATAAGGTATGGATTTTTAAACTTTGTAGAAGAATTTGTAAATTGTTCGATTTCTATAATGAAGTCTGATATAGAATCTTGGAATGATATCATTTATTTGTGACAGATTGGCAGGTAACAAAATGGAGTAAGGAAAGTGAGTAAAGGCAAATGAAAAGGCAACTCAATAACATAGCAAATCACTTGTTATTATCTTTGCTTCATTTAGGGATCTTATCTTCTTAATAACCATGTTGTAAAAAATTTAGCCATGACTTGTGCCTAAACGTGATAACTTTAATCTTTGATTTTATATTAGTCAAAGATTGCATAAAGGCAGATTCTTTGTCTGTTAAGGCAACAGAAGAAATCTGCCCCTGCTGTGAGGTTACCAACTGGGAAAAACTGGGGGGCCTGTTGCCTGTGCGTGTTTCTCTCCTCTTCTGTAAGGTCTTCTGTAAGGCATAAGTAAATACAAATATTGACACATAATCTAGCACAATTCATTAGTTTTTCACGATGTATTAACACATTAACCTCTCCTAAAAGGGCTGAAAAGGGCCCAGCAAAATCACTCTCCTAGAGTTGCCCAAGCCGAAAAGCCAAGAAAGACTGAGTGAGTGAAAACCTACTATTAGTGGTGCCCTAGCAGAAATGCAGATCCTTTGTCTGTGAAGGCAGGTGGGAGGAATCAGCTATGCTGTGAGATTTCCAACTGGGAGAGACTGGGGGCCTGTATGTATTTCTCTACTCTTCTGTCTCCTGAACCTCTCCTGAGAGGGCTGAGAAGGGCCCAGAAAAATCACTCTTCTAGAGGCTCTAGAAGAGCATAGACACTCCAATTCACTTTGCAGCCACACACGCTTTCTAACTAATGAACCCCACCATAACATGTAGAAAAAAATCACACTACAAGCATGACAATGGGGAAAACTCGCAGGCAAACACCATGGATAGAGAATGAAGATGATAACTTTGATGACTCCAAAAATACCAACCATCTGATTAATCTGACACCATGAACAGAGAATGAAGATGATAGCTTTGATGACCCCCAAAATACCAACCATCTGATTAATCTCTCAGATAAGGAGTTTAAAATAGAAATATGGAGGATCCTCATGGAAATAAAAAAAAACATATTGCTAGATGAATAGAACAAAAAGATAGAAATCAGAAAACTTCAAACTAAAATAACAAATCTAAAACACACGGTAGCTAAACTGAAAACCTCAATGGAAAGCCTCTCCAACAGGGTAACAGCAGCCAAGGACAGAATCAGTGAACTGGAAGATGAAATGCAGAACAACTCAATACAGCAGAAGAGATTGGAAAAGAACCATAAGGTAAACAACCATACAATGGAAAAAGTACTCAAGCAATGTGAACAGATAAAAATAGCAGTCTTTGATAAACTCAACAGAAAAAACATAAGAATCATTGGAGTCCCAGAGGCCCAGGAAGGGGATCCACAGGAAGAATCAACAGTCAAAGACATCATCATAGAGAAACTCCCAGAACTAAAGACTGCATGCAATCAAATTCTGCATGCCTAACGAGCACGAGTTAAAAGAGACCCGAAAAAAAAAAACACCCCAAGACACATCTTGGTCACAATGATGAACCCCACAGATAGAGATAGAATACTGAAAGCAGCAAGATCAAAAAGTAAAATTACATTCCAAAGAGCATCTATAAATTTACAGCAGACATGTCACAAGAAACTCTCAAGGCCAGAAGACAGTGGTGGAATATTGTGATAAGACTGAATGATATGGAGATTCACTTAGAATACTGTACCCAGCCCGACTCACATTCAGGTTTGAAGGAAGGATGCATAGTTTCACGGATAAGCAACAGCTCAGAAACTTTACAGATGCAAAACCAGCATTAAAGGAAAAACTGAAATGTCTACTTTAAGACAGGACAGACCAACAGACACACCAAACATACACACAAAGATGATATTAAATCCTATTACAATCATCTCCCTCAATGTCAATGAACTAAATGCATCATTTAAGAGACACAGTGGAAAAATGGATCAAAAAGATGGATCGAATTTTCTGCTACCTACAAGAAACACACCTGAATATTCAAAACAAACATAGACTCATTATCAAAAGTGGGAAGAAAATTATCCAAGTAAACAACATCCTTAAAAAAGCTGGGATTCCATATTAATATTAGATGATTCAAACTTTAGACAAAAAAGTTGTAAAGGCCAAAGATAGACACTTTGTACTAATCAAGGGATATGTGCAATAGGAAGAAATCACACTACTAAACATATACACACCACTGAGAGACTAGCAAAATATCTAATGTTATTATTGACCAATTTGAAAGAGGAAATCAAAAATAAACATTAATTATGAGAGATGTCAACACGAACCTATCAATACTTGATAGGTCAACCAGAATGAAACTCAACAAAAATATATTAGCCCTGAAAAGGGAAGAAAGAGGCTTAGTATGTATATATATATATTTACATAAATATACACTTATATATATATGTATATAAATATATATATATAAACTCCATCCCCAGAAACCTGGATACACATTCTTCTCCAATATACATGGGTCATTCTCTAGGATACACCATATGGTAGCACATAAAACATACTACCATAAAATCAATAGAATAGAAATTTTGCAGGCCACTGACCACAAGCTCTGAAATTAGGTGTGAATTACAGAGGGACACAGAAGTAAAACTTTAACAGATGTAAATTAAACAGCCTGCTACTAAACAACCAGTGGGTCCGAGATGAAATCGAAGAAGAAATCAAAACTTTCCTGGAAACAAACAACAATGAAGACACAAACTATTAGAATCTATGAGACACTGCTAAAGCAGTACTGAGAGGAAAATTTATAGCATTGCAAGCACACATCAGGAAGAAAGAAGGAGCATACCTCAATAGCCTAATGACACAGGTTATAAAATTAGAAACTGATCAACAGACAGAAGTAAATAACAAAGCTTAGAGCTGAAATCAATGTAGTGGAAACCTAAAAAACAATCCAAAACATCAATGAAAGCAGAAATTGGTTCTTTGAAAAATAAACCATATTGATAAACCATTGGCAAAACCCATTAAGAAAGAGAGAGAAACTTGATAATATGTATTAGAAATAAAAAAGGGGGAGATTACAATAGTTATTGGAGAGATTCAAAGGGTAATCAGAGACTACTTTGAGAAACTCTATGCCACTAAACATGAGAACCTGGAAGGAATGCATAAATTCTTGAACTCTTATAACCTTCCACAGTTGAATAAGGAGGATGTAGCATATCTAAACACCCCCATCACTATTGAGAAAATTAAAACAGTAATCAAATGTGTACCCCAAAACAAATTCAGGCCCAGATGGATTCACTAAAAAATTCTTTCAAATCTTTTAAGAGGAACTACTACCAATCCTGGCCAGGCTCTTTCATGAAATTAAAAAAATGGGAACACTTTCAAATAGCTTTTATGGAGCCAAAATTATCTTGATGCAAAAACCAGACAGAGATGATGCCAAAAAAGAAAATTATAGACGAATATCCCTGATAAAAACAGATGTAAAAATTCTCAACAAAATCCTGGCAAATAGAATCCAATGTCTCATCAAGAAGATCATTCACTACGATCAAGTAGATTTCATCCCAGCAATGCAAGGGTGGTTTAACATTTGCAAATCTGTCAACATAATACACAACATCAACAAGAAAAATAAAAATCACATGATCATATCAATACATGCAAGAAAGCATTTGACAAGATTCACATCCATTCTTGATAAAAACTCTCAGCAAGATGGGAATGAAAGGAACTTTTCTCAATATAGTTAAGGCCATCTACCACAAGCCAATGGCAAATATTCTCAATGGAAAAAAACTATAAGCCTTTCCTCTAAATTCTGGTACAAGACTGTCCTCTTTCACCACTCCTATTCAACATAGTACTGAAAGTACTTGCTATAGCGATTAGCAAAAAAAAAAAAAAAAAAAAAAAAAGATATCAAGGGAATCCAGATTGCAAAGAAAGACGTCAAACTCTCACTGTTTGCAGATGACATGATACTCTACTTAGAAAACTCTAAAGACTACCGAAAAGCTTCCCAAAACAATAGATTCATATAGTAATGTGGCAGAATATAAAATTAACACACGTAAACAATGGCATTTTTATATATTAATAATGATAGGGAAGAAATGGACATTAAAAGACTACTTCATTTACATTAGTGCCACACAAACTCAAATATCTTAGAGTCAACTTGACCAAAGACTTGAAGGCCCTATACAAAGAAAACTATAAAACCATGCTCCGAGAAATAAGAGAAGACACAAGGAAATGGAAACACATACCCTGCTCATGGATTGGTAGGGTTAACATCATTAAAATAGCAATGCTCCCCAAAGCACTGTTCAGATGTAATGTGATCCCTTTAAAGATACTCACGCCACTCTTTAAAGCAGTAGATCAAACACTTCTGAAATTCATTCGGAACAATAAACACCCTTAAATAGCTCAAGTACTCTTTGGAAAAATGAAAATTGGAGGTATTACTTTTCCCAACTTTAAACTCTATTACAAAGCAATAGTTATCAAAACAGCATGGTATTGGAATAAAGACAGACCTTCAGATCAGTGGAATAGGAATTTACTTGAACACTCAGAGAATGTTCCCCAGACATATAATCACCTAATATTTGATAAAGGAGCAAGAATTCCTTAATGGAGCAAGGAAAGCCTCTTCAACCAGTGGTGTTGGCACAACTGGTTAGCCACTTGAAAAAAAGCGAACTGAGACCCCCAGCTAACACCACGTACAAAGGTAAAATCCAAATGAATTAAAGACCTTGATATCAGACCTGAAACCATAAGGTATATAAAACAACATGTAGGTAAAACACTCCATAACATTGAGACTACAAGCTTCTTTAAGGAGAAAAAAGTACTCTCTAAACAAGTGGAAAGAGATAAACAGATGGGAATATATTAAGCTGAGAAGATTATGCACCTCATGGAAAATAGTGCCCAGGATACAAGGACCACCCACTGAGTCGAGAAACTATTCACCCAATACCCATTAGATAATGGGCTAATCTCCAAAATATACAAGGCACTGATGTAACTTTACAAGAAAAAAAATCCTATCAAAAAATGGGGAGAAGAAATGAACAGACACTTTGCCAAAGAGGAAATACAAATGGCCAAAAGGCACATAAAAATGCTCCACATCACTCATCATTAAAGAGATGCAAATCAAAACAACTATGAGGTACCATCTCATGCCACAGAGATTTGCGCACAACACAAAGAATGTAAACAAGCAGGGCTGGCAGTGATGTGGATAGAAAGGAACTCTTATTCACTGCTGGTGGGAATGCCATCTATTCCAACCTTTATAGAAAGTGATATGGAGATTCCTCCAAAAGTTGCAAAAAAGTTGTACCATATAATCCAGCTATGCCACTCCTAGGGATATACCCTAGAAACACAAAAATACAATACAACAATCCCTTCCTCACACCTTATTCATTGCAGCACTATTTACAATAGCCAGACTCTGGAGACAACCAGGATGTCCTTCAACAGATTAATGGCTAAGGAAGCTGTGGTACATATACACAATGGAATATTATGCAGCTTTCAGGAGAGATAAAGTCATGAAATTTTCTTATATATGGATGTACATGAAATCTACTATGCTGGGTGAAAGAAGTCAGAAGGAGAAAGATTGATTCAGAATATTCTCCCTTATCTATGGGTTTCAATAAAAATAAAAGATATTTTTGTAATAATTCTCAGAGACAAAGACTAGAGGGATTGAGGATCCAGTTCATGACATGAAGCTCACCACAAAGAGTATTTAGTGCATTTAGAGAAATTGCTACCTTGAGAACTATCCTAAGAATGTGAATGCATGAGGCAAGTAGAAATCCAGTCTACAATAGAGGCATAGATGGGGTGGGAGGAGAGAGGTTTGGGACATTGGAGTTGGGAATGTTGCACTGGTGAAGGGGGTGTTCTTTACATATCTGAAATCCAACTACAATTATATTTATAATCAAGGTGTTTAAATAAATATATAACAACTGATAATAAAGATTGCTTTTGTGATAGAGAAGACTTGACTACATATACATTTTCAGATTATTCCTACACAGAATAAAGACTTCTATGGCAACAAAATTCCAGAGTGCAGTATATACTTAGCAAAATACACCAATTTTTTTTCATAGAATGAGCTTAGTTTGGATGATTAGAGACATTGATAGTACATACTCTAGTTGCAGTTTTTTAATTAAAGTATTAAAATATAAATAGGTTTCTTATTGTAAGTCTTACTGTGTATGTGATAATAACTTGAACTTAGTGTCAAACTGTATAAAATATTCCACAATAAAGATATACAGTTCCATAGCCTTCATGTGAGAATTTTAGAGGTAGTAAAGTATACTGAGAAGGGATCTGGGACTGGAAAGATGGTATAATGGGTAAGGAATTTGCTTGGTTTGCTTTTTCCTAACCTGGATTTGATATCTGACATCTAATATGGTCCCCTGAACACCACCAGGTGTAATTCCTGAGTGTAGAGCCAGGAGTAACCCCTGAGCACTTCCAGCCAGGTGTAACACCCTTCCCCCAACGAATATCAAGATAAACTTTCTGGGATGATTAAAAGCAATTAACGTGAATTTAAGCAATAACCATTAGATAAAGGAGTTGGAAAGATAATTCAAAGGATTGAAAAAATGTAACCCATTCAAGTTAATCCAGTTTGGCACAAGACATGGCTGAGTTGTGTTCAACATGGTAATTTTATTTTATTTTTGCTTTTTGGGCCACACCCGGTGACACTCAGGGGTTATGCCAGGAGTAGCTGTAAAGACTGCCAGTAAAGCTACGATCCCTATACGAAGTGCAGATGATACCATGTGATCTGGTAAGTCCTTGATTTGCCTTTTAATGTACCTTAACTCACTTTCCTTTCTTCATTTTGTTACCTGCCAATCTGTCACAAATAAATGATACCATTCCAAAATGCTATTTTGCTCCTGGCTTGGGGACCATATAAGATGCTGGGGGATAGAACCATGATCTGTTCTATTTTAGCCTCATGCAAGGTAAGCCTCCTACCTCTGTGCCACAGCTGTGGTCAAACAACATAGTTAATAAAGATTGTCTGTAAAGGAACAAGTGATTTGCTGACATGTCCTTTGTTATTTATGAAGGCTTTTTTATATTTCTCTATAATATCCTTATATCCTGTTGCCCCTTCTACAATCTTCCAGTATGGGGTGCTGTTGTGAGCCAAATAAATAGTTGTCAAACGAGGTGTGCAGGGTCTTTTGGGCAGCTAGAACGGTTTAAAAAGTCATGTAAAAATTACAGTCCAGCATCACCATACTGTGGAATTACTTAAATTTTGGTGTCAAGAATTTGCTTGGATTTTGAATGACTTTAATTAAATTGCAAACATGTGCCTTCTGACAAATCAGCGGGTTTAGTGGAAAATGTTTATTCAGAAGGAGTAAAAGCCAAACTTTATAGCCCAGATGGAACTAAAAACTGATGGCAGGGGCCACTCTCCTGTATGAATTAGTGATGGCAGAAAATCAATATACAAATGTTCAAATGCAAGCTGCTTACCTAAAGAGATTTTATATATAATTAAGGTCTGTGTCCTGCCATAGCAACTGCCTCTTTCAATGCCAATAACCTGATTATACAGAATTTACTTTAATAATTACATCAGCTTTTTCAGAAATGAACCGAGCCCACCGTTATCATTCATATTAGAGCCCAAAGGCTCAAGGGAATAAAACTACTGACTTATTAGCAAAGCCTATATTGAAATCACCCTTGGAAGAACATTTAATTCTACAAACAAATGCATGCCATTTACATGTGAATTACCAAATTCCATGGAGGCAGACCAGAGAAATTATAGAGAACTGAAACATTTGTGCCCTCTTAACAAAGAAAACTCACATAGAAGGAGCAAACCCAAGAGGTTTACAGACTAATAAACTTTGGCAAATGGATCTAACCCAAAAAGATTTATTTCCAAGGAAACCTTACCTCCATGTTGTGGTGGACACATATTCTCGATTTGTATGAGCAATTCCTATGTCTTCTCAAAGATCAAAGTCTATTTGTAGTTATTTTTACAGTGTTTTTCTGTGATGGGTATTCCATATTCTACAAAAACTGATAATGGGCTAGCCTATTTTTATTAGTAAAACTTTTGGATTTTTTGGTAAAGAATATCAGATAAGACATCTGAAAGGGATTTCTCCAATAGTCATGAACAAGCCATTGTGAAAAAGACTCACAGAACCTTAAAAACTCAATTACAAAAAAAATAGAAAAAGTTTACCACCAACGGATTTGTTATTGTTGACTCTCCTCACACTAAACTACTTAAATTTGCCCCAAGGGGAAATTTACACTGCAGCAGAAAGACCATTTAAAGAAGACATTCAGAGATAGGAAATGATCCATATTCCTATTTGGATTAAGGAGAATGATAAATGGATAGCTGGATATCTCCTCCTAAGAGGGAGGGGATATGCCTATGTTTCTACAGATGACAACCCTCCCAGAAAATTTTGGGTCCCATTGTATCTTGTCAGAAATAGGGCTAGCACAAATGATCAGGTTCAAACTGCTGGAAATATAAACTCTCCTTCAGACCAAAGTCAAAATACTCAAAACACTGACAACAGTAACATTGCTGAGACCTCTGTGACAGGTAACAAAGTCTTAACACTCACACTCCACAACTTGAGTGAGACTGACAATAGTGATGAGCCCTCACATTCCAGGATACAACAGAAAAAAACAGGAACCTTTCTTAACTTAGCTCCAATAAGTAGGAAACTCTTGCTACATGAACTCAATGCCTGTATAACATTTCAGACTTGAATCATTTTTTATCAAGATCATTAAAAAGGTGTTAACAAGAAAAATCCCCTGGGACATTAAAGTAAATTAGCCTAAGAATTTGGTCAGATCATCAAAAACATAGTAAATGTATATCATAATATATTATTCCTGAAAGCTATAAAATAACAATTGGTTTACTTAATGACCAGTTCACTGAACACAATCAGCAGGATCCTCATGAACTATTGATGCTTTTCACAGAGGGCCTACACAAGAATTTGTTAAAAGAAAATTCTGTGACAGATACAAATACTTTATGGACAATAAAAATTATGAACAACTTGGAAAAGAACACCAAAAAGGTCATGCATCTATTATGTATGCTTTTATTATTTATTCATTTTTCTTATTTATGTCTCTCAAGGACAGTTTAAACCTGTACTTCAGTGCCTCTATGCCACCAAAAGCCTAAAATTTATGAGATGTTTGTTCATTTGTCCCTGTCTGTCACATCTACAGATAATTGTACATTACAGGCATGACTCATCGAATTTTTCAAAGAATAGTTAAGAGATGACATCCAAGTTCTTTGCAACAAATGCAATACTAAAATTTTTTTTGAAGAAAACATACATATGGAAAGTGACACCAGTGTTAATAATACATTTGAAACATTTTGTTTTTGATGACAAACAAATTAAAAAACCACACACTTAATGTGGATTTCCCTTTAGAAGACCTCATTTTAGTAAAACTTACTCCTGAGAATAAAAGCAAAATTAAGAAATACAATTTATCATCAGTTTCAAAGCATTACGGTAAAGTTCACTACAGACACTGTGCATCATATTGTAAAATTGTTGCAAGACAACACTGGATCAATTTTGATGACAAGAAGATCAAAAAAGTTCCCAATATGTCAGTGAAATCCACAGCAGCATACATCCTGTTTTACACTTCTTGGAGATCTACAATGAATGCCAGATAATCATTTCACTTGCTTTTCAGTTTCTATTAATGCTCTATGGTTCTTTTCACAGGAATGGTCGCTGGAAAGGATTAAAAACGATTGATACCCATTTCCGTTGCTTTTATGGTGAATTTATGTCTTGTTTTTATTATTTTTCTAGATCACAGTTACTCATGAAATTTTTACAATCTAATTCTTGTTATTCAGGGTTCTCCTAAAAGAAAAATTTCTCATTATATTAATGTTGTTCCATAACAATTTATTTAATGACTTTTATTCTTCTATTCTTACATCACTGCTTTATTTTCCTCAATTTAATTTTCTAGATGGAAGTGAAAACACAATTTTGACAAGACAATACTTTTTAGATGGGCTTTCTTCACAGTGTTCCTCATCTGTGATTGATTATTTTAGAGTTATCATTTAATACTTATAGTAGTATTCTCCATATTTGTATTGTGCATAAAATTATCATTCAGATCTGCTCTACTCTGCTTTTGAAAAAAATTGTGAATTTGAAGTTGTTCTTCTAACCAGTCAGCAGGCTATTATGTCTTGAAGTGCTTTTTGTTGATTCAGCTGACTTTTTTTTCTTCTCTATTTTGGATCCATTCCATCAGATTTTTGGTTAACTTTTTTTTTTAAGTATGAGTGAATGCAGTTGCATTCTGTATTTGTTTTGTTACTTGTCTGTTTTGTATATTTTCTATATAGTTTCCATTTCTTAACTTTCTCTTCCCCGATTTATTCTTTCTACCTTATCGGTACTTCTCTTCCCTTAGTCCTGAACCTTTATTTTGGGGGGCGGGTTGGGTCATACCTAGCAGTGCTCAGGAGTTACTCATGCCTCTGTGCTCAGAAATTGCCCCAGGCAGGCACAGGGAGCCCCATGGGATGCCAGGATTCGAATCACCATCTGTCCTGTGTTGGTCACGTGCAAGGCAAACACACTACTGCTGTGCTTTCACTCTGGCCCCCTTAATCTTCATTTTTTTCAGAAGTTTCTTCGTCTCTGCAAACCATCTCCTGCATCCAAAAATACAAGCTTTCTGATTTCGGCCTTTGGAAGAAATCCTTGGCTTTTTGAGTTTTATATCCTGTACCAAGCTGTGATCAGCTTTACCAGAGTCCTCAAGTTTCTTTGGACAGACTTCTTGGGGCTCCAGATCTCTCATCACTACAGATTTGCATTGGTGTCTGTAGAAAATTCACCTTTTGTATTTTTCTTTTGACTATAATCTTTTGAATTTATATTTGATACTAGCAATCATTTAACTATTGTAATTAATGTTCTCCCCATTGTAATTTTTACTTTTAGGAATTAACTTTATGTTACTGTAGGGTTTTTGCTTTCTTAACTTTAGGTTAGTGGGTTAGTTTCACTGTTGATAATTTCCTAAATGATACTTTTGCCTGGTCTTACAGTTTTTGTTTGGGTGCATCACAGGAAAAATATTGTATGTTCAAAAGCATGTTCTATCCCTTTTGGATGGAACCTCAAGTTATTTATTTACAAGGGGAAGTTCTCAGCCTGAAACATTTTGTTTTGATTTATGACTCCTCTGTACTTTGTACATCAATTTCGGACCTTTCATAGACTTCTGCATGGACTATACATGTGGAAGAACTTGGATTAAGCTCAGATATCCATTGGTCATCATTACAGTAGTCCCTCAATAATCTTGGGATTGAACCTACTTTTCCTAGGTTGGGGCCCAAATCAGTGCTCCCCCAAATAAGACTTCCTTGTCAGCCTGGACATGAATAAAAAATGTGCTTTATCCCACCTTCTTCACAGCCTTTCTAGCTTCTCTTCAAAGGATCTGTGTCTTCAAATTACAATCGGGCTTTTTGATTGCCTTGGGAGCACTCAATCGCCTGCTAGATCTTTGGTCATTAAGTTGTGGATATTGCACTCTATCATCTAAGGAAGAATTTATTTTGAATTTTTATCTTGTAAATTATAGATCTATCATCTCTGGAGCTTGTAGTTGAGTTCTTGACTCATGTTTCTGGTTTTGAATACCCTGTGTTTAGGTTAGAAATTTTTCTTTATTTTTCTCTGTAATGTGCTTATGCAAATATCTGCCCTTTTCCTTATGTTTAGGTTATCCCTTTGTTATTATAGGGAATGTTACTGAATTTTGTATCTTATTATTGTTGCTTTAATAAAGAAGGGGGAATTGTCATATAGAGAGGCTTTTTATAATATTTTTCTATATATCTTTATCTCTGACTGTTGTCCCGTCTATGACTTTCCCGGTGGAGGTGCTGTTGAGAGCCAAATAAATAGTTGTCGAGTGAGGTGCTCAGGGTCTTTTGGGCAGCAGCTGGGAAGCTCTGATCTTTGAGAACCGCTAGCAGACTGACAAAGGATTCTGCATCCAACCTTCTTGCCTTTTTAACCTCCTGTCTGTATGGGTTATTTGCCACTAGTAATTATTAGCAGGATCTCTTCCTCATTCTTGGGGGTAGAAGAATAGAAATCAATTTCTCATTTTGGGTGATCTTTGAGGATCTATTGATAAGTAGTCTAAGTCAATAGTTCATGACTTTTAATTTACCTTAACTCACTTTCCTTACTCCATGATGTTACCTGCATGCAGCATGCAGTGAACCAGTCATCAAACCAGCTCCAAATTATGTTTAATTGTGGATCTGAGGGTCCACTATAATTGAGTTAAAATATTTAACAGAAAGTTCTGTATAGCTACACCTAATATTTCCAGAAGTGAACCCCTGGCTTTGAGGATCAGAGTGAGACTTAGAGGTTGAAAACTCCTAGGACTAAACTAACAAAAATTTCTTCATCTTGGGTACTCTTCTACCACTTTCAAAACCTCTGTTATATACATTCTACATCTAACAGGAACCAGGATGTTTTGAACTCCTAGCTCTGTGCCTAGGTTTGTCTGATGATAAAAGTCAGGAGGTAATATGTGATTCTGGGGATAGAAACTGGACTTTCCTTACTGTACACACTCCCTCTGGTTATAGAGATAGTCATTTTATAATGATCAGAGGACATATCAATCAAAATGGACTTAAAATCTTTAACACATAAGAAGAAGTATATAATAATAGCAGGTAGAGCACTTGCCTTTTCATATTCTTATCCTGGATACAATCTCAGCATCAGAAATGGTCACTGAATGCAGAGTCAGGAGTAAGCCCTAAGCACCACCAGATGTGGGCTAAATATATGTCTAATAAAAATACAAACACTAAATGAGGGGACCAAGAAATACCCAGTGAAAACTGTCTCCTAGATGCTCCACAGCAGACACATACTCTCTTTCTCTCTCTTTCTCTCTCTCTCTGCCTGTAAAAGGGAATGGTGTCTGACCCCTTAGCCACAAAAAGAAAGACTGAAAAAAATCTTTCTGCTTCCACCCATTTGCTCTTCTGTCTCCTGAAAATTTTCAGAGGAGGCTAAGAAAAACCCAGCAAACACTGTCTCCTAGAAGCTCCACAGCAGACTGGGGCTCCAGATGAGCATAACCACTCCACTTCACTTTGCAGCCACATGCTTTTTCTGACTAATGAACCCCACCATAACACATAGAAAAAAATCACACTACAAGCATGACAGTGGGGGAAAACTTGCAGGCAAGCATCATGCACAGAGAATGAAGATGATAGCTCAGTTGACCTAAAAATAACAACCAACTGATTAATCTCTCAGATAAAAAGTTTAGAATAGAAATATGGAGTATCCTCATAGAAATTAAAGAAAGCATAGCTCCAAATGAACAGAACAAAAAGATAGAAATCAGAAAACTCCAAATTGAAATAATAGGTCTGAAATTCTCTGTAGATGATTTGAAACCTCCAACAGGATAACAGCAGCCAAGAACAGAATCAGTGAGGTGGAAGATGAGATGCATAGCGACTCCATACACCAGAAAAGGATGGAAAACACCCTTAAAGCAAATAATCAGACAATAGAAAAAGTACTCAAAAATGTGAACAGATAAAAATAGAAGTCTTTGATAAACTCAACAGAAACAACATAAGAATCATTAAAGTCCCAGAGGCCCAGAAAGAAGATCCCCCAGAATAATAAACAGTTAAAGACACCATGAAAGATAAACTCCCAAGCTAAAAACTGTATGCAACCAAATCCTACATGCCCAAAGAGTACCAGCCAAAAGAGACCCAAAGAAAAGCACCCCAAGACACATCCTAGTCACAATGATGAATCCCACAGATAGAAATAGAATACTGAAAACAGCAAGATCAAAAAGGGAAATTACATTTAAAGAAGCATCCATAAGATTTATAGCAGGCATGTCACAAAAAAACCCCACAAGATCAGAAAACAGTTGTGGGATATAGTGACAAGTCTAAATGAAATGGATGCTTTGCCTAGAATCCTGCACCCTGCCAAAATCATTTTCAGGTTTGAAGGAAGAATATATATCTTCACAGATAAGCCACAGCTCATAAAGTTTACAGATAAAAAACAAGACTTAAGGAAAAACTAAAACGTCTACTTTAAGAGAAGACAGACCAACAGGCACACCAAACTTATACACAAAGAAAGATGACAGTAAATCCTATGACAATCATCTCCTTCAATGTCAATAGACTAAATGTACCAGTTAAGAGACACAGAGTGACAAAATGGATAAAGAAGATAAATCCTACCTTCTGCTGTCTACAAGAAACACACCTGAATAGTCAGAACAATCATAGACTCAAAGTCAAAGGCTAAAGGAAAATCATCCAAGCAAACAACACCCTTAAAAAAGCTGGAACAGCCAAATTATTATCAAATGACACAAACTTTAGACTCATAAAAGTTGTTTGGTGCTGCTTTGTACAAAATCTAAGAAAACATCTTGCCTGGGACAAAAGCTCAGACCACACCACAGATACTGTACGTGTAGCCTGTCATCCTTACCCGGAATAGCACCAGCAATACAAAAGGACACCATATGTTTTTGTATTGGCACAGTAAATAAGGGAAAATCATGGACTCAGACACAAGATCTTATCTTCTAAGGATAAGAACTCGCACTTTGTATACAAGGGTGCCTCCCATCCTGGACATATGTCATGTGGATACAACTCAGTCTCCACGAGTTTGGACAGTGTTAGTTCATTCTCAAATCCCAGATCCCAGACATAGAACTGAAACAATTTCCTGCAACAACACCAGGAACTAAGCTGCGTTGGGAGATATACTTGTGCCAGTGTTAATATGACAACAAGAACAGCGAGGAAATGACAACTTGACCTAAGACCAGGAGGTCCTATCACATCACCTAACACTAAGTGAAAATCAGAAGATGTATTGTCCTTTGAACTATAAAAAAATAAGAGTGCTAACTACAGAAAACTGACTTTGACAACTGTGACTGGGCAGAATGTACCTTGAGACCATTAAGGAAAACCCTACCCTAGGCTATAGCCCAGGTCTCCAAAAAATCAAGATTTCTTAGTGCAGAGGCCCAATTCTGACAACAGGGACTGAGCAGAACCTTTGGAACCATAATTACCTAGACTTCGGCTTAGGAAACGAGCAAAAACATGGAGCACATGATACAAAAAAATGAAACACACCAATGATGTTGAACAGTACCTCTAGAACCTTAAAGACTCTATCCTAGGCCTTGTCCTAGGACCTGCGCAAATACCAAGATTGCTTGCTACAGTGGCCTTATTTTCTCATCCACAACCGAGAGGAAAGATTCCTGACACCACAAACAAACAAACAAAAAAGAAACCCCAAAAAACAAAACCCTGGGATATGGCAATGAGAAGGTATGGAGCCAGTGATTGTTCCCATGACAATATGCTTCAAGAGTAGAGAAACCCTGAATCTCTTAGGCCACGGGAATTTCCTTCCTTCCCCAATACTTATTGTGCCTATACAAAAAAAAAATGGTGGGGTAACACCAAGCCCTGCCACTGCACCACATTTTCTCGTTTTGTTTTGCTTTATTTTTTGTTTGTTTTTTTTGATGTTATCTCACTTCTCTTTTTCCTTCCACTTTTTTCTTTCTTTTTCACTTTTGTGGTATTATTCAGTGATTTTTTTCTTTCTATTTTAGTAGTTGATACCAAGTTTTTCTTCTCTTTTCCTTCACCTTTTTATCTCCAACAGAATAGCATAACTTAAATCATTCAGCCTCATAAATTGAGGGGGGGGGGAAAGAATGATACCAGGACCAGTTATATGAACATGTAGTATAAATAAAAAATGACCAGACTGGAACACCAAATAGAATAAATATCCAACCTATAACAAGCTGTAAGATGGAGACCAGTTACACTAGGATTCTGGGGTGTAAAGGAGGGATATGTGGGAGACAAGCTGGGAACAGGAGTGGAGGGAGGACAGCATTGGTGGTGGGAAAGCACTTTATTCATTGTCACTATGTACTGTAAATCTGTGTAATGAACTTCAGTCACAATAAAAAATTTAAAAAAACTAGAAAATTATCAACAAAAGGAGCCAAAAATAGGTAGACGAAGAAAATAACAAAGCTTAGAGCAGAAATCAATGAAGTGGAAACCCAAAAAACAACCTGAAAGATCAACAAAAGCAGAAGTTTTTTCTTTGAAAAAATAAACAAAACTAATAGACCACTGGCTTGAGTACTCAGAGAATGTTCCCCAGGCATATAATTATTTAATTTTTGATAAAGGGGCTAGAAATCCAAAATGGAACAAGGAATACCTCTTCAGCAAGTGGTGTTGGTATAACTGGTTAGCCACTTGTAAAAAAGCAAACTCAGACCCACAGCTAGCACCATTTACAAAGGTAAAATCCAAATCAAAAAAAAAACCTTGATATCAGTTCTGAAACCATAAGGTATATAGAAAAGCACGTAGGTAAAACACTCTATGACATTGAGATTAAAGACATCTTCAAGGAGGAAACAGTACTCTCCAAACAAGAAAACAGTTCCTAGGATACAAGAGCTACCCACTGAATGGGAGAAATTATTCACTCAATACCCATCAGATAACGGGCTAATATTCAAAATATACAAGTCACTGACAGAACTTTACAAGGAAAAATTTTAATCCCATCAAAAATGGGGATAAGAAATGAACAGACACTTCCTCAAAGAAGAAATACAAATGACCAAAAGACACATGAAGAAATGCTCCACATCACTAGTCATCAGGGAGATAGATGTGCAAATTAAAATAACTATGAGGTACCATCTCACACCGCAGAGATTGGCACACATCACAAAGAATGAGAACAAGCAGTGCTGGTGGGGATGTGATGAGAAAGAAACTCTCATTCTCTATTGGTGGGAATGCCGTCTAGTCCAACCTTTATGGAAAGGGATATGAGGATTCTTCCAAAACCTAGAAAACACAATTCTAAAACCCTTCCTCACACCTGAGTGAAATAAGTCAGAGAGAGAGAGAGATGGACACAGAATAGTCTCATTTATCTATGTTTTTTTTTAAGTAAAGGCATTATTGTTATAATGCAAGAGACAATAGAGTTAAGAGCCAGATGTGATAGCTCACATTATGAAGCTCATCACAAAAAGTAGTGAATGCTGTTAGAGAAATAACTACACTAACAACTATCATGACAATGTTAATGAATGAGAGAAGTAAACTGCCTGTCTCAAATACAGTTAAGGGTGGGGAAAGAGAGAGATCAGGGGCATCAATGGTGGGAATGTTGCACTGGTGAAGGGAGGGGAGTCTTCTGTTTATGTCTGAAACCCAACTACAATCATGCTTGTAATTATGGTTCTTAAATAAAAATTTTATAAAAAAGGTAAATAAAATAATTATAACAGACCGTGAGAATAATATTGATAGTAACACGACAATGACATCTACTAAACAAGAATTTTTAACATCCACTCTCATCAATGAACATATCAACAGGTAAGAAAATTTAAAAGGAAACAAACTGAAAATGAAAAATTATTAATGATATGTTACCTATGGAGAGCCCAGTGAACTCTACAGTACTCCGTGGCCTCTATGGATTGATGGGCATAGCTCTAATAGTCCTTGAACACAGCTAGATGTAGCTCTGATGGCTTCTGTTACTAAAACTCATATAGCAATACATCCTTGGTATCTCAGATTTAATCAAAGGCCTGCGTGGGTGACAATTTCTGGCTACTGTAGCTCCTGAACACCACTAGGGAAACCTTTCTTCAAAAATAGCATATGGGGCACTCCATGTCAACCAAATTGAGCCTACTTTTTTCCTTGAGTTGACTTGGGCCATTTTTCAATATAGAGTACATGTTGGAACATACAACAAATATCAATAGGCTCAATAAGACTGAAACCATATCATGTACCCTATTCAATCATAATGGTATAAATGGCACACATCACAAAAAAGGAAAACAAGCAGTGCTGGCGGGGATGTGGAGAGAAAGGAACTCTTTTTCACTGCTGGTGGGAATGCTGTTTAGTACAACCTTTATGGAAATTGATATGGAGATTTCTTCACAAACTGGAAATTAAGCTTCTATATGATCCAGCTATACCACTCCTAGGAATATACCCAAGGAACACAAAAATACAATACAAAAATTCCTTCCTTACTCCTATATTCATTGCAGTGCTATTTACAATAGCCAGACTCTGGAAACAACCAAAATGCCCTTCAACAGATGAGTGGCTAAAGAAACTGTGGTACATATACACAATGGAATACTATGCAGCCGTTAGGGGAGATGAAGTCATGAAATTTTCCTATACATGGATGTACATGGAATCTATTATGCTGAGTGAAGTAAGTCAGAGGGAGAGAGAAAGACGCAGAATGGTTTCACTCATCTATGGGTTTTAAGAAAAATTAAAGACATTTTTAACAGTATCTCAGAGATAAGAGAGATGAGGGCTGGTAGGTGCAGCTCATGACATGAAGCTCATCACATAGAGTGATGAGGGCAATTCGAGAGATGACTACACTGAAAACTATCATAACAATGTGAATGAATGAGGGAAGTAGAAAGCCTGTCTTGAGTACAGGTGTGGGGGGGTGGGGAGGAGGGAGATCTGGGAAATTGGTGGTGGGAATGTTGTACTGGTGAAGGGGGGTATTCTTTACATGACTGTAATCATACAACTATAATCATATTTGTAATTACGATGTTTAAATAAAGATAATTATAAAAAAATAAACTATCAATTACCACCTGAAATAAACCTCAAAAGCAAACCATAGGTTATTGAATAACTCCAGGTATTAATCTAAATAAGAGGAAATATTGAAAACACCTGACCTGAAGCAAAAAATAAGGTTTGAACTCTGACAATATATGGGATTCAACAAAAGCAGTAGTAACAGAAAAGTTAATAGGGCAATCGCATCTTATATTAGGAATTAATAAAAAGATAAGAGGATTAGACAATCTAACATAGACATTTGAGCAAGAGGAATAAATGAAGCAAAATGTTATCAGGAGGGAGATAATTTTAAAACTTGATGAACAGATGCAAATATCCTTAATAAAATTATATTCAAATTCAACACATGTTAAGAAGTTATACTTTATGACCATATAATTTTATCAGAAATACAAGAAAGTTCAAATATAAAAATAAATGCCATACAACACAGAACAAAAAGGAACAAAATCCATGATTATATAAAGTCAATTAAGAAAAATCAATATCCACTAATAATTAAGAAGAAATTAAGTAAAATTCAGTTCGAAAGAACACTTCTATATCTAATAGATATTTTATAGGCAAATTACAGTGATGAAAGACTAAAAGCTTATTCACAAATATGCTTGGAAAACTGGTTTGTAATATATGCATATAAAATGATATATTGCTACCTCACAACAGAAGCAAAAATAATTCAAATTTTAATATATATATATAGAAGCCTATGAAAGATAAAAAGTTAAAACACTTGATTATATTGTCTTTATTGAAGTCTTGAACACTGTTCAACAGCAATAAAATTTAAGGCAAAAAAACAAAACCAGCATATAAAACTGAGTTTACTCTAAATTTATTTACATATGAAAAAGATACAAACAAACCAAAAAGTCACCTGACAAATAAAAGAAAATATTTTGAACATTATATATATTACAGGTTCTAATATTCAAGTTTCATGAAGTAAATTCTAACAGCAAGTGAATAACCCTATTTAATGGGAAAAGGAGATTAATAGAAAATTTCCCAAAGAAGATGCACAGATGGCTCACAGATATCCTAAAAGCTCATTTATTTGAAAGGAAATGCATATCAAAATGACTGTGAGCTATCACATGACAACCACAAAAATTTCTTATACCATGAAGAACAGAAACAGAACTTTTTGTAAGGTTATGGAGGAAAATGACCCCTTATACATTATTGGTAGAAGTAAAAATTGTTCCACATTATGACAATCATTTTGGAGTTTTTATACTAAAATTAATTTTATCATGCAATCTAGAAATTTTACTCCAAGGTACCTATGAAAAAAGTATAAAAATGTATATTAGAGAAGATATATAGACTATTCTACTCATTTAAATACTCCAAAAGATGAACCATCCTAATTTCCTAATGATAGGGGGATGGATAAATATTAGAATGGAAATGGAATAATAATACTGTCACTGAATTGCATATGCACTCTAGATCTACAAGTAATTTTTGAAGAGGTATAAATAATCACTCATATAAGTTTACAATGATATAAATGGCATAACAAAAATATTTGTTTACATATTAAATTAATTCCTTTTATGAAAGACCATTGTTGGGTTTTAATTTTCATTGAAAATTCATCAAACAAAAGAATGTAATAGTTTTATAAAATTATTTGAAAAAGAATCCACATGGATTATTTGGGTTTGGTAAAAGGTAAGATTTATGTAGCATTAAGTATTTAAAATAAGCAATTAGCATAGGAATTATAGTAACAATTAAGTGGCATGAGGAAAGCAGTTGAAAGTATAGGTTTGATGAGGGTGAGTAGGAATTCAGCTAGGATATTTTTAGTTTGGTGTAAACTTTAGGAATAAAATAAGAGATGCCAAGTAACAAATTGGGTTTATGCCCAGAGATGTAACTGTGAGAGTCTCAGCATACAGATTTGCTTCAAAGCCACAAGACTGAGTGAGATCATTAGAAGAGTAATGGAGAAAGAGAAGTGCTCCAAAACCTGAGCTCTATTGCCCTCTGATATAAGTCAGTTAGAAGAGGAGGACAAGGGAGTTGTAGCAAGGTCTAGAGAAAATATGGCAAGACAAAGGAAGAAAGCCCAAGAGGAAGTTGTATTGCAAATTAATGTTTGGGTCACACTGAAGAAGAAATTAAAAGAAAGTGTTACTTTTTTTTTTTTCTTTTTTTTTTTTTTTTTTTTTTTTGGTTTTTGGGCCACACCCGGTAACGCTCAGGGGTTACTCCTGGCTATGCGCTCAGAAGTCGCTCCTGGCTTGGGGGACCATATGGGACGCCGGGGGATCGAACCGCGGTCCGTCTCCTAGGCTAGCGCAGGTAAGGCAGGCACCTTACCTCCAGCGCCACCGCCCGGCCCCGAAAGTGTTACTTTTGAGACATCTTTCTGAAAAGTTGACAAATAAAATCAATAGCTAGACAGAAAATAGTACTTTTTCATTTTTTCTGAGAGAAATAGTAGCAATTTATCTGCTGTTGGAGTAAACAGTAGAGAATAAGAAAGGGAGAATTGCTACATTGATATTCGCCTACTGTCGTAAGGAAGTAATTAAGATAAAATTAAGGCTTTCATAAAAGAAAATTGGCTTCTTTGATTAAGGTGAAATTGTTCTCAAAGACAGTTTTAGGTGTGAAATTCGTTGTAAAGTTGCCGAGATCTATATTAATGTTGAATTGTTACTCAACAAATGATATATATGAATAAATGCAATTTAAAACACATTTTAATAGATTTGCAGGAAATCTTTACAAATTAAGTGTATAGAGTATTTTTATTCTTTATATTTTTAATCACCATGAAATACATTGTTAAGTTTTTCATAGTTGAGTTTTCATTATGCTATATTCCAACACCCAACCCTTCACCATTGTTTATTTCCAACTACCAATTAATTACTCCAGTTACCCTCTAGTCATTCCACCCACCCCATTCTGCTTTTATGGCAGACACTTTTCTTTTCCTAATTTTTCTATTTCCTTTCATTTCTTTAGACATTGTGGTTTGAAATATTGTTACTGAAAGGATATTATGTATATCACTTGATTTCCTTTCAATTTCTACTTTTGTGCAAAGTGATCTTTTCCAACTCTTAATATTATAGTGGTCCTTTATCTTTATGCACTGCACTAGAACATTTCTAGTGTCTTCAGATATTATTCTCATGCTATGTTTATTTTTATATGTATTGCAGATGATTGTTAACCCTCTATATCTGCCCCTCTTACTCTGGCTCATTTCATTAAGCATGACACTTTCCATGTTTAACCAGGTATAAGCAAATTGCAGGACTTCATTTTGATTAACAGCTTCATAATATGCCACTTTATAAATAAATTACAATTTCTTTATACACTCATTTATTACTGGGCACCTGTATTCTTTTCAGATTCTGGCCATAGTTAATAGTGCCACAATGAAGATAGGAGTACAGATGCTTTTTCTAATTGTACTTTGGATTCCATAGGATATAGTCTCAAAAAAGTTATTTCAGGGCTGAATGGGATATAAATTGTTTAGATTTTTTGAGGAATGCCCATATTTTTTTCCCCAAAGACTGGTCCAATCTTGGGAAAAAGTGATATTAATGAGAGTTTCTTTATCCTCACATCTGCACCACGATTGGTTGTTCTTCTTGATGTAAACCAGTCTCTGTGTGAGGCAATGTTGCATTGCAGTTTTGATTTGTATCTTTCTGATGATTAATGATGTGGAGCATATTTTCAAATACTTTTGGCTAACTGGATTTCTTCATTGAGGAAATTTCAGCTCATCTCTTTTGCCCTAGCTCTACCAATGCAATATATCTTAGATATTAATATTTTTTTTTTTGGCTTTTGGGTCACACCCGGCGGTGCTCAGGGGTTACTCCTGGCTATCTGCTCAGAAATAGCTCCTGGCAGGCACGGGGGACCATGTAGGACACCGGGATTCGAACCAACCACCTTTGGTCCTGGATCAGCTGCTTGCAAGGCAAACACCGCTGTGCTATCTCTCCGGGCCCGATATTAATATTTTTTAAAATGACTCGAGTGAAGTAATTTATCCTGACATACGGGCAGTCTTTATTTTATATATTACCTTAATATAATTACTTTATATTACCACCATACATACAAAATTGTTCACGATTGAGCTTTAGTCAGACCTACAACACTCTACACCAATATATGTTTACCATCACCAATGTCCCCAATTTTCCTACCATTCCCCCCACTGTCTGCCTATAGGGTAGGAATTTTAGTTCTAATTCTGTGGTTTTCAATTTTGTTAGTGAATGGGTACTATGATGATCATTTATCCAATGCATAATATTCATCCCATTTTAGCACCAAGTTTTGCCTAGAGAGGCCAGTTTCAACTATAATTGTCATAATGGAAACTTCTCTACCCTAACTGCACTCTATGCTCTATGTGGCAAGTTTCTTAGCATAGACTGGTCCTCCTGGCCATCATTTATATTGTCTCCAGTTATTATTATCATACTATCTTTTATTTTTTCTTGTATCCAAAAGATGAGTGAGATTATTCTATGTCAATCCCCATACCTCTGACTAATAACACTGAGCATAGTACTCTCCATATACATCCATGTATAAGAAAATTCATTATTTTAATTTTATAACAGTTTGTAATATTCTATTGTGTAGATGTACCACTGTGTCTTTAGCCACTCATCTGTTCTAAGACATTGACAGTCTTTGTACCTGGCCATCATTTCCTTTGATCTGAAGAAGCTTCTTAATCGAATATAATCTCATTTGTTTCTAATTACTGGGTTGATTTGGTTTCATCCTTGAAGATAACTTTGGCTTCTTTTCTATCGATAGTTCTGCCTATGGTTTCATCTGTCTTATGGTTTCAGTTCTGATGTCAAGGTACTAATTCGTTTTGATTTGACCTTAATGCATGGTGTTAGAAAAAATTTTCTTTCATTTTTTATATAGGTGTCCATTTTTTCTAGTACCACTTGTTGTAGAGGCTTTACTTGATCACTTCACATATTTTGCTTCTTTATTAAAAATTAATTTATCATATTCCTGGGGATTTGTCTCAGGATATTCAGTTCTATTCCCTAATCCAACTGTTAGCTATTATTTTAATACCATGCCATTTTAATTACTTCTGCTTTATAATATGGTTTGAAGTTGGGGATGGTAATTCTTCCTGTCTTCTTTACCCCAAGGAGAGGTTTAATTTTCCATAGGTATTTACTTTTCCATATTTATGTCAGAATTTTTTTTATCTATTTTGTAGGAAAAATCATGAGTAGACTTATTGGAATTGCATGGAATTTGTACAATGATTTGGGAATTATTGCCATTTTAATGATGTTAGTTTTCCTAATCCATGAGCAGGAATTGTGTATCCATTCATCATGTCTTCTTATTCAATGTACGCTTCTTTCACCTCCTCTTTAAGTAAGTTAATTCTTATGTGCTAGATGTTCTGAGGCAAAATTGTGTGTGTGTTTTTTTTAATACAAGTTTCTCTCTGTCATTATTTGTATATAAGAAAGCCATGGACTTTTGCTATTAATCTTATAGCCTGAGACCTATACTTTATCATTTCTAAAGTCTTCAGGATTTTTTAAATATAGAATTATAGCATCCACACATATAGAGAGCTTGACTTATTCCTTCCTATCTGGATGCCCTTTACATTTTTATTTTACCTAATTGAGATGACTAATACTAATAGACCTATACTAGAAGTAATAAAATTACTCGGTCTAGCCTTGTATCTTACGCCTGATCTCAGAGGAAGATTCTTAGTTTTTCCCTATTGAATATAATGTTTGCTATGACTTTTGGTAAATATATTTAAATATATATATATATGAAAATTTCTTAGATTCCTATCTTATTTAGTGTTGAGAGTGCTGAATCTTATCAAATGTTTTCTATACATCTATTGATATGATCATATTAATTTTTTATTTTATTTATAAGGTATATTTTGTTGAATTAAGCTACATTTGCACCTCTGGGATGAATCTTTCTTGGTCAGGGTGAACCAAGGTGAATGACCTTTTTTTTTTAATTTATTTAAACACCTTAATTACATACATGTTATTGTTTGGGTTTCAGTCATGTAAAGAACACCACCCATCACCAGTGCAACATTCCCATCACCAATGTCCCAAGTCTCCCTCCTCCCCACCCGACCCCCGCCTGTACTCTAGACAGGCTCACCATTTTCCTCATATATTCTCGTTATTAGGACAGTTCAAAATGTAGTTATTTCCCTAACTAAACTCATCACTATTTGTGGTGAGCTTCCTGAGGTGAGCTGGAACTTCCAGCTCTTTTCTCTTTTGTGTCTGAAAATTATTATTGCAAGAATGTCTTTCATTTTTCTTAAAACCCATAGATGAGTGAGACCATTCTGCATTTTTCTCTCTCTCTCTGACTTATTTCACTCAGCATAATAGATTCCATGTACATCCATGTATAGGAAAATTTCATGACTTCATCTCTCCTGACAGCTGCATAATATTCCATTGTGTATATGTACCACAGTTTCTTTAGCCATTCGTCTGTTGAAGGGCATCTTGGTTGTTTCCAGAATCTTGCTATGGTAAATAGTGCTGCAATGAATATAGGGGTAAGGAAGGGGTTTTTGTATTGTATTTTTGTGTTCCTAGGGTATATTCCTAGGAGTGGTATAGCTGGATCGTATGGGAGCTCGATTTCCAGTTTTTGGTGGAATCTCCATATCGCTTTCCATAAAGGTTGAACTAGACGGCATTCCCACCAGCAGTGGATAAGAGTTCCTTTCTCTCCACATCCCCGCCAACACTGTTTATTCTCATTCTTTGTGATGTGTGCCATTCTCTGGGGTGTGAGGTGGTATCTCATCATTGTTTTGATTTGCATCTCCCTGATGATTAGTGATGTGGAACATTTTTTCATGTGTTTTTGGCCATGTGTATTTCTTCTTTGTCAAAGTGTCTGTTTATTTCTTCTCCCCATTTTTTGAATGGGGTTAGATGCTTTTTTTCTTGTAAAGTTCTGTCAGTGCCTTGTATATTTTGGAGATTAGCCCCTTATCTGATGAGTATTGGGTGAATAGTTTCTCCCACTCAGTGGGTGGCTCTTGTATCCTGGGCACTATTTCCTTTGAGGTGC
This sequence comes from Suncus etruscus, assembly GCF_024139225.1. Lineage (NCBI taxonomy): Eukaryota > Metazoa > Chordata > Mammalia > Eulipotyphla > Soricidae > Suncus > Suncus etruscus. Next base: position 91,348,541 of record NC_064854.1, read on the forward strand.
AGAAGCTTCTCAGCTTAATATATTCCCATCTGTTAATCTCTGCTTTCACTTGCTTGGAGAGTGCAGTTTCCTCCTTGAAGATGTCTGTAATGTCCTGGAGTGTTTTGCCTATGTGCTGTTCTATATATCTTATGGTTTTGGGTCTGATATCGAGGTCTTTAATCCATTTGGATTTTACCTTCGTACATGATGTTAGCTGGGTGTCTAAGTTTAATTTTTTTGCAAGTGGCTATCCAATTGTGCCAACACCACTTGTTGAAGAGGCTTTCCCTGCTCCATTTAGGATTTCCTGCTCCTTTATCAAAAATTAGGTGATTGTATGTCTGGGAAACATTTTCTGAGTATTCAAGCCTATTCCACTGATCTGAGGACCTATCCTTATTCCAATACCATGCTGTTTTGATAACTATTGCTTTGTAGTACAGTTTAAAGTTGGGGAAAGTAATTCCTCCCATATTCTTTTTCCCAATGATTGCTTTAGCTATTCGAGGGTGTTTATTGTTCCAAATGAATTTCAAAAGTGTCTGATCCACTTCTTTGAAGAATGTCATGGGTATCTTTAGAGGGATGGCATTAAATCTGTATAATGGCTTGGGGAGTATTGCCATTTTGATGATGTTAATCCTGCCAGTCCATGAGCAGGGTATGTGTTTCCATTTCCGTGTGTCCTCTCTTATTTCTTGGAGCAGAGTTTTATAGTTTTCCTTGTATAGGTCCTTCACATATTTAGTCAAGTTGATTCCAAGATATTTGAGTTTGTGTGGCACTATTGTGAATGGGGTTGTTTTCTTAATGTCCATTTCATCCTTATTAGTATTGGTGTATAGAAAGGCCATTGATTTTTGTGTGTTAATTTTGTAGCCTGCCACCTTGCTATATGAGTCTATTGTTTCTAGAAGCTTTTTGATAGAGTCTTTAGGGTTTTCTAAGTAGAGTATCATGTCGTCTGCAAACAGTGAGAGCTTGACTTCTTCCTTTCCTATCTGGATTCCCTTAATATCCTTTTCTTGCCTAATCGCTATAGCAAGTACTTCCAGTGCTATGTTGAATAGGAATGGTGAGAGAGGACAGCCTTGTCTTGTGCCAGAATTTAGAGGGAAGGCTTTTAGTTTTTCTACATTGAGGATAATATTTGCCACTGGCTTGTGGTAGATGGCCTTCACTATATTGAGAAAGGTTCCCTCCATTCCCATCTTGCTGAGAGTTTTGATTAAGAATGGGTGTTGGACCTTATCAAATGCTTTCTCTGCATCTATTGATATGATCATGTGGTTTTTATTTTTCTTGTTATTGATGTTGTGTATTATGTTGATAAGGATATTTGCATTTGTGTTCATCAAAGATTTTTGGCCTGTAATTCTCTTTTTGATGTCTATGACTACTTTCGGTAACATGTAATTTTGCAAACCGACATCTAATCTTAAGAATGTCCCATGTGCACATAGTAACTATTTGGGAATGAATATTTTTTCTTTCTGGAAAAGTCTAAAAGGCATTTGTAGTAAGTCCTCTTTATAAACTTAAAAGAATTCACTAGTGAATATATCTGGCCTTAAGCTTTTGTATTGGGGAAGGCTTTTATTTACCATTTCAATATTTTTTATAGTGATAGGTTTCTTCAGGTATTCCAACTCATTTTGGTTCAGTTTGGGAAAGTGGTAGGAATCTAAGAATTTGTTAATTTCTTCTAAATTCTTTTATTTTTGCGTTGAGGTTTTCAACGTAATCTCTGATGATCTGTTGTGTATGTAAACATTTCAATGGGATTATTATGTTACTGACCCTACCCTGATCAGTGATTGTGCCCTACCCTAGGGTGTGACCTGGCATTCTGCTCCCACCCTAGGGTGGTACCTTATTCTGTTCCCACCATTGGGTGGTACCTGATCCCACCATTGGGTGATACCTGATCCCACCATTGGGTGGTACCTGATTCTGGGATATAAAAGCAAGGGTCTGTAGAAGGCGAGGGGCTTTTTGGCTGGAATTGATGCTGAGGCTTTGGGCTTCAGTCTTGTCCACAAAATAAAGTTAATATTTTCACAAGCCTGACTGTCTGCTAGCTGTTTACCCACTGCTTCACCTCAGAATCGCCGGCTAAACAAGGTGGCAGATGTATGCACCAAGTTGGAGGGGAAAGACCTCATCCTCCATCCCTCCATCAGTCAACCCCATCAAGGGCTGATTTGCAACAATGATCCATTGAATTTTTATGGAAATTGTTGTTATTCCTCCCTATTTTTCTGATTTGGTTTATTAAAGTTCTCTCTGTAAGTCTTGTTAGTGATTTATGATATTGTTTACTTTTTCAAAGAACCAACTCTTTCATTGGTCCTATTGATAGTTATTTTGGATTTCAGTATGTTAATTCTTGCTCTAAGTTTTATTATGTTCTTCCTCTTTACTTCCTGTCAAGTACTTGTAGTACACAACATGGTTGTACACAACTTAATATAAGTGACAAGACTGGGAAACCAGTGGCAAGTACTTGTAGTACACAACATGGTTGTACACAACTTAATATAAGTGACAAGACTGGGAAACCTAAGGTCTTAAGCCAGGTGTTAGAAAAAAACGAGTTTTAGTTCTTTATTGAGTCTAAGACTTGTATGAATTTTTTGTAAATATTTTAAAATAATATATTTATTTCTTTTGTTGTTGGCCACATCCATTGATGCTAAAGGGGTTACTCCTGGCTATGAGCTCAGAAATCGCTCCTACTTGGAAGAACCATATGGGACGCCAGGGGATCAACTGCAGCTGTCCTAGGTTAGTGCTTGCAAGGCAGAAAGATGCTTTACCTCTAGCACCACCTCTTTGACCCCAATGATATATTTAAGCACCATGATTACAAACTTGTTTGTGTGGGAATTCAGTCATAAAAAGAACCTATAGCAGGGCAACTTTTCCTACAAACAATGCCTCCCCCACTGCCTGCCTATATTTGAGACAGCCATTTTATTTTTCTTACTCACTACCATTGTTATAATAGTTATTAGAGTAGTTATTTCCCTAACTGAACTCACCACTCTTTGTGATAAGCTTTACTTGATGGGCTGGTCCTTACAGCCCTCATCTAGTGTATTATCAACAGTTTTATTAACATACTGTCTTTTATTTTTCTTAAATAATCTAGATGAGTGAAGCTATTCTATATCTATTTCTCTCCCTCTCACTTATTTCACTCAGCATAATAGTTTTCACTTCCATCCACATATAAGAAAATTTCATGACTTCATCTCTCCTGACAGCTGCATAGTATTCCATTGTGTGTATGTACCGCAGTTTCTTTAGCCACTCATCTGTTGTCAGGCATATGGGTTGTTTCCAGATTTTGGGTATTGTAAATAGTGCTGCAAAAAATATAGGTGTGCAGAATCCATTTTTGTATTGTGTTTTTTAATTCCTAGGGTATATTCCTAGGAGTGGTATAGCTGGATCACATGGAAGCTCAACTTCCAATTTTTTGAGAAATATCTGCGGGTGTCCTGTAAGCCCCCCGAAGGGGCCCGGCCAACGGGGAGTGGAGAGGCTCACGAACAACCACACCTTTATTTTGCAAAGCTCAGATCACACAGCCACAGCTTGAAAAAAATCTAAGAGAGGTTAATAATAAGGCCCAAGATAGAATTCCATTCAAAGGCTTTTAATGTGGTTCAGCACCTTCTTAAATAGAGAAGGTACAGGGGGCAGGCAAAAGGCAGTGTCAATCACTCTTTTCAGTGCACAGATTTATCTCATTATTCCAAATAAGGTATAAACACAGGATAGGTAGGTTGGAACAAGGAACATAGCATCCTTCCCTAAATATGGAAAGTGGGTAGGGGGCAGTCATGCCAGATCCTGAGAAGTCGGTTTGGCCACATTCCTAAACTCTTAACAGATGTATGGTGGGGCAAAGTTCTTAAGGAATAACTTTGTAAAAACCCAATGTTGCACAAAGCAATAAAAGGTACCTCGTTAACTCAAGAATGTGGACTGGGGAAATCTAACTTCATTCCAGGCTGAGTTTCTCTTTCCCCTGGGCTAAGAAATTATTTATTACTTGTTTCCTGCTGGCCCAGAGGTTTTGTAGCAAACAGCACGTAGGGCTGGAAAATGGCAGAGAGGTTTTTGCAAAAGTGGCCACTGCCAAGTCACGGTAGCAAACAAATATCCATATTTTTTTCATAAAGGTTGGACTAGGCAGCATTCCCACCAGTGCTGAATGAGAGTTCCTTACTCCCCACATCCCCACAAACACTGATTGTTACTGTTCTTTGTGATATATGCCTGTCTCTGTGATGTAAAATGGCACCTCTTCATTGTTTTAATTTGCATCTCCTTATGATTAGTGATGTGGAGCATTTTTTCATGTGTCTTTTGGCCACTTGAATTTCTTTTTTGAAGAAGTGTCTTTATTTCTTCTCCCAAATTTTTGTTGTGGCTAGATCTTTTTCTTGTTAGGTTCTGTCTGTTCCTTGTATATCTTAGATATTAGCTTCTTATCTAATAGATATTGGGTGAATAGTTCCTCCCATTCTATAGGTGGCCTTTTTGTCCTAGGCAATATTTCCTTTGAGGTAAAGAGCTTTTAAGTTTAATATAGTCATTTGTTTATCTCTACTTTAACTTGTTGGCATAATGATGTTTTCTTATTAAATGTGACTTTAGTTTCAATGTCATGGAGTGTTTTACTTCCATGCTCTTCTATATAACTTATGGTTCCTGGCTGGATATCAAGGTCTTTATTTGTATTTGACTTTTGTACATGGTGTTAGATAGAGGGGCATGGTAACTATTTTTGCATGTGGCTGAGCAATTGTCCCAACACCAATAGCTATAGAGGGTTTTCTTACTTCATTTTGCAGTTATTGTCCCTTTATCAAAGATTAACTGATTGTATGTCTAGAGAAAATTCTCTAAATATACAAGTTTATTTAACTGATCTGAAGGTTTGCCTTTATTAAAATACCATGCCATTTTAGTGACTGTTGCTTTGTAGTGTAATTTAAAGTTGGAGAAAGTTATGTCTCCCATCTTTTTTTCCCTAAGGGTTGCTTTAGGTATTTATGGGTTTTTATTGTTTCAAATGAATTTCAGGACTGTTTGATCCACTTCTTAGAAGAATGTCCTTGGATTCTCAAAGTATTCTCAATTCTCAACGGAATTGCATTAAATCTGTATAATTGCTTTGGGGAGTATTGCCATTTTAATTATGTTAATCCTTCCAGTTTATAAACAGGTTATTTGTCTCAATCCTTGTATCATCTTTTATTTTTTAAGCGGTGTTTTGTAGTTTTCTTTGTTTAGGTGTTTTACCTCTGTAGTTAAATTAACTCCAACACATTTGAGTTTCTGTGTCACTAATAGAAATGGGATTGCTTTTTTGATGTCCAATTCTTCTCTATCATTATTTGTGTATAAGAAATCTATTGATTTTGGCATATTAATTTTGTAGCATGCCATTTTCCTATGTGAATTTATTGTTTTTAGAAGCTTTTTGGTAGTTTCTCTTGAAAGGTTTGAAAGAATTCTTTAGTGAATCCATCTGGGCCTGGGCTTTGGTTTTCGGAAAACTTTTGATTACCATTTTAATTTTCTCAATATTGATGGGTCTGTTTAGATATGCTAAGTTTTAGTGTTTCAAACTTGATAGCATCTTAGCAGGCCTTCTGATAATTATCATCTAGAAATATAGAACTTCCTAGTTATAGTGCAACAGATAAGATAAGTCTTTAGGTGCTTTTCTTCATATGTCTTTTAGTTGGTACTCTTCGTGTGTGCAGGATTTGGTGGCATGCACTCTGTAGCTCCAGGAGTTTCTCTGCAATGATTTCCTTGACTATTAAATCTTCATGGGAATTTTCTTCCTGGGTCTCTGAGATGCCAATGATTCTTATGTTGTTTTGGTTGAGTTTATCAAAGACTTCTATTTCTTGTCTGTTTACATTCTTGAGTTTTTTTTTCCATTGTCTGATTATTTAAGTCTCTTTTCCAACCTTCTGTTGTGTGGAATTGCTATGAATCTCATCTTTCAGTTCACGATTGCAGTTGTCAGTTACTGTTACTCTGTTGAGAAGCTTTCCAGTTAGTTCTTCATTTTGAGTACCAAGTTTTTCAGTTCTTTTATTTCAGTTTAGAATTTTCTTATTTCTATTTTAATTTTCTCTTGATTCTTATTTTTGGTTTGTTCAGCTCAATCCATGCTTTCTTTAAGTCTATGAAGATTCTCCATATTTTTTTCTCAAAACTCCTTATCTGAGAGGATAAATAGTTGGTTGGCACTTTTCAGGTCTTCAGAACTACCATCTTCATTATCATGTATGGCATTGGACTGTTGTTTCCCCATTGTTATGCTTGTATGTGATGTTTTCTGCTTGTTATACTAGGGTTTATTGACTAGGATATGTATGCAGCTTCAAAGTGAAGTGGATCGCTGGGCTCCTCTGGTACTTTCCTTTGTCGGTGGGGCAAACTCATTTCCATTCATTTCATGTGGCTTCTGCAGGCTATTCTGAGAAGGGTTGGTACCAGCACTTGCATCTGTGGGTCTTGGGCAGCAGTCTTGTTGAAAAGCGTGTAGTGGGGATCAGGCTCCACTCATCGTTTTAAATATATTTAATGTATATTTATATTAATAAAATAGAAAATATATTTATTTAATTTTAAATAAAAATAAATATATTTATTTAAATATATTTTGAGTATATTGAGAAAAATTCCTTTAATTCCTATCTTGATGAGAGTTTTTATTATGAATGATAATGGATTGTTTCCAATGTTTCTCTGCATCAATGACTATGATCATATGATATACATTGTATTGTGCTTATATTGTTTACTTGCTTATGTTAAAATATTCTTTAATTCCTGGAATGAAGCCTAGTTGATCATGATATACGACATTTTTGATTGTCTGTTGATTCAATTTACTAATATGTTCTTGAAAATCTTTACATTCTTTATGAATATTGGCCTGTAATTCTCATTTTTGGTGCTGTTCTGTCTGCTTTTATGATCAAGTTGATAAATTATTTGGGAGTATTTCTGTTTCAATTTTCTGGAAGAGTTAGAAGCAGATTTGTCCTCTTTAAATGTTTGAAAGAATTTATTAGTGAAGTAATATGGGTCTGGGCTTTTGTTTTGGTTAGGCTTTTTATTACCATTTTAATTTCCTCCTAGTGAAAGGTCTTTTCAGGTATTCCACAACATATTGGTTCAGCCATGGGAGGTTACAGGAGTTCAAGAACTTAAAAATTTCTTCCAGGTTCTTTCATTTCACATAAATATTCTGAAAGTAATCTTTGATTACATTTTAAGTATCTATAGCATCTGTAGTGACTAATCTCCTTTTATTTCTGTTTCAATTTAAGTTTATCCCTCTCTTCTTTAGTCTTGCTAATGTTTTATCAGTCTTGTTTCTTTCAAAGAACAAACTCTTGCTTTAATTAATTTTAGATGGTTTTCTGATAATCTAATTTATTTATTTTTACTCTTAATTTTTATTTTCTTCTTTCTGCCTGAAGTCATTGTGTTATCAATTTAGCATTTTAAAAATATGCCATTATATTGCCATTATATATGTGGAAGCTTCCTTTTGAAAGCTTGCAAATATATATATATATATATATTTACTCATAATACAGCCTTTTCTATGTCCCACAATTTATAATAATTCATGTCTTAACTCTAGTTATTTCAAGAAATCTTTTGATTTTATTCTCTATAATTTTCTTTCTGTCCCACTGGTTCTTCACGAGTGAGCTCTTTAATTTCCTAGTGTTAAAGTAATTTCTCCAGGCAAACACCATGCATAGAGAATGAAAATGATAGCTCTGATGACCCAAACATTACCAATCATCTGATTAAACTCTCAGATAAAGAGTTTAGAATAGAAATATAGAAGATCCTCATGGAAATCAAAGAAAACATAGCACTAGATGAACAGACACAAAGACAAAAATCAGAAAACTCCAAACTAAAATAACAAATGTGAAAAACATGGTAGCTCAATTGAAAATCTCAGTGGACAGCCTCTCTAGCAGGGTAACAGCAGCAGAGGACAGAATCGGTGAACTGGAATATCAAAGCAGAACAACTCCATACAGCAGAAGAGATTGAAAAAAACCTTAAGGCAAAAGATTAAACAATGTAAACTACTCAAGGAATTATAATACAATTATTGACAAATTTGAAAGAGACATCAATAATAACACAATAATTGTGGAAGACCTCAACACAGCCCTACAACACTTGATGGGTCAACCAGACTGAAACCCAAAATAATATACTAGCCCTGAAAAGAGAAATGGAAGAAAGAGGCCTTGTAGTTATATATAGGAATATATAACTCCATCCCCAGAAACCTGTATATACATTCTTCTCCAATGTACATGGGTAATTCTCCAAGATAGACTATATGCTGGCTCATAAAACATTCCTCTATAAAATCGAGGATAGAAATTTTGCAGGTTACCTTTGCTGACCACAAGGCTCTGAAATTAGATGTGAACTATAAAGGACACAGAACTTTAATAACTGGAAATTAAAGAGACTGCTACTAAACAACCAGTGGGTCCGAGATGAAATCAAAGAGAAAATCAAAACTTTCCTGGAAACAAATGACAATGAAGACACAAACTATCAGAACCTATAGGACACATCAAAAGTGACACTGAGAGGAAAATTTAAAGCTTTGCAAGCATACATCAGGGAGGAAGAAGTGTCATATCTGAAGAGCTTAATGATGCAGCTTTTAAAACTATAAAATGATCAACAAAAGGAACCAATAATAGAAATACAGCAGTAAATAACAAAGCTTAGAGCAGAAATAAATGAAGTGGAAACCCAAAAAACAATCTGAAAGATAAATAAAGGTAGAAGATGGTTTTTTGAAAAAACAAACAAACAAACAAACAAACAAACAAGTTTGATAGACCATTTGCAAAACTCTCAAACAAAGAGAGAAACTTGATATTCTGTATTAGAAATGAAAGGGGGAGATTACTACAGATATTGCAGAGATTAAAAGGCTAATTAGAGACTACTTTGCAAAAATTTATGCCACTAAACATGAGAACCTGGAAGAAATGAATAAATTTTTGGACTCTTAGAACCATGCATGGTTGAATAAGGAGGATGTAGCATATCTAAACACCCCCATAACTATTGAAAAAATTAAAATGGTAATCAAATGTCTGCCCAAAAAGAAAAGCCCAGGCCCAGATGGATTTATTAATGAATACTTTCAAATTTTTCAAGAGAAACTACTACCAATATTGGCAAGGCTCTTTAAAAAAAAAAAAAAAAAAAAAAAAAAAAAAAAAAAAAAAAAGGAACATTTCCAAAGAAAGTTATGAAGCCACCATCACCTTGATACCTAAACCAGACAGAGATGCTGCCAAAAAAGAAAATGACAGACCAATATTCCTGATGAACAAGATGCAAAGATCCTCAACAAAATCCTGGCAAATATGATACAATGTCTCATCAAGAAGATCATTCACTAAGATCAAGTAGGTTTCATCCCAGGAATGCAAGGATGTTTTAACATCCATAAAACTATCAACATAGGTGGGCGCCTGAGACAAGGCACTTCGCTGACACACTGTGCGCCCCTCCCCAGGGACCTCAAGTCCCAGAGAAGAGCACACAGGGTGAGTGCATTTCCAGGCAACTCCCCACTCTCCACATGGGTGCCTGAGAGAGGCACCTTGCAGCCTTTCCCAAGGGACCCCAATCCCGAGAGGAGACACACAGGGTGAGTGCATTTCCCCAGCACCTCCCCACTCTCTACCTGGGTGCCTAAGACAGGCACCTCACCGCCACACTGTGCACCCCTCCCCAGGGATCCCAAACCTGAGCGGAGAGCACACAGTGTGAGTGCATTTCCCTGGCACTTCCCCACTCTCCACCTGAGTGCCTGAGACAGGCACCTCGCCACCACACTGAGCACCCCTCCCCAGGGATCCCAAGCCCAAGATGAGTGCAGACGGAGTGAGGAGAACCCTGCACCTGACCCACTCTGCACTCTGCACTCTGCACTAAGATGGGTGAGGACCAATAGACTGAGTGAACTGGGGCCTGCCACCTGGATCTTTGGATAACCTAGAGCAGCCTAACCCCCTGAGCCCGAGAGATGACCTGAGACTCCCCAAGGTCTGAGGGCAGTTACAGGGTGGGTTTGGCTGAGAGAATTTCTTCGGCTGAAGCTCGGAGGAAGTGGAGCTCCATTGACTTCCAGATAGGGGAGGGAGGACAGAGAGCTAGGCTCAACAGCGCCCTCAACCATTGTGGCCAGGAGCGGAACTATACTGGCTGGAAGGAATAAGGAGAAGGGAATTGACCAGACCCACTGAAGGAAGTGACAGGACTGACTTCAGATAGGAAAGGGGGGTGAGGAGCGAAGGACCTAGGCTCAACAGCGCCCTCCACTATTGTGGCCAGAAGAGGAACTGCACTAGCTGGCAACAAAAGGGAAAAGCAACAGATCAGGCCACATAGCAAGCACAGTAGGAGCCAAATCTCAGTGAATTCACCAAACAGACCACTCTAGAACCACACTCTGAGAGGGGACCCATCCCCAAGCCACAGGGGGCCAAAGCAGGCTAAATTTGGAAATCACTACACTCCAAGACACACCAATAAATGCAAAAAAATATGGGTAAATCAAGGAGAACCCTAACATCTGGAGATAAGGAGACAAACCCTAGCAAGTTTCCAAGTCCACCAAAACACAGAGATCCATGGGAAGGAGACCTAAAAGCAGCCATGAGGAAGGAAATGCAAGAATTGACAAAGAAAATGAAAGAAATGCTAGCCACCGAGTACAAGAAATCTATGGATGAACAAATCAGCCATATTAAAGAGGAAATGTTAAAGAACATGAGAGATTCCATACAAAATTAATTGAAGTAATTAAAAGACAATGTAACAAGCTTTACTTGCAGAAAAACACAGTTGGAGAAGCACATTGAATGACTCGAGGGAAAACTGCAAACAAAAAACGACCAAGAATCCAACAAAGAAATAAAAGGCAAAGCACTGAAAGGAAAAGTCCAGTATCTAATGAACAAAGACAAAAGAAATAATCTAAGAATTGTGGGTATACCAGAAGATGAGGAAATAGGGAAAAGAGAATAACAAATAGCCAGAGAAATAATAGCAGAGAACTTTCCCACCTTCTGGAAAGAAACTTCAGTGCAAATCCAGGAAGTGAAGAGAGTCACTAATAAAATAGACTGTAATAAACCAACACCAAGACATATAGTAATTCAAATGGCAAAAAACAAAGAGAAAGATGAACTCCTTAAAGCAATAAGAGAGACAAAAACCCTCAAGTAAAAATGAAGTGACATCAGAATCAAACTAGGTCTCCCATTTGAAATAATTCAAGCAAGAAGACAGTGGAATGACATATTTAAATGACTGAATGAAAGAAATTTCCAACCTAGGGTCCAATACCTAGCAAAACTATCATTCATAGTGGAGGGCAAACTAAAAACATTTTCAAAAAAAAAAAAACGAACTTGAATAATTTGTGCAAACAAAGCTGATTCTAAACGATTTACTCAAAGACGAGTTACACAATACAAACCCCAATTGTAACAACAACCACCCTACACAACACAACTGCACAACAGTCATCTCTGTCAATAATCTCCCTAAATGTTAACGGACTAAACTCTCCCATTAAAAGACACATAGTAGAGAACTGGATTAGAAAAAATAAGCCGGACATCTGCTGGTTGCAAGAAACACACCTAGAACTACAGGATAAGCACAGGCTTAGAATAAAAGGATGGAAAGTAATTATTTAGGCAAATGGAAAACAAAAAAGAGCAGGGAAGCCATTCTTGTATCATACCAAATTGCATTCAACCTCAAAAAAGTGATCAGAGACAAAGAGGATCACTACTTACTGGTCAGGGGAACGTTAAAACAAGAAGTACTAACCCTGATTAATATCTATGCACCTAATGTAGAGCCAGCAAAATATGTGAGGCAACTGCTCGCAAAACTGGAGAAACACATGAAGGGAAATATGATAATAATAGGGGATCTCAATACTCCACTATCACCACTGGACAGATCAACCAAACAGAAAATTGGCAAAGAAATAAGAGCTCTAAATGAAAAATTAGAAGATCTAGGGATAATAGACTTATATCGGACCCTCCATCCCCAGAAAGCAGAATACACATTCTTTTCAAGCCCACCTTCTCCAGAATAGACCATGTCTTAGGATACAAAGCCAACCTACATAAGCTCATAAATGTAAGGATCATTAGAAGCACCCTATCAGATCACTATGCAACAGAGGTCAAAATGACTTCAAGAAGCAGCAATGGAGAAAAATAACACCTGGATATTAAACAACATGCTGCTCAACAACAGCTAGATCAAAGAGCAACTCAAGGAAGAAATAAAAAGAATACTGAGACAAATAATAATTAAGAGACAACTTGTCAAAATATGTGGGACACAGCAAAAATAGTAATTAGGGAAAAAATCATAGCAATACAGGCCAATATCAAGAAACAGGAAAATGACAAAATCAACTATTTAAAGGATCACCTAAAGGAATTGGAACAACAGCAACAGAGAAATCCAACTATAACCAGAAGGCAAGAAATAATAAAAACCAGAGCAGAAATAAACAACATATAAACTAAGAAAACAATACAAAAAAATCAATGAGACCAGAGGTTGGTATTTCAAAAAAATGAACAAAATAGACAAACCACTGGCAAAACACACTAAAAAAAAGAGGGAAAACACCCAAATCAGTAGGATCACAAATGAAAGGGGAGAGATTAGAACAGAACCATAATAAATATAACATATCATGAGATCATATTATGAACAACTATACTTAGGCTAGACAACCCAATAGCAATCAACAGATTCCTGAAAAAAATACCATTTTCCAAGACTAGAAAAGGAAGATCTAGAAAACCTAAACAGACCAATAACCTCAGAGGATATTGGAGATTTAATTAAGAAACTCCCTAAGAACAAGTGGCCAGGCCCAGATGGATTTACAGGTGAATTCTATCAAACATTTTGAGAAGACTTACTACCACATTTCCATAGGCTCTTCCAAATCATCAAAAAACAGAAATCCTCCCCAACTCCTTTTATGAGCTTAATATCATACTCATTCCCAAAGATGTCAAAGACACCACCAAGAAAGAAAACTACAAAATTATCTCACTAATGAACATAGATGCAAAGATACTCAATAAAATCTTAGCAAACTGAATCCAGCACTTCATCAAAAAGATCATACGTCATGACCAAGTGGGTTTTATACCAGGAATGCAAGGCTGGTTCAACATACACAAGTCAATCAACATTATATATCACATCAACAACAAGAAAGACAAAAACCACATGATCATATCAATCGATGCAAAGAAGGCATTTGACAAAATCCAACACCCTTTCATGTTGAAGACACTCAGCAAAATAGGGTTAAAAGTAACCTTCCTCAAGATCGTTACAGCTATCTATGAAAAGCCCACAGATAACATTATACTTAATGGTGAAAAACTAGAAGCATTTCCACTAAGGTCAGGAACTAGGCAAGGCTGTTCACTCTCTCCACTCTTATTCTATATAACCTTAGAATCTTAGCAATAGCAATCCGACAAGAGAAGGGAATCGAAGGAATCCAAATTGCGAAAGAGGAACTCAGACTATCTCTATTTGCAGACGATATGATGATATACATCGAAACCCTAAAGAGTCCACTGTAAAACTCCTAGAAACAATTAACCAATACAGCAAAATGGCTGGATACAAAGTCAATACATAAAAGACAGTAGCGTTTCTATATACAAATAACAAAGTCAAGGAGAGAGGGATTAAAAATACAAATCCATTTAAAATAGTATTAAAAATATCAGGTACCTAGGAATCAACCTTACAAGGGAAGCAAAGTGCCTCTACCAGGGAAACTTCAAAACACTTCAGAAAAAAATTGAAGAGGATCTAAAGTAATGGAAGAACATCCCATGCTCATGGGTACGTAGAATTAACATAGTCAAAATGACTATCCTACCCAAACTACTATATAGATTTAAAGCAATTCCTATCCAAATTCAGACATCATTATTTAAAGAATCAGAACAATCAATTACAAAATTCATCTGGAACCACAAAAGACCCAGAATAGCCAGACACATACTAAAAAATGAGAAGCTGGGTGGCATTTCCTTACCTAACTTGAAACTACACTATAAAGCTAGAGTGATCAAAACAGCATGGTACTGGAACAAAGACAGGACCTCAGACCAGTGGGTCAGAACAGAATTCCCAGACATAAACCTCCAGATGTACAGCCAAGTAATATTTGACAAAAGAGGCAAGAACTTGAAATGGAACAAAGGATGTCTATTCAACAAATGGTGTTGGTACAACTGGAAAACCACATGTACAAAAGTGAAAATTGACCCATTTCTCACTCCTTATACAAAAGTCAACTCAAAATGGATTAAAGACCTTGAAATCAGACCTGAATCTATAAAGTTTATCGAGAATAAAATAAGTAGAACACTCGAAGACCTACATATCACCAATGGTAAGAACTTTAGCATCAAGCATAAACAAATGGGACTACATCAAACTAAAAAGCTTCTGATGGCAAAAGAAACCTTACTTAACACAAGAAGACAATTAACAGAATGAGAAAAATCTTTACGCTCAACACATCAGATAAAGGGCTGATATCTAGAACATAGAAAGCACTCAGAAAGCTGAGCCACTCAAAACCAAATAAAGCCATAAAAAATGGGGAGATGAAAATGAATATAGACACTTCTCTGAGGAAGACAGAAGGATGGCCAACAACCACGTGAAAACATGCTTCCCTTCACTCATCATCAGGGCTATCCAAATCAAGACAATAATGAGATACCACCTTACACCAGTGAGGATGGCTCACATCTAAAATAATGGGAACTATCTCCATTGGCAGAGATGTGGTATGAAAGGCACTCTCATCCACTGCTGGTGGGAATGCCCCCTCGTCCAACACCTATAAAAAACAGTATGGAGAGTGCTCAAAGAACTCAGAATTGAGCTGCCATTTGACTCAGCAATTGCTCTCCTAGGTATCTATCCCCAAGTTGGAAGGACATTCATTCCAAAGTACATGTGCAACCCACTATTTATCGCAGCACTCAGTGTAATAGCCAAGTCTTGGAACCAACCTCAATGTCCAACAACAGATGAATGGACCATTAAGATGTCGTGTCTATAAACAATGGAATACTACATGGCAGTCAGAAATGATACAATCACAGACTTTGCAACAACGTGGATGGACCTAGAACATATTATGTTAAACAAAGTAAGTCAGAGACAAAAGATAAACACAGAATGATAGCACTATTCTGAAGCACCTAGAAATATACCTTATATACAACTAATACTCAAAAATCAAATAACAGGGTTTAACAAGTTAAAAAATCCAAACACTGTAACAGTCAACATATAATGGGAGCAATGCTCAAAACAAATGAAAGAGGAACATCACAAACTCTTGACTACACATTATACCACAAAGAAACCAGCAACAGCAGAAACATCAGCATAGAGAAAACAGCCATGTAATAAGCCTTCTACTACCAAGGCCCATAATAATCCCTTAGGGATCTTATACAGGATCACAGGTAAAGAATAGCATGGAAAATTACTGACTCCAATGGAAACATCTCATAACAATTGTTATATGCCTTAATCTTACTATATTTAAAATAACCTCTCAGCTTTTCTGTCCACAGGTGACTATTCTTGGATACAAAGGGTGGACAAACTAAGATGGCAACTTGGGGCTCAGTCACACGAGATACCATACCCAGCTTGTACTACGAGAATGTCCCGAGATAACTTCTTTTTTTTTTCTTTTTTGGTTTTTGGACCACACCCGGCAGTGCTCAGGGGTTACTCCTGGCTGTCTGCTCAGAAATAGCTCCTGGCAGGCACGGGGGATCATATGGGACACTGGGATTCGAACCAACCACCTTTGGTCCTGGATCGGCTGCTTGCAAGGCAAATGCCGCTGTGCTATCTCTCCGGACCCCCGAGATAACTCCATAACATAGACTATCTCTAGGTTATACCTTTTCTAGGATTTGTAGCACCTGGCCAGTCAGACCACTGAAGCAGCAACTGTGACCTACAGACTTATACTACAGGCCCTACTCATCGAACACATTCAAGCAAACTAGCATTCCCTTGCTCTTTTCTCCATTCTTCTCACTACTTTCTTTTTTACTTTTCTTTTCTTTTTTCTTTTCCTTTTCTTTGAAATGTATTTTCTCTTTTCTTCTTTCCTGCCCTTCCATATACTTTCCCCTTTTTCCCTTTAAATATCCGACTATTCCTTCACCCCTCCATTTCATCCAGACTTCCCACCTTATTAAAACTCTTCACCCTCAGTTCTTAATCCATTAGGCATCGAGACTGACCTCCTACCCCAAAGAACCAGTACCCAGCACCTAAGAGAAGGGACACGCAGTCAAGCCCACACTCGTCCTTGGCAAGAAAAGGCAACAAACTCGTCTGCTGACTCATGTTGCGCGGCCCTCCCTACAAATTCCCCCTAACGTGGACTGTTACTTGAAACCGGACTTAGCTCTAAACGTATCCCCAATGCAAGAACTCTTCCAAGACCTCCCTGCCACAATTCTTTTGCCAATCTCAAAAGGTCAGGATGTGTAATGTAAAGGTACCCGGGAACACACACACCACAAGAAAATCTCAAAAGACAACGGGGAAACCTACATTTCCATCATAAGTATAAGACCTGTATTACTTCACCTCTCTTTCTTCTTTTCCCCAAAAGTAAGGCAGTCTCTTTCATCACTTTGTTCCTTTAATTATGTTGTTATTTCATTTTTTAAAATGTTTGTTCTTCATATACATATGTGAGCACATATATTTTTATTCCTATTTTTATCTTTTTTGGGTGTGTGACCTGTTTCTGTTTTCTTCTCTTTCCATCCCCAAATGCACCAGCAATATAATGTAGCATCATTTCTCCCTGCAAAGACACACTAAAAAAGGGGAAATCTTACATATGAAAATGAGCTCTTATCTACTAGGGATAAGAACTCACACTTGTTTACAATACAGGGATATCTCCCACCTTGAAAATATGTGATGTGGACCCAACTTAGACCCCAGGTGATTAGACGCCACCTATCCAGCCTTGAACTTTAGATCCCAGACTTAGAAATGACACAGTTGTTCACAATAGCTACAGAAAACAAATCCCATCCGGAACATCCTTAATACTGCTGGGACACCAACAAATGCCAGTTCTAATATGATATCCTGACAATGAGGAAAATGGGAACAACTTGACCGAAGAGCAGGTTATCCTACCTCACCAGCTAATGATAAGACAAAATCAGAAGGCTTATCACCCTTTGGTCTGTCCAAAAGCCAAGATTGCGATTTACAGGTGACTGGCTGCTAGAACCATGACCGAACTGTATGTACCCTGGGACCAATAAAAAAGCCCTAGTTTAGGGTTTGAGCTACGAATTGCACAACAACCATGATATCCCGGTCCAAAGTTCTGGCTGAGACAATTGCAAAGGAATAGGTCTTCTGGAAACACAATGAAAGACGCTATCCTAGGTTTCATCCTAGGATCAGCGCAAAGACCAAGACCACCAACCACAGAAGATGGATTAAAATGACACTGAGGGAACAGAACTTCTAGAACCACAAAGAAAGACTTCATCATAAAATCCACTCTGGACCTGTGAAGATACTGAGATCTCTAGATACAGAGGTCTGATTTTATCAATCCGGATGGAGCAGAAGTCTTCCAAACACCATGAAATCACCGAGGGGAGAGTAAATGAACCTGAACGAAGTCTATAGTTAATCCTATGACAATATATTCCAAGGGTGGAGAAACTCCGTATCTCATAGGTCAAGAGAATTTCTTTTCTAATGACCCAATATTTACTGTGCCTGTGCAGGAGAGGAAAAAAAAAAGGCAAAACACAAAACATTTATTTATTTATTTATTCTTTATTTACCTATCTACTTTTTGTCGATTTTTTTGTTTTGGTGTGGTTATTGAAGTTGTTGTCTCCATTTATATTTATTTTTTTATTTTACTTTTCTTTCTTTATGTGCTCTGCCATGTTTTTTATATCAAGACCATGGCTTTTTTGTGGTGCTTATCTATTGTTAGAGTGCTCATTGGATATTTTATTTGACACTGCTTTTTGTACTGTTGGGGTGTTTCACCTTCTTTTTCCTCTTCATCTCTCAAACCAATGATGAGAGCCTCTAGAATGTTTCTGCCCATTTTTGGCGTATTTGATTTTTTCCCCAGTTTATTTCTTTTCTCTTCTTCAAACGAAACCACATAACTTGAACTATATAGTTCTGCCTTCCAGTTATAGGGGGAAATAAGTTAGGTACCAAGACCAAACAGGTGTAAGATGGCTATGTAGTAAACTAGGTACAGAGGGGACTACATATTCTAGTAGCCCCGGGAGTGAGGGAGAAGGATATGGGTGGTAGGATGGAAACAGAGGTGTAGAGAGGACAATTCGGTGATGGGAATACCCCTGATTTTATGTAATTATGTACCTAAAATATTATTATCAACAATATGTAAGCCACTATGATTAAAACAATTTGGTGATGGGAATTCCCCTGATTTTATGTTAAAATGTACTTAAAATATTATTGTCAATGATATGTAGGCCACTATGATTAAAATAAAAATTATATTTAAAAAAAGAAGGTAGATTTTCAAAAAAATCTATCAACATAATACACAACATCAACAATAAGAAAAAAATATATATCACATGGTCATATCTATAGACTCAGAGAAAGCATTTGATAAGGTCCAAACCCATTCTTGATAAAAACCCTCAGCAATATGGCAATGAAAGGAACCTTTCTCAATATAGTTAAGACAACCTACCACAAGCCAATTGCAAGTATTATCCTCAATGGAGCAAAACTACAAGCCTTCCCTCTAAATTCTAGTACAATACAAGGCTGTCTGCTTTCACCACTACTTTTCAACATAGTATTGAAAATACTTGCCATAGCGATTAGGCAAGAAAAAGATATCAAGAAAATCCAGATAGAAGAGGAGGAAGTCATGTTTTTACTATTTACAGATGACATGATACTCTACTTAGAAAACCCTAAAGACTCTATCAAAAAGTCTAGAAACAATAGATTCATACAGCAATGTGGCAGGCTACAAAATTAGCATGCAAAAGTCAATAGCCTTTTTATACAACAATAATGATAGGAATGAAATAAATATTAAGAAAACAAACCTATTCACATTAGTCCCACACAAACTCAAACATCTTGGAGTCAACTTAACCAAAGATGTGAAGGATCTATACAAAGAAAACGATAAAACACTGTTCCAAGAAACAAGAGAGGACACACAGAAATGGAAACACACACCCTGCTCATAAATTGGCAGGATGGATATCATTAAATTGGCAACATTCCTCGAAGCATTGTACAGATTTAATGCTATTTCTATAATGATACCCATGACATTCTTCAAAAAAGTGGATTAAACACTTTGAAACTGATTTGGAACAATAAACACTCTTGAATAGCTAAAGCAATTCTTGGAAAAAGAAATTTGGAAGGCACTACTTTCCCCAACTTTAAACTGTATTACAAAGCAATAGTTATCAAAACATCATGGTATTGTAATAAACACAGACTCTCAGATCAGTGGAATAGACTTGAGTAGTCAAAGAATGTTTCCCAGGCATACAATCACGTAATGTTTGATAAAGAAACAATAAATCCTAAATGGAGCAGGGAAAGCCTCTTCAACAAGTGGTGTTGGCATAACTGGCTAGCCACTTGCAAAACAGTGAACTAAGACCCACAGCTAACATCATGTATGAAGGTAAAATCTAAATGGATTCAAGACCTTGATGTCAGACCTGATATCATGAGGTCTATAGAACAACACGTAGGTGAAACACTCAATTACATTGATAGTAAAGGCATCTTCAAGGAGGAAACTGCACTCTTCAATCAAGTGGAAGCAGAGATAAACATATGGAAATATATCAAGCTCCGAAGCTTCTGGACCTCAAAGGAAACAGTGCCTAAATACAAGAGCCACTCACTGAGTGGGAGAGATTGTTCATCTAATACCCATCAGATAAGGGGCTAATATCCAAAACATACAAGGAACTGACAGAACTTTATAAGAAAAAAATCTAATCCCTTCAAAAAATGGGGAGAAGAAATGAGCAGGCACTTTGACAAAGAAGAAATACAGATGACCAAAAGGTACATGAGAAAATGCTCCACATCAATTATCATTAGGGAGATGCAAATCAAAACAACTATGAGGTACCATCTCACCCCACATAGATTAGCACACATCACAAAGAATGAGAATAAGCAGTGTTGGCAGGGATGTGGAAAGAAAGGAACTCTTATCCACTGGTGGTGGAAATGCCATCTAGTCCAACCTTTATGGAAAGCGATATGGAGATTACTCCAAAAACTGGAAATTTAGCTCCCATATGATCCAGCTATACCACTCCCGGATATATACCCTAGGAACACAAATATACAATATAAAAATCCCTTCTTCACACCTATATTCATTGCAGCACATTACAATAGCCAGACTCAGGAAACAACCACAATGCCCGTTAACAGATTAATGGGTAAAGAAACAGTGGTACATACACAATGGAATATTATGCAGCCATCAGGATAGATGACGTCATGAAATTTTCCTATACATGAATGTACATGGAACATATTATGATGAGTGAAATAAGCCAGAGGTAGAGAGATAGACACAGAATAGTCTCACTCATCTATGTGTTTTAGGAAAAATAAAAGACATTCTTGCAATAATTTTCAGAGACAAAAGAGAGGAGTGCTAGAAGTTCCAGTCCACTACATGAAGCTCACCACAAAGAGTGGTGAGTGCAGTTAGAGAAATAACTACATTGAGAACTATCATAACTATGTGAATAAATGAGGAAAGTAGAAAGCCTGTCTAGAGCACAGGCAGGGGTGGTGTGGAGGGGAGAGAGATTTGGGACATTAATTATGGGAATGTTGCACTGGTGAAGGGGGTGTTCTTTACATGACTGAAACCCAACCACAATCATGTTTGTAATTAAGGTGTTTAAATGAAGATATTAAAAATAAGAAAACTGGTGTGGCAAGTTTTTCTTTCTTTGTATGTTTGTTTTGGTTTGGATTTTGCGTAGGCACAGTAAATTGGGGGAAATTAGAAAGGGAATTTCCTTGGCCTAAAAATACAGGCTCTATACACACTCCTTTTCACACTCCAAGGACTTTTTATGATGCCAGGAGACTTTCTGCTCAGTTGTGGATGATAGAATTAGGCCTCTATCTTGAGATCTTGGTATTTACACAAGTTTTAGGATGAAACCTAGGTTAGCTTCATTCTTTACAGTTCTAGTGGTTTTGTTCTATCAGTGTTTTTGTAATTAGTCTCCTGTAACTGGTGATCTTGTTTTTTGCACAGATTCTAGGACAAAGTCTAGGGTAGTCTTACATTATGTTTCCGGAAGATCTACTCTGTCACAGTTGTCAAAGTCAGACCTCTGGTATTAGAGGTCCATACAAATCCTAAGCTAAAGCCTAAGCTAGGGTCTTTCTTTTTGTTCCCCAGATAAGTTTTGCCTTGTCAAGGTTATCAAAGTCAGTCTTCTGTAGTTAGCTATCTTTGTTTTTGCACATATCAAAGATTGCTGTGTTTTCTCATTTCATCTTACTGTTAGGTGATTAGGTAGGACAATCTGCTCTTAGATCAAGTTGTCGCTGTTTCCTCATTGTCAAGATGTCATATCAAAACTGGAGAAAGTTGGTGCTAGAGCAGTATTAGGAGTTTCCCAGGGGTAGTTTGTTTCCTGGTGCTGTTGCAGGGAACTGTGTCCATTCTATGTCTGGGCTCTAGGGCTCAGAATTGGAAAGAAGCTGTCTGATCTCATGAAGTCTAAGTTGGGCCCAAATGACACATGTTCAGGGTGCGAGGTGCCCATGTGTTAAAAAAATGTATGGGTTCTTATCCCTAGTAGATAAAAAATTAATCCTGAACATAACATTTCTCCATTTTTAGTATGCCTTTGCCAAAAGGAATGGGACCATGTTGTGTTGCTGGTGCATTTGGGGGTAAGAATGTTAAGAATGTCAGGTACACAATCTCTGTGCCCTGGTGTTGATCTGAGCTTTTATCCCAGGCAATAGTTATTTTTGTAGGTTTTTGTACTAAGCAGAACCAAAACATGTATACATATATAACATGTATAGTTAAAGAAAAAAAGCAAATATATGTATATATATGTATAAATAATAGTGGAAATATAAAAATAATTTTTCTAAAAGTAATTGGAGAAAAATGAAGTGATGTAAGAGGCTACCTTACATTTGGGAGTTACTAGACTCAGATGTATTATTATAGAGGTATTAAACATATAAAGGAAATATAGGCTTCCCCATTGTCTTTAGAGATATTCTTGTGGGGGGTGAAATCCAGGGCACATTTTCATCACACACTCTGCTCTTGCTAAGTTTGATACATGATTTGCAGCAGAAAGGGATAAGTAAGAGTCCTTGTGCTGGGGGTCCTTCTGGGTTAAATTTGCTATCATGCAACAGTCCACATTTGGGGGTGAGTGTAAGAAAAAGGGCACACAGCATGAGTCAGTGCAAATGTTGGTGGTAGTTTCTTGCCAGGGCATGAGATATGGGTCTGAGAGGGTGTCCTTTTACTTTGGGAGGTGGGTGATGGCTTAGTGGGGCAGAAGGTTGGTCTTGATACCTAATGAGTTAAAGACTCAGGGTAAAGAGAATTAAATAATGAGGAATATTGATTCATGATCAGGGGGTAAAAGGATAGAAGGATTTCTGAAGGTGGAAGGCGGGAGATATCTATCTATCATCTATCTATCCAAATAGAAGGCATAAACAACAGGAAATGGGTAAAATATTTTATCAAGACATTATCATAATGAAGACTATATATGGTATCTTGTATGACTAAACACTGAGGTATAAAATTATGGTGTCCACTCTTTTTCTTTTTCAAGAACGACTGTGGAATTAGAAGATGAAGGGTTATTTTATACTTGGAAAAATTAGGGCATTAAATCATATTGTTAGTAATCATTGAGGCTAGAGTCTTTGGCTTCCCATCCTATTCTTCACCTGTGGATAAATACCTTAAGACATTATTATAGACCTTTGTAGTTAGAGGATCATTGCATACCTGTTCACTGTAAGTCACTGTTTCTATTGTTGCTGAGTTCTTTATGGTATAATGAATAGTTGAGGCTTTGTGTTGCCCCTCTTCAACTTTATTTCAACACTTTTCTTCACTAAATGCTGATACCTATGGTGCTTAGAGTTTCTACCATTGTATTCATTCATGAAGTATTATATGTATATATGGTATATATTCTAGATCCCTCAGATAAGTACTATCATTCTGTATTTATCCTTTTTCTTCTGGCTTACTTCATTCAACATAATATTTTCTAGATATAATCATGTTGCTGCAAAATCCATGATTGTATTGCTTCTAACTGCTATGCAGTATTCCATTGTATATACATACCACATCTTCACTATCCATACATCTGGTGTTGGGCATTGAGGTTGGTTCCAAATCGTGACTATTGTGCTGAGTGTTCTGATAAATAGTGGAGTGAATACATACTTTGGGATAAAAGACCTTCCATCTTGGGGATAGATACCCAGGAGTGCAACTTCTGGGTCATATGGCAGCTCAATTCTGAGTTTACTGAGCACTCTCCATACTATTTTCATAGAAGTTTGATCAGGCAGCATTCCCGCCAGCAGTTGATGAGAGTTCCTTTCTTCCCGCATCCCCATCAACAGAGATTGGTCCCATTATTTTTGATGTGTGCCATCCTCACTGGTGTAAGGTGGTACCTTATTGTTGTCTTGATTTGGATTTTCCTAATGATGAGTAATGGTGAGCATGTTTTCATGTATTTATTGGCCATCTTTGGTCTTCCTCGGAGAAGTGTCTAATCATGTCTTCTCCCAGTTTCTCTATGACTTTATTAGATTTTTTTGAGCACACTTTTCCAAGTGCATTGTATATTCTAGATATCAACTCTTTATTTGATGTGTTGAGTGTAAAAATATTTTCCCATTCCGTTATCTGTCTTCTAGCCTTGCCCAGGGTTTCTTTTGCCATGCAGAAACTTTTTACTTTAATGTAGTCTCATTTATTTAGTTTTGATGCTAAAATTCGTGCCATTCACATTCCAGTCCTCGAAGTCTTTATATATATATAGGTCTTGAAGTGTTCTGCCTATTTTTTTCCTCAATGAACTTTATAGATTTGGGTCTGATTTCAAGGTCTTTAATCCATTTTGAGTTGATTTTTGTGTAAGGTGTGAGGTATGGATCAATCAATCAATCCATAAGGTCAACAACCATCATTTGTTGAAGAGACTATCTTTGTTCCTTTTCAAGATCTTGGATCTTTTGTCAAATATTAGTTGACCATATATTTATGGGCATATTCCTGGATATTCTATTCTAACCCACTGGTCTAAAACTCTATCTTTGTACCAGTACCATGCTGCTTTGATCACTATGGCTTTAAAATAAAGCTTTAGGTTAGATAAAGAGATGCCACTCAGCTTCTTGTTTTAAAGTATGTATTTAGCTAACCTGGGTCTTTTGTGGTTCCATATGAATTTTATAATTGTTCGTTCTAAGTCCTTAAAAATGATGTCTAAATTTGGAGAGGGATTGCATTGAATCTGTATAGAAGTTTAGGTAAGATAGCCATTTTGATTATGTTGACTCTACTTACCTATGAGCATAGGATGTTCTATTTCCTTGGGTCCTCTTCAATTTCTTTCTGGAGTGTTTTGAAAATTTCATGGCATAGGTCCTTCACTTAACTTGAAAGGTTGATTCCTAAGTATTTGATTTTTTTTGAATACTCTTTTAAATGGAATTGACTCCTTAATCTCTTTCTCCTCTACTTCGCTATTTGTATAGAGGAATGCTACTTTCTTTTGTGTAATGACTTTGTAGCTGGCCACTTTGCTATATTGGTTGTTTCTAGGAGTTTTTCTGGGGACACTTTAGGGTTTTTGATGTATCATCATATCATCTCAAAAAGAGATAGTTTGACTTACTTTTTCCCTATTTGGCTTCATTTGATCCCCTAATCTTATCTGATTGCTATTGCTAGAACTTATAAAACTATGTTGATAAGAGCATTGGCAGTGGACAGCCTTTCCTAGTTCCTGACCTTAGTGGATATGCTTTCAGCTTTTCACCATTAAGTATAATATTGGCTGTGGGCTTTTCATAAATAGCTGTAACTATATTGAAGAAGGTTCCTTCCAGCCCTATTTTGCTGAGTGTTTTCATCATGAGTGGGTATTGGATTTTGTCGAATGCCTTCTCTGCACTGATTAATATAATCATGTTGAACCATCCTTGCATCCCTGAAATGAAACCTATTTGGTTATGGTCTATAATCTTTTTGATGTATTGTTGGATTTGGTTTGCTAAAATTTTGTTGAAGGTTTTTGCATCTATGTTCATTAGTGATATTGGTCTGTAGTTTTCTTTCTTGATAAAGTCTTTGCTATCTTTGGGAATGCGTATGATATTAGCCTCTTCAAAAGAGTTATGAAGGATTCCTGTCTTTTTAATGTTTGGAGAGCCAGATATATAGCATATAGAATATATGGTAATATTACATTTCAAAATGCTTGGTAGAATTCATCTGTAAAGGCTTTTGGATATGGAGTTTTGTTCTTAGGGAGTTTCTTAATTACTGATTTAATTTTTTTATATGTGATTGGCCTGTTTAGGCTTTCTACATCCTCTGTATCCAGTCTTGGATGATAATATTTCTCCAGATATTTGTTGGTTTCTTCTGGGTTTTCTAACCTAACTGAGTATAGTTGTTCATAATAAGTCCTTAAGTCCTTATGATGTCCTGGATTTCTTGGGAGTTCTGTTGTAATCTTTCCCCTTTCATTTGTGATCCTATTTATTTAGATGTTTTCTCTCTCTTGTTTGGTGAGTCTTGCCAGCGGTTTGTCTATCTTGTTTATTCTTTCGAAAAACCAACTCCTGGTATCATTGATTTTTTTGTATTGTTTTCTTAGTTTTTATGTTCTTTATTTCTGTTCTGGTTTTTATTATTTTTTGTCTTCTGGCTGTGTTTGCATTTCTTTGCTGCTATTTTTCTAGATCCTCAAGGTGTCCCTGTAAAATGTTGATTTAGCCATTTTTCTCTTTCCTGATATAGGCCTGTACTGCTATTAGTTCCCCCCTCATTACTGCTTTTGCTGTGTCCGACAGATTTTGGCATTATCTTTCATCTCAAGGAAACCTTTTATTTCTTCATTATCTTTTTATCTTTTCATCTCAAGGAAACTTTTTATTTCTTCCTTGATTTCCTCTTTGATCTAGCTCTTGTTGAACAGCATGTTATTTAATCTCCAGATGTTGGATTTTTCTACAGCTTCATTTTACACTCAATCTTGATCTCTGTTGTATAGTAATCTGATAGGGTGCTTCTAATAATCCTTATATTTGTGATTTTTGCAAGTTTTATTTATATCCTAAGGCATGGTCTATTCTAAAGAAGGTTCCATGTGAAGTATGTGTATTCTGCTTTCTAGGGGTGGAGGGCCCTATATGTCTATTTGTCCTAGTTCTTCTATTTTCTCATTTAGGGCTCATGTCTTTGTTATTTTCTGCCTTGTGAATCTGTCTAGTTTTGATAGTGGTATTTTGAATTCTCCTACTATTATTGCATTTTCTTCAATATGTTTTTTCAGACTTCTAGGCAAATGCCTTATATATTTTGCTGGCTCCTCATTTGGTGCCTAAATGTTGATCAGAGTTAGTACTTCTTGGTCTACTGTTCTATGATAAGTAAGTAGTGACCCTCTTTATCTCTGACACTTTCTTAAGGTTGAATAGAATTTGGTCTGATATAAAAATGGCTGACATCGTTTTTTTTTGTTTTTCAATCAATTGCTTGAACTATCAATTGATCAATTGCTTGAATAATTGATTTTCATTCTTTTATTCTAAGCCTGTGTCTATCCTGTACTTTTAGGTGTTTCTTGCAGGCAGCAGAAATCTAGTTTTTGTTTTCTAATCCAACCTTCTACCATGTTTCTTTTAATGGGGGAGTTTAGTCCATTGACATTTAAGGAGATTATTGACAGAGAGGGCTGTTGTGCAATTGTATTGAGAAAAGTGGTTGTTGTTACAATTGAGATTTGGGTTGTGTAATTCATCTTTGAGTAGTTCATTTAGAGTTGGTTTGGTTAGCACAAATAATATGAGTTTTTCTTGTCTGAGAATTTTTTTAGTTTTTCCTCCTATATGAATGAGAATTTTGCTGGGTAGTGGACTCCAGGTCAGACATTTCTGTCATTCAGTAGTTTAAATATGTCATTCCACTGTCTTCTTGCTTGAGTTGTTTCAAATGGGAGATCTGGTGTGACTCTTATGTTCCTTCCTTTGTACTTGAGTTTTTTCTCCCTTATTATGTTAAGGAATTCATTTTTCTCTCTCTCTTTTTTTTTTGCCATTTGGATTACTATATGTCTTGGTGTTGGTTTATTAGGATCTATTTTATTGTGGACTCTTTTACTTGGATTTGCAATGGACACTCTTTCCAGAGTCTGGGAAAGTTTTCTGATATTACTGGAATTTCCCTCAACACTTTTTCTTCCCTTTTCCCTATTTCCTCCCCTTCTAGTATTCCTACAATCCTTAGTTTATTTCTTTAGTCTTTGTTCATTTTTTTGTGGTTTTTGGGTCACACCTGGCAGTGCTCAGGGGTTTTTCCTGGCTCCAGGCTCAGAAATTGCTCCTGGTAGGCACGGGGGACCATATGGGATGCCAGGATTCGAACCGATGACCTCCTGCATGAAAGGCAAACACCTTACCTCCATGCTATCTCTCCGGCCCCCTTTGTTCATTTTCTTCCAATGCATTACCATTTATTTCCTTATTGGCTTCTTTGACATTTTTGGCTTTTAGTTTTTATTCAAGTTTTCTATGCGATTATCCAACTCTGTAATTCTGCTATTATGGTTTGCTAAGGCAATCTTCATTTTTCCTAGGCCAACCTAACTTTATGGTCTTTCTGTATTGTCAGGTTATCTAGGCTTGGCCAATATAAGGATGTAAATGTCAAATCAAAATAATGAGTCAGAAGATGGCTTTGGGCTTCTTATGCTGTGTAAGACTGTCCTACTAGATGGGTGGATTTGTCCCATTTCTCTTTAGTGTTGGGAAACACTCTGATCCCCAGAACTATTCTAGAAATTGAGAGGAGAGACCAGGATGTGGCTAGTTGATGCAGATCCAGGGTCAGTACTGGTAGTTGATTTATTCCTGGTGTAGTTGCATAGAACCTTGCTGGACCCAATGTTCAGGGGTAAACTGCTGATGTCCAAGTCAAGTCACCAAGGCAAAAGTTCAGGGAAAAGGCCCCCTATAGGAAGAAATTACTGAGTTCTCATCCCTAATGGATAATAACTTATTTTTTAATATTTTCCCATTTTAATGCACTTAGGGAAAAGGAACAATATCATATATAAGATACTATATGAGACTAACAAGATTATAATAAACCAACAATAACTATTCTCATCCTAGCTAAAGCACATGGTTATTATCTCTACTCTCTTCTAAGAACACCTACTAGCAAATCTAAAAATAATGGGGAAAGCATAATCAGCATAGAGCATATACATGTTAAAGAAGTACACTTATGATGTCTACAAAGAGGGTATACATATACCCTAAGTATTTTGAGATAATCTGATGAGAGTAGATAAATTCTGGATCCCAACTGCAGTCAACACAGTCTTGTGGAGTCTTAAAAATGGCTCGCAGCATTCACAGATCAGGAGATGCCCTAGATACTAGGATCTTCCAATAGCTGAAACCAGTTGTGAGCAACAGTCAATGGTGAAATAAAGTGGTTAGAAATTGACCACTGAGAACATATCAGCAATAGAGACGTACTCCCCTTTTTGAGAATGACTCTCAGTTCAAAGACTCGAGTGACTCTGACAGCAGCATCAACCAGAGTGATGACACAGAGCAGGAGAACTTCATGTAGAATGAAAAAAAGAACCATACATCAATTATTGTTTCTAAGTCTTGCTTTACATGCAGTAGGCTGTCTGCAGGAAGTCCAGCTGAACAGATTTGTATAGATCCTTCAAACTTATACTGAAGTGGTACCATAAACACCAGTGTGACAGCTGCAGCAGTGGCATAATTTTCTTCCCAGAAAAAATAAATGGCCATATACACGAAGGAAGGGTTAAATAAAACACAAAGAGATATTATATATAGTACACAAACTTTTCTCTGTGTGGATCTTGGTTAGATATTTGGTTAGATTTCAAGTACCCCATATGTTTTCCCAAACATTGCCAAGAGTGATTCCTAAGCACAGGACCAAGAGGAAGTAAGCTCTGAGCATTTTTGAGTATGACTCTAAAACCAAACAAAAGTACTTAAGAATAGTTGCTGTACTGTAGTGTCATTAACTTATATAAAGGTCAAATGAATACAAATTTTCCTGGTATAATTAAAGAAAACAATTTGAGAACTCTGCTGGAACTCAGATGCCAGCACCCCTATCTGCATGTCTTCTGTGCTGTACTGCATTTTTGGCCTGATTTCATCCTGTGTGTGGCTCATCTGCAGATAGCTCGCCTTCCCTGGAGCCTTAACTGGAGGTGAGTCTACATGCCCAGAAAGGGGAATCTGCTGAACTCTGCTGGAACTCAGATGCCAGCACCCCTATCTGCCTGTCTTCTGTGCTGTGCTCCATTTTCAGCATGATTTCATCCTGTGTGTGGCTCATCTGCGGATGGCTTCCCTTCCCTGGAGGTGAGTCTACACAGCCAGGAAGGGAAGAGCCAGAGGAGTACAAATGCTCTGCTTCGCTTTGCAGCCATGCACATCATTTAGCCAATGAGTACAACCACAACACATAGAAAAACCCACAATACAAGTGTGACAATGGAGAAACAATGCAGGCCAGCGCCAGACAGAGAGAATGACGATGGCAACTCTGATGACTTGAACATGACCAACCACTAGTCTGTCTCTCACATAAGGAGTTTAGAGTCACAATATGGAAGATGTTCAAAGAACTCAAATAAATTATAGAAGAGAACACTAATAAGAATCAAGAGAATATGAAGACAGAAATCAAAAAACTTTAAACTGAAATTTCAGGTCAAATAACAGGTCTGAAAAACTCAGTAGATGAATTGAAGAAAAACATGGTTGAGCTCTCCCATGGGTTAACAGCAGCTGAGGATAGAATTAGTACACTGGAAGATGAGATGAATAACAATTCCATACAGCAGAAGAAATTGGAAAAAAAGCCTTAAAGCAAATGATCAAACAATGGAAAAATTACTCAAAGAATGGGAACAGATGAAAATAGAAGTCTATGATAAGCTCAACAGAAACAACTTAAGAATCATTGGAGTCCCAGAGACCCAGGAAGAAAATCTCCAGGAAGAATCAATGGTCAAGAACATCACTAAAGAGAAACTACCAGCGCTAAAGAATACATGTGATCAAATCCTGCATGCCTGAAGAGTACCAACTAAAAGAGACCCCAGAAAAAACACCCCAAGACACATCTTAATCACAATGACGAACCCCACAGATAGAGACAAAATTCTGAAAGTAGCAAGATTGAAAAGAGAAATTTCATTCAAGGGAACATCCTTGAGATTTACTGCAGACCTGTCACCGGAAACACTCAAGGCCAGAAGGCAGTGGTGGGATAGTGACAAAACTCAAAGAAATAAATGCTTTGCCTAGAATACTGCACCCAGCAAAACTCTCTTTCAAATTTGAAGAAACAATACATGCTTTCACAGACAAACAACATCTCAGAAACTTTACAGACTCAAAACCATTCTTAAAAGAAAAACTGAACAGCCTACTTTAAGACAAGACTGACCAACAGACACACCAAACTTTGATATAAAGATGGCATTAACTCCCAGGACAATTCTTTCTTTCAATGTCAATGAACTAAATGCACCAGTTAAGAGACACAGAGTGGCTAAATGGATCAAAAACTCAATCCAATCTTCTGCTGCCTACAAAAAACGCACCTGAATAGTCAGAAAAAAGACATAGACTCAAAATAAAAGGCTGGAGGAAAATCATCCAAGCAAACAACGCCCATAAAAAAGCTGGAGTGGCCATAATAATATCAGATAATGCAAACTTTATACTCAGGATGGTTGTAAGGGACAAAGATGGACATTTTATATTAATCAAGGGGAGCAGGAAGAAATCAGTCTCCTAAATTTATATGCACTGAATGAGGGGCCAGCAAATTATTTAATAAAATTGTTGACAAATCTGAAAAATAATATTAATAACAACACAATAATTGTGGGAGACCTCAACACAGCATTGTCAACACTTGACAGGTCAACCAGACTGAAACCCAACAAGAATATACTAGACCTGAACAGAGAAATGTCAGAAAAGGCCTAATAGATATACACAGGACACTCCATCCCCAGATGCCTGGATACACATTCTTCTCTAATGTACACGAGATATTCTCCAGGATAGACTAAATGCTAGCACATAAAACATACCTCCATAATATCAAAAGGTTAGAAATTTTGCAGGCTACCTTCACTGACCACAAGGCCCTGAAATTATATGTGAACTACAAAGGAACACAGAAGAAAAACTTTAATACATCGAAGTTAAACAGCCTAGTAATAAATAACCAGTGGGTCCGAGATGAAATCAAAGAGGAAATCAAAACCTTCTGAAAACAAATGACAATGGAGACACAAACTTTCAGAACCTATGGAGCACAGCAAAAGCGGTACTGAGAGGAAAATTTATAGCTTTGCAAGCACACATCAGGAAAGAAGAAGGGGCATACCTAAATAGCTTAATGATGCAGCTCATAGAATTAGAAAGTGTTCAACAAAAGAACCCAAAAATAGGGAGGCAGAAGAAAATAACAAAGCTGAGAGCAGAAATCAATGAAGTGGAAACCCAAAAAAAACAATCCAAAAAGTCAACGAAAGCAGAAGTTGGTTCTTTGAAAAAATAAACAAGATTGATAGACCACTGGCAAAACTAACAAAGAGAGAGAAACTTGATAACTTGTATTAGGAATGAAAAAGGAGATATCACTACTAATATGGTAGAGATTCAAAGGGTAATCAGAAATTACTTTGAGAAACTCTACGCTACTAAAAATGAAAACCTGGAAGAAATGGATAAATTCTTGAACTCTTATAATCTTCCACAGTTGAATGAAGAGGATGTAGCATATCTAAACACACCCGTCACTATTGAGGAAATTCAGACAGTAATCAAATATCTGCCCAAAAACAAAAGTCAAGGCCCAGATGGATTTACTAATGAATTCTTTCAAACCTTTCAAGAAAAACTACTACCAATCCTGGCAAGACTCTTTCATGAAATAAAAAAAAAAAAACCAGGAACACTTCCAAATAGCTTTTATGAAGTCAACATATGGAGCCTGTATTTGTTCTCATGACATTATGCTTTAGGGGCAGAGAAACCCAAAATCTCTTAGGCCAAGGAAGTTCTCTTTCTAGCTTCCCCAATACTTACTGTGCCTTTGGAGGAGGAGGAGGAGGAGGAGGAGGAGGAAGAAAAGAAGATGAAGAAGAAGAAGAAGAAGGAAGAAGAAAAAGAAGGAAGAAGGAAGAAGAAAAAGAAGAAGAAAGAAGAAGAAAAATAAGAAGAAAGAAGAAGAAAAATAAGAAGAAAGAAGAAGAAAAAGGAGAAGAAGAAGAAGAAGAAGAAGAAGAAGAAGAAGAAGAAGAAGAAGAAGAAGAAGAAGAAGAAGAAGAAGAAGAAGAAGAAGAAGAAGAAGAAGAAGAAGAAGAAGAAGAAGAAGAAGCACAAGCATTTTTAGTAGTTGCTGGTTTTGTTTGATTTTACTGTTTTTTGTAGTTTCTGAATTTTTGTTTGCTCTTTTGTTTTTATTTTGTATTTTTGTTTTTATTGCTTTGTTATTTTTGTTTGTTATTGCTGTTTTTTGTTTTGGTAACTTATTCTTCGTTTTTACCTTTCCTCTTCGAAATTGATATTTATAATACCTAGAGGGACTCCTCCTAGTTTTTTTTCTTTTTCTATATCTTCAAAAAACTACTTCATGATTACTTTAATCATTTTGTTCAGCCTCATAAATTGAGGGGGGGATGGATGGTACCAGGCCAGACACTCGCATGAACATTTAGTGGAAATAAAAAGTGATCAGACCTGAACATCAAACCCGAAGTCAAAGACAACAGAATTTATACCCAATCTACAGCAATATTTACAAGTGTGGACTAGTTACACTGGTATTCTGGGGGTAAAGGAGGAAGATATGGGATGTATGCTGGGAACAGGGTGAGGAAGGACAACATTGATGGTGGGAATGCCCTTGATATCTTGACAGTATGTACCTTAAATATTACTGTAAAATATTTGTAATTTACTTCAGCCACAATAAAAATTAAGAAAATAAAAGGCAATGGCTGTCTAATACACTAATAGCGATAGAGAGAAATGAACATTAAAAAACAATCCATTCCATTTGTGCCAAACAAACTCAAAATTTTGGAGTCAACTTAAGTAAAGAGGTAAAGAACCTATAAAAGAAAACTACAAAAGCCTGCTTCAAGAAATAAGATAGGACACAAGGAAATGGAAACACATATCTTACTCATTGATTGACGGGATTAATATAAGTTAAATGACAATACTCCCCAATGCATTGCACAGATTTAATGCAATCCCTCTAAAGATACCCATGACATTCTTCAAAGAAGTGGATCAAATACTCCTGACCCAAAATAAAGACCCACAAATAGCTAAAGCAATACTTGGGAAAAGGAATATGGGAGCCATTACTTTCCCCAATTTTAAATTGTATTACAAAGTAATACTTATTAAAACAGCATGATAATGGACTACAGATCCTCAGATCAGCAGAACGGACTTGAGTATTCAGAGAATGTTCCCCAGGCATACAATCAAATAATTTTTGAAAATGGGGCAAGAAATTCAAAATTAAGCAAGAAATGTCTCTTCAACAAGTGGTGCTGGCACAATTGGTTAGCCACTTGCAAAAAAGTGAATTCAGATCCCCATCTAACACCATGCACAAAGGTTAAATTCAAAATCCTTGGTATCAGGTATATAGAATAACATATAGGTAAAACACTCCATGACATTGAGACTAAAGGCATCATCAAGGATGAAACAGTACTTTCCAAACAAGTGGAAGCAGAGATAAACCAATGGGACTATATTAACCTCAGAACCTTTTGCACCTCATAGTAAATAGCACCTAGAATACAAAAGCAACCCACAGGATGGGAGAAACTATTCATCCAATATCCATCAAACAAGGGGCTAATACACAAAATATTCAAGATACTGACAGAACTTAATAATTAAAAGCATCTAACCCCATCATAATATGGGAAAAGTAAATGAACAGACACTTTCTCAAAGAAGAAATACAAATGGCCAAAATCACATGAAATAATGCTCTACATCACTAATCATCAGGGAGATGCAAATCAAAACAACAATGAGGTAACCTATACAACACAGAGACTGGACAATCAGTGCTTGCAGGGATTTGGAGAGAAAGAACTCTCATTCACTGATGGTAGGGATGCTGTCTAGTCCAGCCTTTATGGAAAACAATATGGAGATTCCTCAAAAAACTGGAATTGAAGCTTCCATATGATCCAGCTATACTTCTTGTAGGGATATACCCTAAGAACACAAAAATACAATTCAGAAATCTTTTCCTCACACCTATATTTATGCAGCACTGTTTTACAATACTCAGGCTCTGGAAACAACCAAGATTCCCTTCAACATATGAATGTCTAAAGAAACTGTTATACATATATACAATGAATACAATGAATATTATTCAGCCATCAGGAGAGATGAAGTCGTGAATTTTTTCTATACTTGCATGCACCTGGAATCTATTATGTTGAGTGAAATAAGTTAGAGGCAGAGAGATTGTCACAGAATAGATTCACTCATCTATGGTTTTTTTTAAGAAACATTGAGGACATTGTAGTAATCCTCAGAGATGGTGGTGTTGAGGTCTGAAGGACTGACTCACAATAGGAAGCTCACCACAAGGAGGAGTGGTGCAGTTGGGGAAATAGCTACACTAACAACTATCATGACAATCTTAATTAATGAGAGAAGTAGAATGCCTCTCTTAAATACAGGCAGGGGTTTTGAAGGGAGTAGGTGGGGCATTGGTGGTGGGTATGTTGCACTGGTGAAAGGGGATGTTCTATTTATGACTGAAACCCAACTACAATCATGCTTGTAATCATGGATTTTAAATAAAGATTTTAAATAAATCTA
Organism: Suncus etruscus; assembly: GCF_024139225.1. Classification (NCBI taxonomy): domain Eukaryota; kingdom Metazoa; phylum Chordata; class Mammalia; order Eulipotyphla; family Soricidae; genus Suncus; species Suncus etruscus. The sequence goes on from NC_064854.1 coordinate 91,384,022, forward strand.
TTCACCTGGAACATATTCACTCATATATTTCATAAACTATAAATTTATCAGGGTCATCTAGATATGTGTAAATGTTATTTATAAATATTTACAAATTATACAGCCTATATAAATTTAAGCAAATAGTTGCAAAATGATAGCAATATGGGTATATGATTAAAGGCTATATGGGAATTCCTTGTGATATGTTTTAACTTTAATGTAAGCTTGTAGTACTTTAAAATAAAATTTAAAGACTATGATGAAGCAAAAATAAAAGAGAATATATTATATTATTTTTAAGGATCTGCTTTGATAAATATATAATTTTTGTCTTGGGTCCACAGCTGGCTATATTCAGGGGTTACTTCTGGCTCTAAGTTCAGAAATTACTCATGACAAACATTGGGGACCATACAGTATTCTGGATATTAAACCAGTTCAGCTGTGTGCAAGGCAAATGCTCTACTCACTGTGGTATTACTCCAGTCATGATAAATACAAATTTTAATTTAAAAATCTATGCAAAATTTTTAATAAATATTTGATTAAATTAATAAATAGTTAATAAAATACTTCTGAATTAAAAATAACCTAATGAACATAAAACATGTTTTTCTTATTGGGGTACAGAAAATTAGTTTATAAAAAAACTAGGGTTAAAATAAATGTTTTTCCTTGTATATTGTGCATGTAGACCGTGAAATAAACAAAATGGTTCTTTATTTTATTTCTTATGGTTCTTTAAATGTTCTCTGCTTTTATATGCAAATATTGAGATCCAAAAGTAGTATTTAATAAACATTTTAGTCTGAATTCATTTATTAATAACCAATTTGCTATAGTACCAAAACTTGAAACTCAATTTAGCATTATGTTATTTTTGTTCTTACTCCCAAGTATTGGCTTCAGGCAATTACTTACTACCTATGAATGAATTTTAGTCAGATTTTCTTTTATTTCTGATTCATTTTAGATGTTTTATAATTCTGCTTATATAATTTCCATGGAACAGAAGAACAGAGGAACATAAATCAAATACCTGAATGTTCTCTTTGATTATATCACTAAGTTGCTTTGTTTTCTTAATACTTCTAACGTATAATTTTTGAGCTCTCCAAAGACTGCTCATTGTAGTCTTTAATGTAAAATACTTAATTTCTCATTTAGCTATGACACAACCATTAGCCTGTATATTTCTGGTTAGTCTCCTAGCATTTTCTTTTAAAATTCTTTTATCTTAGTTTTTCTTTAGGTTGTTTTATTTTAGTTTTCTTTTTTCTTATTTTTTGGATTGGATCACACCGGTGGTGCTCAGGGCTTACTCCTGGCTCTGCTCTCAGAAATTGCCCCTTGCAGGCTCTGGGGACTATACGGAATGCCAGGAATTGAACCACTATCCATCTTGGGTTGGCCACATGCAAGGCAAACACCACACTGCTGTGTTATCTCTCCAGCCCCACAATTTTGTTTTTCATTGGGTTTTATTTCTCTTTCAAGAAGCACTCTTGGGTTGCAGTTAAAACTGTTGTAAGACTGGTTTGCTTTTTGACCACTTTCTACTGGAGTGGGACTCAGTTGCTGACCTTGTTTATGTTTGTTGCCACAGTAATATTTATCTTTACTTGCTATTCATCAAATTATATAAAAACATATTGGAAGCCTTGAGTGTTTCCATCTTAGTTCCTCTCACTAGGTTTGGGTATCTTTGCTAGTTACATCGAGCCATAATCACACCTCTTTCTCAAAACCCCACCCTTTTCCTAACAGAACCATGAATACTCTCCCTTCAGTTTCTCTATGTACACTTCATCCTTGCAGGTCTCACAATCTAATCTTCTACTCTAGCCTTATATAACTCATTTTGAAGAGTGAAAGAAAAGTGAGAATTTTACTTTTTAATATACCTGTGATTTGCAATGATCTTCATTTAAGTTGGGCCACTATATATAATGTAATATAGATAGAAATTATGTCTCTTCTTATAAATTAATATAAAGAAGAATAAGTGATAACTTATTTTATAACAACGTCATTTTTATGTCTTTTCAAAATCTCTCTGGGCAAGGTCAGGATCTAGATTTGTCTCTGTCAAACCTGACACTAAATAAATATAACTCAAGAGACTTATTTAAAATTAGTATGTTAGGTTCTATTCCAAACACTCTAAATTAGGGTATCTACATTATTATTATTTTTTGATCAAGCTTTAACTTTAATTCTCATAATCAGATTTATAAGTTATTTGATGATAACTAGCCAAAAATGCTGATGGTATATCAAGGAGTGTAAATAGTTCAAAGAGGAAAGTCCTTTAAATTAAAACATCTCTCCTATAGCTTCATTAGAGGAAAAGTTTTAGCAAATTTCTATTTTTCTTTTTTTTGGTGACAATCGTTATATCTTTTTTTAAAATAAATTATCTTTATTTAAACACCGTGATTACAAATATAACTGTAGTTGTATGATTACAGTCATGTAAAGAACACCCCCCCCCTTCACCAGTGCAGGATTTCCACCACCAATTTCCCGGACTACCTACTCCCCACCCCACCCACACCTGTACTCGAGACAGGCTTTCTTTTTTCCTCATTCATTCACGTTGTTATGATAGTTTTCAGTGTAGTCATTTCTCTAACTGCACTTATCACTCTATGTGGTGAGCTTCATGTCATGAGCCACACCTACATGGGAAGATGGGGGGGGAATAAGGGTTGGGACTGAGGCAGTAAAATATTAGAAATGAGATTTGTAGGGCAGTATCAAGGTCACAATACAAGATGGATGTTATGGATATATAAAATATATGCATACAATACTATCAATAGGAAAACAAGGAGAAAAAATTTCCAGTGACTGTCCCAACATAAACTAGTGCTAGAACGCCCTGCTCTCCTCCCAAAGCACATTCCCATTAGTGTAGGGAGAGGTAGGGGGAAAGCCCGAGGACCACTAAGAATCCACCTGAACCCACTTCTGGCCATCTGAGCTGGCACCCAGGGAAGGCCTGGAGTCAGAGGAAAAAGACAAGGATGGCTGGGGGCCTGCCAAGCCTCCCAGCACTCCCCAGGTAGGGAGAAGGGCTCCGGTATGGGGCTTCCCCAAACCCCATACCTGGCAAGAACTGGTCTCCAGAATCAAGGAGGAAACCGGAAGCCAGATGTCTGCTCGCCCTCATCCCCATGCACCTCCCCCCTGGAGTATGGAGGGAGGGGGTAAGCCCGAGGACCACTAAGAGTCTACCTGAACCCACTTCTGGCCACCTGAGCTGGCACCCAGGGAGGACCTGGAGTCCAGGGGAAAAAGAGGGGTTAGGCTATGGGGCCTGCCAAGCCTCCCAGCACTCTCCAGCCTAGGGAGAAAGCCTCCAGCATGTGGTCTCCCCAAACCCTGTGCCTGGCAACAGTTTCATAAGCTCAGTTTTTCTGATCTGTTAGTTCAGTGAGAAAATTTGTAATTTCAGTTGACAAATCCTCTTGATGCTTAATTGTGCTCCAGTCAAGTCTATTGATGCTTTTTGAACTCCCTGAACATTTTCTATAATTCTACTCTAAACTTCTTATTTGAGATGATACCTAGCTGTTTTCTACTTTTTAGATTATTAGAGGAGCCATCTTGACTTCTGTAAATATGGGGTGTACTGCAAAATTACTACATTGGTAAGGTTGTAGATTCCTTCTTACAATGTGCAGAAATGGAATTCAGGGTTACAAGATAAGCACGGCCACAGAACAAAGCAGAGCGGCTGCGCTTTTTGGGTGTGGGTCCTGGAGAGATTATAGTCCTTGGTGTGTCTAGGCTGGCTCAGCAGAAAAGAGGCAGAGAGCATGGCCACCATCCCTTTTAAGTCTCTGGGTGCCCAATCACCCAGCAGGAATCGGCCCCACATTTGTTGTGTGGGAACATCTTACCGGGTGTGGGTCCTGGAGAGATTTTGGTCCTTGGTGTATCTAGGCTGGCTCAGCAGGAAAAAAAAATTCTGTTTTTCATGTATGAAATGAGGGATTGTTATGAGGGATTCTCTTTTATTAGTTTTCTCTGCTTCTGACTACTGAAGCAGCTTCAGTTTTACCAGTTAGCTTCTTGTTGAATCAGTTTTTATGAAATACCCGTCTAACAAGGTTGCTTGGAAAACCTGAGTCACGTAACCTTTAACTCCACAGCTTCTATTTTCCAATACTCAGTCCTGATTAACCAGTTTATCCATGTGTTTTTTACTATATGTAACTACTTAGGTCTCTGCTGCCAATTCTCCTCCTTTGCATCTTCATAGCCTTGGCAATTTTAAATATTTTATCCTTTCCTTTTTGTCTTTTTTTTCCCTCTTTGTCTTTTTTTTTAATTTATTTAAACACCTTAATTACATACATGAATGTTTTTGGGTTTCAGTCATGTAAAGAACACCACCCATCACCAGTGCAACATTCCCATCACCAATGTCCCAAGTCTCCCTTCGCCCCATCCGACCCCCGCATGTACTCTAGACAGGCTCTCCATTTTCCTCATACATTCTCATTATTAGGACAGTTCAAAATGTAGTTATTTCCCTAACTAAACTCATCACTCTTTGTGGTGAGCTTCCTGAGGTGAGTTGGAACTTCCAGCTCTTTTCTCTTTTGTGTCTGAAAATTATTATTACAAGGGTGTCTTTCATTTTTCTTAAAACCCATAGATGAGTGAGACCATTCTGCGTTTTTCTCTCTCTCTCTGTGACTTATTTCACTCAACATAATAGATTCCGTGTACATCCATGTACAGGAAAATTTCATGTCTTCATCTCTCCTGATAGCTGCATAATATTCCATTGTGTATATGTACCACAGTTTCTTTAGCCTTTGGTCTGTTGAAGGGCATCTTGGTTGTTTCCAGAGTCTTGCTATGGTAAATAGTGCTGCAATGAATATAGGGGTAAGGAAGGGGTTTTTGTATTGTATTTTTGTGTTCCTAGGGTATATTCCTAGGAGTGGTATAGCTGGATCCTATGGGAGCTCGATTTCCAGTTTTTGGAGGAATCTCCATATCGCTTTCCATAAAGGTAGAACTAGACGGCATTCCCACAAGCAGTGGATAAGAGTTCCTTTCTCTCCACATCCCCGCCAACACTGTTTATTCTCATTCTTTGTGATGTGTGCCATTCTCTGGGGTGTGAGGTGGTATCTCATTGTTGTTTTGATTTGCATCTCCCTGATGATTAGTGATGTGGAACATTTTTTCATGTGTCTTTTGGCCATGTGTATTTCTTCTTTGTCAAAGTGTCTGTTCATTTCTTCTCCCCATTTTTTGATGGGGTTAAATGTTTTTTTCTTGTAAAGTTCTGTCAGTGCCTTGTATATTTTGGAGATTAGCCCCTTATCTGATGGGTATTGGGTGAATAGTTTTTCCCACTCAGTGGGTGGCTCTTGTATCCTGGGCACTATTTCCTTTGAGGTGCAGAAGCTTCTCAGCTTAATATATTCCCATCTGTTAATCTCTGCTTTCACTTGTTTGGAGAGTGCAGTTTCCTCCTTGAAGATGCCTGTAATGTCCCGGAGTGTTTTGCCTATGTGCTGTTCTATATATCTTATGGTTTTGGGGCTGATATCGAGGTCTTTAATCCATTTGGATTTTACCTTCGTACATGACGTTAGCTGGGGGTCTAAGTTCAATTTTTTGCAAGTGGCTATCCAATTGTTCCAACACCACTTGTTGAAGAGGCTTTCCTTGCTCCATTTAGGATTTCCTGCTCCTTTATCAAAAATTAGTTGGTTGTATGTCTGGGGAACATTTTCTGAGTATTCAAGCCTATTCCATTGATCTGAGGACCTATCCTTATTCCAATACCATGCTGTTTTGATAACTGTTGCTTTGTAGTACAGTTTAAAGTTGGGGAAAGTAATTCCTCCCATATTCTTTTTCCCAATGATTGCTTTAGCTATTCGAGGGTGTTTATTGTTCCAAATGAATTTCAAAAGTACCTGATCCACTTCTTTGAAGAATGTCATGGGTATCTTTAGAGGGATGGCATTAAATCTGTATAATGCCTTGGGGAGTATTGCCATTTTGATGATGTTAATCCTGCCAATCCATGAGCAGGGTATGCGTTTCCATTTCCGTGTGTCCTCTCTTATTTCTTGGAGCAGAGTTTTATAGTTTTCTTTGTATAGGTCCTTCACATATTTAGTCAAGTTGATTCCAAGATATTTGAGTTTGTGTGGTACTATTGTGAATGGGGTTGTTTTCTTAATGTCCATTTTATCCTTATTAGTATTGGTGTATAGAAAGGCCATTGATTTTTGTGTGTTAATTTTGTAGCCTGCCACCTTGCTATATGAGTCTATTGTTTCTAGAAGCTTTTTGATAGAGTCTTTAGGGTTTTCTAAGTAGAGTATCATATCATCTGCAAAAAGTGAGAGCTTGACTTCTTCCTTTCCTATCTGGATTCCCTTGATATCCTTTTCTTGCCTAATCGCTATAGCAAGTACTTCCAGTGCTATGTTGAATAGGAGTGGTGAGAGAGGACAGCCTTGTCTTGTGCCAGAATTTAGAGGGAAGGCTTTCAGTTTTTCTACATTGAGGATAATATTTGCCACTGGCTTGTGGTAGATGGCCTTCACTACATTGAGAAAGGTTCCCTCTATTCCCATCTTGCTGAGAGTTTTGATCAAGAATGGGTGTTGGACCTTATCAAATGCTTTCTCTGCATCTATTGATATGATCATGTGGTTTTTATTTTTCTTGTTATTGATGTTGTGTATTATGTTGATAGATTTACGGATGTTAAACCAGCCTTGCATTCCTGGGATGAAACCTACTTGATCATAGTGGATGATCTTTTTAACGAGGCATTGAATCCTATTTGCCAGGATTTTGTTGAGGATCTTTGCATCTGCATTCATCAGTGATATTGGTCTGTAATTTTTTTTTGGCAGCGTCTCTGTCTCTTTTAGGTATCAAGGTGATGTTGGCTTCATAAAAGCTATTTGGAAGTGTTTCTATTTGTTCAATTTCATGATAGAGTCTTGCCAAGATTGGCAGTAGTTCCTCTTGGAAAGTTTGATAGAATTCATTAGTGAATCCATCTGGACCTGGGCTTTTGTTTTTCGGCAGACATTTGATTACTGTTTTAATTTCATCAATGGTGATGGGGGTGTTTAGATATGCTACATCCTCTTCCTTCAACCGTGGAAGATTATAAGAGTCCAAGAATTTATCCATTTCTTCCAGGTTCTCATTTTTAGTGGCGTAGAGTTTTTCAAAGTAGTTTCTGATTACCCTTTGAATCTCTGTCATATCAGTAGTGATCTCTCCTTTTTCATTCCTGATACGAGTTATCAAGTTTCTCTCTCTCTCTTTCTTTGTTAGGTTTGCCAGTGGTCTATCAATCTTGTTTATTTTTTCAAAGAACCAACTTCTGCTTTCGTTGATCTTTCGGATTGTTTTCTGAGTTTCCACTTCGTTGATTTCTGCTCTCAGCTTTGTTATTTCCTTCTGTCTTCCTATTCTTGGGTCCTTTTGTTGAGCGTTTTCTAATTCTATTAGCTGTGTCATTAAGCTACTCAGGTAAGCTCCTTCTTCCTTCCTGATGTGTGCTTGCAAAGCTATAAATTTACCTCTCAGCACTGCTTTTGCTGTGTCCCATAAGTTCTGATAGTTTGTGTCTTTATTGTCATTTGTTTCCAAGTAACTTTTTATTTCCTCCTTGATTTCATCTCGGACCCACTGGTTATTGAGCATGAGGCTGTTTAACTTCCAGGTGTTAAAGTGTTTCTTCTGAGTCCCTTTGGATTTCACAAATAATTTCAGACCCTTGTGGTCAGTGAAGGTATTCTGCAAAATTTCTATCCTCTTGATCTTATGGAGGTATGTTTTATGTGCCAGCATGTAGTCTATCCTGGAGAATGTCCCATGTACATTGAAGAAGAATCTTTATCCAGGTTTCTGGGGATGGAGTGTCCTATATATATCCACTAGGCCTCTTTCTTCCATTTCTCTCCTCAGGTCTAGTATATTCTTGTTGGGTTTCAGTCTGGTTGACCTATCCAGTGTTGACAAAGCCGTGTTAAGGTCCCCCACAATTATTGTGTTGTTGTTGATATTATTTTTCAGATTTCTCAACAGTTGTATTAAATATTTTGCTGGCCCCTCATTCGGTGCATATATGTTTAGGAGAGTGAATTCTTCCTCCTCTACGTATTCCTTGATTAATATAAAATGTCCATCTTTGTCCCTTACAACCTTCCTGAGTATAAAGTTTGCATTATCTGATATTAGTATGGCCACTCCAGCTTCTTTATGGGTGTTGTTTGCTTGGATAATTTTTCTCCAGCCTTTTATTTTGAGTCTATGTTTGTTCTGACTATTCAGGTGCGTTTCTTGTAGGCAGCAGAAGGTTGGATTGAGTTTTGTGATCCATTTAGCCACTCTGTGTCTCTTAACTGGTGCATTTAGTCCATTGACGTTGAGAGAAAGAATTGTCCTGGGATTTAACGCCATCTTTATTTCAAAATTTGGTGTGTCTTTTGGGTAGTCTTGTCTTAGATTAGGTCTTTCAGTTTTTCTCTTAAGACTGGTTTTGTGTCTGTGAAGTTTCTGAGCTGTTTTTTGTCTGTGAAGCCATGTATTCTTCCGTCAAACCGGAAAGTGAGTTTTGCTGGGTATAGTATTCTGGGTGAAGCATTCATTTCATTCAATCTTGTCACAATATCCCACCACTGCTTTCTGGCATTGAGTGTTCCTGGTGACAGGTCTGCTGTAAATCTCAGGGAAGCTTGCTTGAACGTGATTTCCCCTTTTGATCTTGCTGTTTTCAGAATTCTGTCTCTATCTGTGGGATTTGTCATTGTGACTAGGATGTGTCTTGGGGTGGTTTTTCTGGGGTCTCTTTTGGTTGGTACTCTTCGAGCATGCAGGATTTGATCACATATATTCTTTAGATCTGGAAGTTTCTCTTTAATGATGTTCTCGACCATTGATTCTTCCTGGAAATTTTCTTCCTGGGTCTCTGGGACTCCAATGATTCTTAAGTTGTTTCTGTTGATCTTATCATAGACTTCTATTTTCATCTGTTCCCTTTCTTTGACTAATTTTTCCATTGACTGCTCATTTGCTTTAAGTTTTTTGTCCAATCTCTCCTGCTGTATGGAATTGTTATGTATCTCATCTTCCACAGCACCAAGTCTATTCTCAGCTTCTGATACCCTGTCCCAGAGCTTATCCATTTTGTCATTCACTTCGTTTACTGACTTTTTCAGTCCTGTTAGTTGACATGTTATTTCAGTTTGGAGTTTTGTGATTTCTGTCTTCATATTGTCTTGGTTCTTATTAGTGTTCTGTTCAACTCGATCCATAGTTTCTTGGAGTCCGTTGAGCATCTTCCATATTGCTAGTCTAAAGTCCTTATCTGAGAGGTTGATTAGTTGGTTGGTCATTATCTGGTCCTCAGAATTGTCATCTTCATTCTCTATGTCTGATGCTGGCCTGCGTTGTTTCCCCATTGTCACACTTGTATTGTGGGTTTTTCTACGTGTTGTGGTGGTATTCATTGTCTATATGATGCAGGCAGCACACTCCTCTGGCTCCTCCCTTTCTGGATGGGCTGACTTGCCTCTAAGGGAGGGGAGTCCTCCGTGGATGAAGCCTCACACTGGGTCAAATCTTAGGCCCGAGCATGCAACAGAGAAGACAGTCCAGAGAGAAATGTTTGCTTCTGTGATATAGCACCGTTCTTAGTGTAATTTTTCCTTCTTGTTGCAATGGTGTTCTTTCCTTAGAAAGAGTGCATGGCCGTTTAGCGAAGTGGAGCGGCCATGCTCCACTGGAGCCTCTTTTTGCCCCACTCACAAGAGTTTCACGCAGGAGGACACTAGACAGACATAGACAGGTCACACTCACAGTTTTTCACAGTTGGGCCGGTGTACTTTCGCGGATTTTCCCTGCCTGGTGTCGCACACAGGGAGCCCGCTTTTGCAAAGCTTAGCCGGTTTTCATGCTCTGTAGTCCCTCCCTGAAAATGGCGTCTGGGCGAGCGAGTTTTCTGGAGCCTCTTTTTGCCCCACTCGCAAGAGTTTCACGCAAGAGGACAGTAGACAGACATAGACAGGTCACACTCATAGTTTTTCACAGTTGGTCCCCACTGGGCCGGTGTACTTTCGCGGATTTTCCCCGCCTGGTGTCGCACACAGGGAGCCGGCTTTTGCAAAGCTTAGCCAGTTTTCATGCTCTGTAGTCCCTCCCTCCCTCTTTGTCTTTAATCAAAAAAATATTATTCCTGATTCTCATCAGTATCCTGTGGGTATGACACGTTATATCAAAACTTCATGATCATTCAAATTTTTTAATCTGATATTTGGATCTGTCTTCAATATACAGTGATAAACTCTGTTTCTTATATATAGTATGAGCTTTGATATTCTTTGATATTGAGTGCTATTTGAAAAATTCTTAAAAGATTAGTAATGATAGATAAGCAAAAATAATTATAGGTGAAGATTTTGGGTGTTAAAAGAATTATTTCTTCTCTATCCATAAAATATAAATAAATATTTATAATCCTTTTCTCTGATTATGACATTTCCCCATATTTACCACTTTTCACTTATCTACTTATATATATGGTTTCTAGTTTTGTGAATTGTGAAATTGAATCTCCAGCCTATCTTATTTTCTTGTAGTTTGTTTTTCACAATTCCTCATATGTAAGCATGTGCATCTGACTAAATATTAATTATGTATATTAATCTAGGTGTAGCCAAAAGACAATCTGTTATTGTCTTCCAGGAAATAAATTCATCTTGGGAAGATAGGTAATAAATAAGTAAACAAGCTACAGAGAAGATTAGATTATGGCAAGTTCTGTAGAAATTATAAAGTGATATCTGAGACAAGTCTAGTAATAAAAGTCAGAAAAGGCCTCTACTAAGATGCAATATTTTAAATTTTGAATTTGTAAGTACTTGAGGAAAGATAAGTGATCTTGGCACTTGGATTGTGATGACAATGCAGTAACTTCGTATATTAAAATCATTATCTAACCCTATTATATGCTATGTTACTTATGCTACAAAAATTATGTTTAAAAATAAAAAGTAACTTGAAAAAATTGGCTTGTTTAGGAAATACTTTTGTTGGAATATTTTAAAAGATTAGATTAAAAATAGGTTGAAACTAAAATAACCAGGTACCCAAGAGCAGATGACTTGCTAAGGAAATTGGGGTCCATCTATACAATGAAATACTATATAGCTGTTGGGGAAAATGAAGTCATAACATTTGCTTTTACATAAATGGTTATGGAGAGTATATGCTAAGTAAAATACGTCAGAGTGAGAGAGATAAACATAGAACAATCTCACTCATTTGTGGGATAGTGAGAAAAGTGAAAGATAGTATGGAAATAATATTCTGAGACAATAAAGATGAAGACCAGGAGGACCAGTCCGTGGTAGGAAGCTTGTCACAAAGAATGAAGTGGACTTCTTTCTGCAGAAGGCAGCCCAGAAGACACCAAGGAACATAATCTCTCCAGGACTCACACCCGGTAAGATGTCCCCACCCAACCAATCACATTCCTGCCATGTGATTGGGCACCGAGAGCCATTATAAAGGACTGTTGCTCTCTGCCTTCCTTCTTGTGGGACAGAAGACACCAAAGAAGGTAATCTCTTCAGGACTCACACTCTGCTTCCCTCCGTGGCTGCACTCATCTTTTAACTCCTGAACCTCACTTCTCTACATAGTAAAAAGCACACTACAAGCTTCACAATGGGGAAATTTTGCAGTACAACCTTATGTATAGAGAATCAAGATGGCTGCTCTGATAATCTGAAAGTACCAAACAGTTAGGTAACCTCTCAAATAAGATGTTTAGAAAAAAATTATGGAAGATTTTCATGGAGCTCAAAAAAGCATCAATAGACTTGAATGGAGCCCAAATAAGAATCAAGAGGATTTGACGATTAAAATTAGAAAATTTCACACTAAAATAACAGGTCTGAAAAACGCAGCTTCTGAACCGAAAACCTCAATGGAAAGCCTCTCTACTGGAGTAACAGCAGCTGTAAACGGGGTCTGAGCCAGAGGATGAGATGCAAAACAACTCCATACAGCAGAAGAGATTGGAAGAGAACCTTAAAACAAATGATCAGACACTGTTTAAACTACTTAAAGAATGTGAACCAATAAAAATAGAAGTCTTTGATAAACTCAACAGAAACAACATAGGAATCAATGAAGTCCCAGAAACCCAGAACAAGAATAATAAGAGGAGTTGGAGGAAGAGTGAGAACAGGAAGAGGAGGAAGAAGAATTTTAAGAAGAATAAGGCAAAGAAGAGTAAGAAAAATAAGGCAAAGAAGAGTAAGAATAAGGTGAAGAAGAGTAAGAAGAATATTGTGAAGAATAGTAAGAAGAGGAGGAAGATGAAAAGGAAGAAAAAAGAAGAGGAGGAAGGTGAGTAAGAAGAGGGCAAAGAGTAGTAAGAAGGAAAGAATAGAAAGAAGAAAAAGAAGAGAAGGAAGAAGAAAAAAAAAGACAAGAGGTGGAGGCTAAGGATGTGGTTCAATTTGTAGAGTAGATGACCTATATATCTTAATGACTAGATTTGATTACAAATTATCTCATATCCATGCTCTATTATTCTCACAAATTGTATGAATTAAATATATCTGTATGTATAAAAATATGTGATATACTTATGCATGCTCACATCTAATAAAGCAACTATAAAAATACACGCAGAGTGAGGAAGGTGGAAGGGGGCAGTGGTGGTGGGAATAATGCACTAGGGAAGGTGAGTGTTCTGTTTATGACTGAAACCCAACTACAATCACAATCACGCTTGTAATCATAGTGCTTAAATAAAGATTATAAAAAGAATAAAATGCAGTTAAAGAAGGGTCGGTCCACTATAACAATGATATTTGGAATTGATCACAATGTACAAGAACTGGGTGCTAAAAGGAGATAAAATGATATGCATGGTACCCCTTCATTAAAATTAATGCAAACTATAGTGTCAAAAAGGGAAAAAAGAAAGAAAGAAAGAGATAAAAAATAAAATGCCTGCCTCAAAGGCAATAGGGAAAGAAGAGGACTGGGAGGAAAACTGGGGACATTGATGGCAGGAAAAGTGCACTTTTGAGGTGGTGGAGTGATAACACAGTGGGTAGGAATGGGTTTTCTTATGTTTTTAAGTTTTCTGGTCTTTGAACTACACAAATTTTCTTTAATTTTCAAAATGATTTTGTATATTAACCCAATATTTACTGGGACAAACCTTATTTGAGCATTATTTATTATACTTTCTTAGAGTTTTATATATTATTGTATTGATTTCTTAAGAGTTTCTTTAGAATATCTTTATGTGTTTCACATACATACTTTCCCCCTGAATTTGGTAAATGTTATGCTGAATGCTTTCTAGTTTGTTTATTTATTTATTTATTTATTTATATTGCTATTTTGGGCCACACCCTGTGATTCTCAGGGGTTACTCCTGGCTATGTGCTCAGAAATCACTCCTGGCTTAGGAGACCATATGAGTTGCCAGAGGATTGAACCATGGTCCGTCCTAGGTTAGTGCAGATGCTTTACTGCTTGCACCGCCACTCTGGCCCCACATTTTAGTTTTTGTAAAATTAGTTTTAAACTAGTTTGTAAAATATATGCTATTTGTTTTTAATGTTTGAAATAATTTACTAGTAAACTATCTACATCTTAATTTATTTATTAGAAATTTTTCAAATCAAAATTCAACTAAAATAATACAGAGTCATCTGTTAAGGTTATTTCTTATAGGGTAAGTGTTTATATTGTGCAATTTAAAAACTTTGTTCATTTTTATAAATTTTCAAATCTATTAACAAAAGGTAAACATAACATGTTAAATATTGACAGAATCCCTGATGATATGGTATATCTTAATTTATATTAGATAATCTATTGATATAAATTCTCTTATTTTTATATTATTAGTGTAAACTTTATTTTATTATTTGTCTTAGCTCTCATACCAAACTTATCACTTCTTAATGAGTCTGGCTAAAGGTTTATTTCATTATTTATTCTTTTTAAAATAAATATCAGGGTTTTTTTTTTTGTTTTCTAGTCTTTTTCTAGACTGTGGGAAGGGAGGAGGAAAGATTTAGTGTGCTTTTGTGATGCCTCAGTTTAAATTAGAATTTTATATTACAAGCCACATATTGTACCACTGAGTTATATATTTCAGGACAAATTTGCTTTTTACCTATTTTCTATATTGCATTTTATACTTTATATTTAGTTGATTTTTGTTTTTATTGTTTATTCATTTGAATTATCACTTTTTAGAAAAAAATTAGAATGAAATTAAGGCATAAAATTCTCTTTGGGATTTTACCCTGATAGAAAGAAGAATCATTCCTAATCTTTCAGGAATCTGTGAAATTGTTTTTTTTTTTTTTTTTATATGCCAAGTGGTTTTATTCCCTGACCTGATTCAATGTTCTCAAAGACATACCTTGGATTTCAAAACACAGGGAAGATCCATGCAAGTATTTTGAGCTTTGCTATATAGAAATATCTGATTATTTTGTTAGAAATATGAGTTCTTTGAATTATCATAATTATACTGTTGTTTTTTCAACACACAAAGACCACCAAGCATTTTGATTTTTGTTCTCCATATCATGACTTAAAAATGATTCTCAGTTTTTAATTTGGTCAATCACAATATTTTATTACTTCCCATCACTCTTCTCCTTTGCTGATAATACTTTGAGTTCATTATTTTACATATTTGTATTTTTGTTTTTTATTTAAGATAGGAGGATAAATCTTGCCTCAAGGATTACAAATCTATATGTAACAAATAAAAGTATCATATACTTTTTGTTTGCTTTTAGTTGCACTGGTGGTGCTCAGAGATTACTCATCACACATTAAGGAATTTTTTCATGGTGGGCTCTGGGGTTCTGATTCAAATCTGCTTTAACTGCATGCAAGGCAAGAGCCTTACTCATTGTTTTATCATTCCAGCCCCTGAAAAGTATCATACTTTTAAAGGATTTTTAGTAGAGAGGTAACATTATGCGGCTTTAGGTTCTGCAGCATGATAGAAAGATTGAAAATGCAAGAATGGTAGTCTATTATGAAGGTCAGGCAGGAGTAATGATCAAGAACCTTGCATTATTTATGTGTACATATTCATTAAAATAAGTAAAAGAAAGAGTACATGAGTGGATGAATTAAGTCAAAAAATTAGTGGTGTTATACAAAAACAATAGAGTTTTCTTGCAATCTATGGTCTAAAGAAAATAATTCTGGTCTAGAGATATACCCACATCCCTAGTTTCCATGATTGTAAACTATATAGATTTGAAAAAGTGATCTTCATATTTACTTTCAATTATATGGAGACCATGAATTGAAACTCTCTGATGTTCTGCTCCTAGACCCATAAGAAAAATGTGTTTAATTTGCTTCTCCCTCAGTGCATGTTTATTCTTTTTGTCTTTGCAAACAGATCAAAGCACATCTTGTGAAATATTTTGGCTCTGGATGATATTTTAAGATATAAAAAGGTCATGAGTGGACATTAATAAAAATATCATTTTAATTCCTTTGAAACAGGGTACCATCTTTAGGAGCAAATAAAACCATGTGTATTAACAGATCCATTTACATAAAAATATCTTTCTTGATTAGGCAGACTGCGAGTTGCTGATAGCATAAAGCCAATCTCTCATATGTGACTTATAGGAAATGGAAAACACAATGACAGTAGGCTGGCGCAGGATCTCAGCTGAAATCCTTACCCAGGTGAAAGCTAAGTGTAATGCTGCCAAAAAGAAAAAAAAAACAACCCCAAAACAACAACAACAACAAACAACAAAAAACCTGTAGCCTTCATAGGTTAACCATGATATTTACAGTTTTATAATTCCTATAAAAGGAATTATAAATTTCTCATGTTCTACACATTCTACACATTAACAAATTGAACAGACTCTGAGAGGTTTAACTGTCTAGTTGGAACTATAATAAAGTTTATTTTGGTTAAAATCTGAAATGAGTCTGAGTTTAGATTTTTCAGCCTGGTGGCTTTGTGTAAACAATTTACTTAACATCATTTTTGGCTCCTTTTCAATAAACTACCATAATAATCCCATTCACAGACAAAACAGATCACAGATTAGCAGACAGGCTGCTGTAAAACAGGGCATTACCTGCTCTCTGTGTAAAATGTAAAGATCTGTTTTAATAAAGGACTTGACCCTCACTGTTTTCAGTTTCTTTGAACTTCTATGTTAGAAGGATAATCACATTGTTCAATCTTCTTTTTATACCACAAAAATAGATTTTAATTAAGCACATAAATGTGTGTTGGGCTAGGAGCTGTTATTTTTCAGAGAAGGTATGCTGGCTTTATTCAAACTGGAAGAGACTGCAAGAGGTTGCCAGAATCACCTATTGCTTACATTTCATTTTAGTGTGCTCAAGTTCAATAAAAGTTTATCATCTCTATTAAACCAGTACCTATTGAAACCATTTTAATCTTGTTAGCACAAAGAACAACATGAAAGAAATTAAGTCCTAGGACAAGATTGTGCACAACACAGTTTAGAGTTATAATTATATAAAATAAATAAAGCATCTACTAAAAATACATGACTTCTCAGACTCTCTAGTATGCACATATATTTGTATGTATGCAAATATATGTATGTATGACTAGTATTATTTTGATATACATATATTCAGATACTCTGCTAGCAAGATTATGGTCCTAATGCAATAAATTTAGAAGGATCCCAAATTCAAAAGTGCTTAGATGTTTAGTGCCATAACATCACTGTACTCCACACAGATCATGACTGTGTGATATTTTAGCAAATAAATATGTGTCATGCACAATGGGGCTTAATTCAAATGTCCACTCACAGAAACACTTTGACAACACCTATTCTAGACCCAGAGAGGTACACTATTGCTTTTACACACATACACACACATATTCACTCACACACACACACACACACACACACACACACCTGCATCTCTTTTGGGAAAACAGCTTGCTTTTCTTACTCAACGTTTCCTTTTCCATTTATCAGAAAGCCTCATGGTTAGAAATAAAATCTTAGAGTACAAGAATAACAGATTCATACTAGGACTTTACCACAAGGAAAATGTATGACTAGTTTATAGGGGTGTCTGCTTGCCACCAACTATTTGTTACCAAAATCAAAAGGGATGTGGTAGATATGGTGTGAGGTTTATTTCAGTGGAGTCAAGGTTCACAGAAACTGAAGAATTATTTCTCAAGAAGACTCATAAGTATTAACCCTGCTAAAATTTTGTAGTTGCCTGGGGTGAGAAAATAATAAAATATTCCATGATTTTTTCTATAGTTTTGTTCCATAATTTTGTGGATGCAAACTAGGAACAAATCTTCTGTTAATATTTAATGGGTGTGGCTTTAAAAACAGAATGATTATTGTACACTGCATAGCCATAATCTCTAAGATATAAGGATTAGAGAAAATGGCTTGGCAAGTTGTGAGCCTGGAGTAGAATACATGTTTTTTTCTAAGTATTGTTGAAATTGGTGAACATATAATTTCATATTTTAGGTCAAACATCAAAGAAAAATTTCCCCATCAGGAATCATTTCCAAAGAAACATGTGACTTTTGCTAATAACAGGTTTAACTCAAATGGGATTTTCAGAATTTTACTCACCATCATATTCATTTGTCAAAATCTTCCTTAATCTGCAGGCTCATCTCCAATGCCTATAGAATGCCCTTGCTTAATAATGGACACATATTTATAGCTTCCAAGTTCAATACTGCTCTAGCTTTGATGAAGCACAAAATTATATCAAAAGACTACACACCTGATATCATGGTATCCACTTTGTTCCATTTGGTCTGGAAGAAACAAATGATGATAAAATAAATGGAGATATAAAAACTTTTAATCACTGACCAGTATTATGGAAAAACAAAAATGCATGTCAAGTATTCAAAAAGTATTTGGCAGTACCTCAGAGGGAACTTTCATAGAAAGCCGGAAACATTTGTGAGGTTTTCAATTGATAGCTTGGAAAGACAGCATTTACATAGGTGGACAGAAATTTACAAGGATGATCTGGCATATTCAAGACAAAACAAGTATTGCAAGTTGCACAAATTAAGCTAAAGTAAGAATAAAAAGACTAATGATAGAACTTATGCTTGGGTACTGTTTGGAATTCTTTTGGCTATTATGTAAGGATTTTGAAGGCCTGTGATTTTCCAGATAGTCTTTTTATGGGCTATCATCTCCAAGTAATATTTAAAGTCCAAACTCCTCAAAGTGATAGTTTTTATAACAAAATGGTGATAAGCTGTAAAGTAAACCTAGGTAAAAGCCTAACAAAGACCCTCTTCCCCAACTATCTGTTTCCCTAAACTCTTCTCTTGGTATGTAATACCACACCTGGATTACTTTTGGATAATAAAAAAAAGGTGCTGGCTTTTGGGGGAGAAGGCACATAGGATAAGGAGAAAAAATGATTTGGCTTAGGACAGGGGTCTTCAAACTTCTTAAAGTGGGGGCCGGATTACAGTCCCATAGAGAGCTGGAGGGCCAGACTATATGAGCTACTAATTCCTACTCACACTGCACATATCTTATATAAATAAAATGAAAACCATTTATAAATAAACAGATCACGCACCAGTATTTCAATGGGAACTGTGGGCCTGCTTTTGGCTAATGGGATGGTCAATGTCCGGTTCCATATTTGTCACTGCCAGCCCTAACAAGTGATGCAAGTGGGCATCAGTTAATCTTGATCTGGTTGGAGATTGCAGATGTTTCATCCTTGAAATAGTCTGTTCACAGGCATAAATGCTACCAAAGATGGTTACCATTTTGAGTGCATGGTTTCTGATATTTGGATATGTCTCAGAGAGGAGAGATGCATAGAAATTCAAAAGGTTACTTGTCTTAAATGCATCTTTCAGAGAGTCACAATTCTGCAGTTCAGCCAGTTCCATTTGGTAAATTGTAAGGACATTTTCAATCTCAACAGAAAATGGGTTACGAAAAAGCTGTATGTCCTGTTCATGGAGATGAAACTCTTTGAATCTAAATTGAAACCCCTTTTGCAACAATTCTAGTGAAGCCAGACATGTTTCCTTTGGGAATGCAACCAATGGTTTGTCCGCTGACAGGTTTTGAGTTGTTGGGAGATGACTGAAGTTTTCCTCCTGTACTTGTTTGATGAGAAGGCCTAATTTTACTTCAAATGATTTCACATGCGATGCCATATCACAAGCTTCCCCTTGCCTTGAAGTTGCAGATAGAAACTGTTGAGTAGCTCTGTTATATCTGTCAGAAAGGCAAGGTGCCATTTCCATTCTGCATCATTGAGCTCTGGTACTTCTTGGTTTTTTGAAAGTAGAAAAGCTGTAATCTGCGGAAGTAAATCAGAGAAACGTTTCAAAACTCTCCCTCTACTCAGCCAACGGACTGAGTAGACGCGGAAGTGGTTGACGTCATCCCTGAGAAACCGTGACACTGAGTGTATATGCTGGCAGGTATCTTGGCAACCAAACAGCGCTCACTGCTGCCGGGCCGGATCTGACTCCTCTGCGAGCCGCATGTGGCCCGCTGGCCGTAGTTTGAAGACCCCTGGCTTAGGAGCACAGATCAGGGAGAGCTGGGCAAAGAAAGCAGATGGAAGAGAGACTCAGAGCAGAGAAAAGCTGTGAGGAATAAAATGAGCTGACTTCAATGAATATTTTTTCTCACTGCTGTGTATTATTATCTCGCCATTATCCTGCTTCATCAAACCCATCCACCTGACGGGTGAGAAACACGGTGCGTGTGAGGCCTCACCCACCTCATGGATTTTATATTTTACATTTTAATTCTACAATAAACAATGAAAATTCATTTTGGTCATGAGGCTGGACCCATTTCTATTAGGATTAATATCACATGATACTAAACTCCTCAAATAAATCAATAAGTGGTTATGCACAGTCGGATGGGCACTAGAAGCTAAGAGAAGAAGGATGAAAATAAAATCTACCATTCTTGCACCAAAATCTTGGACTGCCACAATCTTTAGGAAAATATATTTATATATTTAGGTTATCCAGTCTATGATATTATATTATAATAGATCAAGCTGAACTTACAAATTTTCCAGTAGCTCTGACATTCAATACAAAGTCTATAAATATATTTTTTATTATTTTTATTTTATGAAGACAAAGATGCAAAGAAAGAGGACAAGGTGAAGTTCCAGTGGGAAGATGATCATCCATAAACAGAATTCTCAGAAGAAATCCCCTTGCTAACACCTTAACTTTGAACTTTCAGCCAAAAAAATTAAGAAAAATAAAACAAAACACATGCACAATTACTTTGTCCCTGAAGTCCCCAGATTGTAGTACATTATATAACATTTCTTAGCAGTACACAAAGTAATCTAAAGCCACAAAATTTATGTAACTCCTTTAACATTGAAGGCATAGTATTTTTTACAGTTTCATGCACATGCATATTAATTTAACCTCAAAAGTTTAAGTGATAGACCTTAAGACTTCCTGATCTGAAGTTTAATACTATTATATTAGTCTGCTTTTGACTTTTCTATGTCAATTTGTTTAAAGAAAGTATATCACATATTTTTAAGCAATTGAGTAATAGTCAGGAACTTACTACCTTCATCCTCAGGTCTCAATGACTGGTGTCTATTCTAACAGATAGAACTTCTGACCATCTCACTCCCAAATACAAAATTTAGTCCATTCAATAAAAAATTATAGACTCTTCACCAACCTTTCAACAAAAACAAAATAAACTCTACTCATTATCCTTTACAAATATTTACATTTGACAAAAGACCATGAAAAGTGACGGTTATCATAAAAATTGCTTAATAATTTAGGGGTATAGAACTGTACTATAAAGTCTGATGACTGTGGGTTTTATATGTAAGAGAAATTTTGTTTGTTTATTTGTTTGTTTTTGGGCCACACCAGTTGACGCTCAGGGGTTACTCCTGGCTATGCATTCAGAAACCGCTCCTGGCTTATGGGAACCATATGTGATGCTGGGAGATTGAACCGTGGTCCATCCTAGGCTAGTGCTTGCAAGGCAGACACCTTACCTCTGGTGCCACTGCTCCAGCCCCCTTAAGAGACATTTTTGAGCTCTCATCCCTGTTGGAAATAGGAACAATGTAGTAAAGGCACAGTAAGGAGCACTATTTCCTTGATATTATGTTTTAAATCTTTACAACTCAATACTTTAGCTCATGGACAGTTTTAGAGAAATTTGGTATGTATAAATCATTGATATAAAACATTTGATGTCATTGTACTTAGTGTTATTTCACCCATGAAGAAGAATGAGATGTGATGCAATAAAAGGTAGATAAAATAAAGTATAGAGCATTGTGTGTTAGTTAAGTATATAATATAATGACTACGCAAGGTAGAATAGGAGAGCTCTAAACGAAGGCCAAATAGTCATTTCTACAGCACCTTAACAGGATACTCTGGATTATAAAGCCAGTTGTAACTTGGGGCACAATCACTGCTCAGCACAGAGATTTGCAAAGTCCTTGATCACAGTAATTTAGCACTCTACTTATCACAGTTTTTCCACAAAGCAGAACAAGAGATACATTCCCTTTGAGAGACCCAGCCCAGCATGTGCAGTTTTTTAGCAATCTTTATTCCAGGGTCATATTGGTGACTTAGCTTTAGTCTATGCTTCAGTATACAGCAAACCTAAATTAAGGTTCAAAAGCTGAACAGGAGCTAAAAGCAGAATTGACTTTGAAGATTAGAGCCTTAGATTGAAGGGAATTCTTTTAACTGAGTACAAAGGGAGTAAAATGCCATCATAAGTAGAATAGTTTTAGATTTTTTTTTACTTTATCTTCAAAATAAAAGATTAGAGACACAATTCTGGTTGAAATAGTTAAGTGGGTGCCCATATAATTAAATTTCATGCTCATTATTTTTCTCTGAAGTGGTGTATAAAGCAGTCATTAGAAAGTAGGTTTAATGAATATATGAGCCAAGACTTTGCTGAAGTTTTTAGCTTTCCAAAATTTTCCAAGTTCCTTTAGTCTTCATGACCCCTGTGTAATAGGTACTGTGAGGTAACTCTGAGATAATGTAATAGCAATCAGAGTACTTCTATTCAATGACCAAATTTGTCATAATATTTGAAACTATCTTTTTTTTCTCTACAAAATAAAGTATGTTTCAGAAGATACTCTATGCTTTGTTGCATAGGCAGTTGAAGGCATTTTCAAACTGAGCTCTATCTAAGATAAACATATAAATAAACCTAAATTCTGAAAGTTATTAAAATGGTGGAATCATATTATTATAGCTTTTACAAATCAGCAAACTTATAACAATGTGATTTCTCATATAGATTCTTGGCACTAATGACTTTTTTTATTGTAGAATTACCAAATTCAACAAATTTTAAAAAACAATAGAAAACATTTTGCTGGAGGGGTGTTGATAATGTGGGGTGCAATATATTTGTGAGGACAAGAGATACATGTAAAATTTTGATTTCCACTGAATTTTTCTGCATATGTTAAATTGTTCTAAAACTAAAGCAAAGCAAAAATAAATACATATGCTAATGCTAGAGCTGCAATAAAAGTAGTTATAATTCTCTTTCTTATTTCTTCCTTGGTATACATGGTTTCGA
This sequence comes from Suncus etruscus, assembly GCF_024139225.1. NCBI lineage: Eukaryota > Metazoa > Chordata > Mammalia > Eulipotyphla > Soricidae > Suncus > Suncus etruscus. Next base: position 91,406,698 of record NC_064854.1, read on the forward strand.
ACATCTATTTTATTGGCATTTTTGGGTGTTTCAAACAGTGTATAGAAGACAGAGTTAAGGGTGACTCTGGATGATACTCAGCCAATATGGCTGGATAGTTCAAAGTTCCGTGAAATAGAGATGCTCAGTCTAGTGGTGCTGGAATTCACAGGGGGAAACTCAGATATAGAATCCTTACCATTGGGTTATATTTCTGTTGCAAGAGGTTTTTGGAGGGATTGGAGTGATAATGTGGGTGTACGGTGTTTACTTTTCACATGCTGACTTTGGTTCGATCCCAGATATCCCATATGGTCTCCCAAGTCCATAAGGAATAAACACTGACTGCAGAGTCAGAAATAAACCCAGAGAACTATGGGGTGTGACCTCAAAAACCAAAAACAACAGCTAAAAAAAAAAGCAAGGGAAAAAACAGAAGTGTTAACATTTATTTGTTTGAATATCATTTCTTCTTTTCTTTTTCTTTAGTGACAGATTTATATTTTTTCTACACTGTGTCAAAAATCATATGCTTGGCTGACAACAAGACCAAATTGCTAAAATGCATCTAAGCACATTTATTTTTAGTTTTTGGGCCACACCTTGTGGCAATCAGGGGTTACTCCTGGCTCTGTGCTCAGAAATCACTCCTGACTGACTGGCTTGGGGGACCATATGCATAGCATGCCAGAGATTAAACTCTGGTCAGCTCTGTGCAAGGTAAGTGCCCTATCTGTTATGCTATTGCTCTGGACCTCTAAGAATTTTTTGTTATTTTTTTACACCTATCCTTAAGATATGTGATGCTTTAATGCATATTTATGCAACAGATTTATATTTGTCATAATAATTCTATTATCTAGGTAACATGATTATAATATGTAAAGTGTGTAGTATTGATGCACAAAGATTATCTTCTACCCTTATCCCTATGTAACTTATCTCTTCATTCCTTTTTCCTTCCCCTCCACTACTTGTAATCCACAGCCAATAGTTTAACATGTCATACTGTTTAATTTTTGTTTTACATGTTTAAATACCACAGATGAGTAATATCTTTCTGTATTAGTCTCCCTATGACTTATTTTATTTAATCTGATATACTCCATTTCTGTACATGTTACAGAGAACTCAATCTCTTTATAATTTTTTACAGTTTCATAATATATATATATATGCCACAATATTTTATGAATTTATATGTAAATTATTTGTGTTGTTTTTATATTCTGACTATTATACAAAGTGTTACAATGAACATATATGAAATCAATGGATTTCTTTGAGCAGAACAGTTCTCATGCCAGAACTAAAAGTTCTCTAGTCATAGAAAGTAAGCAACCTTCATCATACTATATATCAGGTAAAACCTATTATTTTATTATGTATAAGGATAAACCAAACATCTGTTATTTATTATAGAAATTGAAGGAAGAAGCAAAAGGAGGAAGAGAAGGACTTACAAAATTTGGGGGGGGGGCACACCCGGCGATGCTCAGGGGTTACTCCTGGCTGTCTGCTCAGAAATAGCAGAAATGGCAGGCACGGGGGACCATATGGGACACCGGGATTCGAACCAATCCTGGATCGGCTGCTTGCAAGGCAAACACTGCTGTGCTATCTCTCCGTGCTATCTTACAAATTTATAATAAACTGTGGAAAGGGAATGGAATGATGTATGGCCATCCATTTGTCTAAATCCTACTCTATACCTTAAGTTAATCAGATCTATTACTTTCAATTCTTCTAGTGGAGATCGGAAGTCTTTTTGAATATGCTAACAGATTCCTCCTATCCTATTCCCTGCTTTATATACCCACTTTTTGCCCCTTTGGAAGCCCTTTTAAAGCATAGAATTAAAGGGAAGGAGCAGTATCAGAACACTGAAATAAATTATAGTGTCTAAAAAGTTCTCAGGAGTCCAAATATAACAAAACTACGCTTAATGTAAAAACTGAACTTAAAACAATGTGTTCTGTATTTAATAACAGCAGGTATGGCTAAACGAGGCTCTGTTAAAGAGGTCCTCTGGCTAGGCAGCCTGGCTTCTCAGATAAAGCAAACAAGGATTCTTGAAAGGTAATAGAGTCTATCACCTCCTAAAAAGTGCAAATTGTGTAAATATTCAGGCTTTAAAATAAAATCCTCCAAAGCCAGTACTGTAAAGTGAAGTAGCTTGCTCTGACAGTTTTTTGGTTTGTTTTTGTACTATGTGTCATTGTGCCTTATGACCAGAACATCCATAACATATAGATACAGTCTTTATCTAAAGATTGTATATTGAAACTGTGAATGTAGAAATATCATAACTCAAGTTTATAGAAAAACTTGACAATGTTTGAAGTATCTTAGCTGAGTCTAAAACAGTCTAATATAATAGTCTAGGGAAAGTAATGAAAAAATTACAATTTCTTTAATAATTAAAAAAACATTTTTTCAGCTGTTCACTTGGCCACCCAATCACAGCTCTTATAATTTGCTGAGTTTTTTTTTCTGGTTTTGGAAAAATCATAATGAGGCAATAAAACTGCTTGGGTTATATAATTCTATAACATCAGGCTTATATTATGCTTCTTAACTCCCCATTATTTTTAGTATTTTATTTAATTAAAGTACCATGATTTACAAAGTTACTCAGAGTGGAACTTTAGGCAAACAATATTCCACATAAATTTTACTACTAGTACTACTAGTACTTCCACCAATGCCTCTATTTCTCTCTTTTACCCAATGTCCCCTTCCCAGTCTACAATCTTGACAGGCACCATTTTTTTCTTTTTCATTCTTTTCTTTTCTTTTTTTTAGGGGGGGCACACCCCATGATGCTCAGAGGTTACTCCTGGCTATGTGCTCAGAAATTGCTCCTTTACAAGCACCTTTTCTTAATTTTGGCTGTTTGGGTCCCCTTATTTCATATAGTTGACACAATAGATTGGATATTTAGCTCTGTCCTTCCTTAACACCACAAATCTTCCTGCGTACCCCTGAATTTTACCCTTCTTATATCTCAATCTTTCTCCTGCTACCCTAGACTCTATTTCTTTCCTTCTCCTCTCTATTTTCTGAAGCTAAAGGTGATCGAGTCTTCCACTATTTATACCACTGCATATATATATATATGCATATATATATATATATATATGAGAAGAAGACCACTTGATTCCCCTCATTATTTGATATATATATACATATATATAAATTCCACATATAGGTGATATCATCCTGTGTTTATTTTTCAATAAAATCCCTAGCCTTTATTGTTTGTTTCATGTTTTTATTTTCTTAGGGTTTTTTTCTATGCCATAAGAGACCAATTCCACTGGATTGTATTACCCATATATATTTGGGGGGGGGGGCACAACTGGTGTTACTCAGGGATTTCTCCTAGCTCTGCACTCAAAATTACTATTAGCAAGTTCAGAGAACATATGGAATGCCAGGAATATAATCCAAGCAATGCCCTCCCCGCTGTGTTATTGCTCTGACCCTAACCACTTTTCCTTTTTTTCCCTGAGTTTCACTGAACCAACAGGAACCACTAGCAGGATATTAGAGGGGAGAAGAAGGAACCAGCCATGTTTACACTTTCTACTACCCTTTATATCCTGTGCTCTCTAAGTTATCTCAAATAATTACCTACCATTCTCCATTTAAAAATAAATTAAACCATTATGATTTAAAAAGTTATTCAGAGTTAGCTTTTTGACACCCACTGTTTCAGGATCAATCCCATTACCAGTGTCAACTTGCCTGAAAAATGTTCCCAGATTCTTTACTGTGTCACCAACTCCTGTCCCAGCTGCCATCATAACAGAAACCTTTTTCAGTTTGGTTGTTAAAGTTTGGGTCTGGTGATTGTATTGTTGCTGACTCTGTCTTTGATATTTAGTTCTGTCCTTTCTTAACACCATCAATGCACTTGAGACCACCTGGTTCTCCTCATCATTTCAAATGTGTCTTTCTCCTCTTTCACTCAACTTCTTTCATTCTCCTTACTATATTCTGGGGCATAGAACATTCTTGAAACTGTGGTACATGTACACAATGGAATATTATGTAGCTGTCAGGAGAGATGAAGTCATGAAATTTTCCTATACATGGATGTACATGGAATCTCTTATGCTGAGTGAAATAAGTCAGAGAGAGAGAGAGGAAAACACAGAATGGTCTCATTATCTATGGATTTTAAGAAAAATGAAAGACATTCTTGCAATAATAATTTTCAGACACAAAAGAGAGAAGGGCTGGAAGTTACAGCTCACCTCATGAAGCTCACCACAAACAGGGATGAGTTTAGTTAGAAAAATAACTACATTTTGAACTATCCTGATAATGAGAATATATGAGGGAAATAGAAAACCTGTCTAGAGTACAGGTGGAGGTTGGGTGGGGAGGAGGGAGATTTGGGACATTGGTGATGGAAATGTTGCACTGGTGATGGGTGGTGTTCTTTACATGACTGAAACCCAAACACCATCATGTATGAAATCAAGGTGTTTAAATAAATATATAAAAAAGATATAAAAATAAATAAAATTCACTTTTTGTAGGCGAAAAGAAAGAACATTCTTGAAAACCCACATTTTAACCATTGCATTTTATCAAGAAGTTATTATAAGTACCACATGTATGTGATATCATTTTGTATTTATCCTTCTTCTGGCTTACTTCATTTATAAATATATATTCCAATTCCATCCATTTTGCAGTGAATTAAGTAATTTCTTACACTTATGTAGTACTCCATATATATATATGTATGTATATATATGTACTATGTCTTCATGATTCACTCATCTGTTGTTGGACATCTGGGATAATTCAAAATCTTAGCTATTGTCTTGAGTTTTGTGATAGAGTTATTCATACATCTTATTGGAAGAGCTTTTTATGTCCTGGGAATAGATACTCCAAAGTGTTATTGCTGGATCATATGGAAGTTTGATTTTGAATCTACTAAGCACTGTCCATAATATTTTGTATAGGCATTGATCCAGACAGCATTCCCACCAGCAATGGATGAGCGTTCCTTTTTTACCATGTCCCCCAAACAAATTTTCTCAACATATTTTGATATGTGCCATCCTCATTGGTGTAAGATCATATCTCATTATCATCTTAATTTGGATTTTGTTAATGTTAGCTGATTATGAGCGTTTTTTTATTTTTGGTTTTTGGGCCACACATGGTGATGCTCAGGGGTTAGTTCTGGCTGTGAGCTCATAAACCGCTCCTGACTTGGGGACCATATGGGATGCGAGGGGATCAAACTGTGGTCTATCCTAGGTCAGCCTAGGATGTGTGCAAGGCAAATGCCTTACTGCTATGCCACTACTCCGGCCGATTATGAGTATTTTTAATGAGCCAGTTGACTATTTGTTGGTCTTTCTTAGAGATGTGTCTGCTCAATTATTATCCTAAATTATTTTTTTTTGTTTTTGGGCTAACCTATTTAAAGGTTACTCATGTTTCTTATCTCAGAAATACTCCTGGCAGCATGAGGGGATGAAATGGGACTCTAGAGACCAAAGCCTTTTCAGGCTTGTTTGTAGTTAGGTTTTAGTTATAAAAAGGAACCCTCTTCTTCACTAGTGCAACATTCCCACCACCAATGCCCTCCATCACTCTCCTCTCCCAATCCCTTGCCTATATTAGAGCTATGCATTCTATTTATCTCACTATCTACTATTATCATGATAGTGGTCAGTATAGTTATTTCTCTAAATGAACCCACCATTCTTTGTGGTAAGCATCATTATCATGGGCAGGTCCTTCCAGCACTCATCTCTATAGTCTCTGTGTATTATTACAATAATGTCATGTATTTTTCTTAAATCCCGTAGGAAATTGAGACCATTCTGTGCTTATTTTTCTCCCTCTGACTTATTTCACTCAGAATAATAGTTTATATGTCCATCCATGTATAGGAAAATTTCATGATTTTATTTATTTCTGATGGCTGCATAGAATTCTATTGTATAGATGTACCATTTTCTTTAGCCACTCATCTGTGGTCGGGCATCTGTTTTTTTTTTTTTTTTCCCAGATTTGGGCTATTTTAAATAGTGTTGCAATGAATATAGGTGTGCAGAAGGCAATTTTGTACTGTGTTTTAGTATTCCTACGGCAAGGAGTGGTATAGCTGGATCATATAGGAGCTCAATTTCCAATTTTTTTTGAGAAATATTTATATTGTTTTCCATAAAAGCTGGGCTAGACAGCATTCTCACCAGCAGTAAATGAGAGTTCCTTTCTCACCACATTCCTGACAGCACTGATTGTTCTTGTTCTTTGTGATATGTGCCAGTTTCTGCATCGTGAGATGGTACATCATTATTGTTTTGATTTGCATCTTCTTTATGATTAGTGATGTGGAGCATTTTTCCATGTATCTTTTGGGCATTTGTAGTTCTTTGAAGAATTGTTTGTTCATTTCTTCTTCCCATTTTTTCATGGGGTTAGATGCTTTTTTATTGTTAAGTTCAGTCAATACCTAGTATATCTTAGATATTACCCCCTTATATGATAGATATTGCATTAATAATTTCTCCCAATCTGATTAAAACCAATGCTAAGATCCTCAACAAAATTCTAGCAAATATGATCCAATGCCTCATCAAGAACTCCATGAACAAGCAGGATTCATTCCAGAAATTCAAGGATGGTTTAACATATGTAAATCAATAAACGTAATACACCATATCATCTAACCATATCATCAAAAGGGAAAATAAAAACCATATGATATTTTTAATAGATATGGGGAAAGCATTCGATAAGGACCAACACCTATACATAATAAAAACTCTCAACAAGAAGGGAATGGAAGGATCTTGCCTCAATATAGTCAAAGCCATCTACCACAGACAATGGAAATAAACTAAAAGCCTATCCTCTAAAATATGGTGCAAGACATGGCTGCCTCCTCTCACCAATTATATTCAAAATAATACTGGAAGTACTTGCCATAGCAATTAGGCCAGATAAAGATATCAAATGCATCCAGATAGTAAAGGAAGAAGTCAAGCTCTCACTGTTTGCAGATGACAAGATACTATATTTAGAAAACCCTAAAGACCCTACCAAAAAGCTTCTAAAAGCATAGATTTATATAGCAAAGTGTCAGGCTACAAAATTAACACTTAAAAATCAATGATTTTCTAATACACCAATAATGGTAGAGAAAAAATGACTAAAGAATAAAATAATAATAAAATAAATAAAGAGGTGAAGAAGCTATACAAAGCAAACCACAAAACACTGCTTTAAGAAACAAGAGGACACAAGGAAATGAAGACACTAACTTTTTTACAAATTGGGAAGATTAATATCATTAACGTGGCAATACTCCCCAAAGCATCATACAGATTTAATGCAATTCCTCTATAAATACCCATGACATTCTTCAAAGAAGTGGATCATACAGTCCTGAAATTCATTTGGAACAATAAACAACCATGAAAGCTAAAGCAACTCTTTTGAAAAAGGAGATGAGAGTCATCCCTTTCCCCAACTTTAAATTGTACTCCAAAGCATTAAAACAGCATGGTATTTGAATAAAGACAGACACTCAAATCAGTGGAACAGACTTGGATATTTAAAAAATATTTCCTAGAAATATAATCAGATAATCTTTGATAAAAAGGCAAGAAATAAAAAATGGAGCAAGAAAAGCCTCTTCAACAAGTGGTGCTAAGACAACTCGTCAGCCATATGCAAAAAAGCAAACGTGGACCTCCATCTAACACCATGTACAAGGGTCAAATTCAAATGGATTAAAGATTTTTATATCAAACCGTGAACCACAAGGTATATAGAAGAACTTGTAGGTAAAACACTCTGTGACACTGAGGCTAAAGGCAGCTTGAAGGAGGAAAAATCACTGTCCAAACAAGTGGAAGAAGAGATAAACAGATGGGACGCTGACAATTTTCTGCACTTCAAATGAAATAGTGACAAGGATTCTTCATATTTTTATTAGGATTTGTAGATTTTGCTGGAAAAACTATGTATTACTTTGTATCTCCTAGATACCTGTTTGGTGCAACTATTTTATCCCACTTAGTCAGTCATTTTTTTAGCTTTTATATACAGGAACTTTTTGATTGAGGTTGTCTTATTTATTCATATTTGATTATATATCACTTGCCATTGGCATCATATCATTGAAGACTCCTTTTAGGTCTAGGTCTTGGAGTGTTCTGCCTGTTTTCCTCAATATACTTTATGATTTCAGGTATAATCTCAAGATTCAATTTGAATTGACTTTTTTGTAAAGTGTGAAATATGAACATAACTTCAATTTCTTATACATGCTTATCCAGTTCTCCCAATACCATGCATTGAAGACGCTATCTTCATTCCATTTTATGTTTTCAGATTCTTTTTCAAAATTAGAGGGAAAGCTCTTAGTTTTTCTTCATTGAGGATAATATTTACCACTGGCTTGTCATAGATGGTGCTAACTATATTCAGAAAGGTTCCTTTCATTCCCATCTTGCTGAGAGTTTTGATCAAGAATGGGTGTTGGACCTTATCAAATGCTTTCTCTGCACCTATTGATATGATCATGTGATTTTTATATTTCTTGTTGTTGATGTGTATTAGGTTGATAGATTTACGGATGTTAAACCATCCTTGCATTCCTGGGATAAAACCTACTTGGTCATAGTGGATGATCTTCTTAATGAGTTATTGAATCCTATTTGCAAGGATTTTATTGAGGATCTTTGCATCTGTGTTCATCAGCGTTGTTGGTCTGTAATTTTCTTTTTTGGTAGCATTTTTGTCTGGTTTAGGTATCAAGGTGATGTTGGCTTTCTAAGGCTGTCCTCTCTCACCACTCCTATCCAACATAGCACTGGAAGTACTTGATATAGCAATTAGGCAAGAAAAAGACATCAAGGAAATCCAGATAGGAAAGGTAGAAGTCAAGCTCTCGCTGTTTGCAGATGACATGATACTCACTTAGAAAACTGTAAAGACTCTATCAAAAAACTTCTAGAAACAATAGACTCATATAGCAAGGTGGTAGGCTGCAAAATTAACACACAAAAATCAATGGCCTTCCTACACACCAATAGTAATAAGAAAGACAACAACCCCATTCACAATAGTGCCACAGAAACTCAAATATCTTGTAATCAACTTGACTAAAAATGTGAAGGACCTATACAAAGAAAACTATAAAACTCTGCTCCAAGAAATAAGAGAGGACATGCGGAAATGGAAACACATACCATGCTCATGGATTGGCAGGATTAACATCAATAAAATGGCAATACTCCCCAAAGCATTGTACAGATTTAATGTGATTCCTCTAAAGATACCCATGACATTTTTCAAAGAAGTGGATCAGGCACTTTTGAAATTCATTTGGAACAATAAACACCCTAGAATAGCTAAAGCAATCATCGGGAAAAAGAATATGAGAGGAATTACTTTCCCCAACTTTAAACTTTACTACAAAGTGATAGTTATCAAAACAGCATGGTATTGGAATAAATACAGGACCTTAGATCAATGGAATAGGCTTAAATACTCTGAGAATGTTCCACTGACATACAATCACCTAATTTTTAATAAAGGAGCAAGAAATCCTAAATGGAGCAGGGAAAGCCTCTTCAACAAGTGGTGTTGGCACAACTGGCTAGCCACTTGCAAAAAATTGAACTTAGACCCTCCAGTTAACCTCATGTACTAAGGTTAAATCCAAATGGATTAAAGACCTCGATATTAGACTCGAAACCATAAGATATATAGAAAAACACATAGGCCAAACACTCCAGGACATTGAGACTACAGGCATCTTCAAGGAGGAAACTGCACTCTCCAAGCAAGTGAAAGCAGAGATTAACAGATGGGAATATATTAAGCTGAGAAGTTTCTGCTCCTCAAAGGAAATAGTGCCCAGGATAAAGAGCCCCCACTGAGTAGGAGAAACTATTCACCCAATACCCATCAGATAAGGGGCTAATCTCCAAAATATACAAGGCACTGACAGAACTTTACAAGAAAAAAACATCTAATCCCATGAAAAAATAGGGAGAAGAAATGGACAGACACTTTGACAAAGAAGAAAAACAAATGGCCAAAAGACACATGAAAAAATGCTCCACATCACTAATCAAAACAACTATGAGGTACCATCTCCCATCACAGATTTGGCACACATCACAAAGAATGAGAACAAACAGTGTTGGCGGGGATGTGGAGAGAAAGGAACTCTTATCCACTGCTGGTGGGAATGCCGTCTAGTTCAACCTTTATAGAAAGCAATATGGAGATTCCTCCAAAAACTGGAAATCAAGCTCCCATACGATCCAGCTATACCACTCCTAGGAATATACCCTAGGAATACAAAAATACAATACAAAACCCCTTCCTTACACCTATATTCATTGCAGCACTATTTACCATAGCAAGACTCTGGAAACAACCAAGATGCCCTTCAACAGACGAATGGCTAAAGAAACTGTGGTACATATACACAATGGAATATTATGCAGCTGTCAGGAGAAATGAAGTCATGAAATTTTCCTATACATGGATGTACACGGAATCTATTATGCTGAGTGAAATAAGTCAGAGAGAGAGAGAGAAAAACGCAGAATGGTCTCGCTCATCTATGGGTTTTAAAGAAATGAAAGACATTCTTGCAATAATAATTTTCAGACACAAAAGAGAAAAGAGCTGGAAGTTCCAGCTCACCTCAGGAAGCTCACCACAAAGAGTGATGAGTTTAGTTAGAGAAATAACTACATTTGAACTGTCCTAATAATGAGAATGTATGAGGGAAATGGAGAGCCTGTCTAGAGTACATGTGGCGGTTGGGTGGGGAGCAGGGAGACTTAGGACATTGGTGATGGGAATGTTGCACTGGTGATGGGTGGTCTTCTTTACATGACTGAAACCCAAAGAACACAATTATTTATGTAATCAAGTGTTAAAATAAAATAAAAATATATATATTAAAAAATTAATTGGTCATGTTTTGGGGGTTTGGCACTGGGTATTTTAATCTGACTCATTAATCCTAAAGTTTGTCTTTCTTCTAATACCTTGCTGTTTTGATAACTATGACTTTGTTGTAGAATTTAAAGTTAGGTGATGAGGTGCTCTCAGTTTCTTGTTTTTCAGTATGCTTTTATCTCTCCAGCATCTTTTATTATTTGACAGAAACTTTATAATTGACTTTTATATACTTTATATCTTGTATCTATGATATATAAAAGTATATGTTAAATTCATATTCTTGCTTATGATACTTAATAAATGTATATATAATATATAATATCATAAGTAATATAAAGTGTATGTGATACTTTATATCCTTAAATATATTTGTCTAATTTGATATGGATATATATATCCATATACATATATAAGTAGTATATGTAAGATGGTCATTTTGTTAACATTCGTTCTTCTAATCCATGTGCATGGACAGTGTTTCATTTACTTAGGTCTTCAGTTTCTTTATTACGTTTTTGACATTTTTATGATTTAAGTCCCTTACCTCTTCTGCTAAAATGATTCTTAGGAAAGTGATGATTTTGACAATATTTTAAAGGAGATAGATTCTTTGGTTTCTTTCTCTTGAGTCATTTGTATAAACTAATGAAAATAATTTTGTGTATTGACTTTGTAGCCAGACACTTTGCTCTACTTGTTACTATTGCTTTTTGGAGCCTTTTTGGTAGACTCTTTAGTGTCTTGAATATACATCATCATGTCATATAAAAATAGAGATAGTTTAAATTTCTCCTTTCCATTTAGATTCCTATGATTGTCTTCTCTTTATTGCTATTGCTTGAACTCTGAATACTATATTGAATAAGATTTTAGACAATGGAGATATTTGCTTTGTGCCTAACCTCAGTGGCAATACCATCAAGAATAATATTGCTATGGGATTCTCATAGTTAGTGGTTGGTATTTTGAGGACGGTTCCTTCCCCACATATTTTGCTGGGATTTTCATTATTAATGGTGTTGCACCTTGTCAAATTCTTTCTCTAAATTGATTGGTATGATCAAATTATTTTATTATTCATTATACTGATGTAGCATATGTTGTTGATTAGTTGCATATATTGTATTATTTTTGCATCCTGGGATAAAACCCATTTGGTCATATAATTCTTTGATGGCGATTGGATTCAGTTTTTAAAGATTTTAATGAAGTATTTTTTTTGTTTATCAGTAATATTGTGTGAAATAATAGGTTGAGTATTCCATAAACCCAATGAGAGAGAGAGAGAGATTCCCGTGCCTCCAAATCCGGGTAGGACAAGAGACACAAGTCCAGTAGCTCTTCCAATGCAAGAAATAATTCACACACAATTGGAAAAAAATAGCAGGTCAGGAACCCACACCGAAATCTATTCACCACCAGCCAGCTGCTTTACCACATGAAACAGTTAGCCAAGATTGTAGCTTCCCCTCCAGGCTTTTTTTTTTTTTTTTGGCAGTCTTTTTTTGGGAAAACAAAGCCCACCTCCAAAAGTGGGGACTAGGCTAAGTGAAAATTGGCTAATACTAGCAATATGGTTTTTACTTTTGACAGTATGCTTCATGGATGGAGGCACCTTGTAACTTTTAGGCCAGTGAACTTTCTTTCTAATTTCCCCAACATTTGATGTGCTGATGAAAAACATAAAGCCACATCTGCCCTCTTTTTTCTTTGAAATTTACTTATATTTTACATAAGGGCTCACGCTTTTCCATAGAGCCATAAAACTTGAATCACTTTATTCTGTTTCATATTTATACGTATTTTTACAAATTGAGAAAAGGAAAAAAAAAGTGGATGGGGTCCAGAGGCCAAGTGGTGTGAGGACTATTAAGTAAAAAAGGAAAAAAAGAAGTCAGATCTAAATACCCAAACCAAAGTCAATGACAACAGAATCAAGAGACCCAAACTATAAAAGCTAAACATAAACTTGACCTGTTACACTAGTAGTCCAGGAAGCTAGAAGTGGAGGTTTGGGAAGCATGAGGGGAACTATGGTGAAGGGACATCAACACTGGTGGTGGGAATGGCCCTAATTCACTGTCACTAACTATCTGAAATACAACTGCGAAAGACTTGTAATTACAATGGCCTCAATAAAAACAAACAAACAAACAAAATATTGGCTTGTTAGGCCTTCACCTTCTTTTTATTTAGTTTTGGGAGATTATATGTTTCCAGATATGTGTCTCTAGTTTAACAGAGTATAGTTTTTCATAGTAAGCTTTTATATAAGTATTATAATTCTGGGAATGTATTGTAATTTCTCCCTTTTCATTTTCTCTTTCATTAATATCTTTATTTAAACACCTTGATTACAAATGTGATTGTAGTTGGGTTTCAGTCATGTAAAGAACACTCCCCTTCACCAGGGTAACATTCCCATCACCAGTCTCCCAAATCTCCCTCCTCCCCTTCCCACTCCTGCCTGTACTCTAGACAGGCTTTCTACTTCCCTCATTCATTCACATTGTAATGATAGTTGTCAATGTAGTTATTTATCTAACTGCATTCATCTCTCTTTGTGGTGAGATTCATGTCGTGAGCTGGTTCCTTCAACCCTCCTCTTCTTTGTCTCTGAGAATTATTGCAAAAAATGTCTTTTATTTTTTTTTAAACCCATAGGTTAGTGAGACTATTCTGTCTCTCTCTCTCTCTCTCTCTCTCTCTCTCTCTCTCTCTCTCTCTGACTTATTTCACTCAGCATAATAAATTCCATGTACATCCATGTATAGGAAAATTTCATGACTTCATCTCTCCCAACAGCTGCATATATGTCCTGTCAATGTCCTGTCTTGACAATTCTTTGTCTATCTTGTTTATTCTTTCAAAAAAAAAAGCTTCTGATTTTATTGATTCTTTGTGGGTATTTTTGGATTCCAGCTCTGGTTTTTATTATTTTATTTTATCTACTTGTGTTTGGGTTTTATTGTTATTATTTTGATATTTAAGGTGTGCCTTCAAGTTGCTGATTTTATCTTTTTCTTCTTTTCTCATGTAGACCTGTATTCATTCTCAAATTTTGACCAACGTAAGAGATAACAGTTTCAACTATCTAAATTCCTTGGTTATCTCTTTTTTACTAATTCTGCATATGGTCCTATATGTTTCTTGTTGAAACTTGAATGTTATGTAGACTTGTATCTTTGTATAAACATTTGGACAATAATTTCTGTGTCCTCATTTTAATTTTTACATAATAATGATAAGTTGATTGTTCAAAATACAAATAAGGTATATTTGTGTAATTAAGAAAAATTAGGTTTTTATTATTATTTTTTAGTCTTTCTTCCATCTTTACTTTTTCTTAACCTTAACACTTATCAATTAAGTGCACATTACACTATATTGTATTTTAGTAATAAATAGTATTTATTGTAAAGTTTGGAAACTGGTCTCAAAGGGTTTACCAAGGAGACTAATACCAGATTTAAAGTTGTTTTTAAAATTTATTATAAAATTCTTATTGTTCTAAGAACCAGATATTTGTTAATCCAACTGAAAATTATTGCTGCTGTCTTGCCCCTAAATTATATTTTTATATAACTTCTATTGTTGTTTAGCTGGTTTGTTAAAAGCCTAAGTTATAGTTTTAATTTATTTTTAATTGGAACCAGTGAAATTTTTTATTACATTATTGACACAGATTTAAGCAGCATGTATTTTTGTCTAAATAAATGAAGGTGTGGAGTGTTGTAAGTGTAGTATGTAATGACAATAAGTTGGTGTGTCGTCTTCACATAAAAGTGAAAATATTTTTTATTATTTATTTAAAGAAAATGTATCAAATTGTTGACATAACTGATTGTAATACATTTGTATTTCAGGATAACAGAAGGCAAAGTTATTAAGAAATAGAATAGAAAATTAAAAAATGGAAAAAGAAGGGGAGAGAGTTCATTAGCAGTTACATTTATGAAAATTATTGTATCACCAATAAAGTCATTAATGCAATAGCCGAATGTTTAGTATGCTCTCATTTTTTTCTCCAGTGATGGGAAATACACTAAAAAAAAGGTGTGTGTGTGTGTGTGTGTGTGTGTGTGTGTGTGTGTGGTAATTGTTTGTGTAGGCACAGCAAAATATGGAAGAAATTGGAAATAAACACCTTTGGCCTAAAAAACAGGGAAATCTTACCCCGAAGCACTTTGATATAAGACCAACTCAATGCTCCAGGAATACTCAGTTGTCCAACTCCCTAGACATTCTCGGTGGTCAGCTTTTCAGCCTCACAGTTGTTGCTGTCAGGTTTCTATAGTTATAGATCCTGGTTTTTGTACAGGTCCTGTGTTGAAGACTGGGTGGTGTGTAGTGTCTTCTTGTTCCGTCTCTCCATTGGTTAATATTGCAGAGACTCCTTCCCTAAAAGCAGATAATTGCTGTTGCCTGGTTGTCAGGGTGATATAAGAACTGTTTTTGGACTAAATCAGTGCCATGGTGGTAGTAGGGACTTCCTTAGTAGAATATATGTTCATGGTGTTGGTGTGGGAAACCATATTTGTTTCCAGAGGTGGTATCCTTGGTTTAGGAGTGAATAGTCAATGCCGAATCAACTGGAGTTTATGCCAAGTCATTATGCCAAGTGTTTAGGGTGTAGGGTCCAATTGCAGTATAAAAAGTTTTGTGTTCCCATCTTTATTAGATAAGAACTTGTTTGCAACTGTTAACTTTTCCCATTTTGATGTGCCTATGCAAAAAGGGACAATGTCACAGGGAGTTACTAGTGCATATGGGAAGCCGAGGTGAAAAGACCAACAGTCCTCAGAACATTTTATTTATATAAACTCTGAACAGAGATTTGTCTACTAGCATACTGTAGTACACTAGTATATATAGTATATTACTATGGATAGTGTAGTATATAGTATACTAGTTTACTACTACTATTTTGAATGGAACCTGAGTAGATAGGGGAAATTGCTACTACATAAGAAGATATTTGATAATGGTTATGCCTATTAAAGGGGTGTATCTAAAAGAAATATTCAAGAGAAGTTTATATGTCCTCTTTAACTCTTTTAAAATAGACAGTGAAGGAGTAAGATTTAGGGACCAACTTCAGGTTTTGTGCAATTTAGGGAAGATGGCTCCCATCAGTCCCATAACAGAAAACGTCTTCAATGTCTTGAAATGGGGAGTTTTCTCAGGAACCAAATTTGGGATCAAGCAAAAGTCCACAGTAAAGGGAGGTGAAGAGGGGTCCCCAAGAGCAAATCAGTAGCAGCAGACTGTCAGTTTCTTCTCATGCTGAGAAGCTGTCTTTTCACTTTGGGAGCTTGTTGGCTGGGTAGGGGAGAAAGTTCTGCTTTGTGAGGAGTTAAGGACTGAGTAAAAGGTAGGTTAAATGTGGAGAAATAACATGAAGGGCTTGAAGAGGGTGTATAAAGTGTTATGCAAAAAATGGGGGTTGGAGGAAAGGTTGTCAATAATAGAGGGGACGACAATATACTACGTAGACATTATATGCATTATGGACTGAAATTAGACTAACAATGATATTGCATAAACAGACACTCATACGCCTACATCGGCAGCCAGAGGATAGATTCGTAGATTATATATGAAAAGCTTTTCCAGGTGATATGAGAGAACATTTTAAGAGAAGAAGGGAAAGGAGGAAAAAAAGTTTAGCTGGCAAGTCTGTTGTAAAAGGTTTACCTCCCCCCTTAATTTTTTCTTTTAAGTTGATCATGTTTGGTAAGGGTAAACTAGATTGAAGAAAGGCTTAGCTTAGGTTGTGTGTGTAGCATTCTTAAGAGCAAACATGGATTTCAAGTCAAAATAAGATATTATATGAAGATGCCTTATTTTAGACACTTGTAAATTTATGCATGTTCATAATCAAAAGTCTAAGTGTCCTGAGATTGTCTGATATAGAGGCTGTAGTTTACATATAAATTGCTTAGCTACTTTAAGTGACCCAGTCTCTTTTAATTTACAACACAGAGAAATGGTAATTTCTTTCTGAATCTGAATTTTATGCAAAGGTGGAGATGTCAAATTTGCTCTATACTTTAAGTTTTGTCTTAAAACACAGACCTTATATATCTTAAGATAAGATTATATCTTACCTATTTATTGATTTAATAAGGGAAAATTATATGCAATAATAAAATTTTTTAAAATTATTTAAAATAATAAATTTTTTCTAGCATACTAAGTATGCTAGAAAGTGAGAATAAAAATATTTGATTCTTTGACACAATCATACAATATACAGGAAATATGAATAAATTCATTAGATGAAATAGTAAGACACAGTTTATAACATTTGTCTCTTCTAAAATTTTAAAAGACTTAATTGAAATAAAAGTAGTACTTGGCTGAAGCCAGAGCAGTGGCTAAAGCCGTAAGGCATCTGCCTTGCGGGTGGTAGCCTAGGATGAACTGTGGGTTCGATCCCTCAGCTTCCCATATGGTCCCCAAGCCAGGAGTGATTTCTGAGTGAATAGCCAGGAGTAACCACTGAGCGTCAGTGAGTTGGCCAAAAAACCAACCAACCAACCAACCAACCAACCAACCAACCAACCAACCAACCAACAACAACAACTACAAAAAAGTAGTACTTGGTAGATGATTATTGGCTTTGTCTTTGTTTCAGCCACTGTGATATGCCTGTTGCATATATTATTTCATTTGAACCTTTAATTTTACAAAAATAAATTAAATTAATTTATTTAATTTTAATAATAAATGTGTTATTTACATTCTACTGATGAAAACTATATTATAGACATTTTAAGACTTTCATAAACTACATAGCAATATAACTTAATAACTGAATCCTTGAGGCCAGTAAAGCTTCCTCCTTCTCATTTTTCCTTCACTATTACTATTCCTCTTTATCAACTATAGTAATCATATGTAGTAATCATACTATTTTTATCATATGTAGTAATCATACTATTTCTTTTTTTAATATAATTTTTATTTTGATCATAGTGGCTTACATATTGTTGACAATAATATTTTAGGTACATATTTACATAAAATCAGGGGGAATTCCCATCACCAAATTGTCCTCCCTATACCTCCGTTTTTGTCCTACATCCCATATCCTCTTCCCTCACCCCTAGGGTTGCTAGAATATGTGGTCCCCTCTGTATCTAGCCTACTACTTAGTAGTCTTGCACCTCTTTGGTCCTGGTGCCTCCCTTATTTTCCCCTCTAACTGGGGGGCAGGACTAGCTAGTTCAAGTTACGTGGTTTTGTTTGAAGAGAGAAAAGTAATACACTGGGGTAAAAGTCTAATACGCTGAAAGTAAGAGTAATTCTTCTAGAGGCTCTCATCATCGGTTTGAAAGACGAAGGAGAAAAAGAAGGTGAAACACTCCACCAGTACAAAAAGAAGTGTCAAATATCCAGTGAGGACTCCAACAATAATGATAAGCAGCACAAAACAAACAAACAAACAAACAAACAAACAAAACAAAACAAAAAAAATGCCATGGTCTTGATATAAGAAACATGGCATAGCACATAAAGAAAGAACAGAAAGGAAGAGAAAAAAGTAAGTATAACTGGGGACAACAACTTCAATAATCACACCCAAACAGAGAAACTGACCAAAACTAGATAGGTAAATAAAAATAATAATAATAAATGAAGATAAAATAATATATAAAAAATAAACAATGTTTTGTGCTTTTTCTTTTTTTGTTTTTTTCCCTCCTGCCCTGGCACAGTAAATATTGGGGTCATTCGAAAAGGAATTCACTTGGCCTAAGAGATATGGGGTTTCTCCGTCCTTGGAGTATATTGTCATGGGATTAACTATAGACTCTAGAACCATAACCAGACTGTATACAGCTTGGGACCAATAAAAAAGCCCTAGTCTAGGGTTTAAAATACGACCTGCACAATAAACATGATCCCCAATTCCAAAGGTTTGGCAGAGATCATTGTAACGGAATGGGGCTTCTGGAAGCACAAAGAAAGACGCTATCCTAGGTGCCATCCTAGGTTCAGTGCAAAGACCAAGATCACCAACCACAGAAGATGGATTAAAATGACACTGAAGGAACAGATCTTCTAGAACCACGGAGACTGACTTCATCATAAGTCCCACCCCTGGATCTGTGCAGATACTGAGATCTCTAGACACAGAGACCTGATTGTATCACCCAGGACAGAGCAGAAGTCTTCCAAACACCACAAAAGCACCACCGGGAGAGTAAATGATCATACTATTTCTTACAGAAGAATCAGAGAACTTACAGTGAATTTCTTTGGTAGCTTAATTTTAATAAAATGTTTTTTTCCTTTTGATACACTGTCAATTATTTATGCTATTATTATACACTTAGTTATGTGAATTAACTTTTAAGAATTTATTTATATTGGGAAGTAAAAATCAGTGCAATCAATAGCCAATACTTAGAATTAACCTAGAAGTTCAACTTATCAACCAGAACTTATCAAACCAGATTAGTACACCATGAAGATGTGATACATATATGCAATAGTATACTACATAGCTGTAAGGCATACAGTCTTGAAATTTTCTGCAAAATGTTTGGAACTAGAAGTTATCATGTAAAATGAAGTAAGCTAGAAGGATAAATACAGAATGAAATTACTTATATGTGTTATTTAGAATGATTGTATGAGGCAACTCAATGTCTAAATGGTTTTGTTTTGAACCCCTTGACCCCAGAGTATAGAGGGAGAGGAAATAAACTGAATGGAAGAGTAGAAATATAAATATAAATGATGGGAGCCAGGGGCCTATCTGTCTCAGGGGCATTGGTATTGTTAAAAGAGCAAAAATAAATATCTACATATCCAAACCACAAATAACAGCAATGGAATCAAAAGACTCAAACTTAAACAATCTAGACTGAAAATGTGCCTGTTCTACTGACACACTGAAGGGCAGGAGGTGTGTTATGGGATGCAGTATGGGAACATAGATAGAGGGAGGGGGACTCTGCTCATGAGATTGACCTCAATTCATTGTATATTAAAACCTTAATATGAAGGACTTTATAAATCAATTGTTTCAATAAATTAAAAAATAAAACTCCTTTTTTAATTAAATAGTTTAGGGTATGTCTATCAGTTTCTAATGAAAGATGGCAACCAGTACCAATCAATTGATGTACTGCTCTTAAGTCCTACACATACAACACTATACATATCTGTAATGCACAAAAAATACTGGATATAGCAATGAAAACTAATAGCATTACTAAGAAGATGGACACTGGAAAAGCATCCTCAAATATCTACTATAAAAATATCTACTATAATTCACACAATTGTTTTTTTAATTATTCATGAGAAAAGGACAATGTAGGAAATACATTTATTATCTCTTGAAATTTTTGCAATGGTAACTTTTTCTCACCAGTTTAAATATATGAATTTTTCTTTCTTAAGAACTACAATTAAGTTGCTTGTCTGATGTTAGGAAGCAAAAGACTTAAAGAATAAATATACAAAATATAAAAAATTAATAGCTATATTTCAGAATGGCAGAAACAGAAGTTTGTTTCCTCTCCTTACTAGCTGCTTCAAAAGCATACAAGAGTGTGTAGAATAGCCAGAAATATTTACATGATTATTTGTATTTTAGCTATAAGGTTCATTTAAGTAAAACATGCTATAATATTCTAATTGTCTAAAGAAAAGGTTTTACATTAGACTATATTAAATAAAGTTAAAACAAATGTAGATGTATTAACTTTAATGTTGAATGTAAAACAATTAAATTAGTGTAGAAGAAAGATGTTACTTTATAATAAATACTTTATAATAAATACCTGTTGTAAAGGATCAACTTACAAAAGATTACTAGTGAAAGGTAGGAGAAATTAAAATACAAACACAATAGAAACATATTACTTTTTCTCTCGCCCTTCAATTTTTCTATATAATATCACAGGAAGAAGTCAATCTCATCTACAATTTTATCCTTTTTTGTGGATACACACATTTCTCTTATTATATATATGATACATTATATATATGATATATGCTACAAATTTTCAAAATATCACATTTGAGCCTACAATTGATTCTTTATTGTTTGTTTTTATTCTTTTACTAATTAATTATGAATTATAGAATTATTCATAACTGAGTTGTAGGCAAACAATATTCCAATACCAATTCCCTTCAACAATGTACGCAGTTTCCCTCCCACCTCCCAGTCTGCCTTTACAGGGGACAATTTTCTTTTCTTCTTTTTCTCATTTTAGGTACTATGGTTTGAAATAATGTACTAATAGGGATGTGATGCATATCACTTTATTTACTTTCAGAACCAAGTCCTTATCCTCAGTGATCACTTTTCTCTATTATTGTCATAGAGCTCCCGTTACTGATATATATTCATGAGCAGCAATCATAAACTTACCATCCATATGTTACTGAACACTTTGGTTGTTTCTTCATCCTGCTTTTTGTACTAAGAGCATAAGTCAGTATGTATATATGTGTGTGTATATATATATATACATATCTATATGTATAGATATGTATATATATATAATGGGAGGGGGCTGGGGCACTCTGAGATTAGTTCTTATTCTGTTCTCAGAAATCATTCCTGGTACGCTTGGTGGATCATATGCAATAATGAGAATTGCACCCGACTCTGTTCCAGGTAGTCTGCCTGCAAGGAAAACACCCTACTGATGTGATATTGCTCTAGCCACTGTGATTACTCTTTTGAGATATCTTTTTATTGTTTCTATAGGGGATAAGCCAGTCAACATTCCCACCAATAAGTAGTGAATGAGTTTTTAAATAATTACCCCCCAAGTCTTTTATATATATATGTATTCTCAGTGGTATGAGATGATGATCTCACTATAGTTATTACTTGGATTTCCTTGATAGTAATTAATGATGAATACTTATCACAGAAGTGAATAATTAGTTTGCTGCAGCTTAGATAGAACTTGAGTTTTAGTATTGTGCTAAGTAAATTAACCCATATGAATTAATGTAAATACAGAAAGTTCTACTTTTATGAGTATACACAGTAACAAGAAATATTAATGAAAGATATCAAATGTGTGCAAACCATTGCCCTGGACTACAGAAGTGACAAAGAAGAGGGAAATGTGGTGGGGATAAATAGGTGGTAGACTTATTATGACACAGAAGTTAGTGAGGGAACTTAGTTATTTAGGTGGTATAAAATTAGTTAGTTATATATGTTAGAATCATAATAGCTATGCTTATTATAAAACATACCCCAGAATATAATATTTAAAACTAAATATAGCTTGATAGGCCAGGGAGATAGAAGAGGGTCTAAGGCACTTAACTTGATGTGCTCCACCAAGTCCTGCCAGGAATGAACTCTCAGCATAGAGCCAGGAGTAATATATTAGCATTCCCATTGTTATTCCAAAATAGTAACAACACCATCAACAAATACATTTGCTAAGGAGGCTTTTTGGGAGGAAGGAGAAAAGATTAAGGTGGTAAAATGCTGATATTGATGGTGCATTCAGAGTTAGAATTCTGAATGCCTAAATTTCTACTATTACAATGTTTGAAATTCTACCATTAACAGCATTATAAATCACTGTGCCTAAATAAAAATTTTAAGAAAACTATCTAATGATCAGAAAAATGACCTTGGGCATTTTTGTAAGCAGTGGGAACAGTGTAAGTCAGGGGAATTAATGTTAAAACAATTGTAAAAAATATAAGGAAATAAAATATAATCTTACATGAAGCAACAGAAAATAATAAGAAATAAAGTTAGGTTGTAGTGGTATGACTAACATAACAAGGATAATTTAATAAAGGTAAAAAAAAATCTCCTGACCATAATGGACCAGAAAATTGACACTTTTTCTGTGTTAGGTTATTAGTTTTTTAACTCAAATATTATAAAAATCAGAGATATATAGATGCCTAAAATTTAAGAACTGTATTGCCATAAAATGTAAAACAAAATCAAGAAAACAAATATATAACTGCTTAGTATAAAAAATATCTTCAGGGCTCGAAGAGATAGCAGCACAGCAGCGTTTGCCTTGCAAGCCGCAGATCCAGGACCAAAAGTGGTTGGTTCAAATCCCCATGTCCCATATGGTCCCCCGTGCCTGCCAGGAGCTATTTCTGAGCAGACAGCCAGGAGAAACCCCTGAGCATCGCCGGGTGTGGCCTAAAAACGAAAAAAAACAAAAAACAAAAAACTTCAAACTACTTCTGGTTAATGATAAAAATTCAAAGCATAATCACACATTTTCTTAAATAATTTAATATCACAATAGTCTTCAGGAAGAAAATATTTTAGGACAAATAAAAAAGATCTTGAATACGTAATAAGCTTAATAAATAATTAGACATTCAACCCTATGTGCAGTATAGGTGCCAGTCCACAGGCTGAAAAGGTTAAATAGGTTTAAGAAAAAAATCAACTATATTACAAAAATTTCTAGTAATTTATCACAAATTTAATTTATTATGTTTTAATTTAGTGTGCATCTATTTATAGTTAGTGGATAGTAACTTGTAGAAATATAAATTACTGTTCACTATTTCTAGGAAAAGAACAATTATTCTTATTAGAGTAATTGTTATATTAAATCCACATTTTAACTCATCAAATGGAAAATGTGTGCTTTAAGAGCAATTATAGCATTAAATGCATCATGCACACACACAATTGAACTATATGTTTAGGATAAGAAAATAAACTTTAAGTAATAAAGAGAAGTAAAACCTCACTTTCATCACCAGACAAAACAAACAATAAAATATGATGATAATTAATTAATTAACTAATTATTTGACTTGGGTCACATATGGCAATGGTCAGGAATTACTCTGGGCTATGTACTAAAAATCAATTAGGGCAGGTTTTAAAAATATGTAGGTTACTGGAAATTAAACCTGAGTTGGCTCATGCAATACAAGTATCCTTCCTACTGTACTATCTCTCAGGTCACTTCATGACATTTTAGAAGGTATATATTAATACAGATGTTTCTGGAGCAAGGTGGTAGAGGGGTTCTGGGGTCACCCAAGTCCCGCCCCCGCCCCCCAGGCCTGGTTAAGAAGGCCTCTGGCATGGCGGAGGCCTGCCGAGGCCCATGCTGGTAGAGACTCCGGCTCCTAGGAAGGAAAGAGAACCTTCAAGAAGCTGGGAGGTCAGAAGTTCAGGGCCCCCTCCTAGACCCTCCCTAAGGAGCCGAGTGGGGAATGGGGGAAATGCCTGCTAGGGCAACCTTCAAGCTCCGCTGAGGGACCCTCCTCGCTGGCTTGCCCAGGCATGTGGCCCGGGGAAGCCCTGGAGATGAAACAGAGGTGGTAAGAGAGATGTGAGGATCCTCTATTTTACTAGGAAGCACCATTCTGCACCCAGATCAGCTGTCCTAAAAAAGATAGAAACGCTCAAGGAAGGAGAGAAGGCTTATATTCAACCAGACTGAGTTCTGTCCAGCTAAAATCAAAGGAAAATAAAGAAAACAAAGCTGCATTGAAGTCTCTTTGTGACTCAGAAGTACCAGATCAGCAGCAAGGAAAAGGTCTTTCATTTTTTTTTTTAGTATATCACCCACATAACAACACACAAGACACTTGCTTCCAAACCTATGTCTATCCAGTTTCTTAGCTTTGGAATATGAGGCCCAATTGCATAATTCTAGCAGTCTGGTAACAGGTTCTCCAGCAATCAGGTAGCATTCATTCAGCAGGAGCAGCAGAGGTTGCTAGCTTTACACTAGCACTTCATCACAGGCTTTATATAGACCTACTGTCATCCTGCACAGTTACAAGGGACTAGCTTGTGGTAACTTGGTATCTTTACCCAAAAAGGAACAGTAACACTATTATGAATAATAAGAGACCATAGAGTCTCTGTCTCTTTCTATCTCCTCCCCCTTTCCATAGAGAAGAAATTTTAGGAGGATTAGAAATAAATAATATTATCCAAGGGGAGGGGTCTGGGCTCTGCTATGAACATAGCAATTGGGAGAGAGGCAGAGGATCTGTCGTTTTTGCATGTTTCTCTTCTCTTCTGTCTCCTGAAACTTTCCTGAGAAGGCCAAGAAAGATCTAGAGAAAACTGTCTCCTATAGACTTCAGAAGAAGTTGACTGCCTCCTCTTTCTAACTAATAAACACAACCATAACACGCAAAAATAAAAAAAAAATCACAACACAAGCATGACAACGGGGAAATCTTATAAGCAAACACCATACATAGAGAATGAAGATGATAACTCTGATGATCCAAAAAAAATACCAATCATCTGATTAATCTCTTAGATAAGGAGATTAGAATAGAAATATGGAGGATCCTCATAGAAATCAAAGAAAGCATAGCTCAAGCTGAACAGGACACAAAGATAGACATCAGAAAAATCCAACCTGAAACAACACATCTAAAAAACATGGTAGCTGGACTGAAAGCCTCAATAAAAAGCCTCTCCAACAGGGTAAGAGCAGCTGAGGACAGAATCAGTGAACTGAACTGAAATGCAGAACAACATACAGCAGAAGAGATTGGAAAAGAATCTTAAGGCAAACAATTAGACAATGAAAAAAGTACTCACAGAATGTGAACAGATTGAAAATAGAAGTCTTTGATAAACTCAACAGAAAGAACAGAAGAATCATTGGAGTCCAAGAGGCCCAAAAGGAGATCCCCAGGAATAATCAACAGTCAAAGATATAATCACAGAGAAAAATCCCAAAGCAAAAGACTACATGCAATCAAATCCTGCATACCCGAAGATTACCAGCTATGAGACACGAAGAAAGACACCCAAAGACATATTCCTAGTCACAATGAACAAATCCCACAGATAGAGATAGAATATTGAAAGCAGCAAGATAAAAAAAGAGAAATTATATCCAAAGGAGCATCCTTAAGACTTACACCAGACATGACACAAGAAACTCTCAAGGCCAGAAGACAATGGTGGGATATTGTGAGAAGACTGAATGAAATGGATGCTTCCCCTAGATACTGCACACAGCATGACATGAGTTCAGGTGTTGAGGGAAGGATACATAGCTTTAAGAATAAGCAACAGCTCAGAAACTTTACAGATGAAAAACCAGCCTTAAATAAAAGCTGGAAAGGTCTATTTTAAGACAAGATAGACACAACAGACACACCAAACTTGTACACAAAGTAGACAGTAAATTCATGACAATCGTCTCCCTCAATGTCAATAGACTAGTTAAGACACAGAGTGTATGAAGGAAATAGAATGCCCATTCTTCTGAGGCTTGTGCCAGGTCATATCAATGTTCAGGGTGTAAGGACCCGTTGCAATACAAGATTTGTTTGTGTTCCTATCTCTATTAGATAAGAATTTTATTTGTATGTAAAGTATTTTTTTATTTTTAATGTGCCTGTGCAAACAAAGAACAATGCCACGTGGTGTTATCAGCCCATATGGGGCCGCAAGAAACAAGTCCAACAATCCCCATGACATGGTTCAAACATAAGCATTTAAACTGAGGATTCTTTCATCAAAATTCTTTATTTGAAACAACTCACAAAGAGAAGAAAAGATGAAAGTGGGGAAAATAGTCACTGTATAGGAGAATATTTAGTAAGAGTTATATCTGTCATGAATAAATGGCTCCACATCACTAATCATCAGGGGAGATGCAAATCAAAACAACTATGAGGTAACCACCTCACAACCACAGAGATTGGCACACATCACAAAGAATGAGAACAAGCAGTGTGGGTAGGGATGTGGAGAGAAAGAAACTCTTATCCACTGCTGGTGGGAATGCCATCTAGTTCAAGCCTTTATGAAAGCAAGTATGGAGATTCCTCCAAAAACTGGGTAAATCAAGCTCCCATACAATCCAGCTATACCACTCCTAGGAATATACCCTAGGAACACAGAAATACAATACAAAAAATCCCTTCCTTACACCTATTTTTCATTGCAGCACTATTTACCATAGCAAGACTCTGGAAACAACCAAGATATCCTTCAACAGATGAATGGCTAAAGAAACTGTGGACATATACACAATGAATATTATGCAGGCTGTCAGGAGAGATGAAGTCATAAAATTTTTCCTATACATGGATGTACATGGAATCTATTATGCTGAGTAGAAATAAGTCAGAGAGAGAGAGAAAGAGAGAGAGAGAAACACAGAATGGTCTCACTCACCTATGGGTTAAAAAAAATGTAAGACATTCTTGCAATAATAAATTCAGACAGCAAAAGAGAAGGGGCTGAAGTTACAGCTCACACTCATGAAAGCTCACCACAAACAGGGATAAGTTTTTTTTAGTTAGAGAAATAACTACATTTCGAACTATCCTAATAATAGAATGTGATGAGGGAAATAGAAAGCCTGTCTAGAGTACAGGCGGGGTTGGGTGGGAGGAGGGAGATTTGGGACATTGAAGATGGGAATGTTGCACTGGTGATGGGGTGGTGTCTCTTTTACATGACTGAAACCCAACACAATCATGTATGTAATCAAGGTGTTTACATAAAATATATAAAAAAGGAGTTATAGCTGTCAATGAAAATAGAGCATAAAATATTCAAAAGCCTACACGTGACCATTTTATGCCTTTTGAAATAGTTGGGGGTTGTTAAATCCAGTACACCACTTTGGTCTGTGATTAGGACTGTGCAGTACTGAATTTAAAAATGGTAAATGGAGGGTACTGATGCTTGGGGGTGAGAGAGTTAAAGAGTAAAATGAGCTTTAGAGGGGTGTGTGAAAGGTCAGAATACAAGATGGACAATCTGCATACACAAAACATAACTTAACATGATAGGGTAAAACTATTTAAATTATACTGTGTGTGCGGGTGCAATCGCCGCATGGTTTTGAACATGTAGACTGGTAAGAAATGCCAGAGACTGCCTTAGTGAAACCGAGCAGCTCTCAGCACCCCCCAAGTTTGGACACACCTATTCTGGCCACCTAGGCTGGCTCCCAGGGAAGGCCTGGAAGCCGAGGGCAGGAGAAGGGACGGCTGGGGGCCTACCAAGGCTCCCAGCACCCCCAAGCTAGGGAGAAAGCCTTTGACCTGGGGTCTCTGCAGACCCCATGCGGTTAGAGCTAGCCTCCAGATCAAGAAAGGATTTGGTAGAGAACAGGAAGTCAGGATCTGCCTGCCCTCCTCCCTGTGCCCTTCCCACCCTCAGGCTGGGGGAAGGGCTGGGAAAGCTTGGAATCCCCTCCAGGAGGGACCACCCGACACCCACCTTTTCTGGTCACCTGGGCTGCCCCCAGGGAAGGCCTGGAGGCCAGGGGCAGGAGAGGGCACAGTTGGGGGCCTACCAAGGCTCCCAGCACCCCCAAGCTAGGAAGAATGCCTTCTACCTGGGGTCTCTCCCAGACCCCATGCCGGCTAGAGCTCGAAATTATTATTTTAATTTTATTTTTAACAAAATTGTTTTAGAATATATTTTCTAGTATCAATTTCAATACCAGTGCATGGCAAACTTCCTGTTCAGATAAATCTTTGCAAGAACTTAACCTAAACTACTTTGCCTCTAAATCACTGATTTAATTTTAGTAGATATGATTTTTTTTAGAGAAGCTTTAGTTTCAGCAGATAATGAGCAGAATATTTCCTATAAACCTTTTACCTCACACAAAAATAGTTTTCCGGTGGGGCTCTGAACTTCTGGCCTCCCAGCTTCTTGAAGGATCTCTCCTTCCTGGGAGCCAGGAGTCTAGCAGTATGGGGTTTGGCAGGCCCCCGCCATGCCGGAGGCCTTCCTAACCAGGCCTAGTGGTGGTGCGGGACTTGAGTAACCCCAGCACCTCACTACCGCCTTGCTCCAGATCTCCAGGACCTCCCGGGACCGCGTGCCTGGGCAGGCCGGTCACTGCATGGTGTGGCTCTCTGACTCTCACAGTTTAAAATTTTGGCTCTTTGTGTCGAACTTGTTCGCCACCCCCACTCTAGTGGAACTGAACTCCGCTGGATCTCAGACACCAGCACCCTTCTGCCTCTCTTCTCCGCTGTCCTGCATTTTCGGCCTGATTTCATCCTGGGTGCAGCTCATCTGCAGCCTGCCTTCCCGTGAGCCTTCCGTGTAGCCTGCTTTCCCATGAGCCTTCCGTGGAGGTGAGTCGACACGCCTGAAAAGGGAGGAGCCAGAGGAGCACGATTGCTCAGCTCCCCTTCCCGGTGAACATCATTTAGCCGATGAATACAACTACAACACGTAGAAAAACCCGCAATACAAGTGCGACAATGGGGAAACAACGCGAAACAACGCGGGCCAGTGCCAGACATAGAGAATAAAGATGGCAACTCTGATGACTTGAGCCTGACCAACCACCTAGTTAGTCTCTCAGATAAGGAGTTTAGAGTTGCAATATGGAAGATGTTCAAAGAACTCAAACAAACTATAGAAGAGAACACTAATAAGAATCAAGAGAATATGAAGATAGAAATGAGAAAACTCCAAACTGAAATTTCAGATCAAATAACAGGTCTGAAAAACTCAGTAGATGAATTGAAGAAAAACATGATTGAGCTTTCCCACAGGTTAACAGCAGCTGAGGATAGAATCAGTACACTGGAAGGTGAGATGCATAACAATTCCATACAGCAGAAGAAATTGGAAAAAAGCCTCAAAGCAAATGATCAAACAATGGAAAAATTACTCAAAGAATGGAAACAGATGAAAATAGAAGTCTATGATAAGCTCAATAGAAACAACTTAAGAATCATTGGAGTCCCAGAGACTCAGGAAGAAAATCTCCAGGAAGAATCAACAGTCAAGAACATCATTAAAGAGAAACTGCCAGAGCTAATGAATGCATGCGATCAAATCCAGCATGCCCGAAGAGTGCCAACTAAAAGAGACCCCAGAAAAACACCCCAAGACACATCCTAGTCACAAGGACGAATCCCATAGATAGAGACAGAATTCTGAAAGCAACAAGATTGAAAAGAGAAATTACATTCAAGGGAACATCCTTGAGATTCACTGCAGACCTGTCACCAGAAACACTCAAGGCCAGAAGGCAGTGGTGGGACATAGTGACAAAACTCAATGAAATAAATGCTTTGCCTAGAATACTGCACCCAGCAAAACTCACTTTCAGGTTTGAAGGAACAATACATAGTTTCACAGACAAACAACAGCTCAAAAACTTCACAGACTCAAAACCATTCTTAAAAGAAAAACTGAACGGCATACTTTAAGACAAGGCTTACCAACAGACACACCAAACTTTGATATGAAGATGGCACTAACTCCCAGGACAATTCTTTCTCTCAATGTCAATGGACTAAATGCACCAGTTAAGAGACACAGAGTGGCTAAATGGATCAAAAAACTCAATCCAACCTTCTGCTGCCTACAAGAAATGCACCTGAATAGTCAGAACAAACATAGACTCAAAATAAAAGGCTGGAGAAAAATCATTCAAGCAAACAATACCTATAAAAAAGCAGGCGTGGCCATACTAATATCAGATGATGCAAACTTTATACTTAGGAAAGTTGTAAGGGACAAAGATGGACATTTTGTATTAATCAAGGGATATGTACAGCAGGAAGAAATCACCCTCCTAAACATATATGCACCGAATGAGGGGCCAGCAAAATATTTAATACAACTGTTGACAAATCTGAAAAATAATATCAATAACAACACAATAATTGTGGGAGACCTCAACACGGCATTATCAACACTAGACAGGTCAACCAGACTGAAACCCAACAAGAATATACTAGACCTGAGGAGAGAAATGGAAGAAAGAGGCCTAGTAGATATATACAGGACACTCCACCCCCAGAAGCCTGGATATACATTTTTCTCTAATGTACATGGGACATTCTCCAGGATAGACTACATGTTAGCACATAAAACATACCTCCAAAATATCAAGAGGATAGAAATTTTGCAGGCTGCCTTTGCTGACCACAAAGCCCTGAAATTATTTGTGAAATACAAAGGGACACAGAAGAAAAATTTTAACACCTGGAAGTTAAACAGCCTCATACTGAATAATCAGTGGGTCTGAGATGAAATCAAAGAGGAAATCAAAACCTTCCAGAAAACAAATGACAATGGAGACACAAACTATCAGAACCTATGGGACACAGCAAAAGCTGTACTGAGAGGAAAATTTATAGCTTTGCAGGCACACATCAGGAAAGAAGAAGGGGCATACCTGAATAGCTTAATGACACAGCTAAAAGAATTAGAAAGTGCTCAACAAAAGGATCCAAAAATAGGGAGGCAGAAGGAAATAACAAAGCTGAGAGCAGAAATCAATGAAGTGGAAACCCGAAAAACAATCCAAAAGATCAACGAAAGCAGAAGTTGGTTCTTTGAAAAAATAAACAAGATTGATAGACCACTGGCAAAACTAACAAAGAAAGAAAGAGAGAGAAAGTTGATAACTCGTATTAGGGATGAAAAAGGAGAGATCACTACTGATATGGTAGAGATTCAAAGGGTAATCAGAAACTACTTTGAGAAACTCTATGCCACTAAAAATAAAAACCTGGAAGAAATGGATACATTCTTGGACTCTTATAATCTTCCACGATTGAATGAAGAGGATGTAGCATATCTAAACACACCCATTACTATTGAGGAAATTAAGACAGTAATCAAATGTCTGCCCAAAAACAAAAGCCCAGGCCCAGATGGATTTACTAATGAATTCTTTCAAACCTTTCAAGAGGAACTACTACCAATCCTGGCAAGGCTCTTTCATGAAATTGAAAAAACATGAAAACTTCCAAATAGCTTTTATGAAGCCAACATCACCTTGATACCTAAGCCAGACAGAGATGCTACGAAAAAAGAAAATTACAGACCAATAACCCTGATGAATGCAGATGCAAAGATCCTCAACAAAATCCTGGCAAATAGGATTCAATGCCTCATTAAGAAGATCATCCACTACGATCAAGTAGGTTTCATCCCAGGAATGCAAGGCTGGTTTAACATCCGTAAATCTATCAACATAATACACAACATCAATAGCAAGAAAAATAAAAATCACATGATCATATCGATCGATGCAGAGAAAGCATTTGACAAGGTCCAACACCCATTCTTGATCAAAACTCTCAGCAAGATGGGAATGGAAGGAACCTTTCTCAATATAGTTAAGGCTATCTACCACAAGCCAAAGGCAAATATTGTCCTCAATGGAGAAAAACTGAAAGCCTTTCCTCTAAATTCTGGCACAAGACAAGGCTGTCCTCTCTCACCACTACTATTCAACATAGTACTGGAAGTACTCGCTATAGCAATTAGGCAAGAAAAAGATATCAAGGGAATCCAGATAGGAAAGGAAGAAGTCAAGCTCTCACTGTTTGCAGATGACATGATACTCTACTTAGAAAACCCCAAAGACTCTACCAAAAAGCTTCTAGAAACAATGGACTCATATAGCAAGGTGGCAGGCTACAAAATTAACACACAAAAATCAATGGCCTTTCTATACACCAATACTAATAAGGAAGAAATGGACATTAAGAAAACAACCCCATTCACTATAGTGCCACACAAACTCAAATATCTTGGAATCAACTTGACTAAAAATGTGAAGGACCTATACAAAGAAAACTATAAAACTCTGCTCCAAGAAATAAGAGAGGACACGCGGATATGAAAGCACATACCGTGCTCATGGATTGGCAGGATTAACATCATTAAAATGGCAATACTACCCAAAGCACTGTACAGATTTAATACGATCCCCCTAAAGATACCCATGACATTCTTCAAAGAAGTGGATCAGGTACTTTTGAAATTTATTTGGAACAATAAACACCCTCAAATAGCTAAAGCAATCATTGGGAAAAAGAATATGGGAGGAAATACTTTCCCCAACTTTAAACTGTACTACAAAGCAATAGTTATCAAAACAGCATGGTATTGGAATAAGGACAGGCCCTCAGATCAGTGGAATAAGCTTGAATACTCAGAGAATGTTCCCCAGACATACAATCACCTAATTTTTGATAAAGAAACAAAAAATCCTAAATGGAACATAGAAAGCCTCTTCAACAAGTGGTGTTGGCACAACTGGGTAGCCACTTGCAAAAAATTCAACATAGACCCCCAGCTAACGTCATGTACGAAGGTAAAATCCAAATGGATTAAAGGCCTCGATATCAGACCCAAAACCATAAGATATATAAATCAACATGTAGGTAAAACACTCCAGGACATTGAGACTAAAGGCATCTTCAAGGAAGAAACTGCACTCTCCAAACAAGTGAAAGCAGAGATTAACAGATGGGAATATATTAAGCTGAGAAGCTTCTGCACCTTAAAGGAAATAGTGCCCAAGATACAAGAGCCACCCACTGAGTGGGAGAAACTATTCACCCAATATCCATCAGATAAGGGGCTAATCTCCAAAATATACAAGGCACTGACAGAACTTTACAAGAAAAAACATCTAATCCCATCAAAAATTGGGGAGAAGAAATGAACAGACACTTTGACAAAGAAGAAATACAAATGGCCAAAAGACACATGAAAAAATGCTCCACATCACTAATCATCAGGGAGATGCAAATCAAAACAACGATGAGATACCACCTCACACCACAGAGAATGGCACACATCACAAAGAATGAGAATAAACAGTGTTGGCGGGGATGTGGAGAGAAAGGAACTCTTATCCACTGCTGGTGGGAATGCCATCTAGTTCAACCTTTATGGAAAGTGATATGGAGATTCCTCCAAAAACTGGAAATCGAGCTCCCATAGGATCCAGCTATACCACTCCTAGGAATATACCCTAGGAACACAAAAATACAATAAAAAATCCCTTCCTTACACCTATATTCATTGCAGCACTATTTACCATAGCAAGACTCTGGAAACAACCAAGATGCCCTTCAAAAGACGAATGGCTAAAGAAACTGTGGTACATATACACAATGGAATATTATGCAGCTTTCAGAAGAGATGAAGTCATGAAATTTTCCTATACATGGATGTACACGGAATCTATTATGCTGAGTGAAATAAGTCAGAGAGAGAGAGAAAAACGCAGAATGGTCTCACTCATCTATGTGTTTTAAGAAAAATGAAAGACATTCTTGCAATAATAATTTTCAGACACAAAATGAGAAAGAGCTGGAAGTTCCAGCTCACCTCAGGAAGCTCACCACAAAGAGTGATGAGTTTAGTTAGAGAAATAACTACATTTTGAACTGTCCTAATAATGAGAATGTATGAGGGAAATGGAGAGCCTGTTTAGAGTACAGACGGGGGTCGGGTGTGGAGGAGGGAGACTTGGGACATTGGTGATGGGAATGTTGCACTGGTGATGGGTGGTGTTCTTTACATGACTGAAACCCAAACACAATCATGTATGTAATCAAGGTGTTTAAATAAAAAACAAAACAAAACAAATAGTTTTCCACTGTCAATCTCCCCTAACAGATAGGTATATTCGATATACATATATTTGTATTTATTAAAACTACACTAACTTTTCATTTTCACCTAGTTTATAATTCATAGTTAGGACTCATTTTGTAAGTACTAAAATTATGCTTGAAAAATTAAATATAATGATATATAAATGTATGATTATTACAGTTTATACACAATTTTTTTGCAGTCCTAAAAAACATCTTTGTTCATCATTTGATCTCTTCTTTTCTTTCTTTCTTCTTTCTTTTTCTTTCTTTCTTTCTTTCTTCTCTTTCTTCTTTCTTTCTTTTTCTTCTTCTTCTTTTCTTTCTTTCTTTCTTTCTTTTCTTTCTTTCTTTCTTCTTCTCTTTCTTTCTTTCTTTCTTTCTTTCTTTCTTTCTTTTCTTTCTTTCTTTCTTCTTCTTTCTCTTTCTTTCTTTCTTTCTTTCTTTTCTTTCTTTCTTTCTTCTCTTCTTTCTTTCTTCTTTTCTTTCTTTCTTTCTTTCTTTCTTTCTTTCTTTCTTTCTTTCTTCTTTCTTTTCTTTCTTTTCTTTCTTTCTTTTTCTTTCTCTTCTTTCTTTCTTTCTTTCTTTCTTTCTTTTTTTCTTTCTTTCTTTCTTTTTCTTCTTTCTTTCTTTCTTCTTTCTTTTCTTTTCTTTCTTTCTTTTTTCTTTCTTTCTTCTTTCTTTCTTCTCTTTTTCTTTCTTTCTTTCTTTCTTCTTTCTTTTCTTTCTTTCTTTCTTTCTTTCTTTCTTTCTTCTTTCTTTCTTTCTTTCTTTCTTTCTTTCTTTCTTCTTTCTTTCTTTTCTTTCTTTCTTTCTTTCTTCTTTCTTTCTTTCTTCTCTTCTTCTTCTTTCTTTCTTTCCTTTCTTTATTTTTGTTTGTGATGTGGTTGGGACACACCTGGTAGAGCCCAGGGGTTACTCTTGACTCTACACTCAAAAATTACTCCTGGTAGGCTTGGAGGACCATTATGGGATGCCACGGATTGAACCTTGGACAAACACATGCAAGTAAAATGCCCTACCTTCTGTGCTATTGCTCCAACCCCTTGGTTTCTTTCTTAATATCCATTTAAATTTCTTCCAAATTTCACATTGCAAAATGTTTGTACATTTTTATAACATAAAACAATGAATAATATATATATATTTCTGGATAAAATTTATTTAGCTATTGAAGGACATAATGATTGCTTCCAACTTTTGAAAATCATGACTAAAGCTGTCATTAAACATCTATGTTCATTATCTCTCACAGTTTTATGTTCTTGTAGCCACTGTAGTTTGCAATGTTGTTGTAAACAATATTTTAATTATTTTGAAACTGATGAGTTATTATGCATGTCACTTTATATCTTTCAGCAGTCTTTTTCTGTCCAGAATGATCATTTTAAAGTATTGTTGTTATAGGTTCCATTATTCCCTTGCTTTTTGGGGGAAAGCTCCCTACCATTGACCAGTTCTCCTGCCACTCATTTATATTATATTTAGGCATTATTACCATATCTTTATTTTATATCTCACAAACAAGATAAATCATTCTATATTGATCTCTGGCTGAAACTCAAATATAAACAATTTTGTAACTGTGTATATCACTGGGATTAAATTAAAATATTTTTAAAATTTACATGTAGATTTTTATATTAATAAAAAACTTAAATTTATTTTGGTAAAACTAAGAAGGATGAGTATGGATAATATGTCAAGCTTTTAAAAAACTTTCAAACTCGGGGCCGGAGAGATAGCATGGAGGTAAGGTGTTTGCCTTTCATGCAGAAGGTCCGTGGTTCAAATCCCGGCGTCCCATATGGTCCCCTGTGCCTGCCAGGAGCGATTTCTGAGCATAGAGCCAGGAGTAACCCCTGAGCACTGCCGGGTGTGACCCAAAAACCAAAAAAAAAAAAAAACTTTCAAACTCTCTCTTAAAAGTACTATACCATTTTGCATTCCCACTACATTAAAATTTCTGTTGTTCATTAGTATAAGTGATATGAGCTATTTATGTGTGTTTGCCATTGTTTTATTGGTACCCAACTAAAGTGCTGCTTAGGGTTTCTGGCTCTGTGCTCAAAGTTCACTCTTACTGGACTCCAGAAACCATATGGGGTGCTAGGGATCAAACCAAGTCAACTGTATACAAAGTAGCCTTCCTACCTTGTAGAGTCTATCAAACTCCTTGATACAGTTGTTTTTAAATTTTTTACCAGTTTAATACATGTGTTGTATCTTGTAAAATGATCAATTACCTAATAATATATAATGGAAAGTAGGCTGGGAAGGTGGCGCTAGAGGTAAGGTGTCTGCCTTGTAAGCGGTAGCGTAGGACGGACTGCGGTTCAATCCCCTGGTGTCCAATATGGTCCCCCCAAGCCAGGGGCGATTTCTGAGCGCATAGCCAGGAGTAACCCCTGAGCGTTAAACGGGTGTGGCCCAAACAAAAAATATGACCCGTATAATGGAAAGTATATTTTATATGTTTTTTATTTTTAGATATATTTTAAGATATCTATTAAGATTTTTGGTGATTTTTAATCATACTTATATAGTTTTTATTTGTTTGTTTTGTTTTTGGGTCACATCTGGCAGTGTTCAAGGGTTATTCCTGCTCTACACTCAGAAATCATTCCTTGCAGGCTCAGGGGATCAATTGGGATGCTGGGATTTGAACCACTGTCCTTCTGTATGTAAGGTAAACACCCTACCTCCATGCTATCTCTCCGGCCTCATACTTATATTTTAATGTTGAATTTTGATATTTGCTTATTTTGAACAGATTTTTTTGCAAATATTTCTCCAGTCTCTCTCTCTATTTTTTATATAATTAGCATTGCTTTTTGAAGAACATAACTACTTTTAATTTTCAAATATTTTCTTTCATTGTATGCATTCATTTTAAAAGTAGAGCTAGTATTACCAGAAGAGCATAATAGATATGGAAGATACATGCTTTATTTCTTCTTTAATGGATGTTTGTGTTTTTTTCCTAAAATTTTGACAGTGTTACATATTAGTTACTATAATATAAATAGCTGTATTTCAGTTGTAAGTTTCAATATAAATTTATAACCCATGAAGTATGTTGTTCAGTTTGGGTTTCAGGAAGATATTAACAGAGTACCTAACCACATGCATAGTATGAATGAGATATATACTTTTGTTACTTTATCTAACTGGAGATTTAGTTTGTTGCCACAAAAAGGACTCACCCTATCCAGTATACTACAATAGGTAAAAAGATAAAAGAACTTCAAATCACATCCCATACTGTGAAATGAGGGACTAAGATTGAGTTCTCAAGATAAACTTAGACACATCTAGGGTAGAAAAAGATGAACAACTCTGGCATCCACAGAGTTGACAGAGTAGGAGCAGGAAAAATTGGACTGGGATCATCGAGTTGGTGTTAATAGTTTGTTTCACTTCAATATATAACATTTTTGTTTTTATGGAAAATTTAAGGTTTGATTCGTTAGGGTGTGACATGGTTTATAAACCAACTAGTGCAAAAATGTTAGTAGACATTGTGGCTTTTTTATCTTTATTAATAAAATATTTAATTACAAAGAGACTCAGGACTAATTGAGAAATAACAAAACAAAGTTTGACACTTTAGAGATCTTTATTGTGCATTAAGTCACAAGAAACTCAGTGTTGGGTATATGTATTTCTGAAAGTAGTAAACATAGGAAGAGTATATATTTATTAAGCATATATTTGACAGGTAATTTATAAAGACCACATCTCTTTTTGGGTAGAGCAATATAAAATATATAGTAAATTAGAAGATGTTTATGTTATATATTTTATATAGACTCTAGAACTTTTAAAATAAAATTACAATTCTTAGAAAAAAATTTAAATATGTATTAAGTATTTTGTCTAGTAAGGTACCAAGCAGGACTCAAACTTAGGTTGATAGGTTATTTATCAATTTTTTTGGTATTAATCTGCTTTTCTTTTCACAGGAGCCATTTTGTTGGGTGTAAGAAGTGAAGATGTTAATAAAAATTTGGATTAGAGTGAAATCCAGAGAAATATGTTCCAAAAGTTTAAATAGTTAATATATCATTATTCAAGGCATGTTTTGATTCTAAATTTA
The DNA here is from genome assembly GCF_024139225.1 of Suncus etruscus. Taxonomy (NCBI): domain Eukaryota; kingdom Metazoa; phylum Chordata; class Mammalia; order Eulipotyphla; family Soricidae; genus Suncus; species Suncus etruscus. The sequence goes on from NC_064854.1 coordinate 91,445,123, forward strand.
AGGTTTAGTACTTGCCTTCATCAAGCTGAATTCTGTATGGAAGATAGAATCAGAATGAGCTCTAGTTATTGGCAGATAAAATGCTGATAATAAGGATGCCATATAAAGTGCATGATTTAATGGTGTTTTGTTTTAGCAGGTGAGGTTGTCTTCTATGGCCTTGGTGAACTATGGTGGTTGGTGAACACTGAATCAAAGGTAAGACTAATTTTTCCATTTGTTGGATGACTATGTGTGGTGGTGTTATTCAACAAAAAAGGACTAGACTAAACTGTAGTCACTCATAAAGATAATCATACAAACTTCAGCTAGACTTCTTGGATAATGTGCCAGCAAGCATTCTTAAGGTCAGATTTGTTCAACAAGTGCTGCCTGATTTAAAACATAGTTATAATTAAATTGAAAAGGGGGAAGTTTGCAGATAGTCAATTATTTATGCCAATAAAGAAGTCTATTTAACCAGAAAAACAATAAGTACCAAGGCAGACACAGAAATTTTAAACTTTAGAGTTTCTATCATTTCAATAATTGTATAAATGCACATCAGTTAAGTTGAGGGATGAATGATAGAAACCAACAACCACAAATAGAAACCTTTTGGAAGAGATTAAAGATTTAACAGTGGCACACCTCCAATTTTCCATACTTTTTTAAACTTCCTCGAACTCTCACTAATTTCCAAGCAACACTTTGAAATTCCATTTTTAGCTTTGCTTTTTGAATTATTATTTTTCCTCTTGTGTACAAATCTGTGTATAAAGATGTACATTTTTCATTCAATTATCCTTGACCCTCAAATAATGTACACTGCCAGAATGACTTAAAATAAATACAAGCTTGAATAAAAAAATGAAATTGATATGTAGCCCCATTATTCAAGAAAATCATTGTTAAGCTTTTTGTGTCCTCTATTCAGATTGCTCTAAATGTCCATTACCTTCTCTCATTATTGACAGAATGAGTTCAGAGAGCTCCTGAAGCAGAGGCAGTCAGGATTTTATGGTTTTGCCCTGTTAGTGATTTGTAGGGTACCAGACCAATAAGCTAAAAGGCTCACTTTTCTCAAAAGTATATTGGGTATAATATTGCATTAACTACTATTATGTATTTTAAGAGAAAATAAAGTGATATAATCTTCTTATAACTTTAGAAATTTGGTTAGTATTTACTAAACTAAATGTTAGCTATAATTACTATGTTGCTGTTTACCTTTCATGCATTTCCATACAAATTTTGCATGCTATTATTTTTATCATTATTAATAGGTTTAGTTATTTTATGAAATAGTACTTTATAAATTTATTCAAATCTAAATATTAATCTCTTTTTAAAGAGATATTAATTTGGTTTTTATGTTGGAATAAAAACTAAATAGCCAAATTTTTATTGATACAATTTATGTTCTTAGAATGATTTATTTTAAAAGTTATTGTATGTTACTGTTGTGTGTTTTCAATAGCACTGACATTTGTGAATTTAGTATTGAGAATTACCCCACCCTACCATCACTAATGTGCCCATGATACACCCACCCTTCTTCTGAGTCACTTCTGTCCTAGTGATTTCTTTCCTGATCTAGTGTTTAGTTTGTATTCTAGTACATAGCGTATTTTTCAGTAGATATCGTCTATATTAGGATCATTTTTATAAGTGATTAAATGAGGCCAGAAGTGTTTAATAATTTCCAAGCTCCTATTATCTGGTAAAATAATTGAACATAATTTTTTTTTTCTTTTGTGGTTTTTGGGTCACACCCGGCAGTGCTCAGGGGTTATTCCTGGCTCCGTGCTCAGAAATTGCTCCTGGCAGGCACGGGGGACCATATGGGACGCCGGGATTCGAACCGATGACCTTCTGCATGAAAGGCAAACGCCTTACCTCCATGCTATCTCTCCGGCCCCTGAACATAATTTTTAATTTCAGCCTGATAAATTAATGGAGCCATATCATTTTTAATGTCAACATTTTCTATTACTATGGATAATTATTAATTTGTCTTATAAAATTCATACTACATGTTAAATCACTTTTATATGTATATGTTTTTAGTTCTCTAGAGATTGGTAATGCCATTTATTTAGATTGATTTTGTATATAATAGATGTTGATGCACAAACGAAGTCTTCCATACTGTTATTTAACACTATGGTAATCTTTAATTTTTATTGGATCTTAATCAATATTTGGCTTTAACTTATTAATTTTTCAAGAATGGCTTATAGGTGGCATATTGTTTTAGGGACATAGTTGTTTTCACACATAAAAGATAACTGACAGAATATAAAAAAAAATCATAGATTACTGGATTACTTGGAAGATAGACCAAAGGGCTGGAAAACTTTGAAGTTTTACTCCATTTAAAAATACTATAAAAGTTATAATATAGAAGGAACATTCATCTTGTGCATACAGTTGACCTAGATTCAAGAACAATTAGGAGTGATCTTTGAGTTTATATCCAGGAGTAAGCCTTGAGTATTTCTCTGTGAGTGGAAAATAAAAGTAAAATGTCATTTTGTGGTTTAATTTTTATTATTAATTAGGCAAAATGGATTAAATAGTGCTAACATTTAAGACACTGCTATACAGTTACAATATTCACCACCACTATTTTCACCACTATCCTCATAAACCTCTTTTTAAAAAGAAATAAAAGTTTAAAATAAAAAATTCATAGCTGACTTGGTATCCACTTTTCTTCTCAATTACTACTCAGCATTTCTAAAATAAAAGGAAAATGGGGGTAGGAAAAATAGTTGATGACATAATATTCATGTAAGATATCCTAGGCCAAGTCTCTTAAATCCTGTCCAGATTGCATTGATATATCTGAGCAAAACCATCCAGTATAGGCACATTATGGTCAGCCTGACCCAGAAATTTGCTTCATCTAGTTGCGTTTCTACTTTGAGAGTCTATAAAGGTTGCTGAACCCTTACAATGAAACCCTTCACAATGGAGTGCCTGGCTTTTATTGAGAAAAGCCAATCCCCTCCCATCTGTCATTTGGCACTTAGCACTGTAGTTATTCTAGATGAGTGAACACTTGAGTTATATTTTCCAATAGCAAAACTGGGGTCACTAGGGTGCCTGCTGTTTTAGCTGAATCCAGATGGGGTTTTCCTATAAACAAGTGCACATGGAATATTTATGCCACCCATGGCACCTGACGCCTTGATACTTAGGACTTCTATGTAGTAGCCACTCTTCCTATAAGTCACTTTAGCACACTAAGTAAATATTTAAATATAGCCATGTCACTGTTTATTATAGAATGGCTTGGGCCAAGATCTTGCCTAATGCTTGGTTAAAAAGTCAGTTTATACCATCCTTTAAAGTGAATCAAAGAATGCATAAACGCCACTCTTTGTTACTCAGAACTCTGTTTACTTTACTTTTCTGTAAACCTTGTGAAATACTTGCTTACAAAAAACTGACAGATGCCAGATTTGCTCATTAACTAAAGGTGTTTTCCAAGTCATTAAGTGAGGTGTGAACTTGGTGGTGGGGCCCCTTCTCCAAGGATATATCATATGCCTTCTACCCAAGATCTGCTCTAATGCCAGAGGTTAGAGTATTGTTACTGAACATTAAATCAGATAGAGAAATGTCCACCAAATAAAAGTAATAAGTCTGACCTCAAATCTGTCTTCTGGTTACACACAGTCACTGTATAGCTTAGGACTTTAACAGTCTCAGACAACTATATCTGCCCATGCCACACACAATTTAAAATAAGTGATCATTTCATGGTGAAATATCTTGTAATAGTTACTAAATGGTAGTAGCAATTAAATTCTTAGTGTAAAATTTAATATTGGTACTTTTCTTGTGGCTAGGCAATTGAAATTTTGGTATTTGCTTTTAAGTGCCTTAAATGTTTAATGTTTCTGTTGTTGGCTAACTAAGTAAGTGGGTAGTAAATAGTACATTATATAAGTTTAATTATAACATGTATTATTAAGTTACATTGAAATTGTGTTTATTGAAATAAATGTAAAGTTAACAATACTGTCTAAGAAATAAACAGATATAATTTATAGCAGTGATAGTTAACCTCTAGTCTAAAGAGCAGTAGAGGTCTGCAGGTGCACAAAAGTAGAAAAATACTGATCTACTTTCTTGGCTATAAGTGCCTTTACAAAGACTGGCATTAAAGACAAATGCCAGTGTCAAGCATAGAAAAATTGTAGAATGCTGATATATAGCAATATTTAATGGAGTATACTTTGATAAAAATAAGTTAATTATATTTGTTTTTTAAATTTATTTAGCATCTTTAAGATTGACTATAGAATTATCACAAGCAACCCATCACGTCTGAAGGCAGTGGTGGGACATAATAAAAAAAATGAAATGAACACTTCATCAATACTCCACCCAGTTAGACTCTTATTAAGGTTTAAAAGAAGGACATAGAGCTCAGAAATTTTACAGACTCAAAACCAACTTTAAAAGAACTAAAAGGGATACATTAAGGTAAGACAAAACAAAACTTCTACAAAAACATGGCACAACATTCCATGACAACAATTACTCTTAATGTCATTGGACTAAATGCACTAAGTAAGAAACATAGAGTGGCAAAATAAATCAGAAAATTGAATCTAAATAGTCAGGGAAAACACAGACATAAAATTAAAAGTTGAAGACAATTCTTCAATTAAATAATTTCCTTTAAAAGACTGAAGTGGAGGTATAGGTGGATGGGAGGGAAGAAGTCATTAGGGAGGGTTGAGAGAAACTGGGGACACTGTTGTTAGAAAATGTACGCTTGTGAAAGTTGTACATTAACTATAACTCAATAATGAAAATTTTATCTGTGGGGAAAAACTGTAATATGAACAACCTTGTAAGAATGGTGTTTATCTAAAATGTTTATTTCATTAAAGCATTTTTATTTAAAAATTTATTCATAATTGAGTTTTAGACATACAATGGTTGCAGTACAGATCTTATCACCAGTGACAACTGCCTCCACCAACATTTTTAAAAGTGTACTGTCATTCTTTCCTTTAAGAATCATTATTGACTACTAGAATATACCCAAAGATACTTAAGGCCAAAATATTGTTCTGATCTCATAGGATAAAAGCTGCATCCTTCAAGTACTTTCCACTGAGGTCTTTGCATTTTTTATTGTATTAAAAATGTAAAATCAGTTAAAATATTTTAGATTATTGTAGCTAAAATTCTTTTTATTTTAAAAAATTTACTGATATTCATAAATAACATCATATTAGTTTTAGCATAAAATTATATATAAATAATTAGTAAAATCTTCTTTTAACATCTCCAGCACACATAGATACAGTTGGATGTAATGATGATTACTTTCAAGATTTATTATGCTATCATCTTTTCTTAATATTTTTTATTTAAACACCTTGGTTACAAACATGATTGTGGTTGGGTTTCAGTCATATAAGAGGACACCCCAATCACCAGTGCAACATTCTCACCACCAATGTCCCAAATATCCCTCCTCCCCACCCCACCTCCACCTGTACTCTAGACAGGCTTTCTATTTCCCTCATACATTCTCATTGTTAGGATAGTTTGAAATGTAGTTATTTCTCTAACTAAACTCATCCCTGTTTGTGGTAAGGTTCATGAAGTGGGCTGTAATGTCCAGCCCTTCCCTCTTTTGTCTATGAGAATTATTGCAAGAATGTCTTTCATTTTTCTTAAAACCCATAGATGAGTGAGATTATTCTGCATCTTTCTCTCTCTCTCTGACTTATTTCACTCAGCATAATAGATTCCATGTACATACATGTATAGGAAAATTTCATGACTTCAACTCTACTGACAGCTGCATAATATTTCATTGTGTATATGTACCACAGTTTCTTTAGCCCATTCATCTGTTGAGGGGCATCTTGGTTGTTTCCAGAGTCTTGCTATGGTAAATAGTGCTGCAATAAATATAGGTGTAAGGAAGAGATTTTTGTATTGTATTTTTGTGTTCCTAGATTATATTCCTAGGAGTGGTATAGCTGGATCATATAGGAGCTCAATTTCCAGTTTTTGGAGGAATCTCCATATCACTTTCCAGAAAGGTTGAACTAGATGGCATTCCCACAAGCAGTGGATAAGAGTTCCTTTCTCTCTGCATCCCTGCCAGCACTGATTATTCTCATTCTTTGTGATGTGAGCCAATCTCTGCGGTGTGAGGTGGTACCTCATAGTTGTTTTGATTTACATCTCCTTGATGGTTAGTGATGTGGAGCATTTTTTCATGTGCCTATTGGCCATTTGTATTCTTTATCTGTCCATTTCACGTGCTGTTCAATGACAGGGGCAGCTTTTGAGTAGTAAATTGTTATTTTGCTTCACTATAATATAAACACCATAAAGTATATTTGTAGAAACCTATAAAGTATAGCCTACCAAATGTTTAGATTATATATAGGACTATGATTTATACAACCGAAAATGGACTAAACTGTTTTATGTATTGTAGTATTGTTAACTCAAGTAATCATGCTTATACATTATATTTCTAGCATTCAAAAATCTTACTAGTGGAAAGTTGTCTCTTTTCATTATCTTTTTCATGTTGCTCTCCCCTTGGTATCATTGTAGCAATTTTTTTCTCTGTAACTATGTTTTAATTTTGAACAACCCATATAAAAGTGAAATCATATGGTATTTTCAATTTTTTGAGTTATTTTATATTACAAAATGCCTTCCAGGTTAATCCATGGTGCAAAAATCAGGGTGACGTTATTTTATGGTGTTTTTGTTTGGGAACACATTAGCAATACTCTTGGAAGTGCTCAGGGAGTCTAAGCAGGGATTGAATCCTGGTCAGCTGCATACAAGGCAAGTTACTTAACCTCTATGTTTCTGTTTCCATTACTTACCCAATATTTACCCCTTAATTCATTGATAGATACTTAGGTCATTTTTTTCATCATGGCTATTACAAATAATAACTTATTCATGATAAGCCCATGTCTTTTTAAATGAATATTTTAATTTTCTTCAGATATATACCCAGAAATGGAATTTCTAGATAAATGGTAGATACATTTATAATTTTTTATTGAGACCAATGCGAATTACAAGTCTTTCACAGTTATATTTAAGGTACATAGTGACAGTAAATTAGGGCAATTCCCACCACAAGTGTCCTCCCTCTGCCCCTCTTCCCAGCATCATCCCATACCCCAACCCTTAGCCCCTAGACTGCTAGTGTAAAAGGTTCCTTTTGTATATAGTTGTGGTTTGTGTCTCTTGATTCTATTGTCATTAACTTTGGGTTGGGTATTTAGGTCTGATAATTTTTTACTTCCACTCAATGTTCATGAGACTGCTTTGTCTCTGGTACCATCCACTTTTTTCTCAGTTTTTAGGAAAATATAGAAATATGACGCAGACAAGATTATTCATGTTCTATGTTTCTGATTTTTAATAAAAGAAAAACAGGTGGGAGACCCTGTCTAGCTTTAAATATAAATTAAAAAATAAAAAGAGGGGGCCGGAGAGATAGCATGGAGGTAAAGTGTTTGCCTTTCATGTAGAAAATCATTGGTTCGAATCCTGGTATCCCATATGGTCCCCCGGGCCTGCCAGGAGCGATTTCTGAGCATAGAGCCAAGAGTAACCCCTGAACAATGCCGGGTGTGACCCAAAAACCAAAAAAAAAAAAAAGAGGGGAGCTGTATGGTGAGTTTTTTTGTTTGTTTGTTTGCATAGCCATATCAAGTATTGGGAAATTAGAAAGGAAATTCCCTTGGGCTAAGAGATACAGGATGTCTCCACAATTGAAGTATAGTGTCATGAGCCCGACTACAGGCTTCAGACCTTTTCATTGTTGAACACCAAAGTTTTTCTTTATGGTACCAGGAAATGTTCTGCTCAGTTGTGGTTGTCAAAATCAGCCCTCTGTAATTGGACATTTTGGTTTTTGCACATATCCTAGAATAAAATTTAAGATAGATTCTTTATTGTTCCAGAAGTTCTGCTAACCCACAGTTATTGTAATAAGTCATCAGTTTTTAGGGACCTTGGTATTTTCAAGATCAAAGGAGGAGTGTTTTATGATATCATCTGACCATTAGATGATGATATAGGGCAACCTGACCTTGTTGCTATCTCCTCATCGATGGGCTGTCTAATGAACCTCCCCTGGACAAATTGATACCAGAGCAGTATTAGGGACTCCCCCAGGTAGAGTTTACTTCCTGGTGCTGCTGCACGGAACTTTGCCAGTTCTGAGGTTGGGATCTGAAGTTCAGGGTTAAATGGTTGATTTTCCATCACATGAGGTATAAGTAGAATCTTCATGACATATGTTCAGGGTGGGAGGCACCGCTGTATTATAAAATTTATGGGTTATTATCCCTAGTAAATAAGAACATGTTTCTATACAAAATATTTTCTTATTTTAGTGTGCCTAAGCAAAAAGTAATGATTCTTTTTTATAGGGGTGGCAAACAAGTTTGACACAAAGAGCCAAAATTTTAAACTGTGAGAGTCAGAGAGCCACATCATGCAGTGACCTGCCGAAACAGACAAACACTCACACAAAAGCATATACTTTTAATAATAATATATTAAACACATATTGCATTTTGCCATTTTGAGTGAGGGTAAAAATCCTGCAGTGATGGTGAGGGTGTGCTGCGTCCTCCACACTAAGAACTAACGGCAAGACGGGACACAACATGTGATACTTGAGTCCCCCCTGCTTGCTGGTCCATGCAATTGTTTCCAAGGGATGGGAGATGAGAAGACACAGCCTGGGGGCGGGACTATGTGCTCGGAGATCTCTCCTCAGAGGCCGTTCCTCAGAAGCAGCAGAACAAAATCTAAACTTTGGCAAAGAGACCACAGTATACAAATTATAGATAAGAGGCAAAAAGAGCCACATTCATTTTGGCTGGGAGCTGCATGTGGCTTGAGAAGCCATGTGTTTGCCACCCCCTGCTTTAATTACATTGTTAGTAAATAGGGTGTAAAAATGAGAAGCTATACAATCTTTGTGCCCTAGTTTTCACCTGAATTTTATTCCAAGCAAGACTATTCTACCTAGAAATTTTATACTAAGCAAAAGCAAAAACCAAGAAAAAAATAAAAATTAGAACTAAAAAAAGGGGATGGAGGAGATACCTTTACAATTGGAAATGAACACACTAAAAGATTAAGAAGAAATTAAACTCCCAAGTAATTAAAGTTTGGTAGGCAATCAATAATCCAAATTGAGGGGTGTGTGAGAGAAGAAAGGACTAAATGGAATGAATCAGAAAAAATGTGGGTGTTGCAGCTTCTTGCTGAGGCAAGAGATGAGGGTGCTGAGTGTGTACTTTTTGCTTTGGGAGATGGGTGGGCAGCTTACTGAGAAGGTGGACAGTCTTGGTTTCCAAGGAAGTTAAGAACTGAGGTTGAAGAGGGTTAAATATTTAGAAGAGATAATAGATGAGGTTTGAAAGGGGTGAGAGAATAGAAGGAGTTCTGAATGGGGGGGGAGAAAAGAAAATATATAAAGGGGGGCCATATACAATATAGACATGAATTGTCTACAAATATAGATTAGGCAAACATAGATAGGCCATTGCTTAAACACTACATGCCCACTTTATAGACAGATATTAGAAATCTATTCATAGGAGTGAGTAAAAACTGGCTACCAGAGGCACCAGGCAGATAGGTAGACTCTTGTCTGTGAAGGCAGGCAGGAGGGTGCTGCTGAGTTTGGTGACTGGAAGAGACTAAGGGGACTGTCGGCTTTGTGTGTTTCTATTCTTTTTTCTTTTGAGGAGGGCCAGGAAGAGGGCCCAGAAAAAAGTGTCTCCTGAGCTGCCTCAGGCTGAAAGGCAAGAAAGATTGAGTGAGTAAAAAACTAGCTAACAGAGGCACCGGGCAAAGAGGTCACTCTTTTGTCTGTGAAGGCAGGCAGGAGGTGCTGTGAGATTGGCGACTGGGAGAGACTAAGGGGACTGTGGGGTTTGCATTGTTTCTCTTTCTCTTGTCTCCTGAAGCTCTCCTGAGAGGGCCAGAAAGGGCCCAGCAAAAACTGTCTTCTAGAGGCCCAAGAGGAGCATGGGTGCTCTGCTTTGCAGCTTGCATTGCTCTTTCTAAATAATAAACCCTCCACCATAACACACAGAAAAAATCACACTAACAAGCATGACAAATGGGGAAACCTCGCAGGCAAACACCATGCACAAGAGAATAGAAAATAATAACTTCTGATGACCCCAAAATACCAAACATCTGATTAATCTCTAAGATAAAGAGTTTAAAAATAGAAATATGGAGATACTCATGAAAAATCAAAGAAAAACATAGTTCCTAGCTGAACAGAACACAAAGACAGAAATTAGAAAACTTCAAACTGAAATAATAGATCTGAAAAACATGGTAGCTGAACTAAAAACCTCAATGAAAGGGAAGCTTCTCCAAAAGGTAACCAGCAGCCAAGGACAGCTCAAAGATGAAGTGCAGAACAACTCCAAACAGCAGGAAAAGATTGAAAAAGAACCTTAAGGGCAAACAATCAGACAGATGGAAATAGTACTCAAGGAATGTGAACAGATGAAAATAGAAGTCTTTGATAAACTCAACAGAAACAACCTAAGAATCATTGAAGTCCTTAGAGGCCCAGGAAGGGGATCCACAGGAAGAATCAACAATGACATCATCAAGAGAAATATCCCAGAGCTAAAACTGCATGTAATCCAAATCCTGCATGCCAAAAGAGTACCATCTAAAAGAGACCCAAAGACTTCCCCGCCTGCTGCATACCCAGCTTTGTTCTTAAGAATCTTCCTTTCGGTCGGAGCGCGTGGCGGCCTGACACAGTCAGCGAGTGAGGCTGGTGGCTGATGCAAGCACCTGCTGAGCAGCGCCAACATGTCCACGGCTAAGGGAAGGCTCCCTCTCCATCTGCAGCCAGGCCCTGAGCCTGCATCTCCCAGCCACCTTGTCAACATGCAGACCAGCAGCGCAGCACCATGCGGACCGGCTCAGATGCCAGCACTCCCTAATCTGCCTGTCTTCTGTGCTGTGTTCCATTTTTGCCTGATTTCATCTGTGTGTGGCTCATCTGCAGATGGCTTGCCTTCCATGGAGCCTTCTCTGGAGGTGACTTTACAAGCCCAAGAAAAGGGTGTGGAGCCAGAGGAGCATGGCTGCTCCGCTACTGCTTCCTGGCCACGCACATCATTTAGCCAATGAATATAACCACAATATGTAGAAAAACCCACAATACAAGTGTGACAATGGGGAAACAACGCAGGCCAGCACCAGACATAGAGAATGATGATGGCAACTCTGATGACTTGAACATGACCAACCAACTAGTCAGTCTCTCAAATCCTTACACCTATATTCATTGCAGCACTATTTACCATAGCAAGACTATGGAAACAACCAAGATGCCCTTCAACAGACGAATGGCTAAAGAAACTGTGGTACATATACACAATGGAATATTATGCAGCTGTCAGGAGAGATGAAGTCATGAAATTTTCCTATACATGGATGTACACGGAATCTATTATGCTGAATGAAATAAGTCAGAGAGAGAGAGAAAAACGCAGAATGGTCTCACTCATCTATGGGTTTTAAGAAAAATGAAAGACATTCTTGCAATAATAATTTTCAGACACAAAAGAGAGAAGGGCTGGAAGTTCCAGCTCACCTCAGGAAGCTCACCACAAAGAGTGATGAGTTTAGTTAGGGAAATAACTACATTTTGAACTGTCCTAATAATGAGAATGTATGAGGGAAATGTAGAGCCTGTTTAGAGTACAGGTGGGGGTCAGGTGGGGAGGAGGGAGACTTGGGACATTGGTGATGGGAATGTTGCACTGGTGATGGGTGGTGTTCTTTACATGAGTGAAACCCAAACACAATCATGTATGTAATCAAGGTGTTTAAATAAAATAAAAAAAATAAAAAAAATAGAGTCGCAATATGGAAGATGTTCAAAGAACCCAAAAAAAGTATAGAAGAGAACACTAATAAAGAATCAAGAGAAATATGAAAATAGAAATCAGAAAACTCCAAACTAAAATTTCAGGTCAAATAACAGGTCTGAAAAACTCAGTAGATGAATTGAAGAAAAACATGGTTGAGGCTTTTCCACGGGTTAACAGCAGCTGAGGATAGAATTAGTATACTGAAGATGAGATGAAATAACAATTCCATACAGCAGAAGGAAATTGGAAAAAAAGCCTTAAAGCAAATGATCAAACAATGGGAAAAATGATTCAAAGAATGGGAACAGAGATAAAATAGAAGTCAATGAAAGCTCAACAGAAACAATTAAGAATCATTGGAGTCCCAGAGACCCAGAAAAGAAAATCTCCAGGAAGAATCAACGGTCAAGAACGATCATTAAAAAAGAAACTACCAGAGCTAATGAATACAGAGTGATCAAATCTGCATGCCCGAAAGAGTACCAACTAAAAGAGACCCCAGAGAGAAAGAGGAGAGAGAGAAAGACGCAGAATGGTCTCACTCATCTATGGGTTTTAAAGAAAAATGAAAGACATTCTTGCAATAATAACTTTTCAGACACAAAAGAGAAAAGACTGAGAAAGCTACAGGCTCACCTCTATGAAGCTCACCACAAACAGGGATGAGTTTAGTTAGAGAAATAACTACATTTCGAACTATTCTAATAATGAGAATGTATGAGGGAAATAGAAAGCCTGTCTAGAGTACAGGCGGGGGTTGGGTGGGGGAGGAGGGAGATTTGGGGTACATTGGTGATGGGAATGTTGCACTGGTGATGGGTGGTGTTCTTTACCATGACTGAAACCCAAACACAATCATGTATGTAATAAAGTTGTTTAAATAAAAAAATTTAAAAAAAGAGACCAAAGAAAAACACCCCAAGACACATTGTAGTAACAATGATGAATCCCACAGATAGAGATAAAATATGGAAGATAAAAAGGGGAAATTACATTCAAAGGAGCATCCTTAAGGACTTACAACAGACATGTCACAAGAAACTCTCAAAGCCAGAAGACAATGGTTGAGATATTGTGACAAGAATGAATGAAATGGATGCTTCACCTAGAACAGTGGTCGGCAAGCCACGGCTAGAGAGCCAGCAAGTGGGCTCTTTACACTTATTAATGTGGCTCTTTTGTGTGCCTGGCAAGCCGCTTCAGGAATCAGAACTCTGCTCCTAGACTGTCAGTGCCGGCCCCGTGTGTGAAGTCCCCAGCAACCAACTCCAAGAATGTAAGATAATACCCAGTATCAATCCCAAACAAAGGGTGTTCCCCCCAACAGCATCCTTTCTTAAACCTCTTCCTTTGATATGTAAAAACCCACTGAATGTGTACTTTTGTCTCTCTCTCTTGACCTGAAGCCTCCTGGTATTGGGACTTGGTTTAAAAAAAAAAAAAAAAAAAAAAAGAGGTGTTCTAGCTTTTTGGGCTTGAGGCAGAGAGTACAAGGTAAAAGGCCATAGAGTCCATGATCATCCTTTCTTGGCTAGCTTGGTTTATTATTTCTTTCCCTGCTACCCTGCTTCTTCAAACCAGGTTGGTTGGGGGTTTAGAAATACAGTGCCTGGAGTGATCTTAAAACACATATTTTATTTTGCACAAGAGTGGGCATCTTCCATGAAGGGATTCTCAACCCAGAGTTTTCTTTTCCATGGATTCTCATGTTCAGAATACTCATAAATAAAGTTGTGCGCTAATACCCTTAAATGCTGTTTTTTTCATATTGATTATGACTTTCTGCATAATATAACTGGCAATCAGAAATTTTTGCAAGAGTAGAAACATTTCATTATCTCCTTCTCAGACACAGCTATCCCAGAATCAGACTCTTTTTTGAACACATCCATCTTGTGTCTCACTGTAAAAACTACTTGTGAAAATCCCCTGCAGAGAAATATTAAGTTCATAGAGAAAACGAACAATGTCTGCCTAATACACAAGCTTAGCTACCCATACCTTGTCGACTGGGGCTATTCAAAGTCAGAGTTCTGCTCTCACAGGCACTGCACTACTTCTTCCCTCTTGCCAACAAGGGGAGAGAGCACTCTTCCCCTTAACACCACTTCACTTCCTCAAGGAGAAGATGCTAGTAGTGGGCATCTATACTCTCACCCAGGGTGGTGAATAGCCTGGATTTGATCACAATCATGAATTTCACAAATTATCTTTACTGTGTCATCTGTCACAGAGTTTAGTTCAGCAGGGAGTTTTTTTTTGTTTTTTGTTTTTTTTTAATCTAGTCTATCATACAATGAGTGGATACAATGTACGGGTGTGCAACTTCTGTTTTTTGTGACTACGCAAAAACACTGAGCCATGCACAATGCATCATATGTACATACATCAACACATTAGATTATTATTCTGAGTAAAATGAGTCAGAAGGAGAGGTATAATAGAATAACAGAATAATCATTTGTGGCATATAAGAATAATAGATGGCAATATGGTAATAATATCTAGAGAAAATAGGGATGAGGGACAAAGGACTAGTCCATGATAAGAAGCATGCCATAAAAAGTAGTGAGTTTAGTTAGAATAGAGAAAGGTACATTATGACATTGATAGTTGGAACTTATTCTGGACAAGAACTGGATACTGAAAATGGAAAATTGACATGCATGGTACCTTTTAATTAACAATATTGCAAACCACGGTGTCATAAAAAAATTTTGCAAACCTCAGTGTCATAAAGGAAAATAGAGATAGAGATCAAAAAGCAAAATACCTGCCCCTGGCATAGGCAGATGAGGGTGAAGGGGAAGGAAACAAGGGACTTTGGTGGTGGGGAAAGTGCACTGATGAAGGGTGGTGTACATTCTATGATTGAAACTCAAGTATGAATAATTTTGTAACAAATATGCTTAAATAAAAATTATTTTTAAGATGTTTCAGGCATTCTATCATAATTTCTTTATGATATGATATCATATGCCTTTAATAAAGTGCCGTTTTTGTTTTTAGTTTATTTTTTATGTATTTTAGTTTGGTTTCTTGCAGCACACACGAAAGTGTCAATAGATTTATTTTTCCTTTCTGTGAAATCACTACTTTTCTCTGGAACACTGTTCTTGCTTTTAAAGATTGTTAAAAGGTTTTTCTCTTTTACCTGTTTCATCTCCATATTGTAGGGTTTTAAATTTTCAGCACATTTTGGTTATTAAGAGGAAATGTTTTGAAAAGTTTTGCTTCTTAGTATCAGAAATCAAAGCATTTTTCCTCGAGAAGGGTGTTCACTATCCAGAATTAACAGTCAGTGGATTCAAAAACTATATTTCATGGTAGATGTTACTTCACATCTAAATCAGCTTAATAATAAACTACAGGGGAAAGGAAACAATTTTTTCGATGTTAGAAGAAATTTCGTTAGAAAACAAATGATCTGCTTTTGCTCAAGATTTTGACAGAGAAACTTTAATTCACTTTCCAAGCCTGTTGAAACATCGCCAAGAAAATAATTCTGATATTGACATTAACTATTTTAAAACAGCACTTTTAAATATGAGGGAAGCTTTTCTCAAGAGGTTACAGGATTTCAGAAACAGCAAAGTGACATTGGTCTTTGTTAAAAAAAAAACCTCTGGATGCCATTGTAATGAAATTAAAATTTCTCCCTTTAATATCAACATTAGCAACTTTGAAATGCAATTGCTGTTTTTAAAAAACAAAGAACTGGGGGCTGGAGTGGTAGCACAAACCATAGTCTGCCTTGAGCATGCTAGCTTAGGACAGACTGCGGTTCAATTCCCCAGTGTCCATATGGTCCCCAATCCAGAAGCAATTTCTAAGCGCACAGCCAGGAGTAACCCCTGAGAGTCACCGGGTGTGGCCAAAAACAAAACAAAACAAAACAAAAACAAACAAACAAAGAAATCTCAAAGAACTGTGGAGCTCAAAATTTGAACTTCCTTGTGGTAATTTAGAAAGTCTGGAGAAACACAGCACAAGTGATCTGCTTTGAAAGATCTGGAGAAGGAAGACATGTTGATTTTTAACACCTGGAATAGTATTCGTTTGCTGTTCTTTCCTTGATTGGGTTACATAGTTATGTGAACAATCATTTTCAAGCATGAATCTTATCAAGAGTAAATTGAGAAATCGTCTTATCGATGAGAACCTGGAATCGTGACTAAAATTAAAAACAACATACAAATCTGACTTACTCAAGCTATCCAAGGAAATGCAAGGCCAATGTTCACATTTGTGTTTGTGACTTTGCAAGTCATTGTCAGGATGTAATTTTCTCTACATTGTAAGGCAAATTTTACGGAATTTAATGTTATCGATAAATAACATTGTTCTAAAGTTGTTGTTTTATTAGTTGTGTTATTTGTATCCTCCTGACCTATGTGGATACTTGTGTGCAGAATATTCTCAATACAAACTCATTGAAACTAAAAACAGTGTACCATCCTTTGTACTTTTGGTTTTAAAAATTTGGCTCTCAAATTTTAATTTGTGGTTTTGGCAAGATTTGGCTCAATTGAAACTAAAGGTTACCCACCACTGACCTAGAATACTGCACCCAGCCTGACTCACGTTCAGGTTTGAAGGAAGGATACATAGTTTCACGGATAAGCAACAGCTCAAAAATTTACAGATGCAAAATCAGCCTTAAAAGAAAAACTGAAAGGTGTATTTTAAGACAAGACAGACCAACAAACACATCAAACTTATACACAAAGATGACAATAAATCCCATAACAGTCATCTCCCTCAATGTTAATGTACTAAATGTACCAATTAAGGACACAGAGTGGCAAAATAGACCAACCTTCTGCTGCCTACAAGAAACACACCTGAATAGTCCTAACAAACTTAGACACAATATCAAATACTGGAAAAATCACCCAAAGGAACTACACCCTTAAAAAGCTGGGTGTCCATAATAATGTCAGACAACAAAAACCTTAGACTCAGAAAAGTTGTGAGGGATAAAGATGGACACTTCTTACTAATAAGGGGATTTATACAACAGGAAGATATCGCACCAATTAATATATACACTCCCAAGAGACACCAGCAAATTATCTAATACAATTATTGACAAATTTGAAAGAGGACACCAGTATTAACAGAATAATTGAGGGAGACCTCAACACACACCTGTCAACATTTGATAGGTCATCCATACTGAAACTCAACAAAATTATATTAACCCTGAAAAGAGAAATGGGAGAAAGAGGCCTAGTCGATATATATATAGGACACTCCATCCCCAGAAACTTGGATATGCCTTGTTTTCCAATGTACCTGGATCATTCTGCAGGATAGACCACATGGTGGCACATAAACATGACATCATAAAATCAAGAGAATAGAAATTTGGCAGGCTACATTCACTGACCACAGGCTCTGAAATTAGATATGATCTACAAAGACACTCAGAAGAATAACTTTAACAACTGAAAATTAAACAGCCTACCAATGAACAACCAATGGGTCCAAGAAGTGAAAGGGAAATCAAAACTTTCCTGGAAACAAATGACAATGAAGACACAAACTGTCAGAATCTATGGGACACAGCAAAAGCAGTACTGAGAGGAAAATATATTGTTTTGCAAGCACACATCAGGAAGGAAAAGGGGCATTTCTTGGTAGCTTAATGATACAGCTTACAAAATTAGAAACCGATCAACAAGAGGAACCAAACATAGGGAGACAGAAGGAAATAACAAAGCTTAAAGCAGAAATGAATGAAGTAGAAAGCCAAAAAACAATCTGAAAGATCAACAAAAGTAGAAGTTGGTTTTTAAAAAGAAATAAACAAGATTGATAGACCATTGGCAAAATTCACAAAGAAAGAGAGAAAGAAACTTGATAACCCGTATTAGAAATAAAAAGGAGGAGATCATTACAGATATTGCAGAGATTCAAAGGGTAATCAGAGACTACTTTGAGAAACTCTATGCCACTAATCATGAGAACCTGGAAGAAATGGATAAATTCTTGGACTCTTATAACCTTCCATGGTTGAATAAGGAGGATGTAGCATATCTAAACACCCCTATCACTATTGAGGAAATTAAAATGGTAATCAAATGTCTGCCCCCAAACAAAATCCCAGGCCCAGATGGATACACTAATGAACTTTCAAACCTTTTAAGAGGAACTACTACCAATCCTGACCATTCCCTTTCAAAAAATGAAAAAATGGGAACACTTCCAAATAGCTTTTATGAAGCCAACATCACCTTGATACCAAAACCAGACATAGATGCTACCCAAAAAGAAAATTACAGACCAATATCCCTGATGAACATAGATGCAAAGATCCTCAATAAAATTTGGGCAAATAGGACCCAATGCCTCATCAAGAAGATCATTCACTATTGTCAAGTAGGTTTCATCCCAGGAATGCAGGGCTGGTTTAACATCCGTAAATCTATCAACATAATACACAACATTAACAAGAAAAATAAAAATCACATGATCATATCAATAGACACAGAGAAAGCATTTGATAAGGTCCAAATCCATTCTTGATAAAAACTCTCAGCACGATGTGAATGAAAGGAACCTTTCTCAATATAGTTAAGGCCACCTACCACAAGACTATGGCAAATATTATCCTCAATGGAGAAAAACTAAAAGCATTTTCTCTAAATTCTGGTACAAGACAAGGCTGTCCTCTCTCACCACTTCTACTCAACATAGTACTGGAAGTACTTGATCTAGGATTAGCCAAGAAAAAAGTACCAAGGGAATCCAGATAAGAAAGGCAGAAGTCAAGCTCTCACTGCTTGCAGATGCCATGATACTCTACTTAAAAAATTCTAAAGACTCTACCAAAAGCTTCTAGAAACAATAGATTCATATAGCAATGTAACAGGTCACAAAATTAACAAACAGAAATCAACGGCCTTTTTATACACCAATAATGATAGCGAAGTAATGGACAAGTCCATTCACATTAGTGTCATACATACTCAAATATCCCAGAGTCAACTTGATCAAAAGATGTCAAGGACCTATAGAAAGAAAATTATAAAAACCTGCTCCAAGAAATAAGAGAGGACACATGGAAACACATATCCTGTTCATGGATTGTCAGGATTAACATAATTAAAATGGCAATACTCCCCAAAGCCTTGTGCAGATTTAATATGATCCCTTTCAAAATACCTATGATATACTTTAAGTCGTGGATAAAACACTTCTGAAATTTATTTGGAACAACAAACATCCACGAATAGCTATAGCAATCCTTGGGAAAAGGAATATGGGAGGCATTACTTTCCCCAGCTTTAAACTGTATTACAAAGAAATAGTTATTAAAACAGCATGGTATTGGAATAAAGACAGACCCTCAGATCAGTGGAGTAGGCATGAGTACTCAGAGAATGTTCCCCAGACATACAATCACTAATTTTTGATAAAGAAGCAAGAAATCCTAAACAGAGCAAGGAAAGCCTCTTCAACAAGAGGTTTTGGTACAACTGGTTAGCCGCTTGCAAAAAAGCATTTTCAGACCCCCAGCTAACATCATGTTAAGGAAAAATCCAAATGGATTTAAGATCTTGATATCAGACCTCAAACCATAAGGCATACAGAACAACACGTAATTAAAACACTTCATGATATTAAGATTAAAGGCATCTTCAAGAAGGAAACTGCACTCTCCACACAAGTGGAGGCAGAGATAAAACAGATGGAAATATATTAAGCAGAGAAGCTTCTGCACCTCAAAGTAAACTGTTCCCAGGATACAAGAGCCACCCACTGAGTGGGAGAAACTATTTACCCAATACCTTTCAGATAAGGGGCTAATATCCAAAATATACAAGGCACTTTTTACATTTTACAAGAAAAATCTTCTAATACCAGAAAAAAATGTGGAGAATAAATGCACAATTTGTCAAAGAAAAAATACAAATGACCAAAAGGTACATTTTACAAGAAAAATCATCTAATACCATAAAAAATGTGGAGAATAAATGCACAGACAATTTGTCAAAGAAAAAATACAAATGACCAAAAGGTACATGAAAAATGCTCCACATCACTAATCATCAGGGAGATACAAATCAAAACAACTAAGAGGTGCCATCTCATGCCGCGGAGATTGGTGCACATTACAAAGAATGAGAACAAGCAGTGCTGGTGGGGATGTGGAGAGAAAGGAACTCTTATTCACTGCTGGTGGGAATGCTGTCTAGTCCAACCTTTATGGAAAGCAATATGAAGTTCCCTCCAAATATTGGAAATTGAGCTCCCATATGATCCAGTTATACCACTTCTAGGTATATACCCTAGGAACACAAAAATTTAATACAAAAATCCCTTCCTCACACTTATATTCATTGCAGCATTATGCACAACAGCCAGATTCTGGAGACAACTAAGATGCCATTAAACAGAGGAATGGCTAAAGAAACTGTGATACATATACACAATGGAATATTATGCAGCCTTTAGGAGAGATGAAGTCATGAGATTTTCCTATACATAGATGCACACATAATTTATTATGCTGAGTGAAATAATTCAGAGGGAGTGAGAGAGATACAGAATAGTCTCTCTATGGGTTTTAAGAAAAATAAGACATTTTTGCAATAATTCTCAGACAAAAGAGAGGACAGCTGGAAGTTCCAGCTCATTACCTGAAGCTCACCACAGAATGATGAGTGTGGTTAGCGAAATAACTACATTGAGAACTATCATAGCAAAGTGAATGAAAGAGGAAAGTAGAAAGCCTGTCTAGAGTACAGGCGAGGGTGGGGATGGGGAGGAGGGAGATTCAGGGCACTGATGATGGGAATGTTGCACTGGTGAAGGGTGTGTTCTTTACATGACTGAAACCCAACTACAATCATATTTGTATTCAAGGTTTTCAAATAAATATATTAATACAAAAAGTAATGTATTAATAGTTTGTAGTTGGAGGCATGACCCTTATGGGGTAGGCCAGAGTACTTAAAATAATCAAATTAAGAAAAAAATAAATAGATAAAGATAGATTAAATGAAAGAAGGAAAGAATCCTCCACATTGTTTTCCTAGGTTTGAACCAGGCAGCATTCTAATAGCAGTGCATGAGAGTTCCTTTCATACCTCATCCCCACCAGTAGAGATTGTTCCCAAAAATTTTATATGTGCCATCCTTAGTGGTGTAAGAAGGTACCTCATTGTTGTCTTAATTTTGATTTCCCTAATGATGCGTGATGGTGACCATGTTTTTATGTGACTAATTGCCATCTGTTGGTCTTCCTCAGAGAAGTGTCTGTTCATTTCTTTTCCCCATTTTTCTATGGCTTTATTAGATTTTGTGGAGCTAATGTTTCTGTTTCTTTGTATATAGTAGATATCAAACCTTTATCTGATATGTTGATTGAGTGCAAAATATTTTTTTCTATTTTCTCTTCTAGCTTTAATCCATGTTTCTTTTGCTATAGAGAATCTTCTTAGTTTTTTTCTTTATCATTATTTGTGTATAAGAAAGCCATTGATTTTTTGTATATTTGTTTTGTAGCCTGTCACTTTGCTATACAAATCTATTGTTTCTAGAAGTTTTTTAATCTCTTAACAGTTCGGTTTTTATTTTTTTATTTTAGGTGCTTTATTTTATTTTTTTATTATACATTTTTATTGGACCATATTGGCTTACATGTCTTTCACAGTAATATTTTAGGTACATATTAACATTGAATTAGGGGAATTCCCATCACC
The DNA here is from genome assembly GCF_024139225.1 of Suncus etruscus. Taxonomy (NCBI): domain Eukaryota; kingdom Metazoa; phylum Chordata; class Mammalia; order Eulipotyphla; family Soricidae; genus Suncus; species Suncus etruscus. The sequence continues at coordinate 91,466,769 of NC_064854.1, forward strand.
AAATTTGTCCTCCCTCTACCCCCGCTCCCAACTTGCATCTTATATCCCCCACCCTCACCCCCAGTGCTGCTAGAATAAGTGGTCCCCCTGTGTCTAGCTTACTACTTAGTGATAATACATCTGTTTGATCCTGGTACTCTCCCTTATTTCCTCCTCTATTTGAGAGGCGGAACTAGATAGTTCAAGTTATGTGGCTTTGTTTGAAGAAAAGAAAAGCTATAAAATGCTGTAAAAATCATACTTACCTGGCAGGGGCAATTCCATGATCAAGAAGGTGATTTCCCCAGGGTGAGGCTCATCCATTGCACTCCTGGTGAGGGAAGAAGATCATGAGGGCTCAAGGGAGGAAGCCAGCTCCAGGCCTTCCTGCCCAACAGCCCAGGGCCTCTTTCTCACATGGGTCTTGCTGAGCTCCTTTTCCAGCTGCTCGGATTATTTTTTGTCCTTTACTTTCTGTTGCTGCATGTCATCTAGAACTTGGATCTTTTGAAGCACCTGTTGCTGCAGCTGCTTGTTCTGTATATTCAGTTCAAAATATCAGCCAGGTGATCCTGAAATTCAGCATATACTGCTGCAGCTCCTGAAGATTGTTGTCTTTCTACTGGTGCAGCCTTCTCAACGGTCCTGCTCTTTTATTTGTGGGCATAAAGCTGGAAATGAGGATGAAAAGCAGTGTTAGCCTGATATGAGTTTGGACATGCAAGGCCACTCACAAGTTTAAGGCAGACAGGACATGGAACAATCATTTAGTTCCCTGTGCAAGTCCTGATGAACTTTCTTTCAAGACCTAAGAGATTGAGCTAAGGTATATCTCAAGGCCACTGGCTTTATTCATCATCCTCCCACCTCCTAGGAACCACTACCCTGGCTTAAGGCTCCTGAGTCTCAGTGCTCCTGTGTGAACCGCGTGTAGTAAAGTTTATATTAGCACATGACTGATACCATTTCTCCCCCAATTTATTTTCAGTATCTCTCCTGCTGCCTCATCCTTGACCAATAACCCCAGGCCTTTATGTCCTAGAGAACATGGCATCTCCACTCTCCATTTCTTGATATAACTGCCTTAGCTCTCTCACTTGCACTGGTCCCCAGGTGCATGCCCTTCAGACCCTCTGTAGTTCCTCCCTCCTCCTGCCATGCTGAAGCAGGGTTTAACTTCTTTATATCCACCAGCACTTCCTGCAGCAGCACGACTTTCACTGCCATCATTTCTTGGACATGCCCTTCACACGGGAAGACACAGGTGGGCCAGTCAGCACCTCAACAGACCTTCCTTGGTGGATTCATGTTCTATCATGCAAATAGGGCTCTCTGTTTACTCTTTTTGTCTCTTTCCTCATGGAATAGGGAAAGGTAGGCAACTAACTAAAGACCATCCCAAAATTCCTTACTCAAGGAAGCAGTGGAGAGGCAGCCAAAGCAGACCAAGGAGGAATAAAAGCCACACCATAAAATTAGGAATGAAACCTGGACATTAGAGCTAAAGTAGGATGGCACGGGGGGTAGCCACTGCCTCCTCAGCTACTTATCCAATGGGGAGAACACTGTCCCGATGGAGCAGGTGCATCAGGGAGATGAGAATTGCAGAGCAGACAAGGACGAGCAAAATGGAGGAAAGTAAGAGAGACTGGGTGTTTTGAAGTCATGTTTGGGAGTATGACAAAGGGCAGACACTTTCATTCCATCTGAGAGAAAGGAGAAAACAAGAGTACATCCTGAAGAGATGTAGGAGCAGCACCATTTGTGTTCTTGTCCCCAGGGTTCTCTTACCATATTGAGGCTCATTCATTGTGCCTCATCAAGCCCTGGATGTTGGGGATGATAAGAGGAATCCATGAGCTCTCCATACATCCTTCACAAACTTGTCCACTTTAGGAACAAGAGCTAGCTTTCCAATGAAGGGGTTTGCTTAAATAGAGGTGCCACTGCCGAATGGTCTATCTGACAGGTCACAATATAATCCAACATGGCATATGATGGACAGATTAAATACAAGAGCCTGATTTCTTTAGGTTGCCCACCAAGTGCTGGACAAACGTCACTCCTGCCTTCCTGGTTCTATCCCAGTGCTAAAGGCCAAATTTACCCAAGAAACAGGAAACAGATAGAGGCAGTTTTCCTCATGTCAGGCTGAGCAGAGCACCTGCATGTGGGTAATCAGTAATTCCTATAGGTGCAATTTCTTCCCCCTTCCTGGAAAGCCATATAGGGAAAGACTTACTCCCTTGAGTGTTGGGCAGTCCTGGACAGCAGGGGCTTTCTGGTCTCTGCCTCTGCTATTCTTCTTGTGCCTCTTGCCAGGGATGCAATCATTTTCTCTTTTATACTTCTTCATCTTCAGAAACACATGGCATTATGATATTTCTCGACTCCATTTTGACATTCTTTTGACAAATTTCTCTTATAATTGTCCCTACAAAAGGACTCTGGGCATAGAATTCCCAATAAAGAATCAACTTAATTGGGCTCAAACTTGGATGAGGAACAGGGAGGCATTTATGTAATTTAACTTGCTTTTTATAACTCCAAATTCTTGGTCAAACCCAGGATGTATATAGTAGAGAAGTGAGCATGTGAGTCATTGGAGAGAGGATAATGGTGGGGGTCACATCTTGCTTAGATCTTGGTTAGAGCCATTTTCTTCTCAGCTGGCCTCAATATTACCTCTAGAATCTGAACTAAGCAGAGTGCAAGTTCAGGCCACTACACCTCATCTTCCAAAGTTTTGTAAGTATCAAATGCTTTCTTTCAGAAGAAGCCAGAAAATCTGGTTGTATCAAGAGCCTAATATAACTGGTGGCACTCACAATACACATGAGGGTCATGTTTAAGGGATAGAACCTACTCTGAACTTCACTTCAAGGTATCAGTCCTAAATTTTATTCCAGAAAACCTTATACTATGGAACGTGAATGTAAGAGTAACACATTGAGTGGGAAATGCCCCAATTCCTTAAGAGTAAAAAAGACAGGAATAAACTCAACTAAATTTTTATCTAGCGGATGGAGTGATAGGGTATTAAGGAAGCTGCCAGGATCTGCCTCAAATCCTGTGAACTTAGTGTTCAAAAGTTTCATCTAGTGAGAATTTTTAGCACAATTCAGTGTGGGCAACAAACAAAATAGCTGTCAGGTGATGTAGTAAAGCTTTGGGTACAATGAAGTCCAAAGATGGACCTTAGCAACATGTAAGGTAGCCAGGTTCCCTAGCATCCCCGTGGGGGGCACGCCCCACTATTTGAGAAGAACTGCCTTAGCCCAAACAAGATCTGGGTTAGGTGAGAGGAGGAGGGGATGGGTTCAGTAGAGGGGATCTTTGGGAGTCAACAGCCTACTTTCTCAGGGAGTTCTGGGTGAGATCAGAGGCAGATAGGGAAGGACTGGCGGAAGACTCAGGTAGGAGCTGTAAGACCCTTAGGGGCTCATTTTGAGGACACTGGAGGCACTGACTGCTTGAAGCCATAACAGTGCAGTGGGCTTGTCCAGACATCCAGCCCCAGCACATTATTTTTACTTTTTTTTTTTTTTGGCTATAGCCAGTTGCAGCTGCCAATTCTCTTCTAAGATCTCTTCTAGGGAGGGGAGTTGAGAGGGGGTTGGGGGTTCATTTTTTTAGATCTGTGGGTGTCCAACAGAATCCTCGGCAACGAAGGACATGACTTTACCACAAAGACGGAAGGATGCAATATACTTGTGAGCTTGTGGGCAGAGCTCAGCGTCTCCAACCTCATTGGCCAGTGAGAAATCCAGAATCCTGTGTGAGACCTGAACCCCACCCCCCATGTCAGTGGAATTATGACAGTACAATGGGAACTGAGCCTGAGCCTGTGTGTCATGTGGCTGGATAGGCAAGAGAGATGCTTTCCAGCCACCATGCTCTTCCCAACATGGGTATTTGGACTGCCAATGCTCACCGTGGAAAAGAGGAGACTTCCTAGAGGGAAATTACGTCTTTTACAGAACAGACATTCCTGCCTCTCCCCAGCACTGGACAGTAACCAACTTAGAAAAAGAGTGAAATGTGCTCAACCAAGGTGGGTTTTTTCTTTCCTTTAAATTATGCTCATGGGTCTCCTGACTGCATATAGCAATCAAATAGTAAACTACATGTTGCTAGGGACCAAACTAGCTATATGCAAGAAAAACACCTTAACCCTTGCTATGTCTGCAGCTCAACAAAGAAGCTTTTTGCTTCCTCACTGAGAGGTATTGATGAAATACATTGTATTTGTGGTGTATAGAAACAAACTCTGGGTGAGCCATGCATTCCACATGTAGGAATTACTTATAATTTAGAAGTCACCTCTCTCCTCAGTCCATGACTTTCTACTTCCCTGGAATTAAGCCCAGCGATCCTTATCCTTAACTCCTTCACTGTAGGTCTTTCCCCTCCAGTTGTTTTTCTCATTTTTATTATGAACATTTGATAACTATTATAAAGAACACCTTCTGTTAGGAGGGAAGAAGGGAAGGAGGGAGGGAAGGAGGAAAGGAAGGGAGGGAGGAAGGGAGGGAAAGGGAGGGAAAAAGAGGGAAAGGGAGGGAGGGAAAGGAAAGGAAAGGAAGGAATAGGAAAGGGAAGGAAAGGGAAGGAAGGGAAAGGAAAGGAAAGGGAAGGGAAGGGAAGGGAAGGGAAGGGAAGGAAAGGAAAGGGAAGGAAAGGAAAGGAAAGGAAAGGGAAGGGAAGGGAAGGGAAGAAGGAAAGGGAGGGGAGGGAAGGAAAAGGAAAAAGGAAAGGGAATGGAAGGGAAGGGAAGGGAAGAGAAAAAGGGAAGGGAAGCGAAAAAGGGAAGGGAAAAAGGGAAGGAAAAAGGGAGAAGGGAAAAAGGGAAAAAGGAAAATGAAAAAAGGGAAAAGGGGAAAAAGTAAAAAAGGGGAAAGGGAAAAAAGAAAAAGGGAAAAGTAAAAAGGGAAAAGGGAAAAAGGAAAAGGGAAAAAAGAAAGGAAGGATGAAAAGAAGGGAAGGGAGGGAAGGGAGGGAAGGGAGAGGAGGGAAGGGAGGGAAGGAAGGGGAGGGAGGGAAGGGAGGGAATCTATGCTTAAGTGCATCCTCAGGGTACACAGGTATCTCCTGTAAGCAACAGCCTATGGATCAGAAAATTTACTCTATGCCTTTATTTGGGGGGGGGCACACCCAGTGATTCTTAGAAGGTACTCCTGGCTATGTGATCAGAAATTGCTCTTGATTTGGGGGACCATAACGGATGCTGGGGGATCGAACAACAGTTCATCCTCAGTTAGTGTGGGCAAAGCAGAAGCCTTACCCCTGTACCACTGCTCCGGCCCCTACTCTATACTTTTTTATTGACAATTTTTAATCCATTGTTATTAAATAAAATTATTGAATGGAGATTGTTTGCTACCATATCTTGCAATTCTATATTTTAGTATGACCTCTGTTTCTTTTGCTTTTTATTTACTTTATATAAATTTCTTTTCAGTGTATCTTGCAATGCTGGTTTAGTGTACTTAAACTTTTTAAATTGTAGTTTGTCAGTAAAGTTTTACATTGCACTCTGTACTTGAATTATGACCTCTATGGATAAACTATTCTTGTTTGGATGCCTATTTTATTCAGTGTGTGGGCTAATCTTTGAGATTTCATTAGATAACTTGATAAATTTCAAAGATTTTATTTTCAGTAATATTTTGTTTTGCTTTTGTTGCTCTTAAAATTATAGGAGTTTTCCATTGTTTGTACAATATATTTTAGTGAATTTCTAAATAAATTTATTTGGTCTGGAATTTATTGTTCCAAATAAATATCAGAAGTGTTTGATCCACTTCTTTGAAGAATGTTGCAGGTATCTTTAGGCAGATCACATTAAATCTATACAAAGCTTTGGGGAGTATTGCAATTTTAATGATGTCAATCCTGACAATTCATTAGCAGGGTATGTGTTTCCATTTCTACAAGTCCTCTCTTATTTCTTAAAGCAGTATAGGTTCTTCATGTCTTTAGTCAAGTTGACTCCAATATATTTGAGTTTGTGTGGCACTAATGTGAATGGGGTTGTTTTTTAAAATGTCCATTTATTCTTTATCTTTATAAAGATATTCTATATCTTTATAAAAAGGCCATTGATTTCTGTGTGTTAATTTTGAAGCCTGCCACATTGCTATATGGGTCTATTGTTTCTAGAAGCTTTTTGATAGGGTCTTTAAGATTTTCTAAATATAGTATCATATGATCTGCAAATACTGAGAGCTTGACTTCTTCCTTTCCTATCTAGATTCCCTTGATAACTTTTTCTTGTCTAATTGCTATAGCAAGTACTTTCAATACTATGTTGAATAGGTGTGTTGAGAGAAGACAGCTTTGACTTGTACCAGAATTTAAAGGAAAGGCTTTTATTTTTCTCCATTGAGGATAAAATTTCATTGTTTTGTGGTAGATGGCCTTAGCAATATTGAGAAAGATTCCTTTCATTCCTATCTTGCTGAAAGTTGTAATCAAGAATTGGTGTTGGACCTTAGCAAATGCTTTCTATGCATCTATTGATATAATCATGTTTTTTTTATTTTTCTTGTTGCTGATGTTGTGTATTTTGTTGATAGATTTAAAAATGTTAAACCATCCTTGTATTACTTAAACCTTCTTGATTGTAGTGACTGACCTTCTTGATGAGACATTGGGTCCTATTTGCCAGGATTTTGTTTCAACAAAATATTTGCAGTTGTGTTCTTCAGGGATATTGGGCTATAATTTACTTTATTGGAAGTATTTCAGTCTGATTTTGGTATCAAGGTATCTTCATAAAAACTATTTGGAGTGTTACCATTTTTTCAATTTCATGAAAGAGACTGGCAAAATTTGGTAGTGATTCCTTTTGAAAGGTTTGAAAGAATTCATTAGTGAATCCATCTGGGCCTGGGCTTTTGTTTTTGGGCAGACATTTGATTACCGTTTTAATTTCCTCAATAGTGATAGTGGTGTTTAGATATGCTACATCCTCTTTATTCAACTGGGGAAGGTTATAAGAGTCCAAGAATTTATGCATTTTTCCAGCTTCTCATGTTTCATGGTATAGAGTTTCTCAAAGTAGTCTTTGTTTACCATTGAATCTCTGTAATATCTGTAGTGATCTTCCCCTTTCCATTTCTAATGTGGGATATCAAGTTTCTCTCTTTCCTTGTGAGTTTTGCCAGTGGTTTATCAATATTATTTATTTTTTCAAAGAACCATGTTCTGATTTCATTGATCTTTAGGATTTTTTTTTTGTGTTTGCAATTCATTGACTTCTGCTCTATGCTTTGTTATTTCCTTCTGTCTCCCTATATTTGGTTCCTTTTGTTAATCATTTTCTAATTTCATAAGCTGTCATTAAGCTATTCAGAAATGACCCTATTTCCTTCATGAATTGTGCTCGCAAAGCTATAAATTTTCTTCTCAGTACAGATTTTGCTGTGTCCCATAGGTTCTGATTGTTTGTGTCTTCATTGTCATTTGTTTCCAGTAAAGTTTTGATTTCCTCTTTAATTTTGTCTCTGACACACTGGTTGTTCAGTAATAGGCTGCTTAATTTCCATTTGTTAAAGTTTTTCTTCTGAGTGTCTTTGTAGATCACATCTTATTTCAGAGCCTTGTGATCAGCAAAGGTAGCCTGCAAAATTTCTATCCTCTTGATTTTATGGAGGTATGTTTTATGTGCCAGCATGTGGTCTATCCTGGAGAATGACTCACGTATATTGTAAAAGAATGTGTATCCAGGTTTCTGGGGATGGAGTGTCCTATATATATAAACTGGGCATCTTTCATTTCTCTTTTCAGGGCTATATATATATATATTTTTTTTTTTGTTTTGTTTTGTTTTTGGGCCACACCCGTTTGACGCTCAGGGGTTACTCCTGGCTATGAGCTCAGAAATCGCCCCTGGCTTGGGGAGACCATATGGGACGCCGGGGGATCGAACCGCGGTCCGTCCTATACTAGCGCTTGTAAGGCAGACACCTTACCTCTAGCGCCACCTTCCCGGCCCCAGGGCTATATATTTTTGTTGGGTTTCAGTCTGGTTAACCTATCAAGTGTTGACAGGGCCATGTTGAGGTCTCTCACAATTATTGTGTTATTTTGATATCTTCTTTTAAATTTGTCAATAATTGTATTAGATATTTTTCTGGTCTCTCATTGGATGCATATATGGTTAGTAGTGTGATTTCTTTCTGTTGCACATATCTCTTAATTAGTACAAAGTGTCTATCTTTGTCCATTACAACTTTTCTGAGTCTAAAACTGTGTTGTCTGATATTAACATGACCACCCCAGCTTTTTTAAGGGTGTTGTTTGCTTGGATGATTTTCCTCTAGTCTTTGATTTTGAGTCTACTTTGTTCTGATTGTTCAGGTGTGTTTTTTGTTGGCAGCAGAAGGTTAGATTCACCTTTTTTTTTTTTTTTTAAATTTATTTAGCCTCTCTGTGTCTCTTAACTGGTGCAATTATTCCAACTATCATTGTTATAGTGATCCCTTCTCCATTCTAACTGCACCCTCCTGCTATTTGGGCCAATCTTCCTATCATGGACTAAACATTGTCTTTATTATTATCATTACCATACTCTCTTGTTTTTTATTATATCTCAAAATTATGTACTGTCATTCTAAGTCTCTCCTTCTGACCCATTTCACTTAGAATAACACTCTTAACATTCAACCATGTACAAGAATATTATTTGACTTCATTTATCTTAATAGCTATGTAGTATCCTACTGTGTAGAAGTACCGTAGTTTCTTTATGCACTCTTCTATTCTCAGACACTCGTTTTTTATTCTCAGCTCAGTTGTGATTACTACATAAACTATATGAGGTCACATTGCATACAACACAGAGACAAACACAAATGTAGCACATCTGAGAACTGATGGAAAATAAGAGTCCTGTTAATATCATTCTCCCAAGGTCAGTATATTGACTTTTATTTCAGTTAGGGTATCTTTATAAGATGAATTAGTCATCATTTGATAGGTAACCATGGAGGGAATAAAAGAGTAAATGTGGAGGCCAGAGAGGTGGCACAAGTGGTAGGGCATTAGTCTTGCACATATTAACAGACCATGATTCGCTCCCCCGGTGTCCCATATGAGTGATTTCTGAGCACATAGCCAGGACTAACCTATGAACATCACCATGTGTGACTCCCAAAACAACAAGAACAAGAACAACAACAACAACAACAACTACAGAGTTCATGTATAGAGGACTCTTTAGCTGTTTTTAGAAACTTCATATTTTTTATTTCGAAACTGTAATGTATTGATGAACTATATCTTAACCAAAATATGAAAACAATAAAAATACAAGATATCTGGTTTTTGATATTAATTTTTTATTGAACTCCAAACATTAGATCCATGAATACCACTACTGAGAATATGCTTTAGTTTCCCAAAAAGCATAAATAAGAAAAGACATCGATGTTCATTGCAAGGTGGTGTTTTATATCTGAAAAAGAAAGTAAGCAGTTCTATGCACATTTTCAGATCACTTTTGAAGAGGACTTGTTTCATTCAAGAGAAGTGTTATTTCTCCTCTGATGTCCAATATATCTAGCTTGTCAAGATTAATTTGAAAAATAAAAAGTATATTTTAATTTAAAAGTATGTATTTTTGTTGTTGTTTGTTTGCTTTTGGACCATACTCAGTGGTACTCAAGAATTATGACAGTATACTCCAAGGACGGAGAAACCCCATATCACATAGGGCAAGTGAATTCCTTTTTGAATGACCCCAATATTTACTGTGCCAGGGCAAGAGGGAAAAAAAACAAAAATACAAAAAACACAAAACCTTGGACATTTTTTATATATATATATTACCTTCATTTATTATTGTTATTATTATTTTTTATTTACTAGCTATTTTGGTCGATTTCCCTTTTTGGATGTGATTATTGAAATTGTTGTCCCCAATTATCCTTATTTTTTTTTCTTTTCTCTTCCTTTCTTTTCTTTTGTTATGTGCTACGCCATGTTTCTTATTTCAAGACCACGGAGTGTTTTTTTGTTTGTTTTTGTTTTTTGTTTGTTTTGTTTTGTTTGTTTGTTTTTTATCTGTTTTTTTGTGGTGCTTATCGATATAGCTGGAGTCCTCACTGGATATTTGACACTTCTTTTGGTACTGGTGAAGTGTTTCACCTTCTTTTTCTCATTCATTTCCCAAATCGATGATGGGAACCTCTAGAAGGATTCTGCCCATTTTCGGGGTATTAGACTCTTACCCCCAGTTTATTTATTTTCTCTTTTTCAGGCAAAACCACGCAACTTGAACTAGCTAGCCCTGCCTCCACTTAGAGGGGGAAATAAGGGAGGCATCAAGACCAAACTGATGCAAGACTACTAAGTAGTAGTTAGATACAGAGGGGACCACATATTCTAGACGCCCTGGGGGTGAGGGAAGAGGAAATGGGAGGTAGGACAAAAACGGAGGGGTAGGGAGGACAATTTAGGGATGGGAATCCCCCCTGATTTTATGTAAATATGTACCTAAAATATTATTGTCAACAATATGTAAGCCACTATGATCAAAATAAAAATTATATTAAAAAAAAAAAGAATTACTCCTGGCAGGGTTAAGAGACCATATTGTATGCTGGGAATTCTACCCCGGTCAGAAAAATGCAAGGCAATAGCTCTACCCACTGTATCACTCCAGCTTCTAAAGTACATTATAAAAACAAAAAATTTTTTAATTAATGTTTTTATTTAAACACCTTGATTACAAATATGATTGTATTTGGGTTTCAGTCATGTAAAGAAAACCCGCCTTCACCAGTGCAACATTCCCATCACTGATGTTCCAAGTCACCCTTCACCTCACTCCACCCCCGCCTGTACTCTAGACAGGCTTTCTACTTCCCTCATTCATTCGCTTTTTTATAGTTCTCAATGTAGTTATTTCTCTAATTACACTCACATTCTTTGTGCTGAGCTTCATGTCATGACCTGGACCTTGCAGCTCTCCTCTTCGTTTCTGAGAATTACTGCAAAAATATCTTTTATTTTACTTAAAACCCATAGATGAGAGACTATTCTGCATCTATTTCTCACCCTCTGGCTTATTTCACTCAGCACAATAGATTCCATGTACATCCGTGTATAGGAAAATTTCATAATTTCATCTCTCCTGACAACTGCATAATATTCCATTGTGTATAAGTACCACAGTTTCTTTAGCCATTCATCTGTTTAATGGCATCTTGGTTGTTTCCAGAGTCTGGTTATTGTAAATAGCACTGCAATGAATATAGGTTTGAGGAAGGGATTTTTGTATTGTATTGTTGTGTTCCTAGGTTATATCCCTAGGAGCAGTATAGCTGGATTGTATGGGAATTCAATACCCAATTTTTGGAGGAATCTCCATATCGCTTTCCATAAATGTTGGCCTTGTCGGCATTCCCACCAGCAGTGAATGAGTTCCTTTCTCTCCACATCCCCACCAACACTGCTTGTTCTCATTCTTTGTGATGTGTGCCAATTTCTGTGGTGTGAAGTGGTACCTCATAGTTGTTTTGATTTGCATCTACCTGATGATTAGTGATGTGGAGCATTTTTTCATGTGCCTTTTGGCCATTTGTATTTCTTTTTGTCAGTGTCTGTCCATTTCTGCTCCCCATTTTTTAATCAGATTAGATGATTTTTCTTGTAAAGTTCTGTCAGTGCCTTGTATATTTTGGTGATTACCCTTATCTGATGGGTATTGGGTGAATAGCTTCTCCCACTCATTGCGTGGCTCTTGTATCTTGGGCACTGTTTATATTGAGGTGAAGAAGCTTTTCAGGTTAATATGTTCCCATCTGTATATCTCAGCTTTCACTTGTTTGAAAAGTGAAGTTTCCTCCTTGAAGATGATTATAGACTCAATGTCATGGAGTGTTTTACCTATGTGTTGTTCTATATACCTTTTGGTTTCAGATCTAATATCAAGGTCTTTAATCCATTTGGATTTTACCTTCGAACATGATGTTAGCTTGGGGTCTAAGTTTGCTTTTTTTGGCTAACCAATTGTGCCAACACCACTTGTTGAAGATGTTTTCCTTGATCCATTTAGGAATTCTTACTACTTTATCAAATATTAGGTTATTGTATGTCTGGGGAACATTCTCTGAGTACTCAAGCCTTTTCCACTAATCTAGGGTCTTTATTCCAATACCATGCTGTTTTGGTAACTATTGCTTTGTAATATAGTTTAAAGTTGGGAAAAGTTATGCCTCCCATATTCCTTTTCTCAAGAATTTCTTTAGAGGGAGGGACTTCAGAGCAGAGGGAGGGACTTCAGAGCATAAAAACCGGCTATCCTTTGCAAAAGCTGGCTCCCTGTGTGTGACACCAGGCGGGGAAAATCCGCGAAAGTACACCAGCCCAGTGGGGCTCAGCTGTGAAAGACTGTGAGTGTGACCTGTCTATGTCTGTCTACTGTCCTCTTGCGTGAAACTCTTGCGAGTGGGGCAAAAAGAGCCTCCAGAAACCTCGCTCGCCCAGACGCCATTTTCAGGGAGGGACTTCAGAGCATAAAAACCGGCTATCCTTTGCAAAAGCTGGCTCCCTGTGTGTGACACCAGGCGGGGAAAATCCGCGAAAGTACACCAGCCCAGTGGGGCTCAGCTGTGAAAGACTGTGAGTGTGACCTGTCTATGTCTGTCTACTGTCCTCTTGCGTGAAACTCTTGCGAGTGGGGCAAAAAGAGCCTCCAGAAACCTCGCTCGCCCAGACGCCATTTTCAGGGAGGGACTTCAGAGCATAAAAACCGGCTATCCTTTGCAAAAGCTGGCTCCCTGTGTGTGACACCAGGCGGGGAAAATCCGCGAAAGTACACCGGCCCAGTGGGGCTCAGCTGTGAAAGACTGTGAGTGTGACCTGTCTATGTCTGTCTACTGTCCTCTTGCGTGAAACTCTTGCGAGTGGGGCAAAAAGAGCCTCCAGAAACCTCGCTCGCCCAGACGCCATTTTCAGGGAGGGACTTCAGAGCATAAAAACCGGCTATCCTTTGCAAAAGCTGGCTCCCTGTGTGTGACACCAGGCGGGGAAAATCCGCGAAAGTACACCGGCCCAGTGGGGCTCAGCTGTGAAAGACTGTGAGTGTGACCTGTCTATGTCTGTCTACTGTCCTCTTGCGTGAAACTCTTGCGAGTGGGGCAAAAAGAGGCTCAGAGGAGCACGGCCGCTCCGCTTCGCTACGCGGCCGTGCACTCTTTCTAAGGAAAGAACTCCATTGCAACAAGAAGGAAAAATCACACTAAGAACGGCGCTATATCACAGAAGCAAACATTTCTCTCTGGACTGTCTTCTCTGTTACATGCTCGGGCCTAAGATTTGACCCAGTGTGAGGCTTCATCCACGGAGGACTCCCCTCCCTTAGAGGCAAGTCAGCCCATCCAGAAAGGGAGGAGCCAGAGGAGTGTGCTGCCTACATCATATAGACAATGAATACCACTACAACACGTAGAAAAACCCACAATACAAATGTGACAATGGGGAAACAGCGCAGGCCAGCATCAGACATAGAGAATGAAGATGACAATTCTGAGGACCAGATAATGACTGAACAACTAATCAACCTCTCAGATAAGGACTTTAGACTAGCAATATGGAAGGTGCTCAACAGACTCCAAGAAACCATGGATCGAGTTGAACAGAACACTAATAAGAACCAAGAAAATATGAAGGCAGAAATGACAAAACTCCAAACTGAAATAACATGTCAACTAACAGGCCTGAAAAACTCAGTAAACGAAGTGAATGACAAAATGGATAAGCTCTGGGACAGGGTATCAGAAGCTGAGAATAGACTTGGTGCTGTGGAAGATGAGATACATAACAATTCCATACAGCAGGAGAGATTGGACAAAAAACTTAAAGCAAATGAGCAGACAATGGAAAAATTAGTCAAAGAATGGGAACAGACGAAAATAGAAGTCTATGATAAGATCAACAGAAACAACTTAAGAATCATTGGAGTCCCAGAGACCCAGGAAGAAAATTTCCAGGAAGAATCAATGGTCAAGAACATCATTAAAGAGAAACTTCCAGAGCTAAAGAATATATGTGATCAAATCCTGCATGCCCGAAGAGTACCAACCAAAAGAGACCCCAGAAAAACCACCCCAAGACACATCCTAGTCACAATGACAAATCCCACAGATAGAGACAGAATTCTGAAAACAGCAAGATCAAAAGGGGAAATCATGTTCAAGCAAGCTTCCCTGAGATTTACAGCAGACCTGTCACCAGAAACGCTCAATGCCAGAAAGCAGTGGTGGGATATTGTGACAAGACTGAATGAAATGAATGCTTCACCCAGAATACTATACCCAGCAAAACTCACTTTCCGGTTTGATGGAAGAATACATGGTTTCACAGACAAAAAACAGCTCAGAAACTTCACAGACACAAAACCAGTCTTAAGAGAAAAACTGAAAGACCTAATCTAAGACAAGACTACCCAAAAGACACACCAAATTTTGAAATAAAGATGGCGTTAAATCCCAGGACAATTCTTTCTCTCAACGTCAATGGACTAAATGCACCAGTTAAGAGACACAGAGTGGCTAAATGGATCAAAAAACTCAATCCAACCTTCTGCTGCCTACAAGAAACGCACCTGAATAGTCAGAACAAACATAGACTCAAAATAAAAGGCTGGAGAAAAGTTATCCAAGCAAACAACACCCATAAAAAAGCTGGAGTGGCCATACTAATATCAGATAATGCAAACTTTATACTCAGGAAGGTTGTAAGGGACAAAGACGGACATTTTATATTAATCAAGGGGTACGTAGAGCAGGAAGAATTCACTCTCCTAAACATATATGCACCGAATGAGGGGCCAGCAAAATATTTAATACAACTGCTGACAAATCTGAAAAATAATATCAACAACAACACAATAATTGTGGGGGACCTAAACACGGCTTTGTCAACACTGGACAGGTCAACCAGACTGAAACCCAACAAGAATATACTAGACCTGAGGAGAGAAATGGAAGAAAGAGGCCTAGTGGATATATATAGGACACTCCATCCCCAGAAACCTGGATACACATTCTTCTCCAATGTACATGGGACATTCTCCAGGATAGACTACATGCTGGCACATAAAACATACCTCCATAAGATCAAGAGGATAGAAATTTTGCAGACTACCTTCGCTGACCACAAGGCTCTGAAATTATTTGTGAACTCCAAAGGGACTCAGAAGAAACACTTTAACACCTGGAAGTTAAACAGCCTCATGCTCAATAACCAGTGGGTCCGAGATGAAATCAAGGAGGAAATAAAAAGGTTCCTGGAAACAAATGACAATAAAGACACAAACTCTCAGAACTTATGGGACACAGCAAAAGCAGTACTGAGAGGAAAATTTATAGCTTTGCAAGCACACATCAGGAAGGAAGAAGGAGCTTACCTGAGTAGCTTAATGACACAGCTAATAGAACTAGAAAATGCTCAACAAAAGGACCCAAGAATAGGAAGACAGAAGGAAATAACAAAGCTGAGAGCAGAAATCAACGAAGTGGAAACTCAAAAAACAATCCGAAAGATCAACGAAAGCAGAAGTTGGTTCTTTGAAAAAATAAACAAGATTGATAGACCACTGGCAAACCTAACAAAGAAAGAGAGAGAGAGAAACTTGATAACTCGTATCAGGAATGAAAAAGGAGAGATCACTACTGATATGACAGAGATTCAAAGGGTAATCAGAAACTACTTTGAAAAACTCTACGCCACTAAAAATGAGAACCTGGAAGAAATGGATAAATTCTTGGACTCTTATAATCTTCCACGGTTGAAGGAAGAGGATGTAGCATATCTAAACACCCCCATCACCATTGATGAAATTAAAACAGTAATCAAATGTCTGCCGAAAAACAAAAGCCCAGGTCCAGATGGATTCACTAATGAATTCTATCAAACTTTCCAAGAGGAACTACTGCCAATCTTGGCAAGACTCTTTCATGAAATTGAACAAACAGAAACACTTCCAAATAGCTTTTATGAAGCCAACATCACCTTGATACCTAAACCAGACAGAGACGCTACCAAAAAAGAAAATTACAGACCAATATCACTGATGAATGCAGATGCAAAGATCCTCAACAAAATCCTGGCAAATAGGATTCAATGCCTCATTAAGAAGATCATCCACTACGATCAAGTAGGTTTCATCCCAGGAATGCAAGGCTGGTTTAACATCCGTAAATCTATCAACATAATACACAACATCAATAACAAGAAAAATAAAAACCACATGATCATATCAATAGATGCAGAGAAAGCATTTGATAAGGTCCAACACCCATTCTTGATCAAAACTCTCAGCAAGATGGGAATGGAGGGAACCTTTCTCAATATAGTGAAGGCCATCTACCACAAGCCAGTGGCAAATATTATCCTCAATGGAGAAAAACTGAAAGCCTTCCCTCTAAATTCTGGCACAAGACAAGGCTGTCCTCTCTCACCACTCCTATTCAACATAGCACTGGAAGTACTTGCTATAGCGATTAGGCAAGAAAAGGATATCAAGGGAATCCAGATAGGAAAGGAAGAAGTCAAGCTCTCACTGTTTGCAGATGACATGATACTCTACTTAGAAAACCCTAAAGACTCTATCAAAAAGCTTCTAGAAACAATAGACTCATATAGCAAGGTGGCAGGCTACAAAATTAACACACAAAAATCAATGGCCTTTCTATACACCAACAGTAATAAAGAAGAAATGGACATTAAGAAAACAACCCCATTCACAATAGTACCACACAAACTCAAATATCTTGGAATCAACTTGACTAAATATGTGAAGGACCTATACAAAGAAAACTATAAAACTCTGCTCCAAGAAATAAGAGAGGACACACGGAAATGGAAACACATACCCTGCTCATGGATTGGCAGGATTAACATCATCAAAATGTCAATACTCCCCAAGGCATTATACAGATTTAATGCCATCCCTCTAAAGATACCCATGACATTCTTCAAAGAAGTGGATCAGACACTTTTGAAATTCATTTGGAACAATAAACACCCTCGAATAGCTAAAGCAATCATTGGGAAAAAGAATATGGGAGGAATTACTTTTCCCAACTTTAAACTGTACTACAAAGCAACAGTTATCAAAACAGCATGGTATTGGAATAAGGATAGGTCCTCAGATCAGTGGAATAGGCTTGAATACTCAGAAAATGTTCCCCAGACGTACAACCATCTAATTTTTGATAAAGGAGCAGGAAATCCTAAATGGAGCAGGGAAAGCCTCTTCAACAAGTGGTGTTGGCACAATTGGATAGCCACTTGCAAAAAATTAAACTTAGACCCCCAGCTAACATCATGTACAAAGGTAAAATCCAAATGGATTAAAGACCTCGATATCAGCCCCAAAACCATAAGATATATAGAACAGCACATAGGCAAAACACTACAGGACATTACAGGCATCTTCAAGGAGGAAACTGCACTCTCCAAGCAAGTGAAAGCAGAGATTAACAGATGGGAATATATTAAGCTGAGAAGCTTCTGCACCTCAAAGGAAATAGTGCCCAGGATACAAGAGCCACCCACTGAGTGGGAGAAACTATTCACCCAATACCCATCAGATAAGGGGCTAATCTCCAAAATATACAAGGCACTGACAGAACTTTACAAGAAAAAAACATCTAACCCCATCAAAAAATGGGGAGAAGAAATGAACAGACACTTTGACAAAGAAGAAATACGCATGGCCAAAAGACACATGAAAAAATGTTCCACATCACTAATCATCAGGGAGATGCAAATCAAAACAACGATGAGATACCACCTCACACCCCAGAGAATGGCACACATCACAAAGAATGAGAATAAACAGTGTTGGCGGGGATGTGGAGAGAAAGGAACTCTTATCCACTGCTGGTGGGAATGCTGTCTAGTTCAACCTTTATGGAAAGCGATATGGAGATTCCTCCAAAAACTGGAAATCGAGCTCCCATACGATCCAGCTATACCACTCCTAGGAATATACCCTAGGAACACAAAAATACAATACAAAAACCCCTTCCTTACACCTATATTCATTGCAGCTCTATTTACCATAGCAAGACTCTGGAAACAACCAAGATGCCCTTCAACAGATGAATGGCTAAAGAAACTGTGGTACATATACACAATGGAATATTATGCAGCTGTCAGGAGAGATGAAGTCATGAAATTTTCCTATACATGGATGTACATGGAATCTATTATGCTGAGTGAAATAAGTCAGAGAGAGAGAGAAAAACGCAGAATGGTCTCACTCATCTATGGGTTTTAAGAAAAATGAAAGACACCCTTGTAATAATAATTTTCAGACACAAAAGAGAAAAGAGCTGGAAGTTCCAGCTCACCTCAGGAAGCTCACCACAAAGAGTGATGAGTTTAGTTAGAGAAATAACTACATTTTGAACTGTCCTAATATTGAGAATGTATGAGGGAAATGTAGAGCCTGTTTAGGGTACAGGCGGGGGTTGGGTGGGGAGGAGGGTGATTTGGGACTTGGGTGATGGGAATGTTGCACTGGTGATGGGTGGTGTTCCTTTTATGACTGAAACCCAAACACAATCATGTATGTAATCAAGGTGTTTAAATAAAAAAAAAAATTAAAAAAAAAAAAGAATTTCTTTAGGTATTCAAGGGTGTTTATTGTTCCAAATGAATTTCAGAAGTGTTTGATCCACTTCTTTGAAGAATGTCATGGGTATCTATAGAGGGATCATATTAAATCTGTACAATGCTTTGGGGGAGTATTGCCATTTTAATGATTTTAATCCTGCCAATCTATGAGCACAGTATGTGTTTCCATTTCCACATGTCCTCTCTTATTTCTTGGAGCATGGTTTTATAGTTTTCTTTGTATAGATTTTTCACATTAGTTAAGTTGACTCTAAGATATTTGAGTTTGTGTGGCACTAATGTGAATGGGGTTGTTTTCTCAGTGTTTATTTCTTCCTTATCATTATTGGTGTATAAAAAGGCCATTGATTTTTTTGTGTTAATTTTGTAGCCTGCTACATTGCTATATGAATCTATTGTTTCTAGAAGCTTTTTGGTAGTCTTCTAGATTTTCTAAGTATAGTATCATTTCATCTGCTAACATTGAGAGCTTGACTTCTTCCTTTTCTATCTCAAAGATACTTTCAATTTAAATCCTCTAGTTATGTGGAACATAAATATACTGAAAAATTATTCAATTTTGTTATAAATTCTGGTATAAGTTTATTTTATATGGTAACAATTAGAGTTTATTTTGGTGAATCATTCTGATTCGTTTTTTTATATAATATATTTAAATGTAACAGTTTAACTCCTAAGTCTGCTAGCTCTTGGGACTTAGGGAAACCTAAGAGCTTCTGATTCACACCCCAACTTGTAATATAACCACAAGTAAAATATGATTTGACATTAATATCATTAGAATATATCATAACACATTTCTAGAAAATATGTAATTGCTGTCATTTTAAACTTTAAAAAGTTAAATTTGACTTTTGTAGTCTAATAGTATAAGAATTATAAATAATCATAAAATTTCTAGGAACTACATATAAAATGTCAAAATGAATTAGGTAAAATATAATTAAATGAGACCTCTTATATGTGCAATGCTATACTAATTGTATAATAATTGCATTGCATGTATAAGAGCCACATTTGTTTTTTCCAAAAATAAGAACTAAATAAAATTTTTTACTCAATAATAAATTTTACCTATATGCATCTAAAATATTATCATTTCATCCTGGACATAATATACAGGTATATTTATAAAATATTTTACTACATCACACTGAATTTAATTTCTTTGCATTTAATAAAATTTAATTGAAAATATATATTTGAATTCTTGCTATTTCAAATATATTTGATTGCATAATTATAAAATTTAAAGATGTTAATATTTAATTAATATAAAATAATTTAACATTTATATTTATTATTTTAAACTAAACACATTATAAGATTTAATAATCATAGTATAAATAATATGGATCATTTTTAAAATCATTTTAATTTAACCTAATAAGATAAATAAAACCAGCCTACAATAAGATTTCAACCTCAGTGAGACCCTAGAATATCTGATAAAGAGTTAATCTTATTCCTCATATTTCTACTACTTTAATTTTGCTTTCATAGCCAATCTTCCATAATATATATAATAGAATGAGACTGTGATTTTACTTGTAAACAATAAAATGAAATAACAGCCTCCATACTTTGTGAGATTTTTGATTAGTAACTTGTTTTCATTAGAGCAGCCCATTTGTAAATTTTCCTGACTAAATCTGACATCTCAGACATCTGAAACAATCTGAATCTGTCTGAAAATGTTAGCTCTAATACCTCCCTCTCAGTCCAAACAATTCGTGAACTCCGTCTAAATAGTCTGGTGTACTAACCACAACTGAAGATATTTGTCAAAGTGTTAAAGTACTGTAACAAAATGTTGTCATTCAAAGGCTTGTGAGAGAAATAGTTATCTCTAAGGCCAGAAGCTGGAGTTTTGGCAAGACTGCAGGCAGTATTAGGCTTGCAGGGATCAAAAGGTGATCCAGAGGCATCTAATTAAGAAAGGCAGTCCTGATAGTTGTGGTTTTCTTCCTAGCAGTGGAATTTAGTACAATCCTTTGAACAGCTACACAGCAAGCTCTTGGGGTCATGTGGGAAGAGGCCCAAGGGGGATTCCTGGAAATTTGAATTCTTGTCTTCATTTTACTCAGATGAGACTTATCATTTTTTAAAAAATCTTTATCTAGTTCAGGACATTCTATAGAGAAGCTGGTATATGTTATTGCAATTAAATTTAAATATATCTCATATATTCTTATATACCAAAGAATGACACAGATATATAATGAAACGGGATAGAAAAAGTAAAATAAAAATGCACCGTTGAAGGCATTATCTGTTTTATAATTCTATTTCTCACCCAAAGTCATTAAATGTAATAATGTGCTTGGTTTTATTTCATCTTATTTATCATGCAAATATTTCTTCTAGTGCATTTCCTTGAACTTGATAGATTTTCCATAGTTAAAATTTTATAATCTTTTGGTACATAACATTAATTATAGCAGTGTCAGGGAAGTTTAGAATAAGGTAAGAGATGAAAGGGTTGTCTTAACCTTCATACTCATGAAAGCCTAGTGTCTTGATGAAGAAAAAAAAAACAAATGCTTGATTTTGCAATATATTTTAATTATGAGATTAGAAATAAAAAAGATAGAAGGTAGAAATTCAAATTTCATGATCTTGTATGACCCTATCTTAATTACATAATTGAAAAATTATTTTCTCAATAGGGATAATAATGAGAAATAGATAAAGTAATATTAATCCTGTATAACTCAGCAATTTCTCATCTTGGCATCTACTCCAAAATATCTCTCTTGAAGAATAATCTCTTCTGAGAATATATTTGTACTTCTATATTTACTGTAGAATTTCACACAATAGCCAAAATCTAAAAATAATCCAAGTTTATCAAGTAAGAAATAAAGACTAGATAAAGAAACTATGCCGTATATTCACAATGAAATACAACTCAGCTATGAGATGAGAAGAAATCATGTAATTTGATACTATATGGATGCATCTAGGGAGTATCATACTAAGTGAAGGTTTTTAACAAGAGAGATACAGAAACAATAATCTCTCATATGTAGGTTACAAAGAAATAGAGTAAGAGTTTAGAAAATGCTCAAAGACAATAGAAACCAAGAAATGGTCTTCAGAAGGAAGTTTGCCAGATGGTTGTGATGGTGGAAGATTAGTATATGGGAACACTGGGACAACTATAAAGGAAAGTGGACATTTTGAGGAAGGGTGTGTTGGGGTGTATGTTGGGGGCATTTTGTAGTTCATGAAATCCTATCATAGAAATTACAGTATATAAAAATTTTACTATTAGAGGAACAAAAATACCTTATATATAAAAGAGGACAAAGTAGTGTAAAGCAAACAAATCTTTATTTTTGTAAAATTACCATTCATAAAATATATATATACATATAAAATATATAATTCAGCTTCAAAATCTTAACAGTGAATTAAGTTTATGGAAATAGATAAGATTTAGAATTCAGTTGCTATACAACTTGGGACACTTCAGGTTTCTTCCAATTATGATATCCTTGATCTCATTGAAAATAAAAAATGTTTAAAAATGTTTAATTTTGCTCAAAGTGTTTGTTCAGTTGAGACATTATATCTTAGATTTCACAAAATGATTCATTTATATAAGCACCATTGTTACAAAAATGTTTGTAGTTGGGTTTAAGTCATCGAATGTACACCACCTTTCACTAGTATAACTTGCCGGCGATCAATGTTCTCCATTTATCTTCCCCCCACGACTGTCTTCTGAATATGTATTTTTATTTCTCTCTCACTATCATTGTTATAATGTTTGTTAGTGCAACTATTTCTAACTGCACTGAACGGTCTTTGTGCTGGTTCTTCTGTCCCACATCTCATATTGTCTCTGAGTATTATTAACATAGTGTCTTGTTTTTCTAATATCCCATAGATGAGTGATATTATTCTGTGTCAATTTATCTTCCTCTGATTCATTTCACTCAGCATAATAGTCTTCATGTCTATCCATGTATAGGCAAATTTCATGTCTTAATTTTTTTCTAACAGCTGCATAATAGTCCACTGTTTCTTTAGCCACTCATCTGTTGTAAATAGCACTACAATAAAAATAGGAGTGCAGAGGGCATTTTTGTATTATGTATTAGGGTATACCCTAAGTACATAATCCAATAGGTATTGCTGAATCTTATAAAAACTCAATTTATTTTTCATTTTTATGAGGAATATCCATATTTTCAAGAAAGACTGAATTCTATGAATAAAAGTTTCTTTCTCCCCACATCCATAAAAACACATTATTGTTGTTGTTGTTGTTGTGTGTGTGTTCTTTGTGATGTCTGCCAGTCCTTGTGGCATGAGATAATAATAAGTTGTTGTTTTGATTTGCTACTAACTCCCTGATGAGTAGTGATGTGGAGCTTTTTTTTTTTTTTCATTTGCTTTGGCCATCTGTATTTCTTCATCGAGCAGATATCTTTTCATTGCTTCTCCCATTTTTGATGGGGTTAAATGTATTTTTTCTTGACCAGTTCTGTCAGTCTATTGTACATCTTAGATATTAGCTCGTCATCTGATAGGTATTGTGAGTAGTTTCTCCATGCTTTATAGTAGTTTCTCCAGTGGACTTTTTTTTTTTTTTTTTGGTTTTTGGGCCACACCCGGTGACGCTCAGGGGTTACTCCTGGCTATGCGCTCAGAAGTCGCTCCTGGCTTGGGGGACCATATGGGACGCCGGGGGATCGAACCGCGGTTCGTCCGAGGCTAGCGCAGGCAAGGCAGGCACCTTACCTTTAGCGCCACTGCTCGGCCCTCCAGTGGACTTTATACTTAGTTAATGTTTCCTTTGAAATACAGAAGCTTCTCCATTTAGTGTAGTCCCCTTTGTATAATTATCTCTGCTTCAATTTATTTGAACGGTAGTGTTTCCTCCTCGAAAATGCCTTTGACTAAATATTATAAAGTGTTTTGTCTACATTTTTGTCCATATACCTAAAAGTTTCAGGTCTGATATAGAGATACTTAATCTATTTAGATTTGATCTTTTGAATGTTTTTTTTTTATAGAAGTCTGCATTCGCTTTTGCATGTGGCTGACCAGTTGTATGAACAACACTTGTAGAAACTATTCAACTTTATTTTGAGTTTTTGCCCATTTATAAAAATTAATTTTTGCATGTCTGGAGTTCATTGGCTAAATAATTATGTCTATAACATTAATCTGAGAATTAGTTTTTATTCCAGGACCATGCATTTTTTATAACTATTGTTTTGTAGTATAATTCAATGTTGGTGAAAGTGATGCTTCACATTTTTTTCCCTAAGGGTTACATTAGCTTTTTGTAGGTTTTTATTGTTCTCATAGAATTTCATGTGTGTTTGAACCACTTCTTTGAAGAATCTCATGGGTATTCTTAGAGGTATTGTATTTTGTAGTTTTATTTGTATAGTCCTTCATCTGTTTAATTAAGTTGACTCCAAGTATTTGAGTTTCTGTTTTACTATTTTGAATAAAATTTTGTAATGTCTATTTCCTATCTATAACTATATTTGGAGTGTTTCTAATTCTTTAATTTCCTGGAAGAGTTTAAAAAGGATTGGCAGGTCCTCTTAAAAGATTTGAAATAATTTGTTAGTTAATTCTTCTGGGTCTGGGATTTTTTATCTCTTTATTTAAACACCATAATTACATACATGATTGTAGTTGGGTTTTAGTCATAAAAAGTACACTCTCCTTTACCAGTACCACCACCAATGCCCCCCATATTTCTCCTTCCCCACCCATTCCCTGCCTGTATTTGAGACAGACATTCTCTTTCTCTAGGATTCTGAGGTACATCTCTGACTCATTAACATTGTCATGATAGTGAGTCATCTCTCTAACTAAACTCAGTACTCTGTGGTGAGCTTCACAACGAGACAGTTCTTCCAGCTGGGCATTATTAAAATGTTGTCTTTTGTTTCTCTTAAAATCCATAGATGAGCTTTTCTTGATCTGGAGGCTAGCTCTAGCCGGCATGGGGCCTGGGGAGACCCCAGTTTGAAGGCCTTGTCCCTAGCTTGGGGATGCTGAGAGCCTTGATAGGCCCCAGCCATCCCCTCTCTTGCCCCCCGGCCTCCAGGCCTTCCCTGGGACCCAGCCCAGATGGCCAGAAAAGGTGGGTGTCAGGTGGTCACTCCTGGAGGGGATCCTAAGCTTTCCCCACCCTTCCTCCCGTGAAGAGGGGGGAGGGCACAGGGAGAAGGGCAGGTAGATCCTGGCTTCCAGTTCTTTACTGAATCTTTTCTTGATCTGGAGGCTAGCTCTAGCCGGCATGGGGTCTGGGGAGACACCAGTTCGAAGGCCTTGTCCCTAACTTGGAGGTGCTGAGAGCCTTTGTAGGCCCCTAGCCGTATCCTCTCCTGCCACCTGACCTCCAGGCCTTTCCTGGGATCCTGCCCAGGCGGCCAGAAAAGGTGGGTCCAAATTGTGGGGTGCTGAGAGCTACTAATTTTTATTAAGGCAGTCTGGCAATTTCTTACCAGTCTTCATGTGCAAAACCGCGTGGGGCGATAGCAAATATTAATAGTATATCCTATCCTTTCTTGTGTGTTGTGTATGTAGAATGTCCATCTTTTATTCTGCTCTTTCACACACCCCTGTAAAGCTCATTTTCACTCCTTAAATCTATCACCCCCAAGCATCAATACCCTCCATTTACCCTTTTTAACTTCAGTACTTCACAGTCCCAATCACAGCTTGTGAGGTGCTGGAAGGCTTGGCAGACCTCCAGCCATTCGCCTATATCCCCCTGGATTCTAGGCCCAGCCTGAGTGCCACCTCTGTGGCCTGCTGTGGGTTCCAGGTGGACTCTATTAGGGGTTTCCAGGCTTCCCCCGCCCTCCCTACTCATGGTCCTCAGGCTTTCCCATTTCACTCCCGACACTAAGTAGGGGACACATGGGGTGGATGGCAGGCCGATGCAGCACTGGTGTATGTCGGGAAATTATGTCGTGATATTCACTGGTATTTTTTTTTCTCATTGGTCTCCATTTCAAAAACCACATATATTTAAAATAAAATGGGAGGATGGACTTTTAGTTTGGGAAGAGACAATTTTGGGTGGGGGTACCATATATTTTCAAAATAAAAATGAGAGGATGGACTCTCAGGCTGAGAAGAGGCCAGTACTCTTTACCTACTTGTTTACTCTCAATGGCCTCTTGGTCTCTTCCTTCTTTAATTGTGTAACTGTGGTTGCTACCATACCAGGTTTCTGATTATTTCCTATAAACGGTGACAATTGAGTCCACTGTCTTAAGCTAGATTGTTTATTTTCCCCACTCTTTATCTTTTCTCCTCTTTGTGAACTGTTCAATAAAGTGTTTTGATGAAAGAGTCTCTCTCCATCATGTTTTTGGCTTTTATCTCATTTATTTCTGCTGTTTCTTATCATTTCTTTTTCTGCTTTTATTTGGGTTTCTTTGTTGATGATAGTTCTTTTCTTCTGCTTTTATTTGGGTTTCTTAGTTGTTGATTAACCAGATATTCAACATACACTGTAGGATGTTGATTTTATTTTCTTTATTTTCTTTTCTTCACTGTGCTTTCCCCCCAATTATTGCTTTTTCTTGTCCCATATATTTTGGTAATTTATCTCTTTATTATCATTATTCTCAGGAATATTTTTATTTTGTCTTTGATTTTCTCTTGAATTTCGCTATTTTTTTTTTTTTTTTTTTGGTTTTTGGTTTTTGGGCCACACCCGGCGGTGCTCAGGGGTTACTCCTGGCTGTCTGCTCAGAAATAGCTCCTGGCAGGCACGGGGGACCATATGGGACACCGGGATTCGAACCAACCACCTTTGGTCCTGGATTGGCTGCTTGCAAGGCAAACGCTGCTGTGCTATCTCTCCGGGCCCGAATTCTGCTATTATTTTTAAGCATGTTGTTTAGTATCCAGGTGTTCAAGTTTTCCCAAGTGTTTATATAGCTCAATCTCAATATCTGTGGCATTGTGATCTGATAACATGTTTAATATAATAAATACATTCGTAATTTTTTAAAATCTTTTATTTATTGCCAGATTTTGGATTTGTATGAGATGTTTCATGTAGAATAGAGATGCACATGTATTCATATTTTTGAGGTTGAATGACCCTGTGTGAATCCATTAGCCCTAGCTTATTTTAAATAAATATAAGCAATTTATGTTCTTATTAATATTCTGCATTATGAATCTATCCAGTGATATGATTGGCAGGTTGATATAATTCCACTACTATTACATTTCTATCTATTTATCTATCTGATTCTCAACGTTTATGAGCAAAAGCCTCACAAACTTTGCTAATCCAATATTTGATTACCGTATTTTCCAGCGTAAAAGATGACTTTTGAAACAAAAAACGTCAACCGAAAAATTGGGGGTTGTCTTATAAGCTGAGTATATCCCGAAAAATATTTCAATATGCTGCTAAACAAAAATTGTCTGAACATTGCCACAAAACGAATTTTCCAACTCGATCCTGCAACAATCACTGCCAGGCTGCTCAGACTGCTTCTCTAACTCAGCCAATCCAAACAGGCATTTTATGCATGCAAATTATACAGTGTTCTGTACCCAAATCTACACTGTAAAAAGCCTGCTCAGATTGGCCAGAGTCAGAGAGGCTGTCTATTACAGTATAACCTTTGGACCTTTGCTTGTTGTGATTGGCTCACTGCGGAAGATACAGTTGCAGCACAGGAACATTCTGTCTTATACAGCAAGTATAGGCCTAAACCTATGTTTTACCTGTAAAATTAGAGGGTCATCTTATACGCCCAGTCATCTTATACACTGGTAAATACGGTAATATAACATTGAGTAGAATTAGAAATTCTTGGTCTACTCATTTCTGAACAATACATTGTGTTCATTTTATTGCTAATTACATTCTTGAGGTTGAATGCAATTTTATTTGATATAAATATGAGTTTCCCAGCTGTTATTTTTTTGTGTTTGTATAATATGCTTGTATAATTATTTCCCATATTTTACTACTCTGAGTTTATTCTATTGATTTTCCAGGAAACTATTGACAGAATGAGTTATTGTGCCAATATATTGTGTAGGGTAGTTGCAACTACACTTGGTTATTTGGTTTATATATGTGGCCTTGCATAGTTTATTTAGAGTCAATTTGATTATAGAAAATGTTGCCAGTTCATTTTTGTCTAAAATATTTTTATCCCTTAATTAGAGATTTGCTCGGTTAAAAAGTTTTATTCAATAACTTGAAGAACATTCTACTCTTTTCTTACCTGGACCATTTCATATGGGGGATCTGGGGTGATTCTTTTGTTCTTTTCTTTATATTTAAGATTTTTCTTCTCTGTTTCTGCTTTAAGATGTCCATCTCACATTTGATTTTGCCATTTTGATTCTTATGTCTTCATGTTGTTCTGTTTGAGTCTATTTTGTTTGGTACTCTTTTGGAATCTGAAATTGTGCAGTTACCCATTTCCAGGGAGTGGAAAAGTTCTAAGTTATAATCTCTCCTAATACTTGTTCTTGCCTCTTTCCCTACCTCATGGAATTCATATAATTTGGAGAGTATTTCTTTGTCTTCATTCATTAAGAATCTTATATTTTTTTCCAGCCTTTTTTATCTTTTATTTTTTGACTTTATCAATGCTGGCTCGTATTTTATTTTCAAGTAAGTCTCTGGTTATCTCCCTGATAGTCTCCTGCTATGGCTTGCTAACATGTTCTTTTTCACTTTCAATTTTATTTTTCTGGATCTCTTGTCTTTTGAAATAGTCCTCTTTTAGTTGGTTGAAATTTTCTTCTATTGACTGCTTATTTTCACTAGCTACTGTTTCTTTGTTTTCCATTTCTAATAATTAAAAATTTGATGTTTGGCCCTTTTCTACCATGCTCTGGCATTTCGTGATGCGCCTGGGTTTATCTCACTACCTGCAAATATAGTTGACCTCTAGTTTTCCAATTGTTGTTTGCATTATGTGTGTTTTATTAGTGAAGTTTCAAGTTCCCTGTTACTTGAGAAAGTGATCTATTAAATTGTTTCTACAAATGATGGTTAATAATAAATCTGCATTCCAGATTATTTTCTTAACCATGTAGGGTTATTTTAGTATGCTAAGAAAACTGTTGACTAGTTACTCTGTTGGGTACAGTGAGTTTTTGAGTCTGTATACTGTCTGAGAAAAAGAAGTGGTATGGATCACCTGCCTAGAAATAGAAAATATATATTAGAATGTCTTTATGTAGACTTGCTAGGGTCTATATGCTTTTGGGATCAGATATCAGACACATGTCAGAACAGTTGACTTTTAGGCCCAGAGGCTTAGGAAGAGGGGATTGACATGGGTAAAGTGTCCTAGGTTCCATTTTTGTCGTGGAACTCTCTTTATATTTCTTCTGACATGTGTATTTTATATATATATATATATATATATATATATATATTGATACTTAGCATATATACACTCATATGTATGATCATAAGCTTACAAAGTGCATATATTTATGCCCTTGATCATCTGTATATAGACAGACATAACATTAATATTAATCATCATCTTAATAATCACAAGTTAATTCAACACAACAGTATAACATAGCATTTTAATTTCCAGTTGCTTCATTTTTTGATGCACTTTGAAATAGAACTCAACTTTATCACCATATACACATACAGATTACAAAACACAATGAAAGAAAACAGTGAATTCCTAGTTTTTCTAGAGTAGCAGGTTGCATACGAACTTTTTAATTCTTCCTTACCATGTATATTATATCCATAAATTATATCATCATCAACCTCCCAACACACACTTTTTTATTTTTCAAATAACTCAAGGTATGTTTTATACTATTTATCCTGAAAATTCAGAACAGAATGTTCAGCATCTTGCTAACTAATTTTGTATTATGATGATGAATATTAACCCTCCTCTGAAAAAGTTATTTTCAACTTTCTATCATTTTTGTGTTTAATGTGCAGAAAACTTGCAATTATCAGGATATTATTCATAAGCAGTAAATTGTAAACAGTTTATTACACAAGTAGATATTTGTGTCACTGGCTTTTGTTGCGTTTCCATTTGGGAGAAAAAACAAAATGTGTTTATTGGTCCCTATCAGGAAAAGGATAAAGAATTTAATACCAGTAAAATTGTCTGTCATTGAAAAGCAGATAATCAAATCCAGAAATCACTGGAATGTGGCTGGTGAGAAGGATTTTTTTTTATTAATAGCATTTTAATTCCATAATTGTTTCACAAGTCACCCATATCACAGTTTGAAATTCTGCATGAATGAAATAAAAGTAGAATGTGTTTTGATTCAAAACTTTGTATATTTTACACTGGTTCCCTGATACACCAAACCGGTGCTCTGGAAAGAAGAGCTTACAATGTTAACATAATATCTATATATATACAGCTTAATAATGGGTAATCTATCTACACGTTAATGCTCATGATTTCAAAATCATAGAACTCATAATACATTCTAATAAACGTATTTCCAATCTTAAATTCAATCATAATGAGCTACTCTTTTTACTGTTTTGGGGAGTTGCACACTGGTCAGTGCTCAGAGATTACTTCCGGTTTTGTGCTCAAGGATTACTCAAAAGGAGTGCCAGTTTCATTATTACTCCAGATCCCACCGTCAGCCTAGCACAGCCTCCTCGATGTTTCCCCAGTCCTGTGCCCCGCTCAGAAAGCTGACATGTGAAATCAAGACCCTGAGCTCATGCACCCAAATGCCATATGCATACGGTTGTGCAGACTCACACATCAGTTAACTTTGCTTTCTGTCTCTCCAAAATCAAGGGCCCCAGTCTCAGTTCTGGCTTACCAGGACCCATAATGGAGCGCCTTTGGTGAGTGCCATCTTCCCCCACAAGAAAAGGGCCCCTACCAAGTGGCCCAATCCACTTCCCACCAGCGCTGGGCCCAGGTAGCACCAGTTGGAAATCAGAGTGATGCCCCCACTGCTTGCCTTACTCGATGGAGAAGGTTCTGGCAGCAGAAGCTTCTGGCAGGAGAAGGTTCTGGTTTGAGGTGCAGGGTTTGAGGGAGGAAGCGAGGAGTGGAGATGCACCCAATCCTGGAGCCACAAGGACCCCAGACACCCTGTATCTTATAGAGCTGTCAGATAAGATGTTTCCATCAGAGTCCTCAGCCTCTGAGGCTATGTGTCAGCTAGTGGAACCACAAGGAAAGCAGGGGAATTTCGATTCCTGTACTGCATGATGATCCTGTAGCATGTCTCCATCTGCACGTCCAGGTGCCAGTCATGTCACTCTTGGTCTTGGCCAGTTCCAGCTCAATCTGATCAGTGATTTCCTGATGATCCTTCTCCAAGTACCTGAACAGTGTCCTTGATCACCCGCTCCAGGCTATCCTGCTGCTCACCTTGAGGCTCAGCAGCCACCAGCGCATAGTCAGAACAATCCTTCCAAAGAATCAGCTTTACATTAGTCTCCTCCCATGTCAGGCTATCATAGTCATCCTCAAAATCATACTCCTGCAGCTGGTTTAGCATGAGCTGCACCTCCTCGTTGATTCTCAAAAATGCACTCTCTTCCTCCCCCCACTCATAGGGCCTGGTCTTGGCACACTTTGGCTTGGCCTGAAGGAGTTCTCTTCCACTGCTGTCTTGCGCTCCAGTTTCCACATGGACAGGACCTGGAACATCTTGATCATGTCCTCACATGTCCGCTTGTGGTCAATTGGAGAATCTCCCATGAACATTGTAGAAAAATGTGAATTTAGGGGGACCGGATTGGTAGTGTAAGCAGTAGGGCATTTGCCCTGCACATACTAAACTAGGGCAGATCACAGTCCGATCCCTGGCATACTGTATAGCCCCCCCCCCATATTGAAGTGATTTCTGAGTGCATAGCCAGGAGTACCAGGAGTAATCCCTGAGCATCACTGTCTATGGTCCATAAACAAACAAACAAACAAAAATGATAGGCAGATTCTTTGTCTGTGAAGTCTGGCAGGAGGGAATCTGCCTCTGCTCAGAGAGACTGTGCATACCATCTGTGCATGTTTCTCTACTGTTCTGTCTCCTGAACCTCTCCTGAGTGGGCCAAGAAGGGCCCAGCAAAATCACTCTCCTAGAGGCTCCAGAAGAGCATGGCCGCTCTCTTCATGGCCACATGCTCTTTCTAATGAATGAACCCCATCATAACATGCAGAAAAAAAGTCATACTACAAGAGTGACAATGTGGAAACCTCACAGGCAAACACCAGGCTCAGAGAATGAAGATGATAACTCTGATGACCCAAAAAATACCAACCATCTGATTAATCTCTCAGATAAGGAGTTTAGAATAGAAATATGGAGGAGCTCATGGAAATCAAAGAAAACATAAATCTAGCTGAACAGAACCCAAAGACAGAATTCAGAAAACTCCAAACTGAAATAACAGATCTGAAAAACACGTTAGCTAAAATGAAAAACTCAATGAAAAACATCAACAGCAGGGTAACAGTAGCCGAGGACAGAATCAGTGATTGAACTGGAAGATGACATGCAGAGTAACTCCATACAGCAGAAGAGACTGGAAAAGAACCTTAAGGCAAACAATCATACAATGGAAAAAGTACTCAAAGAACATAAACATATAAAAATAGAAATCTTTGTTAAACTCAACAGAAACAACATAAGAATCATTGGAGTACCAGAGGCCCAGAAAGGAGATCCCCAGGAAGAATCAACAGTTAAAGACATCATCACAAAAAAAAACTCCCAGAGCTAAAGACTGCATGCAATCAAATCCTGCATGCCATAAGAGTACCAGCTAAAAGAAACCTGAAGAAAAACATCTCAAGACACATCCTAGTCACAATGACGAATTCTTCAGATAGAGACAGAATACTAAAAGCAGAAATTCAAAAAAAAAGAAATCACATTCAAAGGAGCATCCATAAAATATACAGCAGATATGTCACAAGAAGCTCTTAAGGCCAGAAGACAGTGGTGGGATATTGTGACAAGACTGAATGAAATGGAGGCTTCACCTAGATTATTCCACCTAGCCCGTTTCACGTTCAGGTTTGAAGGAAGGATACATAACTTCACAGATAAGCAACAGCCTAAAAACTTTGCAGATGCGAAACCACCCCAAAGGGAAAACTGACAGGTCTACTTTAAGACAAGACAGACCAACAGACACACCAAACTTATACACAAAGAAGACATTAAATCCCATGACAATCATCTTCCTCAATGTCAATGGACTAAATGCACCAGTTAAGAGACACAGAGTGGCTAAATAGATCAAAAAGATAAATCCTACCTTCTGCTGCCTACAGAAAACACACCTGAATAGACAGAAAAAACATAGACTCAAAATCAAAGGCTGGAGGAAAATAATACAAGCAAACAAAATCCTTAAAAAAGCTGGGATGCAACTTAAAACAAGAAGACAGCTAACTGAATGGGAAAAAATTTTCGCACTCAACACATCAGATAAAGGGCTGATAAACAGAATATACAAAGCACTAAGAAATCTGACTCCCCAAAACCAAATAAAGCCATAGAAAAATGGGGAGAAGAAATGAATAGACACTTCTCTGAGGAAGACCGAAAGATGGCCAACAAACACATGAAAATATGCTCACCTTCACTCATCATTAGGGAAATACAAATCAAGACAACAATGAGGTACCACCTTACACCAGTGAGGATGGCTCACATCAAAAATAATGGGAACAATCTCTGTTGATGGGGATGTGGTATGAAAGGCACTCTCATCCACTGCTGGTGGGAATGCACCCTAGTCCAACACCTATGGAGAACAGTCTGGAGAGTGCTTAAGGAACTCAGAATTTAGCTGCCATTTGACCCAGCAATTTCTCTCCTAGGTATTTACCCCCAAGTCGGAAGGACATTTATCCCAAAGAATGTGTGCACCCCACTATTTGTTGCTGCACTCAGTATAATAGCCACATCTCGGAACCAACCTCAATGTCCAACAAGAGATGAGTGGATCATTAAGATGTGGTATCTATACACAATGGAATACTACATGGCAGTCAGAAATGATACAATTACAGACTTTGCAGCAACATGGATAGACCTAGAACATATTATGTTAAATGAAACAAGCCAGAAGATGAAAGATAAACACAGAATGATAGCACTATTCTGAAGTACCTAGAATATACACCAAATATATAACCAATACCCCACGATTAAATAACAGGGTGTAACAGGATAGAAACCTCAAACACTGTAATAATCACCATATACTAGGGAGTAGAGCCCAAAAACAAAGGAAAGAGAAACAACACAAAGCCCGACTACACATTATATCATAAAAAAAACAGCAATAGCAGAAACAGCAGCATAGAGAAAACAGGTATGTAATCATCGTTTTACTACAAAGGTCCATAATAATTTGCTAGGGATTTTATACAGGATTACAGGTAAAGATTATGGTGAGAAACTACTGAGTCCAACGGAAACATTTCAAAATATTGTGTTTCAATGCCTTAACCTTACCACATTTAAAATAACCTCTCAGTTTTTCTGTCCATAGGGGTTCCTGGAGAAAATGGGTGACCGTACTATGGTGGTACCTCGGTGCTCAGTCACACGAGGCACCATACTCAGCTTGAATCATGAAAATGGCCAAATAAAACTCTTTAATATACCCTTTATCTCTAGATTATGCCTTCTTTTAGGACCTGAAGCACATGACCAGCCAGATCACCGAAGTAACAACCGTGACCTACAGATTTTTACTGCAGGGCCTAAGCATTGAACACGTTCAAGCAAACTAAGAGGTCCTTGCTCTTGTACTCTCTGTTCTCATTACTTCGTATTTTTGTTGTTGTTATTGTTTGATTGTTGTTTTGTTTTGTTTTGTTTTTCCATCTCTCACTTCTTGTCTCCCTCTTCTTCCACCTTCTCCTCACTATCATCAATTCAATCTATGTCAAATAAAAACCACACAGTTACCTCCTCTATAGGAAAGGAAAGCTGACTTATAGGGTGCTGTGGACAATACTGCAAAGGGAAAACACCTATATAGATAGACCGCACTAACACAGCAGTCAGTACTTGAGACACGAAACATATACATATCTAAAAGTTGATCTTTTAGTTTCCTTTCCTTACAAGTACTATACTTACCTATCTTTATGCACGCAGCACACCTCTTGCCCTCCCCACCTCTCTACATTAATATACACCTAAGCTAACATCTATATGTTTATATGTGGGCAGGAGCACACAGAGATAGGAATCCTCCTTAAGGGACAAACCTAAATCACAAACAACCCATACCTATACCCCATATAACCCCTCTCATATATGATTCCCTCCCTCTCCTCCAGAAATTCGATTATCCCTTCACCCCTCAATCTGACGCCCAATATCCCCACCACATTGTAACTCTTCACCCTCAGTTCTTAATTCATTAGGCATCAATACCGACCTCCTACCCCCAACAAACCAGTACCCACTACCCAAATGAAGAGACACCCACTCAAGCTCTCACCTCGTTCCTGGAAAGAAAATACAACCAACACCCCGACTGATTTATGTAGTGTGGCCCTCCTAATCACCTCTCCCTAACAGGGACTGTGGCTTGATATTGGAACTAGCTCTAAAGGACCCCCACTGCAAGAACTCTACCCAAGGCCTCCCTGCCTGGACTACACACCTCACAAGGAAATCTCAAAAGACAATGGGGAAGCCTAAACTTTTATTGTAAGTATAGAACTATATAACACTACCTCATACTCTGTTTCTCCCCAAATGTAAAATAATCTCTGGTTTCACTTCCTCCCTTTTTGTTTTTCTTTTCTTTTTCTTCTTTTCTTTTTTATTCTTGTCCGTTTTTTTTTTGTTTGTTTTGTTTTGCTTTTTGTTTTGTTTTAGTTTTTGTTTTTTTTTGATTTGATTTGTTTTTGCTTCTTTTGGGTAACTTCAGGCAGCGCTCAGAGGGTGCTCCTGGCTCTATGCTCGAAGATCACCCTGGGAGGCATAGGGGACCATGTGAAATGCCGTGATTTGAGCCACCATCCTTCTGCAGGAAGGACAGACGCCTTGTCTCCATGCTATCTCTCCTGGACCCACTTAATTCCTTTAATTACAACTTATATTTAATCTTTTTTAAAAAAGAAACGTTTTTCTTTAGATATGTGTGAGCATATATATTTTTAGTTTTTGGCGTGTGTCTGTTTTCTTCTCTTTTCACCCCCCAAAATCCACCAGCAATATAATTTAGCACCACTTCTTTCTGCAAAGACATATTAAACAAAGGGGAAAGTTTACGTGTAAAAATAACCTCTTATCTATTAGGGATAAGAACTCATACTTCTTTACAACACAGGGATATCCCATCCTGAACATATGTCATGTGGAACCAACTTAGACTCCAGGGAAATAGACACCGACCGTCCAGCCTTGACTCCTGGATCCCAGACACAGAGTTCTCCACAACAGCTCCAGGAACCAAATCCCCTCCAGGGCATTCATAATGCTGCTCTAATGCCAACATGTGCCAGTTCTAAATTTATAACCTGACAACGAGGAAACGGGAACAACTTGATCTAAGACCAAGTTGTCCTTCCTCATCAGCCAACGATAAGATAAAATCAGAAAACATGTCACCCTTTGACCTGAGCAAAAGCCAAAATCGCTATACACAGATGACTGATTGTTACAACCAGGACTCGACAGTATGCATCCCGGGACCAACTACAACAACAACAACAGCAACAAAAAGCTCTAGCCTAGATTTTGGTCTGCAATCTGTTCAACAAAGAAGATCTCCAACTCCAGAGGTCTGACTGAGACAACCGCAACTGAACGGGTCTTCTGGAAACATAACAAAAGACTTTATCCCAGGCTCCATCCTAGAAGCAACATAATAACTAAGACCACCAATTACAGAAGATGAATTAAAATGACACTGAAGAAGCAGAACTGCTAGAACCACAAAGAAAGACTCCATCATAAGCTCCATTCCTTGAGCTGCACAGTCACCAAGATCTCAAGATACAGAGGTCTGATTTTACCATCCAAGACGAAGCAGAAGTCCTTCATACACCACAAAAGCACCGAGGGGAGAGTAAATGATCATGCAAGGAGTCTACAGTTAATCCCATGACAGTATACTTCAGGGGTGGAAAAACCCTGTAACTCGTAGGCCAAGGAATTCCCTCTATAATATCCCCAATACTTAATGTGCCTATGCAGGGGGAAAAGGAAAAAAAAAAAAACAACAGAAAATAATCATCTTTCCATACATTTATTTATTGATTTATGGTTTTTTGACATCTTTATTTTGGTGTAGATATTAAAGTTGATAGCTCCAATTTTATTTTATTTCATTTTATTTTATTTTATCTTATCTTTATATTTCTTTTTGCACTCCAGCATGATTTGATTTCAGAACTGAGACTATTGTGTGGTGCTTGTCTTTATTGCTGTAGTTCTCACTGGATATTTAATTTGATACTTCTTTCTGTATTGTTGTGGTGTTTTAATTACTTTTCTCATGTCTTCTCTCAAACTGAGGTTGAAAGCCTCTAGAAGGTCTCCATCCATTTTCAAATTATTTGACTTCTTTTTTTAATTTGTTTTTTATTTTTTATTTTGTACCTCATTTTATTGCTTTTCTTTCCTTTAGACAAAACCACATAACTCTATCTAGTTCTGCCTCTTAAATAGAGGGGGAAACAAGGGAGGGTACCAGGACCAAACAGATATATGACCACTAATAGAAAGCTAGAAAAAGAGGGGTCCACCTACTCTAAAAGCCGGGGGTGATGGTGGGGTTTATAGGTTGCAGAATGTGAACTGGGATGAGGAGAGGACAAATTTGGTGATGGGTATTCCCTTGATTCAATGTTAATATGTACCTAAAATACTACTGTGAAAGATATGTAAGCCATTATGATCACAATAAAAATTAAAAAAAAGCTGGCATGGCCATATTAATATCAGATGACACACACTTTAGACTCAGAAAAGTTGTAAAGGACAAAGATGAACTAGTTGTACAAATCAAGGAATATGTGCAACAGAGAAATTACACTACTAAACATATACGCTCCCAATGAGAGACCAGCAAATTATCTAATACAAGTATTGACAAATTTGAAAGAGGACATCAATAATAACACAATAATTGTCAGAGACCTCAACATGGCCCTGTCAACACTTCACAGGTCAACCAGACTGAAATCCAATAAAAATATACTAGCCTTGAAAAGAGAAATGGAAGAAAGACGCCTAGTAGATATATAGTACACTCATCATCAGAAACCTGAATACACATTCTTTTAAAATATACATGAGTCATTCTCCAGGATAGAACACATGCTGGCACATAAAACATACCTCCATAAAATCAAAAGGATAGAAATTTTGCAGGCTACCATCACTGATCACAAAGATCTGAAATTAGATGTGAACTACAAAGGGACACAGAAGTAAAACGTTAACAACTGGAAATTAAACAGTTTGCTACTGATAAACAGTTAGTCTGAGAAAAAAATCAAAGAGGAAATCAAAACTTTCCTGTGACAATGAAGACACAAACTATCAGAATCTATGGTACACAGAAAAGCAGTACTGAGAGGAAAATTTATAGCTTTGCAAGCAGTCATCAGGAAGGAAGAAGGGACATACCTGCATAGCCTTATGATGCAGCTCATAAAATTAGAAAATGATCAACAAAAGGAACCAAAAATATGGATATAGAAGGAAATAACAAAGCTCAGAGGAGGAATCAATGAAGTGGAAATCCAAAAAAACAATCCAAAAGATCAATGACAGCAGAAGTCGGTTCTTTGAAAAATTA
Organism: Suncus etruscus; assembly: GCF_024139225.1. Taxonomy (NCBI): domain Eukaryota; kingdom Metazoa; phylum Chordata; class Mammalia; order Eulipotyphla; family Soricidae; genus Suncus; species Suncus etruscus. The sequence continues at coordinate 91,505,194 of NC_064854.1, forward strand.
ACAAAATTTATAGACCATTGGCAAAACTCACGAAGAAAGAGAAAAACTTTATAACCTGTATTAGAAATGAAAAGGGAAATTATTCCTGGCAGGCTTGGGGGACCAGTGAGAATGCCAGGGTCAGGGTCAAACCTAGGTCAGCTGCATGCAAAGCAAATGTCCTTACCTACTGTGCTAACCACTCCTGCCCCAGTTTTTAATTTTTTGCAGATTCTCCAATACTGATTTCTGCAGTGACTGCTGCATCGTGTGACCTCCCTGCTAACAGTGAACAAAGGTTCTCTTCCATTCACATTCCTTACAAACTAGTTGTTATTTTTATTTTTATTTTATCATCTTAATAAGAACCTTTCTATTTGTATTCTATGTTTTTTTAAATAAATATTTCCTGCTCTTTTTATTGTAAAAAAAAAAAAAAAAGAAATGAAAAGGGGAGCTTACAGCAGATATTACAGAGATTCAAAGGGTAATCAGAGACTACTTTGAGAAACTCTTTGCCAACAAATATGAGAGAATCTGGAAGAAATGGATAAATTCTGTACTCATACCTTCCAAATTTGAAGAAGGAGGATGTAGCATAACTGAACACCACCATCACCATTAAGGAAATTTAAACAGTAATCAAATATCTGCCCAAAACAAAACTCCAGACCCAGATGATTTCACTAATGATTTCTTTCAAACCTTTCAAGAGGAACTACTGCGAATCCTGGCCAGGCTCATTCATGAAATTGTAAAAAAGGGTACACTTCCATATACTTTTTTCTGAAACCAACATCACCTTGATACCAAAACCAGACAAAGATGTGGCCAAAGAAGAAAATTACAGACCAATATCTCCGATGAACACAGATGCAAAGATCCTCAACAGAATCCTCACGAATAGAATCCAATGGCTCATCAAGAAGATCTTTCACTACGATAAAGTAGGTTTCATCCCAGCAATTAAAGGATGATTTTACATTCATAAATCTATCAACACAATACACAACATCAACACCAGGAAAAATGAAAATCACATGATCATATCAATAGATGCAGAGAAAGCATTTCAAAAGATCCAACACCCATTCTTGATAAAAATAAAACAACCTCTCAATAAGATGGGAATGAAAGGAACCTTTCTCAATATATTTAAGGCCATTTACCAGAAGCCAATGGCAAATATCATCCTCAATAGAGAAAAACTAAAAACCTTTCCTCTAAATTCCGGTACAAGACAGGGCTGTCCTCTTTCACCACTGCTGTTCAACATAGTACTGGAAGTACTTGCTATAGTGATTAGGCAAGAAAAAGATACCAAGGAAATCCAGATAGGAAAGGAAGAAACCAAATTCTCACTGTTTGCAGATGACATGATACTCTACTTAGAAAATCCTAAAGTTTATAGAAAAAGCTACTAGAAACAGTAGATATATACAACAAATAACTTGGAGTCAACTTGACTAAAGACGTGAAGGAACTATATGAAGAAAACTATAAAACACTGCTCCAAGAAATAAGAGAAGATACTAGGCAATGGAAACACATACCCTGCTCATGAATTGGCAGGATTAACATCATTAAAATGGCAATACTCTCCAAAGCATTGTACAGATTTAATGTGCTTCCTGTAAATATACCCATGACATTCTTCAAAAGTGGATCAAACACTTCTGAAAGTCATTTTGAAAAATAAACACCCTAGAATGGGTAAATCAATCCTTGGGAAAAAGAATATGGGAGGCATTACTTTTTTCAATTTTAAACTTTATTAAGTGTGATAGTTTTCAAAAAAGCATGGTATAGGTATAAAGACAGATCCTCAGATCAGTGGAATAGGCTTGAGTACCCAGAGAATGCTCCCTAGACATACAATCACCTAATTTTTGATAAAGGAGCAAGAAATTCTAAATGGAGCAAAGGAAAGCCTTTTCAACAAGTGGTGTTGGAACAACTGGTTAACCACTTGCAAAAAAAGCAAACCCAGATCCTCAGCTAACACCATGTATGAAGGTCAAATTTAAATGGATTAAAGAACTTGATATCAAACCTGAAACCATTAAGCTTATCAAGCAACACATAGGTAAAACATTCCAGGCCATTGAGACTAAAGGCATCATTAAGGAGTAAGCAGCAGTCTCCAAAACAAGTGAAAGCAGAGATAAACAAACAAGAATATATTAATCTGAGAAACTTCTGCACCTCAAAAGAAATATTTCCACCTACTGATTGGGAGAAATTATTCACCCAATACTCATCAGAGAAGGGGCTAATATACAAAATATACAAAGCACTGACAGAACTTTATAAGAAAAACCATCTAATCCCATCAAAATATGGGGAAAAGAAATGAACAGACACCTTGATAAAGAAGAAATACAAATGTGCAAAATGCACATGAAAAAATGCTCCACATCACTAATCATCAGGGAGATGCAAATCAAAACAACTATGATGTACAATCTCACACCACAGAGATTGGTGCACATCACAAAGAATGAGAACAGGCAGTGCTGGCAGGGATGTGGAGAGAGAGGAACTCTTATCCACTGCTGGTGGGAATGCCATCTAGTCCAACCTTTATGGAAAGCGATATGGAGATTCCTCCAAACACTGGAAATTGAGCTCCCATATGATCCAGCTATACTACTCCTATGGATTTACCCTAGGAACACAAAAATACAATACAAAAGTCCCTTTCTCACACCTATATTCATTGCATCACTATTTACAATAGCCAGACTCTGGAAACAACAAAGATGCCCTTCAACATATGAATGGGTAAAGAAACTGTGATACATATACACAATAAAATATTATGAAACCATCAGGAGAGATGAATTCATGAAATTTTCCTATACATGTATGTTCATGGAATATATTATGCTATGTGAAATAAGTCAGAGGGAGATTTATAGACACAGAATAGTCTCACTCATCTATGGGTTTTAAGAAAAATAAAAGATATTTTTGCAATAATACTCAGAGACAAAGAGAGGAGGGCTGGAAGGTTCAGCTCATGACATGAAGCTCACCACAAAGAGTGGTGAGTGCAGTTAGAGAAAAACTACACTTACAACTATCATAACAATGTGAATGTTTGAGGGAAGTAAAAAGCCTGTCTTGAATACAGGTGGCAGTGGGGTACGAAGGAGAAAGATTTGAGACATTGGTGATGGGAATGTTGCACTGATGAAGTCTTTACATAACTGAAACCCAACTACAATCATATTTGTAATCAAGTTGTTTAAATAAAGATATTAATAAAAAACAAACAAACAACAACATGCATATTTAGCTTTGGGGGGATGGAAATCCCAATATATATTTACTAACCCCCCCTTTTTTCCCCTCCAAGCCAATTTATTCTGGTTGTTTTAACCTGTTTGAAGTAACAAGAAATGAAAAAGCAGTGCTGTAGTTTTCAACTACTACTGTGTTTTTAATTTTTAAAATAATTTCTTTATTTAAACACTGTGGTCACAAAAATGTTCATAGTTATTTATACCTTACTTCAAATCTATTAAAAGTTGTTTCAGTGTTTTTACTGGATGCATATACGTTTAGGAGTGTAGGAGTGTGATTTCTTTTTGATGTTCGTATCTTTTGATTAGTAAAAAATTACCTTTTATAAACTTGAAGATTGTGGTATGTGATATTATTATGGCCACCCCAGTAGCATTTACAATATTTTGTTGTTGTTGTTGTTGTTTTTAGGGTCACACTGGCAGCGCTTAGGGGTTACTCCTAGTTCTGCACTCAGAAATTGATCCTGGTAGGCACGGGGGACCATATGGGGTCCGGGATTTGAACCACCATTGTCCTGGAATGACTGAGTGTAAGACAAAGGCTCTACTGCTGTGCTATCTCCCTGGCTGCAGGATATCCTTTTTATTAAGAATAGTTATCCCAACATTGTGTTTCACAGACATTCTAATGCTTCTTGTAGAGAGCAGAATGTTGGATTTTATTTTCTGTTCCACTTTTCTACTCTGTGTCTTTTAATTGGCATATGTAGTACAATGACATGAGAGGGATGATTATCAAAGAATGTTGTGTCATCTCTTTGTAGCAGTTTGGGGTGTTTGTGAGGTCTGTCTTGCCTTAAAGTTAACTCTAATTCTTTTTTTTAAATTATTATTATTATTTTTTAATTTTTTATTGTAAGAATTTATTCAAGAGACAAAATTGATTAACATATTGAGGTGAACTAACATAACATAATATAGTAGCATAACATGACATATAATATAATTAATATAATAATACATGTAAGTCAAAGAACACTTCTGATTAAAACACAATTTTTTTTATCGTAATGGCTTACGTTATTAGAGGCATTTTTAATTTATTTTTTTTTTTTCACAAATCTTACACAGTGATATTTAAGGTACACAGTGATAATGAGGGCCTTTCCACCACCAGTATTCTCCTCCTTTCATCCCTGTTCCCAAGCATATATCCCTTATCTCCCTCATTTATTCCCCAGAATGCTTGTGTAACTAAAAGCATACATGCAGTTCCAGATATTTTTACTAGTGGTTTCTGAAAGGCTTAGAGTCAAAGGAGCACTGTAAAAACAATGTTAGAATGGCAATTATCATTTGCATGGGCCCACCAAACTTTGGGGGTCATGGAAAGGAAAAACTTTGACCTAAGTACCCGGAGACCCTACCCCTGAAGTTTCCTGACATAAGACCATTTCTAGGCTCCAGGCAAACTAGTTTGTCCAATCCCGGTCATTGTCTGTAGTGCCCATACAGTTATATTTTCACAGTCTCTGTTGTTAGTATCATGTTTCTGTACTAAAGATCCTGGAATCTGTATATCCTACATTGAAGTCAGGATGGTGCAGAGCGGCATCTAATTTCAACTCACAATTGAAGGGCAATGCAGAAAGCCCTGTCCAGTATGCAGGTCATTGTTGTTTAAATCTTCCCAGTGTTAAGGGAAGACTCTTTTGAGTAAATCGATTTCAGAGCAGCAGTAGGGTCTTCCCTGGTAGAGGATTGCTTCCAGGTGATGTCATAGACAACTTTGGTTGTTTCGTAGATGGCTTCCCTGGTTCAGAGGTGACTGGAAAATGCCCAAACCTCTGAGGCCTGTGCTGACTCTAATTCTTTTTAAAGGTTCGCATTGATACTGTAAAGTTCCTGAATTATTGTTTACCTGTCAAGCTGTGTATACTTCCTTCAAACCTAAATGAAAGTATGGGTGAAGTATTTGTTCCAAGGTATTAATTTCATTGAGAATTTTAAAGATAAATATTCCTCCACTGTTTTGGGGCCTGGAGTGATACTTGTGATATATGTGCTGTAAATCTTAAGTTTGCTTCTTTGTATGTAATTTTCATTTTTGATATTGCTGTTTTTAGTATTCTACATCTATAGATTTTTTTATCATTCTTAATTGGATATATCTTGAGGTTATTTTATTTGGGTATCTTTTACCTTGTACCCTTTCTGTGTCCAGAATATGGGTGCATGTACTTTTCAGTTCGAAGAAATTCTAAGCAATGATATTTTGACCATTTCTTCTTCATGGTGGTTTTCTTCCTTTTGGCCATCTGTTTTTCTTCTTTGAGAAAATGTTTTTTCACTTCATTTCCCCATTGTGGATGGGGTTAGATGTATTTATATTGCTTAGTTGTAGTAGCACTTTTATAGATTGTAGATACTAACCCCTTTTCAGATGGGTATTGGTGAATAGCTTCTCAATTCTTTGGGTTGTATTAATGTCCTAGTCAGCATTTCTTTTGAGGTACAGAAGATTTTTTATATAACGTAGTTCATTTATTTATCATTGCTTTTGCTTTCTTTGCCAATGGTGTTTTTTTGTTGAAGATTCCATTAGCTTCAATGCAATATTTTTAGTTTTTTCTAGATACATTATTTCATCTGCAAACACCAAGAGCTCCATTCATTCTTTCCTAAGTGGATGCCATTAAAATATTTTTCTTGGCAGAGTGCTATGGAAAGTACTTCCAGTATTATATTTAATAGAAGTGTCAAGAGTTATCTTATGCCAGATCTTAGAAAACTTTTAATTTTCCTCCGTTGAGTATATTTGCCATGGACTTTTGGTAAATGTCTTTGACTATACTGAGAAAAGATCTCTCAATTCCCATCTTATTGAGAGTTTTTATCATGAACAAATCATGTTGTCAAATGCTTTATCTACATCTATTTTATGATAATATGATATTTTATTGATGGTGTTTATTATATTGATTGACTTGTATGTGTTATACCAAACTTGCCTCCCTGGGATTAGTCCTACTTGTTCGTAGTGTATGAACTTCTTGATGATTTGTTGGATTTTATTTGCTAGTATTTTTGAGGATCTATGTTCTTCAAGAATATTGGCTTGATTTTTTTTTTGTGGTGTCTACGTCTGCTTTTGTTATCAAAATGATGTTCACTTCACTAAAAACTATTAGAAAGTGTTTGTTTCTTTTATTTCCTGGAAGAGTCTAAAAAATGATTGGTAGTTTGTTCTCCATGAATGGTAAAAGAATTCACTAGTGAATCTACCTGAGTTTGTGCTTTTGTTTTTAGGAAGCATTTTGAAAAGCATTTCAATTTCTTGGACAGTGATGGGGTTTGTTCGTGTATTCCAGATCATCCTGGTTCAGACTTTGAAGGGTTTAGGAATCAAAAAATTTATCAATATGTTCCAAGCTTTTTGGTTTGCTGTATAAAAATTCCAAAAGTAATCATTTCTATGCTTTATATTTCTGTATTATTTGTAGTGTCTGTATCTGTAGTATTTGTTTTTTTTACATTTTTGATATAATTTGTTAAGTTATTTTTCTTACTTTGTGAGTCTTTCTATGGTTTTTCAATCTTGTTTATTTAAAAAAAACAATTTTGCTTAGATTGATCTTTTTGATTATTTCCTGCTTTGCCAGTTTATTAATTTCTGTTCTATATTTTCTTATTTCCTTCCATTTTTCTATATTGACTTATTTTATTTTCATTTTCTAATTTCTTAAGTTCTGCCATTAAGTTATTTATGTAGGCCTTTTCTCCTTCTTGATGAATGCTTGAAAAGCTATAAATTTTCCTCTTAATACCAATCTTGCTGTTTCACAAGTTCTGTTAATTCTTGAAATCTTTTTAATATGTTTCCATAAAACTTTTGATTTTCTTCTTGATTTCATCTCTGACCACTGAGTGTTTAATTTCCAGGTGCTAAAGTTGTTTCTCGTCCTGTTGTCTGCAACTTATAAAGGGTCCATATCTCTTTGCACAATTCCCAGTCCTGCTGTCACTTCTCACAATTTCCAGCCCTTCTGTCACTTTCCACATGTCCCAAGTATGATTCTGGGCAACAGTCATCTGTCTCTATGCACACTCTGATCACAGCTGCTGCATTAAGCTCAGCCTCTGTTCTTTATACTAAAACTACCTCCATTTTTTTTTTCCAGTGATCTCCCTCAGTGTCTGATATTATATCTAGTGACCTGCCTTTGCTTCCTTTTCAGGTGTCTGGTACCATTAATGGGTTTTGGAACTTTTCCATTGGGGTCACACTGACATGAGTAGCTCTAGGTATGTTCAGTCTCCTTTGTATTGCTGCCCTAACACTGTTGCTGTCTCGCGAACTTCTCAGTGAGGTTTTAATTTCACCTCCCAAAGTCTTCAGTCTTGTTATTTGTTTAAAATTTTCTCATTTTTACTCTTTTATCCTCTTAATCTCTTTGGCATTTTGTTCCGTGGTATCATTGGGTGCTTTGAATATCCTCAAAATTTCTTCTTTAAATTCTTATCGGATGGACTAATAAGTAGCTAACACTAGTTGGTTCTTCAGAACTACATTCTTGACATGAATGTGGTGTGTTTCTGTGCTGTTTTTCCACTGTGAATTTAATATTATGGTGGTAATTATATGTTGTGATGATTCATGAATAGAAGGAATGTGAGGCTGCAGAGGAACATAGAATTGCTGTGTATTTGTCAGAGCACAGACATTGATATGAGTTAAAAAAAAAAAGTCCCCTGCCTCTAGAGCAGTGCTTCTTAATTTTATTCTGTCATGCCCCCGTAGGAAGAAGAAAACATTTTTTCGTGCTCCCTTGCTACTCTAAATAGTATCTTTATTAAAAAAAAAACTTTAACCTGCAGAACAAAAATATATAAAATAATTTGAGCTGATTTTTTAATCAGAGGTGATGTCTGGATTAATGGCTTCAATGAGCATGTTTTTTAATGCATAGCTTTTCGAAGTGGGGTTTGAAGCAGGACACAGAAACACTCAGCTCCAGAGACATACAGAGACATAAACATGGGGCTTAGCTTGTTATGACACTGTTTGCCAGCACACTCCACTATTTGAGAAGCACTGCTCTAGAGGAACCTGCTGCCACTAGCAACATTTTTTTTTTGTTTTTGCATTATAGCTGTTCTAATGTCTGGTGTGGGAACTGATATGGATTCTGAGCCTGAGTCCAAGAGAAACACACTGCTGTAGGTGCCAAGTTTTGTGACACAGCTGCTCTCTTTTCAAGGCAAAATAACTGATTTTGGTTAGAAAGGGCCCCTCTGATTCTGAAAAAAATCCATCGCTGACAAACCATGGTAATTTCTTAATCAAGAATACATACTTTGAGTAGAATTCACACTCCTAAATATATATGCATCCATGCAGTCTCAGCAAGTTACTTAAGCCAACTGCTAATAAATATACTTACAATGCATTCGTAGTCAGAGTATTCATCATGGTAATAGAACCTATTAACAAACACACATATAGCTATTCATCCCCCAAAACCCAAGTACACATTTTTCAGCAATGCACAATGCAAGATTACATATAGAGACACAAAACATAATTCCACAGTATCAAGATGATAGAAATTGAATCAACTAACTTCTCAGACCATGATGCACTAAAAATAGTAATGAATTTTTAACAGAAATGTAGGCATAACTTTATCACCAGAAAACATCTCACTGCTGAAAAAATATTGGATTAAAAACAAAACCAAAAAATTTCTGGAAAAAAAGAGAAAGAGCACACTAGTTATCAGAATTTTGGGTACATCAAAAAATTGTATTCAGAAGACAGGTTACAGCCATGAATTAGGAATAAAGAGAAGGCTCACATAAATAACTTGACTGTAGAAGTATAACAGATGGATAAAAACCACCAGAGGGGGCTGACAGTAGGCAGCAGAAAGGATATATCTCTATATGTAATATAATATATAATAATATATGTAATATATAACAATAAATATTAATATATTATATTTATATTGTAAACATATGATATATGTATAAAATATAAATATATATCTATATATTTAAATATAAATATATGGAAGTTAATGAACTAGAAATACAAAATTAATCCAAAATATCAATATAACCAATAGCTTTTATTTTTCAAAAAATAAACTAGAAAAAAGACTCACATGAAAGAAAGAGAACCCTAATAAACTGTTTCAGAATGAAATGGGGAATATCACAACAAATCTTCAAAAAAAATAAAAGGAAAATCAGAGTTTACTTTTAAAATTGTTATGCCATGAAATGAAAGAACCTAGAAGATATGGTTAAATTCTTGGACTCCTTTGGCCTCCCAGGATTGAACTGAGGTAATTTAGAATACTTAATCAGACCTATCACTACAGACAGAATTGAAATGGCAAAGTCTTATCCTAAACAAAAGCACAGTCTGTATTAACTCTTTCAAACTCTTAAAAAGATCCAAATGATCATCCTTTCCAGACTCTTTCAAAAGGTAATACAATTAAAACACTTTCAAAATTTTTCTATGAAGCAAACTTACCCCTAATACTCAAACATACTGAGAATCACAAAAATGTGAAGTACAGGCTGATATGCTTGATGTACATAGATACAAAGATCCTCACCAAAAAAACTAGCAAGTAGAATCATGCAATTCAATAAAAAGATTGTACAATATAACCAAGTAGGATTCTTTACAGTAATTCAAGTAAAGTTTAACATTAAGTAAATATACCAAATCAATAAAAGAAAAATATGAATAGATCATTAGAATATAGTTGACAATATTCACAACCCAATCATGATAAAAACACTAAAAATTAGAATTAAACTGTCCTTGATATATTCAAATCCATATTTAGAAGCACACAGTAAATGTAATGTCTAAAAACTAAAGAACCTCTAGGATCTTTCACAAGGCAACTTTGTTTATTATTACCACTACAATAAGAACTAGAATTACTTTCCTAGCCGTTGGACAAGAAAAAGATATTAAGATTAGAAATATAGGAAAGGAAGAACTCAGACTCTCACTATTTGGACATAACTTAATAATATATTTATAATATCCTAAATACTGGAAAAATGCTATTATAAATAACAAATTTTATAGTAAAATGAAAGGCTACAATTAATGGAAAAATTCATTTTTTCTGTATAAAATAATAAAATAAACTGTGAAGACTTGTAAATCACAATGGCCTCAATAAAATTTTTAATTGTTAGAAATTTATAGCAATCTATTTGATTTTAGAATTCCATGGGTAGCCAGTAAGTGAACAAGGGATGAGGATACATAGTAAAACATCATAAAGATTCTGGAAGCTAGAACAGTTGCAAGATGCAATAATCTTTTTGCAGAATGAATTGAACGGCTAGCCTATTCTTTATACTTTTTCTTGATTTTGGCACCCAAATAAACCACAATTCTATTCTTTTATTATTATATTTTTAATATTTTAAACACCTTGATGACAAACATGATTGTAGTTGAGTTTCAGTCATATAAAGAACACCCCCCTTCACCAGTGCAACATTCCCATCACCAATGTCCCAAATCTCCCTCCTCCCCACAAGACCCCCACCTGTACTCTAGACAGTTTTCTACTTTTCTCATCCATTCATATTGTTATAATAACTCTCATTGTAGTTATTTCTTTAACTGCACTCATGACTCTTTGTGGTGAGCTTCATGTAGTGAGCTGGACCTTCCAGACTTTCTCTCTTTTGTCTCTGAAAATTATTGCAAGAATGTCTTTTATTTTCCTTAAAACCCATAGATGAGTAAGACTATTCTACATCTATCTCTCTTCCTCTGACTTATTTCACTATAGATTCCATGTACATCCATGAATAAAAGAATTTTATGAAATTCATCTCTTCTGACAGCTGCCTAATATTCCATTGTGGATATATACCACAGTTTCTTTAGCCATTCATCTGTTGAAGGACATCTTGGTTGTTTCCAGAGTATAGCTATTGTAAATAGTGCTGCAATGAATATAGGTGTGAGGAACAGATTTTTGTATTGGAATTTTGTGTTATTAGGGTATATCCCTAGAAGTGGTATAGCTGGATCGTACACGAGCTAATTTCCAGTTTTTGGAGGAATATTCATTTCGCATTCCATAAAGGTTGGACTAGATGGCATTCCCACCAGCAATGGATAAGAGTTCCTTTCTCTTCACATTCCGGTCAGCACTGCTTGTTCTCATTTTTTTGTGATATGTGCCAATCTCTGTGGCATGAGATGGTACATCATAGTTACTTTGATTTGCATCTCCCTGAATGTTAGTGATGTGGAGCATTTTTTTCATGTGCCTTTTGGCCATTTGTATTTCTTTTTTGTCAAAGTGTCTGTTCATTTTTTCTCACATTTTTTTTGATGGAATTAGATTTTTTTTTCTTGTGAAGTTTTGTCAGTTCTTGTATATTTGGGATATTGGCCCATCTCTGATTGTTAATGGGTGAATAGATTCTCCCACTCAGTGGGTGGCTAGTGTATCTTGGGCACTATTTCCTTTGAGGTGCGGAAGCTTCTCAGCTTAATATATTCCCATCTGTTTAACTCTGCTTCTACTTGTTTGGAGAGTGCTGTTTCCTCCTCAAAGATGGCTTTAGTCTTGAGACAATCACAACTGAACCGGTCTACCGGAAGCATAACGAAAGTCTCTATCCCAGGCTCCATCATAGGAGCAATGTAATGACCAAGACCACCAACTACAGAAAATGGATTAAAACGACACCAAAGAAGCAGAACTGCTAGAACCACAAAGAAAGACTTCATCATAAGTTCCATTCCTTGAGCTGTCCAGACACCAATATCTCTAGATACAGAGGTCTTATTTTACCATCCATGACGAAGCAGAAGTCCTCTATACACCCCAAAAGCACCGAGGGAGAGTAAATGATCACGCAAGGAGTCTATAGTTAATTCCATGACAGTATACTTAAGGGGTGGAGGAACCCTGTATCTCCTAAGCCAAGGGAATTCCCTCTAGAATATCCCCAATAGTTACTGTGCCTATGCAGGGAGAAAAAGAATTAAAAAGCACAAAATAATCATTTTTAATATATAAATTGATTTATTGATTTTTATTAACATTTTTATTTTGGTGTAGATATTGAAGTTGATGTCTCCAATTTTATTTTATTTTACTTTATCTTTCTCTTTCTTTTTGTACTCCAGCATGGTTTGATTTCAGAACTGAGACTATTGTGTGGTGCTTGTCTTTATTGCTGTAGTGCTCACTGGATATTTAATTTGATATTTTTTTTCCGTATTGATATAGTGTTTCAATTACTTTTTTCAGGTCCTCGCTCAAACTGAGGTTGAAAGCCTCTAGAAGGACTCTGCCATTTTCAACTTATTTGATTTATTTTATTATTTTATTATTTTTTATTTTTTCTTATTTTTACTCCATTCTATTGCTTTTCTTTCCTTCAAACAAAACCACATAACTCGAATTATCGAGCTGCACCTCTCAAATAGAGGGGGAAACAAGAGAGGGTACCAGGACCAAACAGATATATGATCACTAATAGTAAGCTAGACAAAGAGGGGACCACCTACTCTAGCAGCCCGGGAGGGGGGGGTGATGGTGGGGGATATGGTTGCAGGAAGGGAAAGGGGATTGGGGGAGGACAAATTTGGTGATGGGTATTCCCCCTGATTCAATGTTAATATGTACCTAAAATACTACTGTGAAAGATATGTAAGTCAATATGATCAAAATAAAAATTAAAAAGAAAGATGCCTTTAGTCTCAATGTCATGGAGTCATTTATCAATGTGTTGTTTTATATACCTTATGATTTCAAGTCTGATATCAAGGTCTTAAATTCATTTGAATTTGACCTTCATACATGGTCTTAGCCGAGGGTTTGAGTTCGCTTTTTTGCAAGTGGCTAACAGTTTTGCCAACACCAGTTGTTGAAGAGGCTTTCCTTTGATCCATTTAGGATTTCTTGCTTCTTTATAAAAAATTAGATGACAGTATGTCTGGGGAACATTCTCTGAGTACTCAAGCACATTCCACTGATCGGAGGGTCTGTCTTTATTCCAATACCATGCTGTTTTGAAAACTATTGTTTTGTAATACAGTTTTAAATTGAGGAAATTAATGCCTCCCATATTCCTTTTCCCAAGAATTGCTTTAGCTATTTGAGGGTGTTCATTGTTCCAAATGAATTTTAGAAGTGTTTGATCCACTTCTTTCAAGAATGTCATGGGTATCTTTAGAGGGTTCACATTAAATCTGTATAATGCTTTGGGGAGTATTGCAACTTTAATTATTTTAATCCTGTGTTTCCATCTTTGTTTGTCCTTTTATTTTTTGGAGTAGGGATTTATAGTATTTTTATAGGTGCTTCATGTGTTTGATCAAGTTGATTCCAAGATATTTGAGTTGGTGTAGCACTAATGTGAATGGGGTTGTTTTCTTAATGTCCATTTCTTCTCAATTATTATTGATGTATAAAAAGACCATTGATTTTTGAGTGTTAATTTTGTAGCCTACCATATTGGTGTATAAATCCATTTTTTTCTAGTAGCTTTTTGGTAGAGTCTTTAGGACTTTCTAAATATAGTATCATGTCATCTGCAAACTGTGAGAGATTGACTTCTTCTATTCCTATCTGGATTACCTTAATATCTTTTTCTTGCCTAATTACTATAGCAAGTACTTCCAGTATTATGTTGAATAGCAATGGTGAAAGAGGACAGGCCTGTCTTGTACCAGAATTTAGATGAAAGTCTTTTAGTTTTACTCCACTGATGATAATATTTGCCATTGGCTTGTGGTAGATGGCCTTAACTATATTGAGAAAGGTTCCTTTCATTCCCATCTTACTGAGAGTTTTATTTTTTATCAAGAATGAGTGTTGGATTTTATCTAATGCTTTCTTTGCTTCTATTGATATGATCATGTGATTTTTATTTTTCTTGTAGTTGATGTTGTGTATTACGTTGATAGATTTACGGATGTTAAACCATTCTTGCATTACTGGGAGGAAACCTACTTGATCGTAGTGAATGACCTTCTTGATGAGGCATTGGATCCTATTTTCGAGGATTTTTTTGAGGATCTTTGCATCTGTGTTCATCTGTGTGTCTCTAATTTTCTTTTTTGGAAGCATCTCTGTCCGGTTTTGGCATCAAGGTAATGTTGGCTTCATAAAAGCTATTTTTTGGTGTTCTCATTTTTTTCAATTTCATAAAGAGCCTGGCTAGGATTGGTAGTAGTTCCTCTTAAAAGGTTAAACAATTCATTAGTGAATCCTTGTGGGCCTGGGCTTTGTTTTTTGGCACAAGTTTGATTACTGTTTTAATTTCCTCAATAGTGAGTGGGATGTTTAGATATGCTACATCCTCCCTATTCAACTGTGGAAGGTTATTAGAGTACAAGAATTTATGCATTCCTTCCAGGTTCTCATGTTTAGTGGCATAGAGTTTCTCAAAGTAGTCTCTGATTACCCTTTGAATCTCCAATATCTGTAGTAATTTCCCCCCTTTTATTTCTAATACAGTTTATCAAGTTTCTCTCTGTGAGTTTTGCCAATGGCTTAAAATCTGCTTTATTTTTCAAAGAACCAACTTCTGCTTTCTTTGATCTTTTGGATTGTCAATTGGTTTTCCACTTCATTGATTTCTGCTTTAAGCTTTGGTATTTTCTTCTGTCTCTCTATTTTTGGATTCTTTTGTTGATCATTTTTTAATTTTATGAGCTGTGTCATTAAGCTATTTAGGTATGCCCCTTCTTCCTTCCTGATGTGTGCTTGCAAGGCTATAAATTTTTCTCTCAGTACAGATTTTGCTGTGTCCCATAGTTTGTGATAGTTTGTGTCTTCATTGTCATTTGTTTCCAGGAAAGTTTTGATTTTCTCCTTGATTTTATCTCGGACCCACTGGTTGTTCATTAGTAGACTGTTTATTTTCCAGGTATTAAAGTTTTTCTTCTGTGTCCCTTTGTATTTCACATCTAATTTCAGATCCTTGTGGTCAGCAAAGGTAACCTGCAAAATTTCTATCCTCTTGATTTTATGGAGGTATGTTTTATGTGCCAAAATGTGGTCTATCCTGGAGAATGACCCATGTACATTAGAAAAAAAATGTGTATCCAGGTTTTTGAGGATATATATATATGTATATACATATACATATATATATGTATATACATATACATATACATATATATATATATGTATATACATATACATATATATATATACACACACACACACATATTGTCCTCTTTCTTTTATTTCTCTTTCAGGGCTAGTATATTTTTGTGGGTTTTCAGACTGGTGGCCCTGTTGGCAGGGGCATGTTGAGGTCTCCCACAATTATTGTGTTATTCTTGTATCCTCTTCCAAATTAGTCTATAATTGTATTAGATAATTTGTTGGTCATTCAGTGGGTGCATATATATATTTAATAGTGTGAATTATTTTTGTTGCACATATCTCTTGATTAGTATGATGGGTTCATCTTTGTCCCTTACAACTCTTCTGAGTCCAAAGTTTTTTGCCATGACATACTTAAACTTTAGTGGCGCTCAGCCCACCAGATGTATACTTAGATTTCCCTGTTGGGGAGAATTGAAATAACCCCCATGGTGTTCCTCAAAAGGCCCACTGTGGACACTTTTTCCCCTGTGTGGATGGTTGAGGAATTTCCAGATGCTTGGCATTACATTTTTGGTCATTATTTGACTATCTCTCCTTTGTAAAAATTACAGGCTGAACTAGGGCCTCTATCAAATTTCTTTTCCCAGAGAATTTTCCGCACCAAATAAGACAGGCTTGGTCTCTTTCTGTCAGCCTATTTACTTCTAAAGGCCAAGTCAAAACATAGCATCTTTAAGACAATGTTTTCTCTCCTTGTCTTTGAGCACCACAGCAGGATGACTTTGCCTCAGGGACTTTCCCTGTCACTTTGAATACCTGCTAACAAACAGGTTTGGCCAGTGTAGAATCAGGCTATTTACTAGGTATAATTCTGTACCCCTTTCATATAAGTTTTATCTCTTTCCATAACCAGACCATAAGAAGTGGGTCTTAGCCCCTAGCTAGAAAACTATTCCCTTAGGTTAAGGATATTTGTTATTAGGAAGAAAACCAGGATTCCTGCTATCCCTTAATTTACATCAGTAATGACACCTAGGGACAGGAATACTTTGATATGTAAGAAATTAGCCTTTGTTTTATCCTCTGGCTCCTAACTGAAACCTATTCTATTCTAAGATTACAAAGCACCTAAAGCCATGTGTACTTGTTTTAAAATAAAACAACGTACACTGATAGATCCTATACTTTGAAAGAAATAAATGTGGGCATTCCTTTTATGATATGACTGTCTCTTTACCCTTTATATACTCCCAGCCTGGAGAGTAAAATTGTCTCACATCTATTGCAGATGTGGGTCCCCATACAATGTATTTTGTGTGGTTTCTCTTTTTCATATTTCATATCTCACCACCAATGCAACCCACTCTTCCTAAATATTACCCGGCTTTGGCTGAAGGCGGAGTCAGGATTGCAAAAGCTTATTATCATTCATTTATATTAAGGGAGGGGCAGATGTAGCCCATCCCCCCATCCTTCCTTCCTTGATCTTACCTGCAAGACCCATTCCTGGGAGGGGTCTTGCTACATGTAACTTTACCTGTTAGACCTCCCATTTCTGGGAGGGGTCTTAGAAGGTTATAAAAGGTTTTGCCTAGGGGACAAAAAGGAGGATTAAGGATTTACCTGGATGGAGGTCAGAGGAGAAGAGATGGCTGAAAGGAGTTAAGATGCAGGGCAAGCTAAGAATGGCATGTGCTTAATTAGGTTTATGATATAGGCTACATGTGATGGCCAGGGCCAATAAAGATGTTATCTCTCTGGAAGCCTGCCTGTAAGTGAGTTCTATACCTGCTGCTCTCCTGGACCCAGATATCCAGCCATCCACCACCATCCAAGCCCATCCTAAGGCTGCTACACTACAATTTACCACAAACTGATTCCAAGCATTATCCTCAATGGGAAAAAGAGCCTTTTTTCTGAGATCTGGCACAAGAAAATGTTGCCCCATCTAAATAATATACTTGTATAGTAAAGTGTCAGGATATAAAATTAGCATGCAAAAATATATGTATTTTATAAAAATAAATAATGAAAAAGAAAGAATAATGAAAAAAGAAAATAATGAAAGAGTTGATAAATAAATAATGAAATAAATAATAAAATAATTTATTGTGGACTGGAGAGATAGCATGGAGGTAGGACATTTGCCTTACATGCAGAATGGTGGTTCAAATCTAAGCATACTGTATGATCCCCCAACCCTGCCAGGAGTGATTTCTTAGGGTAGAGCCAGGAGTAACCCTTGAGCACTGCTGGGTGTGACTCAAAAAACCCCAAAATAAAATAAAATAAAATAATTATTAAAGAATGAAAAGAAAGGGTAATAAAATATAATTCAAAATTTACCTCAGAAAATTAAGTGTTCAGAGTTAACTTTACTAATGACGTGAATGAAAACTGCAAAATTCTGCCTCAAGAAATAAAAGAGGACACAGGGGAATGGAAACATATATGCTGCTCATGAAATAGGAGAATAAACATTATTAAAATAGCAATACTTCCCAAAGCATTGAACATATTTGATATAATCCCTATTAGAATAACCCATGTCATTTATCAAAGAAGTATATTGACACTCCTGAAACTCATTTGGAGCAATAAAATCCAATTTTAAACTTTAATATAAAGCAGTACTTATTAAAAAAACATGGTAACAGAACTGCAGGTAAATGGAATAGATTTAAATATTCACAGAGGTACCCACAAATTTATGATCAATTAATTTTCGACAAATGATCAATAAATACAAAATGGAGCAAGGAAATTATCTCTAACAAGTGATATTGAGAAAACTTGTCAGTTACATTAAAAAATTGAACTCAGACCTCTTGATTGAAAAAAGATTGAATAAAAATAAATTAAGATCCTTGAATTCAGATCTGAAAGCACAGGGCATATAGAGGAAAACATAAGCAGAATACTCCATGATATTGAGAGGAAAGCATCTTTAAAGACAAAACACCAATATTTAGTGAAGTGGAAGCAAAGATAAACAAATGGGATTATTAAACTGAGAAGCTTCTGCACTTCAAAGTGCATTTGTGTTCAAAGGATTCACAGACTACCCGTGAAATGGGAAAAACTATTCACCCAATACCCTATGATAAGGGTTAATATTTAAGATATATAAAGTACTAATACCACTTGGCAAGATAAAAAATCTTCTCATACAAAAATGGGGAGAAGAAATAAAAAAATTTCTTCAAAGGAAGGTACTGATAAAACACAAAAGAAAAATTATCTAGCCAGATGGCCCAAAGGCATATGAAAAAATCATTCACATCACTAATCATTAGTATGATGAAAATCAAAACAGCAATGTGATATCATCTCACAACACAAAGACTGACACTCATCACAAAGAACAAGAGCAACCAGTACTGTGCAGATGCAGGGAGAAAGGGACTCTCATTTACTGCTGGTGGAAATGCCTTCTACTCAAGCCTTTGTGGAAAACAATCTGGATATTCCTTATATTGTTCTTAGAAATAACTAAAAATAAAATACAAAGAACATTTAACATTAATGTCACCCTTCAAGAAAATACGAACTGTTACTTGATTAAAAAATGAATTTTTGGTTGAATTTTTACCCCTTTAAACAGAGGTCTGGATTTGGAAATTACTACCAGCTGACTGTAGTTGTCCTGTTTTTAACCAGATGACTTTGATTGCTAAACTATCATTGTGGACAAAATTTACTTTCTTCTACTTCTTCGACATTGATTTTTTTGTGATGTACAAAAAGAAAGCAAAATATTTACTTTATGAACTTCTTCCTCTCCTGTAACTAGAAGTCCTATCAGTATTCTCTCTTTGAACATGTTATTTGAGCTGCAGCACATAATCTCTACTATTCTAAGCCACAAACAAAATTTTTTCCTAGTTTCATGGACGTTTTCACCTATGTCCGTTTTTGGTGGTACTTATTACAATCTTCCATACTTGCAAGTCATATTTCCTTTCGCTTTTGGCCACACCCTAAAAATAATTTCAAGAGGGTCTTGGAAGCACCATAATGGATGCTGATATGAAACCCAATTCAGCCCCATGCAAGGCAAACATACTACATGCTGTGCGATTGCCTTTCTTCACGGTCCTAGGAAAAGTTCTTTTAGATCACAAGTGTTGCTATCAGGATTCTGTAATTAGGATTTTGGTTTTGCACAGTTCCTATGTAGGATTCAGAGTGCCATGGAATGTCTTCTGGTTTCTTCTCACTGTTAGGCGGCGAGGTAGGGAAACCTGCCCTGAATAGTTTATTACCATAGTGCACCTTCATTACTCTAACCACACTCACTGCTCTTTGTGGCAAGCTTTCTACCATAGACTGGCCCTTCTGGCCCTCATTTCCATTGTGTCTGGATATTATTAATATATTACCTGTTGTTGTTATTATATACCCCAAATGAGTGAATTATTCTGTCTCTTTCTCTGTATCTGATTTATTTCACTCAGCATTATATCTCTGTATCCATCTATATAAAAGCATATTTTATGACTTCATTTTTTCTAATGGCTGTACAGTATACCACAGTTTCTATAGCCATTCATCTGTTCGCAAGTACTTGTGCTGTTTTCGGAATCTGGCTATTGTAAATAGTGCTGGAATAAAAAAAAAAATGAATGCAGAAGGATTTTCTGCATGGTATTTTTGGATTCCTAATATATTCCTAGGGATGGCATTGTTGAATCATATAAAAGCTTAATTATTAGTTTATCAAAATATATATATATATTTATAAACATATAAATATATTTTCCCATGTCCATGCCAACACTAGTTCTTCTTGTTCTTTGTTATTTATGCCAGTTTCTCTGGTGTGAGATATTTCATGTTGTTTTAATTTGCATTTCCCTGATTATTAGTGATGTGGAGCAATTGCTTCATGTTTTCATGTGCATTTTGGCCATCTGTATTACATCTTTGAGCAAATATTTGTTATTCCTATATTTTGATTGGGTTAGTTTTTTTTTCCTTGCTAAGTTTTATCAGTGTATTATACATTTTAGAATTTAAGCCCATTTTGAATGGTGAATAGTTTCTTCCATTCCATGGGTAACATTGTATCCTAGTTAATGTTTTCTGAGGCGCAAAAGCTTCTAGGTTTATTGTAGTCATTTTTTAAAAAAATCTTTGCTTCCATTTGCATGATCAATGGTGTTTCATATTTTAAGACATCTTTAGCTTCAATGTCATGGGTTGTTCTGTCTGTTTTCCTCTATGTACCTTTAGTTTTAGCTTTGATATCAAGGTTTTTAAGCAATTTTGATTGATCTTGTTGCATGGTGTTGAAAAAAGGTCTGAGTTTACTTTTTTGTATGGAGTTAACCAGTTTTTCCACTATCACTCATTGAAAAGACTTTCCTTGTTCCACTTTCTATGCCTTGCCCTTTTATCAAAGATTAATTGAAGTTACACCTGGGGGTCCATCTCAGAATATTCAAATCTGTTCCCCTTATCTGAATATTTGTCTTAATATCAATACCATGCTATTTTAATGACTGCTGCTTTATAGTACAATTGAAAGTAGGGCTAATTAATGTCTCTCTTTTTTTCTCCCATAGATTGCTTTATTCATGAACATTTATTTTTCCAAGTGAATTTCAGAATGTTTTCTCCACTTATTTAAAAATGTTATGGGTATTCTTATAGGGAATAAATTTAGCAAAATGCTTTAGGAATCATTGCCATTTTAATGATGTTAATCCTATCAATCTATGAGCAAAGTATATGTCTCCATTTCTATCTATCCTCTGATTTCTTTTAGCAAAGTTTTGTAATTTTCTTTGAATGAGACTTTCACCTATTTAGTTAAATTGACTCTGAGATACTTAATATTCTCAGGAAGATATGAATGGGATTGTTCGTTGTTCTCTTTCATTATCTATATATCAAAATCCATGTATTTTGCATATAAATTTTGTAGACTATAATTTTATTATATACATATATTGCTTCTAGAAACTTTCTGGCAGTGTTTAGGACATTCTAAATATAGGGACAAATCATGTGTAAACAGTAAGAGGTTGACTTACTGCTTTCTTTGATATCTTGCCTAATTGATAACTTGACCAATTTATTTGGCAAGTACTTCTAGTACTATATGTTTTGAAGTGGCAAGAAGGGGCAACCTTGTGTTGGGCCAGATCTTAGAGAAAAGATTTTTTAGCTTTTCCTTATTGAGTATAATATTTGACAAGGGCTTGTGTAAATGGCCTTGACTATATTACATAAAGTTTCTTCAATTTCTATTTTGTAGAGATTTTTTTTTTATCAATAACAGGTGCTGGACCTTGTCAGATGCTTTTTCTGCATGTACTGATATGATCATATAATTTTTTCTTTTACTTATATGGTGTATTACATTGACTTTCATTTGTTAATTTATCCTTGTATCTCTGGAAAGAATCCTACTTGGTCATGTGTGACCTTCTAGATGAGCTGATAGCTGCTATTTGCTAGTATTTTGTTGGGGATATTTGCATATATGTTAATCAAATATATTTGTCTCTAATTGTCTTTTTCTATATTTTCCCTGTCTACTTTTGTATCAGGGTAATTAATGTTAGCTTTATAAAATCTAATGATAAGTGTTTTGTTTTTTTAATTTTCTGTAAGAGCCCTGAAAAGGATTGACATTATGTCCTCCTTAAATGTTTGGAATAATTCATTAGAGAAATCTATCTTGGCCTAGGTTTTGTTCTTGGGAAGACTTTAATTACAATTTAATCTCTTCATTTGTGATATTTCTCTTCAGATCTTCCAGATTATCTTGGTTCAAACTTAGGAGGGTATAGGGGTACAATAATTTAGTAATTTCCTCCAGGTTATCCTGTTTTGTGATATAAAGTTTCTCAGTGGAATTTCTAATTACACTTTCAATTTCTGTTCTAACTGTAGTGACCCCATTTTTATTTCTGATTCCATATATTAAGCTTATATTTCTCTCTTTGTGAATCTTGCTAATGTTTTGTATACTTGTTTATTTTTTTCAAAGAACCAACTCTTGCTGTCATTGATATTTTGGATTGTTTTTTGGGTGTCTACTTCATTAATTTCTCTTCTAAGTTTTATTATTTTCATTCCAATTGCTAATCATTGTTCATTTTGTTAGTATTTTCCAATATTTAAGCTATGCCTTTAATTAATATATGTTGCTCTTTTTTTTCCTTTGAAAGCTTGCAGATATATATTTTTCTCTTTCTACACATCAAATTCTGATAGTGTCTTAGTTCTTATTTTTTATATATCTTTTGATTTTCTTTTTTATTTTGTTTATGACATTTGTAACAGTGAGCAGTTTAATTTCCAGGTGTTAAAGTTATTTCTCCATGTCTGTTTTTTATTTCCTTTTATTTTAGTGTACTTGATCTAAGAAAATAATTGACACAATTTTATTTTCTTGATTGAGTGGAGGTATTTTTTTATGCCCCAGGATGTGGTTATCTTGGCGAATAAATCATGTGCATTAGATAAGAATGTGTATTAGGTCTCTGTGGATATATAGATATATACTAAGCCACTCTTTTTCATTTCTTCTTTCATGTTAAGCTTTAGCCTGGTTGATCTATGAATACTATTGTGTTGCTATTGATGTAAGTCTATCAGCAATTATTTTAAATATTTTGTTTGTCCTCACTGGGTGTGTTATTTTTTTGATGTACACATATCTTAATTATTAAGTAATGGCCATATCTTATAAACCATTCTATGACTACGTCTGTGTCCTCTGATATTACTATGGCCACCCAAGCTTTTATAAGAAATTTGTTTGCTTGAAGGATTGTCCTCCAACCTTTGATTCTGTATCTTTCACCATTCAGATGTATATTTTGCATGTAGAAAATTTTTGATTCAAGTTTCTGATCAATTTTGCCACTCTGTGTCTCTTAACTGACATATTTAATACATTGACTTTGAGAGAGACGATTGCCATTGTTTTTTTTTTTTACCATATTTTTGGAGTTTACTTTGTTAGGTCTTCCTTCTCTCTCTCTCTCTCTCTCTCTCTCTCTCTCTCTCTCTCTCTCTCTCTCTCTCTCTCTCTTCTCTCTCTCTCTCTCTCTCTCTCTCTCTCTCTCTCTCTCTCTCTCTTTGGTTTTGGGGTCACACCCGGCTTCACTCAGGGGTTACTCATGGCTCTACGCTGCTCAGAAATCGCCCCCTGCAGGCTCAGAAGACCATATGGTATGCCAGGATTCAAACCACCATCCTTCTGCATGTGAGGCAAGTGCCTTATCTCCATGCTATCTCTCTGGCCCCATGGTCTGCCTTCTTTTAAAATATACTATTTTGTACTTCTTTTAAGGTGGGGCTTGAATTTGTAAAGGTTCTGAGCTATTGTTTATCTAAATAGCTATATGTTCTACCTTCAAACTTTAATGAAAGACTGACAGGATGAAATATTCTTGGGAGGGCATCCACTTGTTGAGTTTTATATACACGACTTTCTCGGCTTCTTGAGGATTGCATATGATAAATATGCTGTAAATTTAAGTTTGTTTCTTTGTATGAAATTTCACTTTTTGATAATGCCTTTTGCAGTATTCTACCTTTATCTGTTGTTTTCATCATTGTGACAAGGATGTCCATGGGGGTGCATTTATTTCAATCTTTTAGCTGGTATTCTGTGGGCATCTAGAATGTGAGTGTTGGGGCCAGAAATATTAGCATAGCTGGAGGGAATTTGCCTTGCAGCAACCCAGAACAGATCTGGTTCGATTCCTGGCCTTTCATATAGTCCCCTGAGCCTGCCGGGAGTGATTTCTGAGTGCAGATCCATGAGTAACTACTGAGAGCTGCCGGGTGTGGACCAAAAACCAAAGGAAAAAAATGAATGCGAGTGTAAGTATTCTTTAGCTCTGGGATTTTCTCAGTGATGATGTTTTTGCCTGTTGCTTTTTCTTAGGGGTTTTATTTTTGGACATCTGGTACCCCAATTAAAAAATAATCCTTATGTTGCTCCTATTAATTTTTTTCCAAAGGTATGCTGTATGTTCACTTATTTTGAGGACGTTTTCTATCTTCTGTTCATTTATTTTATAATACTTCCAATTTCTTCTGTTGAATGGAGGTTTTATGCAGCTAACCATACAGCTCAGTCATTCTGACCTTAAAAGCTATTAATCACTGGAGAGATTTTTAAGAATATTTTATTTTACCTATCAATATTTTAGCCCTAATATTTCTGTTTGAAATTCTCTTATGTCTAGTCTATAAGACTATATAAGAATATAGGACTATATTCTCTTGAGTTTTACAGGATGTCTATTCCTTGGTTTCTGTAGTAGTTTGAATAGCATTAACAATGCCTGTTTAACGTACTGGTCTGAGAGTCTATATAGGTAGCTGATGTCAGTTGAGTCTTTAGAACTAGCATCTTTACTAGGAGTGTTGAGGTTATGTGTTCTTTCTTTACATTACAAACTTTGTAGTGTGGTGGAGTTTTTTGTGTATTGGGGTGGGCTTTTTGACTAAGAAATTCACAGTCTCAGAGTGAAGCAGAATGGCCATGCTGTTGCTTGGGTTCACTTAACTCAGTTTAGTTTAATACGCCCTCCCATATAGTCTTTTACTTCTCAGTTCTTTTGCATTGCAAAGTGAAGCATGACAAAGTTATATAACTCTCCTTTATATAAGATGGGCTTTATAAAATGTATCACAATTTGCCTCATAAAAATGTTGAATGGATCAATTATGACAAAGGAAAATTACTTAGTTCATGGCCCACTTAGCTCAGACTTTCACAAACTTCCTAAATTTATAACTTGAAAATTTACAGAAAACATTTGGTAGAAAATATGAAAATACATTCTTAAATGTGCAGGAATTTTTATTTTTAAGGTAATTAGTGCTGTAGCTATTCTTTCACTACCATAAACATTATTTATAATTAACAATATTTCAAAAGAAAATGACCATTATAGAACCTTTAAATAAAATTTTATGACAAAATTGGGAAACACATAATATTTATTTATTTAATCATAGAAGGTACATTGAGAAACTGTATCAAAAGGATAGCAACTGTTGCTTTGTAGGATGAAAATCCTATAGTAAATTTGATTGTTACATTAAAAGCAGAGTTCAGGGGAGGGGTGTAAAACAAGAGTTGAACAACTTGTGCCAGTATTTTTCCACCAAAGTCCATTGGTTCTTTTAGTCCAGTGGTCGACAAGCTGCAGCTCATGAGTCACATGCGGCTCTTTCTACTTTTTCTTTTCTTTTCTTTTCTTTTTTTCTTTTTTTTTTTTTTTGTGGTTTTTGGGTCACACCCGGCAGTGCTCAGGGGTTATTCCTGGCTCCATGCTCAGAAATTACTCCTGGCAGGAACAGGGGATCATATGGAAGGCCAGGATTTTATACTTATTTTTTTTAATTTAAACACCTTGATTACATATATGATTGTGTTTGTATTTCAGTCATGTAAAGAACACCACCCATTACCATTGCAACATTCCCATCACCCAATGTCCCAAGTCTCCCTCCTCCCCACCCGACCCCTGCCTGTACTCTAAAAAGACTATCCATTTCCCTCATACATTATCATTATTAGGACAGTTCAAAATGTAGTTATTTCTCTTACTAAACTCATCACTCTTTGTGGTGAGCTTCCTGAGGTGAGCTGGAACTTCCAGCTCTTTTCTCTTTTGTGTCTGAAAATTATTATTACAAGGGTGTCTTTCATTTTTCTTAAAACCCATAGATGAGTGAGACAATTCTGCGTTTTTTTCTCTCTCTCTCTGACTTATTTCACTCAGCATAATAGATTCCGTGTACATCCATGTATAGGAAAATTTCATGACTTCATCTCTCCTGACAGCTGCATAATATTCCATTGTGTATATGTACCACAGTTTCTTTAGCCATTCGTCTGTTGAAGGACATCTTGGCTGTTTCCATAGTCTTGCTATGGTAAATAGTGCTGCAGTGAATATAGGGGTAAGGAAGGGGTTTTTGTATTGTATTTTTGTGTTCCTAGGGTATATTCCTAGGAGTGGTATAGCTGGATCATATGGGAGCTTGATTTCCAGTTTTTGGAGGAATCTCCGTATCGCTTTCCATAAAGGTTGAACTAGATGGCATTCCCACCAGCAGTGGATAAGAGTTCCTTTCTCTCCACATCCCCACCAACACTATTTGTTCTCATTCTTTGTGATGTGTGCCATTCTCTGTGGTGTGAGGTGGTATCTCATCGTTGTTTTGATTTGCATCTCCCTGATGATTAGTGATGTGGAGCATTTTTTCATGTGTCTTTTGGCCATCTGTATTTCTTCTTTGTCAAAGTGTCTGTTAATTTCTTCTCCCCAATTTTTGATGGGATTAGATGTTTTTTTCTTGTAAAGTTCTGTCAGTGCCTTGTATATTTTGGAGATTAGTCCCTTATCTGATGGGTATTGGGTGAATAGTTTCTCCCACTCAGTGGGTGGCTCTTGTATCCTGGGCACTATTTCCTTTGAGGTGCAGAAGCTTCTCAGTTTAATATATTTCCATCTGTTAATCTCTGTTTTCACTTGCTTGGAGAGCGCAGTTTCCTCCTTGAATATGCCTGTAATGTCCTGGGGTGTTTTGCCTATGTGTTGTTCTATATATCTTATGGTTTTGGGTCTGATATTAAGGTCTTTAATCCATTTGGATTTTACCTTTGTACATGATGTTTGCTGGGGGTTTATGTTCAATATTTTGCAAGTGGCTATCCAGTTGTGCCAACACCACTTGTTGAAGAGGCTTTTCCTGCTCCATTTAGGATTTCCTGCTCCTTTATCAAAAATTAGGTGATTGTATGTCTGGGGAACATTCTTTGAATATTCAAGCCTATTCCACTGATCTGAGGGCCTGTCCTTATTCCAATACCATGCTGTTTTGATAACTATTGCTTTGTAGTACATTTTAAAGTTGGGGAAAGTAATTCCTCCCATATTCTTTTTCCCAATGATTGCTTTAGCTATTCGAGGGTGTTTATAGTTCCAAATGAATTTCAAAAGTGCCTGATCCACTTCTTTGAAGAATGTCATGGGTATCTTTAGAGGGATAGCATTAAATCTGTATAATGCCTTGGCGAGTATTGCCATTTTGATGATGTTAATCCTTCCAATCCATGAGCAGGGTATGCGATTCCATTTCCGTGTGTCCTCTCTTATTTCTTGGAGCAGAGTTTTATAGTTTTCTTTGTATAGGTCCTTCACATTTTTAGTCAAGTTGATTCCAAGATATTTGAGTTTGTGTGGCACTATTGTGAATGGGGTTGTTTTCTTAATGTCCATTTCATCCTTATTACTATTGGTGTATAGAAAGGCCATTGATTTTTGTGTGTTAATTTTGTAGCCTGCCACCTTGCTATATGAGTCTATTGTTTCTAGAAGCTTTTTGGTAGAGTCTTTAGGGTTTTCTAAGTAGAGTATCATGTCATCTGCAAACAGTGAGAGCTTGACTCCTTCCTTTTCTATCTGGATTCCCTTGATATCTTTTTCTTGCCTAATTGCTATATCAAGTACTTCCAGTGCTATGATGAATAGGAGTGGTGAGAGAGGACAGCCTTGTCTTGTGCCAGAATTTAGAGGGAAGGCTTTTAGTTTTTCTCCATTGAGGATAATATTTGCCACTGCCTTATGGTAGATGGCCTTACCTTTATTGAGAAAGGTTCTTTCCATTCCCATCTTGCTGAGAGTTTTGATCAAGAATGGGTGTTGAACCTTATCAAATGCTTTCTCTGCATCTATTGATATGATCATGTGGTTTTTATTTTTCTTGTTATTGATGTTGTGTATTATGTTGATAGATTTATGGATGTTAAACCATCCTTGCATTCCTGGGATGAAACCTACTTTATCATAGTGGATGATCTTCTTAATGAGGCATTGAATCCTATTTGCCAGGATTTTGTTGAGGATCTTTGCATCTGCATTCATCAGCGATATTGGTCTGTAATTTTCTTTTTTCATAGCATCTCTGTCTGGTTTAGGTATCAAGGTGATGTTGGCTTCATAAAAGCTATTTGGAAGTGTTTCCGTTTGTTCAATTTTATGAAAGAGTCTTGCCAGCATTGGTAGTAGTTCCTCTTGGAAAGTTTGAAAGAATTTATTAGTGAATCCATCTGGGCCTGGGCTTTTGTTTTTCGGCATTTCATTACTGTTTTAATTTCATCAATGATGATGGGGGTGTTTAGATATGCTACATCCTCTGCCTTCAATTGTGGAAGATTATAGGAGTCCAAGAATTTATCCATTTCTTCCAGGTTCTCATTTTTAGTGGCCCTTTGAACCTCTGTCATATCAGTAGTGATCTCTCCTTTTTCATTCCTAATACGAGTTATCAAGTTTCTCTCTCTCTCTCTCTCTCTCTCTCTCTCTCTCTCTCTCTCTCTCTCTCTCTCTCTCTCTCTCTCTCTGTTAGGTTTGCCAGTGGTCTATCAATCTTGTTTATTTTTTCAAAGAACCAACTTCTGCTTTCGTTGATTTTTTGGATTGTTTCTTTGGGTTTCCACTTCGTTGATTTCTGCTCTCAGCTTTGTTATTTACTTCTGTCTTCCTATTTTTGGGTCCTTTTGTTGAGCACTTTCTAGTTCTATTAGCTGTGTCATTAAGCTACTCAGGTAAGCTCCATCTTCCTGATGTGTGCTTGCAAAGCTATAAATTTTCCTCTCAGTACTGCTTTTGCTGTGTCCCATAAGTTCTGATAGTTTGTGTCTTTATTGTCATTTGTTTCCAGGAACCTTTTGATTTCCTCCTTGATTTCATCTCGGACCCACTCGTTATTGAGTATGAGGTTGTTTAACTTCCAGGTGTTAAAGTTTTTCTTCTGAGTCCCTTTGGAATTCACAAATAATTTCAGAGCCTTGTGGTCAGCGAAGGTAGTCTGCAAAATTTCTATCCTCTTGATCTTATGGAGGTATGTTTTATGTGCCAGCATGTAGTCTATCCTGGAGAATGTCCCATGTACATTGGAGAAGAATGTGTATCCAGGTTTCTGGGGATGGAGTGTCCTATATATATCCACTAGGCCTCTTTCTTCCATTTCTGTCCTCAGGTCTAGTATTTTCTTGTTGGGTTTCAGTCTGGCTGACCTATCCAGTGTTGACAAATCCGTGTTGAGGTCCCCCACAATTATTGTGTTGTTATTGATATTATTTTTCAGATTTGTCAACAGTTGTATTAAATATTTTGCTGGCCCCTCATTCGGTGCATATATGTTTAGGAGAGTTATTTCTTCCTGCTCTACATACCCCTTGATTAATATAAAATGTCCATCTTTGTCCCTTACAACCTTCCTGAGTATAAAGTTTGCATTATCTGATATTAGTATGGCCAATCCAGCTTTTTTATGGGTGTTGTTTGCTTGGATAATTTTTCTCCAGCCTTTTATTTTGAGTCTATGTTTGTTCTGACTATTCAGGTGTGTTTCTTGTAGGCAGCAGAAGGTTGGATTGAGTTTTTTGATCCATTTAGCCACTCTGTGTCTCTTAACTGGTGCATTTAGTCCATTGACGTTGAGAGAAAGAATTGTTCTTTGATTTAATGCCATCTTTATATCGAAATTTGGTGTGTCTTTTGGTTAGTCTTGTTTTAAATTAGGTCTTTCAGTTTTTCTCTTAAGACTGGTTTTGAGTCTGTAAAGTTTCTGAGATGTTTTTTGTCTGTGAAACCATGTATTCTTCTGTCAAACCGGAAAGTGAATTTTGCTGGGTATAGTATTCTAGGTGAAGCATTCATTTCATTCAGTCTTGTCACAATATCCCACCACTGATTTCTGGCATTGAGTGTCTCTGGTGACAGGTCTACTGTAAATCTCAAGGATGCTTGCTTGAACGTAATTTTCCCTTTTGATGTTGCTGTTTTCAGAATTCTGTCTCTATCTGTGGGATTTGTCATTGTGACTAGGATGTGTCTTGGGGAGGTTTTTCTGGGGTCTCTTTTGGATGGTACTCTTCGAGCATGCAGGATTTGATCACATATATTCTTTAGCTCTGGAAGTTTCTCTTTAATGATGTTCTTGACCGTTGATTCTTCCTGGAAATTTTCTTCCTGGGTCTCTGGGACTCCAATGATTCTTAAGTTGTTTCTGTTGATCTTATCATAGACTTCTATTTTCATCTGTTCCCATTCTTTGACTAATTTTTTCATTGTCTGCTCATTTGCTTTAAGTTTTTTGTCCAATCTCTCCTGCTGTATGGAATTGTTATGTATCTCATCTTCCACAGCACCAAGTCTATTCTCAGCTTCTGATACCCTGTCCCAGAGCTTATCCATTTTGTCATTCACCTCGTTTACTGACTTTTTCAGGCCTGTTATTTGACATGTTATTTCAGTTTGGAGTTTTGTAATTTCTGTTTTCATATTTTCTTGGTTCATATTAATGTTCTGTTCAACTCGATCCATGGTTTCTTTGAGTTCGTTGAGCATTTTCTATATTGCTAGTCTAAAGTCCTTATCTGAGAGGTTGATTAGTTGGTTGGTCATTATCTAGACCTCAGAATTGTCATCTTCATTCTCTATGTCTGATGCTGGCCTGCGTTGTTTCCCAATTGTCACACTTGTATTGTGGGTTTTCCTACGTGTTGTGGTGGTATTCATTGGCTATATGATGCAGGCAGCACACTCCTCTGGCTCCGCCCTTTCTGGATGGGCTGACTTGCCTCTAAGGGAGGGGAGTCCTCCGTGGATGAAGACTCATACTGGTCAAATCTTAGGCCCGAGCATGCAACAGAGAACACAGTCTGGAGAGAAATGCTTGCCTTTGTGATCTAGCACAGTTCTTAGTGTGATTTTTTCTTCTTGTTGCAATGGTGTTCTTTTCTTAGAAAGAGCGCACGGCCGCATATCAAATCAAAGTGGCTGTGCTCTGCTGGAGCCTCTTTTCGGCCCACTCCTGAGAGATTCATGCAAGAGGACAGTAGACAGACATACACAGGTAGCACTCACAATTTTTCACAGTCGGGTCCCACTGGACAGGCGTAGTTTCGTGGATTTTCCCAGCCTGATGTCACAAACAGGGGACCCAGCTTCTGCAAAGCCTAGCCGGTTTTTATGTTCTCTTCTTTATACTTTTTAATGTGGCTCTTCTGTGTGCCGGGCACCTGCTCCAGGAGTCAGGACTCTGCTCTTAGCCTCTGTCAGTGCGCGCCCTGTGTGCAGCCTGGCGGCCAGCTCCACACAGCTCCAGAAGAGTTATTCAGGGATTTTAAGAATAAAGAAGACATTCTAAAAAAAAAATAAATAAATAAAGAGTTGCCATTGTATGCTACAACAGTGAAGGCTAGAACAGCCAAAATGTCTTCCAATATAACCAGCCAACAAGTTGATGATCTTAAGATGGTTTTAGCTTTATCAATAGCAGTTGATGAGTCTTGTGACTTAAATGATACAGCTCAAGTTTCACTTTTTGTAAGATTTATGTTAGCTACAGGCCCTAAAGAAGAAGTTTTAGGACTATTGGCACTGAAGGTCAAACACGTGTAGAGGATATAGCAAATGCTGTAATTGGTTGCATTGAAAAATATCATATTCCATTTGATAAAATCATCTCAATTGCAACAGACAGGGCAAAAAGTATGACCGGCTTTAGAAATGGATTTGTTGCTATTATGTAAGAAAAAATTAGTCATGAGATACTTACATACCATTGCATCATACATCAAGAAGCACTTTGTGCACAGACATTTCCAGAAGAAATGTGCAAAGTTATGGAATTTGTGATTAAGGTGATCAACTCCATTGTAGCTAAAGCTCTTCATCATCGCCAGTTTAAAGAATTTTTAGTTGAAATGGATAGTGAGTACGCAGATCTTCTGCTGCAAAAAAAGTAGGTTGGTTATCGAGAGAAAACATTTTGAAACATTTTGCTTCCTTATTATCAGAAATCAAAGCATTTTTTCCTCGAGAAGGGTGTTCACTTTCCAGAATTAACAAACGATCAGTGGATTCAAAAACTATTTCATGGTGGATGTTACTTCACATCTAAATCAGCTTAATCATAAACTACAGGGGAAAGTTCCATGTTAGAAGAAGTTATTTCATTTGAAAACGAATTATCTGGTTTTGCTCAATATTTTGACAGAGAAACTTTGATTCACTTTCCAAGCCTGTTGAAACATCACCAAGAAAATAATTCTGATATTGACATTACCTATTTTAAAACAGCACTTTTAAATATGAGGGAAGTTTTCTCAAGAGGTTTCAGGATTTCAGAAACAGCAAAGTGACGTTGGCTTTTGTTAAAAAAAAAAAAAAAAACCAAAACAAAAACCTCTGGATGCCACTGTAACAAAATTAAATTTTTCTCCCTTTAATATCGACATTGGCAACTTTGAAATGCAATTGCTGGATTTAAAAAACATTCGTGCCCCAGTGGAACCACCAAAAAAAAAAAAAAGAAAAGAAAAAAACAAACAAACAAAAAAAAAAAGAACTGTGGAGCTCAAAATTTGAACGTATTTGTGCTAATTTAGAAAGATTGGAGAAACACAAATGTAAACTGAGTTCACAGCACAAGTGGTCTGCTTCGAAAGACCTGGAGAAGGAAGATATGTTGATTTTTAATACCTGACTCATATAATCAACTAAAAATGGTAGCATTTACTGTTCTTTCCTTGTTCGTATCTACATATTTATGTGAACAATCATTTTCAGGCATAAACCTTATCAAGAGTAAATTGAGAAATCGTCTCATTGATGAGAACCTGAAATCGTGCCCAAAATTAAAAACAACTTACAAACCTGGCTTACTCAAACTATCCAAAGGAAATGCAAGGCCAAAGTTCACACAGTGTTTGTGACTATTTCAATCATTGTCAGGATGTAATTTTCTCTACATTGTAAGGCAAATTTTATGGAATTTAACGTTACCAATAAATAATATCATTCTAAAGTTTTTGTTTTATTAGTTGTGTCATTTGTATCCTCCAGACCTATGTGGAAACTTGCATGCAGAATATTCTCAATAAAAACTTATTGAAACTAAAAACAGTGTACCATCCTATGTATTTTTGGTTTTAAAAATGTGGCTCTCAAAATAAATTTTAATCGTGGTTTAGGCGAGATTTGGCTCAGTTTATATAAAAAAAAAATGATTGCCCACCACTGCTTTAATCCATTCTAGTTTACAGCCTAGCACCAGCCATCCATAAAAGTTGTACTCCCTTTTAAATAATACACTGCCCTTTTGATAAGACCCTAACCATAATTGGCTGCTGAGTCTATAGAACCCTCCCTAGGGTTGAAAGTTGGAAGAGACAGTTGGAGAGTTAGTTAGCAGTTGGAGGAGACAGTTGGAGAATTTGTTAGCAGTTGGAGGAGCAGGTTGTGAGCTGAATGAGCAGTTGGAAGAAACCGTTGGAGGTGGAAGAGACAGTTAAAGGAGGAGAAAGAAAGTTTGTTAGCAGTTGGAAGAGACAGTTGAAGGAGTAAGTTAATTGAAATGTTTCTACCATTGACTAGTGCTTTCTCCCTTATTTTGGACAAACTTTTAGCAAACTTTGGCTGTATCCCCTCAATCTGACCTTACCCTACTCCCAATTCCTCTACCTCTTTATCTCTTTCCTGGTCATATGGTTTGTCATAGGCCCCCAGGCTTCTCTAATAAGACTGTAATATTTGTCAGAATATTACCTGCAATGCCCTCTGAACTCCAGCAGCGTGAGCATATCTCGAGCAAATTGGCACTGACAGACCATGATATTTTTCTCTTCTAAATGAGTCCCATGATAAAGTCTAAATACTTATTTATATGGTTTTATTTACCTTGGGAGAGTGCAATCAGCAGTCACTCTTAAAGGACCATAGCAGATGCCAAGAATTGAAGAAGACTGGGTTAAATGCAAGTCCTATAGTCTATTTGATGTACTAAAACTTAGGTCCCTGGTATTTATTTTGATAGTATTCTAAATTTTCTCTCTTTGTTCATTTATCTGCCACCTGTTAGTGAGATGATCAGTAATCTTCTGCCCAATTGCATACAGATTGTCCATACCACCTTTTGTAAACAATAATCAGTCATAGGGTTGTTTTAATATCTTTGTCATTCTAGTCTAATTATTCAAAAATATGTAAGATTTAGGGATGTTGTTCAGTGGTAAAGTTTTTACTATGCAATTGTGAGACAATGGATTTGATCATGGTACTCCTTTCTATTCAAACCCAGAACTTTACATATGAAAATCAAAGAGCTGTAACAATAAAACTATCACTAACTCACAGTTTTTTGAATTAGAATTTTTGTGTAACAGTTTGATGAGTAGCAAATGATGATTCCATTCTCTAAAAAACTGACAACATTTATTGCTTTTTTGTTATATAACCAACCTTATTGAATATGAAATGACATTTTTGTTTCTTTATATTCCTGCAAAATAATGAGCAACTTTTAATATTGCTACTAACCATTTGATGTCTTCATTGAAGAAGTGTCTATTCAGCACATCTTTGTTTTTTATTTTATTACTATTGCTATCTTTTTATGGGAAGGCACACACAACAGTGTTTGGGTTCACTCACTTTAGTGCTGAAAGCCATTTGTCTCCACAGATTAATTCTGGGCTTTCAACAATTAATCATGCATTCAAATTTTTTCTTACATATTTATTATTTATTATTTTTTTATTTAATTAAAGGACATGGTTGACAAAGGTATTGATAGTTGAATGTTAGGCATATAATATTTAAACTTTGATACCAAATCCATCCATGTATAAGCAAATTTCATTATTTTATTTTTCTAATAGCTGCACAGTATTTCATTGTATAGATGTACCACAATTTCTTTAGCCACTCATCTGTTGTTGGCCATCTGGGTTGTTTCCATACTATAATGTTGAGTGAAATAAATCAGAGGAGAGAAATAAGCACAGAATAGGCTCACTCATATACGAGATTTAAGAAAAATAAAGAAAAGTATTGTAATGACATTCAGAGACAATAGAGATAAAAGCTGGAAGGACCAGCCCATGATAAGAAGCTTATCACAAAGAGTGGTAAGTGTAGAGAAATAACTACATTAATAGCTACCATAACAATGTTAGAATGAGGAATACAATGCCTGTCATCAGCAGGGGATGTTTGAAAGGAGGAAAGTAGGGGGAAAATGACAGCAGGAAAATTGCTTTGTTGAAAGGGTGTGTGCATTTTATGGTTGAAATCCAATTATAAACATGTTTGTAACCATGGTGCTTAAATGCATAAATTATTTATAAAGAATAAAATTAATAAAATAATAAAATAAAAGATTGCCCATTTAACTTAAAAACTCTGATACTATTATCATTACTAACTTTATTAACTTTATTAGTGTTCTTATACTGTCATCTCCAATCACCCTATCATCCTTTCCCCACATCCTGCATGCCACTACAGCAATTATATTACAAAGTTTGGTGACTACAGTTTATCTCATGATTTCAACAATATCTCATGATTTCAACAGTGTTTCAGTTATAAATAAATACCAATCTTCTATGTCAAAAAAACTAACAGATTTCCCAACCTCTGTGCCCCATTACATTCCTTTCACATTTATTTTCTCTTGCCTCAATTTATTTTGTTCTTTATCCTCCTTTTCCCTGGACTCTGGCATCAGGATTGAGGTAGGAATTTACTACATTTTCTCATCAAGTTATTTTATATACCACAAATATTTCAGATCTTATGTTTGTCTCTCTTTTTTATGACTTACTTTACTCAATATAATGTCTTCCAGTTATAACCAGATTACAGAAATTTATATTATTTCACTTTTTTATTAGCTGCATAGTATCCTATTGTGTATATTTACCACATCTTTATAATATATTTATCTGTGATTGAACACCTAGATCATTTGATATATTTGTTGTATTAATTACTGCAATGAATAATGGTGTGCATATAATTTTGAAATAATGTTTTTAAGTCCTTAGGTAGAATTATTTTCAGAATTCGGGTTGAATTATTAGATCATATTGCAGCTCAATTCTAAATGTACTGAGAAATCTGCACACTGTTTTCTACAGGAAGTTGACGCAGATGACAATCGCACTAACATTGAAAAGAGTTCCTTTTTTCAGTCAGTCTATTGTTGTCAGCAAAGATTGCTCCTATTTTTACTACGCCCCAAGGTTGCTCCTTTATTTGTTTGTTTATTTATTTATTTTTGGTTTCTTGGCCACACCTGGTGATGCTCAGAGGTTATTTCTAGCTATGTGCTCAGAAATCGTTCCTAGCTTGTGGGACCATATGGACACCTGGGATCAAACTGTGGTTCAGTCCATCCTAGGCTAGTATTGGCAAGGCAGACGCCTTATTGCTTGTGCCACTGCTCTGGCTCCAAGATTGCTTATGTTTTTGGTATTACTAGTCCCACTTATGTAGAAAGATATCTCATTGTTGTCTTGAACTGAACTTTTTATGTGCTTTACAAAGATATTATTATCTTCCTTGGAGAAATGTCTGTATATTTCCTATCCCTATTTTTGATGGATTTTTTCCTTTTCTTTAAATGAAATTTTGTGTGTGTGTGTGTGTGTGTGTGTGTGTGTGTGTGTGTTTTGGGGGACCACACCCGGTGATGCTCAGGGGTAACACCTGGCTATGCACTCAGAAATTGCTCCAGGCTTGGGGGACCATATGGGACGCTGGGGGATTGATCTGTGGTTCGTCCTAGGCTAGCACCAGCAAGGCAGATGCCTTATTGCTCTGTGCCACCACTCCGGCCTCATATGATGGAAATTTTTAATTTTTTAAAAAACTTTATTTTATACATTTATTGATGATTAATTGGCTTTTGGGCCACACCCAGCTGTTTTCAGAAAAAACTCCTGGCCCTGCACTCAGAAATGGCCCATGGCAGGTTGCAACAATGTATGGAATGCCAGGAATCAAACTGGGTCTCCCGAGTTGGCAGCATGCAAGGTAAACTCCCCACTGCTGTGCTATTTAGCCCCTAGATTTTTAAAAATTTTTGTTGATCTTTGCTAATACTGTACATGTCCTGAACACTAAGTAATTATCTGAAGTGTTACATATAAATGTTTTTATTTAGTTTGGTTTCTTTGAATTTTAGCCCATCTTATGCTATGCAGAAAAAATATTTAATATTATGTAGTACCTCTCTCATTTATTATTTTATTTTATTGCCTTTGCCAGTGATGTCAGCTCATTGAAGATGCTCTTGAATTCAGTAATTTAGACCATTTCACCAATATTTTACTCATAGCACTTTATAGATATTAGTTAGACATCTAAACTTTGATCTATGGGTTTTAAGAAAAATAAGATATTTTTGCAATAATCCTTAGAGACAAAGATAGGAGGGCTGGAAAATTCAGCTCACAATGAAGCCCACCACAAAGAGTGGTGAGTGCAGTTAGAGAAATAATTACACTGAAAACTATCATAACAATTTGAATGAATGCGGGAAGTGGAAAAGCCTGTATTGAGTACAGGTGGGGGTAGGGTGGGAGAAGGGAGATTTGAGACATTAGTGGTGGGAATGTTGCACCGGTGAAGAGGGGTGTTCTTTATATGACTGAAACCCAACTACAACCATATTTGTAATCATGGTTTTCAAATAAAGATATTGATTAAGTAAAAGAAAAAATAACCTCAAAAAAAAAAAAAAAAAAAAGAAGTTACCTGACCTGTATTCCCTGTTTTAAGTGTGTGTGTGTGTGTGTGTGTGTGTGTGTGTATGCACTAAACCACTTTTTTATGTCTTCCTTATTGAGTTTTAGCTCAAATGATCAGAAGTGACAGAGTAGTATTGAATTATCCCACTTCTATTGTGTTTCTATTGATGTCAGTTATCAGTTCTATTGGCAGTTGTTTTATGGAATTCTCTGGCCCCTTATTTGGTGCATATATTTTTCTTCCTGTCTACATAATATGCCTTTATTACTAGAAAATAACACTTTCTGTGCCATAACTTTTGTAAGTCAGAATTCAAGGTAGCCTGAATTTGAAGTAGCCTGTATAAGAGTGACTTTTGTAACCCCAAACTTTTTAAGAGCATTATTTGCTTGAAAGATCATCTTCCAACTTTTGAGTCTGTATTTGCTCTGGCTATTCAAATATGTTTTATGCAGGCAGATAAATAGTGGATTCTGTGTTGGTTTTGCATCTGTGACATTCCTGTGATGTTGTTTAATCATGAATTTATATATCCTTCCTTCAAACCTGGAAGAATTTCTGCCAGGTAAAATATT
This sequence comes from Suncus etruscus, assembly GCF_024139225.1. NCBI lineage: Eukaryota > Metazoa > Chordata > Mammalia > Eulipotyphla > Soricidae > Suncus > Suncus etruscus. Next base: position 91,543,728 of record NC_064854.1, read on the forward strand.
CTCAAATTCATTAATTTATTTTAATTTTTTTCAGTATCATCCAGAGCTGCTTTGGGTCTGGAGTTTAGTTGTGATGAATTTTCCGTAAATATGATAAATTCTTAATTAAATGTAATATCCTTTTTTCATTTTTTACCCTTCAGTATTCTGACTTTGATATTCATTATTGTGACTAGGTTGTGCTTTGGAGTGTGTGTGTGTGTGTGTGTGTGTGTGTGTGTGTGTTTCATTATATTTTTTTCAGGATCTGGGTTCATGCACTCTTTAGCTCTGGGAACTTCTCAGCAATAATACTTTTGCCTGTTGTTTTTTCATAAGGTTTTATCCTTGGCTGCCTGGAGCATCAATGATTCTTATGTTATTTCAGTTGATTTTATCCAAAGTCCACTGTCATCTGTTTCCTTATTTTGAAGAAATTTTCAATCTTCAGATTATTTGTTTTGAGACTGTTTCTCAAAGTCTGTTTTATGGAAGTGCTATGCAGCTCATCTTGATTAGTGATGAGAAATATTTTATCATGTTCCTTTTGACCATCTGTATTTCTTCTTTCAAGAAATGTCTGTTCGGAGCCCAAGAGATAGCACAGTGGTAAGGCGTTTGCCTTGCATGCGGAAGGACATTGGTTTGAATCCCGGCATCCCATATGGTCCCCTGAGCTTGCCGGGGGCGATTTCTGAGTGTAGAGCCAGGAATAACCCCTGAGTGTTGCCGGGTGTGACCCCCCCCCAAAAAAAAAAGAAAAAAAAAAGAAATGTCTGTTCATTTCTTGTCCCCATTTTTAGATAGCCTTAGTTTTTTTTTTCATTTTTTTAATTTATCAAAGAAAATACATTGCATAGTTGACACAATTGATCATAATACATTTGCTTCAAAAAGAACAAAGGCAAAGTTATTTAAAAAAACTAAAGAGATGGAAGAGAAAGAAAATGTTCAGTAGCAAGTATATTTTTGAAAATCATTGAATTACCAATTAACTCATTAAAGGCCTAACAGAGGTTTGGTAAGCTTGTCTTCTTTTTTTAAATCTTTTTTATTTAAAAAATATATTACACAGTTGAGACAATTGGTCATAGTACATTTGTTTCAGGAAGAACAAAGGCAAAGTAATTTAAAAAATAGAAAAACTAAAGAGATGGAAGAGAAAGAAAAAGTTCAGTAGCAAGTATATTTTTGAAAATCATTGAATCACCAATTAACTCATTAAAGGCCTAACAGAAGGTTTAATAAGTTTGTTGTCTTCTTTTTGTAATCTTTTTTTATTTAAAAAATATATGACACAGTTCAGACAATTGATCATAGTACATTTGTTTCAGGAAGAATAAAGGCAAAGTTACTTAAAAAATAGAAAGACTAATGAGATGGAAGAGAAAGAAAAGGTTCAGTAGCAAGTATATTTTTGAAAATCATTAATTTTTAATCCTAATTTCTATAAGTACTTTGTATATCTTGGATATTAACTGCTTATATGATGGGTACTGGATAAATAGTTTCTTCCTTTTTGTGATATTCTTTGTATCCTACTCAACGTTTCCTTTGAAGTGCAGAAAGTTTTTAGTTTAAATTAGTCCAGTTGTTTATCTTTGCTTCTACTTAAGTGGACAGTCATATTTTATCCTTAAAGATGCCTTAGCTTCAATTTCATGGTTTGTTCTTCTTACAGCTTCCTCTATGAACCTTGTGGTTTCAGGGATGATATCAAGGTTTTTAAATAATTTTGATTTGACCTTCGTGCATTGCATTAAACAGAGGTGTGAGTTCACTTTTTTGCAGAGTTAACTAGTTTTCCCAATACCACTTAGTGAAAAGTATTTGCTTGCTCCACTTAATATTTCTTACCAATATATCAAAGATTAATTGGTCATAAACTTGGGAGACAGTTTCAGAATATTGACGTCTATTCTACTAATCTTAGAACTTATCTTTATTCCAATGCAATGCTGTTTTAATGACTACTGATTTATAGTATGAAATGAAGTTGGGGAAATTGATGCCTTTAACTTCTTTTCCCCAAGGATTATTTTAGCTATTCATGGAGAGAGGAAATAAGACACTTCTCTGAGATAGACCAACAGATGGCCAACAGACACAGAAAAAAAGGCTCATCATTACCTCTTATTAGGGAAATCTAAATAAAGACAACAATAAAGTATTATCTTACACTAAAGAGAATGACATATATCAAAAATAATGCTCAAAATCTCTCTGGGGATGCAGTGAGAATGAAACTTCCATTCTTTGCTGGTGGAAATATTGCCTAGTCCAAATCCCATAGAAAACAGTATAAAGGGTTCTCAGTAAGCCTAAAATTGAGCTGCCTATTATGACCCAGAAATCCCTATTTTATATATCTAGTCCCAGTGCAGAAAACATTTATCCAATGATGTATGCACATTGATATACATTGCAGCACTCAGTACAATAGCTAAGACCCTGAATCAACCTAGATGTCCAAAACAGCCGAGTGGATCATGAAGATGTGGTACATATATAATTGAATACTACATAGCTATAAAAATGATGAAATCACACAATTTGTCACAACATAAGTATAACTAAAAGATATTATGTTAAATGAAATAATCCATAAAAATGATAAATAATAGCATATGTGGTATTTAGAGCAAATTTATAAAGATATATAATTATCTAAATGGGAGTTTTCTCTAACATCCTTGATACCAAAGTATAGCAAAGAAAAGGAAAGAAACTGAGTGAGGAAGAGAAACACAGATGTGAATAAATGGGGCCAGAGTCCAAGTGGTCCCAGGTACATTGGTGGAGATTACAAAAATAACAACAAAAGACAGAAATAAATATCCAAGCAAAAGTCAACAACGGTGGAATCAATAGGCTCAAACTCTAACAATCTAAACTTTAAATGGATTTGTTATATTAGCAAATATTGAGTGAGAAAGGGTGGTTGTTTGGAATACTCTCTGGTAACACAGTGAAGAGAGGTCAACACGTGGTAGGATTGGTCCTGATTCATTTTATATCTGAAACCCAACTTTGAAGGACTTTGCAAATAACAAAATATTCAATGAGACATTTTGAAAAAAAAAACACATTAAATTTGTATAATCTTTGTGAAGTATTTCCATTTTAATGATGTTAATCCTCCCAATTCATGAAAAAGGCATGTATTTCCATGTCTTTGTGTCCTAATTCATTTCTTGTAGCAGTGTTTTCTGGTTTTCTTTGTATAAGTATCTCACATATTTACTTAAATTGACTTGAAGGTACTAAGTTTTCCTGAGACAAAAGGTTAATAGGATTCTTTTTTTAAATGTCTATTACTTATTTTATTATTTGTATATATAAAAGCCATATTTTGTGTATTAATATTATTGCCTGCCACATTGTTTCTAGAATATTTTTGATATAATTCTTAGATTTTCTAAATATAGCATTTTGTCCTCTGCAAAAATTGAGAGCATGATTTCTTCCTTTTTTATATGGACACTTTTGATACCTTTTTTGTTACCTGATTGCTATTGCAAGTACTTCCAGTACTATATTGAAGTAAAGTGGCAAAAAGGGGAAAACTTGTTTTGTATCAGATCTTAGAGGAAAAGCTTTTAGATTTCCCCCATTGAATATAATGTTTTCTATAGGCCTGTGGTAAATGACTTTTGACTATAATAATGAAAGTTCCTTCAATTTCCATCTAGTTCAGATTTTATTTAATCAGGAAGGTATTGTGGACCTTTCAAATGCTATTTTTCTTTTAAGAAAAAAATTTAGTTAACAAATTTTTTTAACAAGTTTCACTTAGCAAAATACACCCAAAAGTAAATCACAGTAAAAAGTACAAAGTTTAGGGCCCGGAGAGATAGCACAGAGGCGTTTGCCTTGCAAGCAGCTGATCCAGGACCAAAGGTGGTTGGTTCGAATCCCGGTGTCCCATATGGTCCCCCGTCGGTGTCCCATATGGTCCCCCGTGCCTGTCAGTAGCTATTTCTGAGCAGACAGCCAGGAGTAACCCCTGAGCACCGCCGGGTGTGACCCAAAAACCAAAAAAAAAAAAAAAAAGTACAAAGTTTAATTCAAGGGCTCACCAATTCTTACAGTATTAGTATTGTGTCTCAATTTTCAAAACTATCTTTTTATAAAGCTTAAACTTAACGTAAAAGATTTTCAATGAAAACAACTTGAAAGAACCTGAGAAATGTTCCTCTTTGAATTAGGGATCTAGTACCTTGAGTTTTCCAGAAAAGAAAAAGGAAAAAGAAAAAGGCATGCTCCCCAATGTGTTCTTGGATTTGTGGTGTAAAATACCCACACTGAACATACGTACTCAAAACTACTTTAACTCAGATAACATCACTTTGAAGTACACTACCAAAACGTTAATTGAGAATAGCTGAAAATAGTTTTAGTTCACTCAATATCACATGCTAGAAGAAAGTTTGCATGAGAAAACACTCAAGAGGTAATTTTTTAATCCAGATTTCACAAACTCATGCTGCAAATGGGTCTCACAGCTTCCTTTATAGAAATAACTGCTTTTCACTGCATGTGAAAATTTGATTGAAATAATTCAAATGCTCCTATTGAAAACTAATCATATCTACCCATGCTGTTCTGGCTACTGTAGCCAGTTCCATAACAGCCACTCACAGACTGGCTCTCAAAGCAACTGTATATGGACTGGGCAGATACCCCCTTGCCTTGCATCATCTGGCTGCTATATGCCCTATTGCTGGCCCCTGTTGTGGAATTCAGAAGAGTTTTATGTATCTGTGCTGCATGTTGGCCCTGTCTTTGGACATAGCTGCCATGGCTTCCTCGTGAGTGGCAAACTCAATATCAGCTTCACCAGTTACTCTTCCATCAGGGCCAATCTCAATATGGACTCTCACTGGGTTGAGTGGAGAGAAGTTGTAGATGTTCTCAGTGGCTTTGTATGGCAGCCCCCTCATGTGGACACAATGCCCATGGTACTCTGGACATTGAACTCGCCATCTCCATATTTGGGATCATCCCTGAGAGACAGAAACTGAGGTCTCTCCCAAACAGGTAGGTGGTGAAGCCATAACCATCACTGAAGCCGCTGTAGCCCCCATAGCCTGCACTGTAGGCACCAGATCTCATTCTGGCTTGACAATGCCAATATATCTCTTGGCTGTACCCAGCCGATCATAGGGCCCAGGCCGCTGAACAAATATGAACTTCAGAGGGGGATCTGAGTATGATCTAACTTCTTCCTGGCTGCTCTTAAACACTTAAATAAACCTGTGCCCTATTCTCTCCTTGTGTTTCCCAAGAGTCTTCTCAGGTAACTCCTGTGAGACAAACTGCACAGACTTCCCCTGTTATCTTGCCCTCGGTGTCCACAGGCAATGTGATCCCGTTTGGCACAGTTTCCAACCCTGAGAAGAACTGGACAATTTTTTCCTTGGTGTATCCAAATAGTAGTCCTTGAAGTCGCAGGATGCCATCATTAGCGGTGTCAGTGCTGTTGAGACTGCTATGCTTCAACACACAATCCATCTCGGTTCTGTGTGACTTGAACACCTCAATGTACCAGTGTCCCATGCTATCCCTGTCTTTTTTTAGGGCGAATTTGACATCATCTTCTGATTCAAGTTCAACAAAAACCTCACCACTCTGCTTGCCTTCTCTAGTGTAGATAAAATGAACACCTGTGGCCCCATCATGAATCTGTGCAGTTGGAGAGGAAATTCTGCACATCTTTAATAGAACAGGACCATGGCAGGCCACGGACCTTGACCACAAAGCCTTCACCTCCCTCAGGGCCCAGCATCATGGACACTCTATACAGGGCAGATGTCAAATAAACGGGTGCAGACTTTTGAGACTTAAAAACCCAAGAGGGTATATATGCCCACAGCTGGGAGAAGCTTCTGGTAGGCAACAATCTGTCCTTACCCATCTAGTTCACAAAACCACATCAGGAGTAATTCTTAGTCCAAAGTCAGGAGTAACCTCTGAGAATTTTTAGGTGGATAACCCAAAAGCCACCATAGTGCTCAGAGAAATGCCATTTAGGTATACACATTAAAATACTAAAATATAAGAACTTAAAAATGGTTCAATCCATTTTCATTTGTCTTTTGTATACATAGCTAGAGGTTTGAATTCACTATTTTGCATGTAGTTGACCAGATTTTCTCAACATCACATGTTGAAAAGGCTTTTCTTATTCCTTTATTCATTTACTTTCTTGTCCCTTTATCAAAGATTAAATAACCATACACTTGCAGCTTCATCTTAGAATATTCAAGTTGGGTCAGAGTGATAGCACAGTGGTAGGGCATTTGCCTTGCATACTGCAAACCTGCGGACCCAGGTTTGATCTCTGACATCCCATATAGTCCCACAAGCCTACGAGGAACAAAATCTGAGTGCAGAGCCAGGAGTAACCACTGAGCATGCCAGGTGTGACTCCAAAATAAAAATAAATAATATTCAAGTCTATTACATTGATTTTATGGTCTATCTTTATTCCAGTACAATGCTGTTTTAATGACTAACATTAAAATACAATTTAATGTTTTTGGAAGTGACTCCTCCCATCATTTTTTCACCAAGTATTGCTTTAGCTACTTGTGGATGTTTATGTTCCACATGAATTTCAGGAGTGTTTGATTCATTTCTTTTTAAATGACATGGGTATTCTTATGTGGAATACATTAAATCTGTACAGTATGTTGTAAAGTATTGCCATTTTGTTTTGATTTTTGGGCCACACCCAGTGATGCTCAGGGGTTACTCCTGGCTATGCACTCAGGAATCGCTCCTGGCTTGGGGGACCATATGGGATGCTGGGGGATCGAACCACAATCCATCCTAAGCAGATCCTTACTGCTTGCTCCACCACTCCAGCCCCTAATATTGCCATTTTAATGGTGTTAATCCTACCAATCCATGTTTCCATTTTTGTTGGTCCAGCTTTATGAAAATAAATATGGATGTTCCTAAAATTTAAAAATTTAGCTTCTATATTCTCCATCAGTACCACTTTATAGGATGTACTTCCATGTAGAATATATCCTAGGAACCCAAAAACACAATATAGAAAATATCTACATTCTTATGTTCATCGCAGCACTATTTACAACAGCCAGAATCTGGGCTGCATGCTAGAGAACACTCTGCCCACTGTAATATCTAGTCTGACCCAGGTATCTGAATGTCTTAGAAGTGACTTTCTTTTTGTTTTTTGTTTTTTTTGTTTTTGGGCCACACCCGTTTGACGCTCAGGGGTTACTCCTGGCTATGCACTCAGAAATCGCCCCTGGCTTGGGGGGACCATATGGGACACCGGGGGATCGAACCGTGGTCCGTCCTACGGTAGTGCTTGCAAGGCAGATACCTTACCTCTAGCGCCACCTTCCCGGCCCCAGAAGTGACTTTCTACTGCTTCATGATGTCATCTTAGACTCAAGTATTTATAGATTTTATGTCTCATTATAATATAATTGTATGTTAAATAATCCCTCCCATAGCACTCCAGGTAAATAACATAAGAAAGCACAATTTATTTCTATACTCCATTTTAAAAGAACCAGTTTCCAAAAGCTTTCTGTGGTACTTCTTGTTTTCATCTCACAAGAATAGCAACAGAGGAGTCGAAAAAATAAGCATTTAATTTCTGAGCTCTAGGGTAAATGATAGCAAGAAAGAAGACACTTGGAAAGTGCAAAGAGTGCAATGAGTGTAAAGAGCCAAATACAGTTTTTGCATAGTATTATATATGTAAAATTAAAAACATATTTTGTAGAGTGCATTGATTAATTTAGTGACAACCAAAATATTTAAAAATTGTTTTGTAAGTCCTATAAAAAGCATATATGACATATGACTAAAAAAAGGAATTAGAAGATGTACTTACAAAATATTCAGGCTCTGAATCCTGCATTATAGTAATGTGACAACATAGAATTCAAGTCTTTATGATAAAAATGATTAGAATGTTGACATGTAAGGCATATATCTTTACTATAACTCCTTCACAAGCACTTTGCTGCATATGACAGGAAAAGGAACTTTCAAGCTGTGCTTAATTATGTTATAATTAAGTTATCCATCCAGTGACTGCAAAAATAGAAAAATATAAGAAATTGTCAAAAAAAGACAAATGGGGATTTGGTACACAACTAATTGGAGAAGCAAATTGCAGACAAAGAGTAAAGTCTGGAATAGATTACTAAACTTTTTGTTAGCTCTAGGACACATAACTAAAGTTAAGCAATATTAGTTTTCTAATCTGTAAGATGATAGGATATATAGAAAATATTTATTAACAGCACAAGTTAATTATATCCTATTATAATTAATATCATCAGAAAATTAATAATTAAAATGTACTAAATTATATTAATTTTTGCTGAGGGCTGACAGAAGGGAATGCAGAGAGGACTGGAGTAACAAAATATATAAATACAAAAATATAAAGAGTTGTTTACTTTGTGTCAGTTACCATCACTCATAATATATGGCAGGAGAAATATAGCAGATATAAACCTTAAAAACCCAATAAAATTCCAATGACATTATTTTTGTACAATTAAAAAATGTATTAGCACAGGAGAAATATGTATTTCCACAGGAGAAATATAGCAGGAGAAATATAGCAGATATAAACCTTAAAAACCCAATAAAATTCCAATGACATTATTTTTGTACAATTAAAAAATGTATTAGCAATGTAACTTTTTGAGCCTGTATGCCAACTCAGTACTCAAGGTCATTGTTATTTTCGTTGCACAAACTAAGAAGAAAATACGTCAAAAGTTAAACATGCAATGTTCTGAAAGGTATCACTAAATTGCTACTAAAATCTTTTAGTACAAGACTCTGTGACCATACAAGGAATTCTACATTGTAAAAAAAAAAAAACCTCAAGCTATGATAGAATTGGAATTTTTGCTGCACCAGTTACAACAGTTGACTTCAGCAAATCATACACCTCTCAGTACCTTTATTTTAATAAATAACAATTACTCCATAAAATAATTTCTATATCAATTAAATGAGGTAATATTTTTAATAATATCTTTATCTAAACTCCTTGATTACAAACATGGTTGTGATTAGGTTTTAGTCATGTAAAGAACACCCCCCTTCACCAGTGCAACAGTCCCACCACCAATGTCCCAAATCTCCCTCCACCTCACTTCACCCCACCCCCAAGTTTCAGCCGGGTTGTCCTATAAAGGGATGACTGGGCAGTGTTGAGATATCCCACTATTATTGTGTTGCTCTTGATGTATTCTTTCAGATTTGACAATTGTTTTAAATATTAGGCTGGTCCCTCATTTGGTTGCATATATATTCAGGAGTGTGATTTCTTCCTATTGTACATATCTCCTGATTAGTACAAAATGTCCAACTTTGCTCTTACAACTTTTCTGAGTCTAAAGTTTGTGTCATCTGATATTAATATGGCCACTCCAGCATTTTTTTGAGGGGGTCACACATGGCAACACTCAGGGGATACTCCTGGCTATACACTCAGAAATCGCTCCTGGCAGACTTGGAGGACCATATAGATGCCTGGATTTGAACCACCGTCTTTCTGTATGTGAAGCAAATGTCTTACCTCCATGATATCTCTCTGGCCCCCACTCCAGCTTTTTGAAGAAAGTTTTTTCCTTTGCTTGGATGATTTTCCTCCAACCTTTGATTTTGAGTCCATGTTTTTTTCTGACTATTCAGATATGTTTCTTGTAGGCAGCTAACTGTTGGATTTAGCTTTTTGATTCATTTTGCCACTCTGTACCTCCTACCAGTTCATTTAGACCATTGACATTGAGAGAGGGAATTGTCATGGGATTTAGTGTCATGGGATTTGGTGTATAAGTGTTGTGTCTGTTAGACTTTCTTGTCTTAGAGTAGACCTTTTAGTTTTTCTTTTAAGGCTTGCTTTGAGTTTGTAAAGTTTCTGAACTGTTATCTGTGAAGCTATTTATACTTTCTTTAAACCTGAAAATGAGTCTGGCTGGATGAAGTATTCTAGGCGAAGCATTCATTTCATTGAGTTTTGTCACTATATTCCACCACTGCCTTCTGTCCTTTAAGGGTTTCTTGTGACAGGTCTGCTATTAATCTTAAGTATGCTGGTTTGAATGTAATTCCCCTTTTTGATCTTGTATTTTCAATACTTTATCCCTATCTATGTGATTTGTCATTGTGACTAGAATGTGTCTTGGGGTACTTTTCTTTAGTTCTCTTCTAGATGTCACTCTTCAGGCCTGCAGAATTTGTTTGCATGCAGGAAATTTCTGGAAATTTCTCTACAAAAAAGTCCTTGACTGTTGATTCTTCCTGCAGATTTTCTTTTTGTGTCTCTAGGACTTCAATGATTTTTATGTTGTTTCTGTTGAGTTTATCAAAGACATCTATTTTCATCCCTGGCATCCCATATGACTTCTAGGAGAGATTTCTGAAATCAAGGCCAGGAGTAACCCCTAAGCACTGTCAGGTGTGCCCAAAAACCAACAATAAATAAATAAAAATCTAAAAAATAAAATAGGAGAAATATTGATAACATTACTGAAATATTTTCAGATATTCTTACCTGTTTTATCAAGAAATTTCAGAAATTTGCAGAAATTTGCAGAAATTTCAGTATTAATGTCAGGAAAGTCTTAGGCCAACCAGATGACAGAATAACAGGAAGCTCAAATTTCTGCTTGCCAGCTTTGATAAATTAGAGAGAACTGTCCAATGAATATTAGATATGTTCATTAGTAGTATAAAACTTCTGTAGTTTAAATATTTATTATACTAATAATAATCCAAAGTTTCCTTTGTATTACTGATATAAACTTTTTATTTCTTATATATTATTTTTAATTTAGAGTTTAGGTAACATAGTTACAGTAGTCTTCACATTTATGACATTGTTGTACAAAATTGATACAACTCTCACCACTAAAATGCCCAATGAAAACATGACTTTCTTTCTGAAGAAAGATAAAATTATTTGAAATAAAGTCTAGCTCTGTCATTTTCATCTGACCTTGACCATGTAATGCCAACCCTTCTGAGGATCTATTGCTCAGTGCAAATATAAAACACAGAATAAATGCCTTTCAACAGAGTAAAATTTTGAATCAAAAATAAGTAATTTTTAATTTAACAAACTTGATTTTAAGATTAAATTTACTTCCATAGGCATAACAGTGCTAAATAATGCTACTCTAAGTATTCTGGAGGCTTGCATTGTTTCCCCATTGTCATGCTTGTAGTGTAGTACATTCTACTTGTGCTGTGGTACATTAACAAGGAAAAGTGTGCTGACATGGAGCGAAGTGCCCTTCCTCCTCTGGCTCTGTCCTTTCACTGGTTTCACCCTCCTGCTCATCCATGAAATTTCTAGCAACCTGGTTAAAACTGGAATATATAATGTTGAATAAAGGTAAACACAAAGACAAAGACAGGATGACTTCACCTAATATAGATAGATAGTAATTGAATAAGAAAATGTAATGTAGTAAAATGTGAATACCTAGACTTCAGAGTATAGAGAGAAGGACAGATAAAATAAATAGGCTGGGGAGAAAGATAAAAAAGTTAAGCAATGTGGGATAGGGATCAAAATTATGTGGAAAGATGGTATAACTATATATCTCAAGAAAAGACTTAATAGCACTGAAAATATGAGATTTAAATTACATCCGCAGAACTTTGAAATGTGCCTTTTTTTTTAAATTGCAAGGAATATCAGAAAAGAGCATGGGAACATTGGTAGAAGAAATTTTACATTGGTGGTTGGATTGGCATAAAATCATAAGCCTTCCTAGACTTCATCCTATGACCTGTGTAGATACCAGGATCTCTAATTACAGAAGACGGATTTTGACAGCTACACTGAACAGAATATTTCCTGACACTAGAAAAAGAACATGGGTGGGGTTGGAGAGATAGCACAGCGGGAGGGCGTTTGCCTTGCATGGAGAAGGATGGTTCAGCATCCCATATGATCCCCCAAGCCTGCTGGGGGTGATTTCTGAGCTTAAGTCCAGGAGTAACTCCTGAGCCTTACAGGGTGTGGCACATAACCAACCAAACAAAACAAAAAAACAAAACAAAACAAAACAAAATACCATGGGGTTTGACAAAGAGCATGTCTGGGGCCTATTGTTGTCCCCATGACAATATGATTTAAGGGTGGAGAAAACCTGTATCTCCTAAGCCAAGAGAATTCCCTTTCTAATTTCCTCAACACTTCCTGTGCCTAGGCAAAACGAAAACAAAAACAAAACACCAGTACACCAACCCACCTCTTAGTTTTTTATTTCTTCCTCTATGTATTGCTGTTTTGCTGCTGTTTATTTGTAGTTGTTGTGTTTTTTGTTGTTACTTGTTTTGGTATGTTTCTTTTCTTTTTATTTCTTCTCTTAAATTTATATTCATAACTTCTAGCTTTTTTCCCCGTTTTTTTCCAACAGAACCACAGAACTTGAATCATCTTGTTCTGCCTCAAAAATTGAGGGGTAAAAAAGTGGATGGTATCAGGAGCAAACAATCACATGACCATTGAGTGGAAATAAAAAAATTGATTAGACCTAAACACCAAACCCAAGGTCAATGCCAACAGAATCAAGATAACTCAATCTACAAGAAGCTATACTCAGAAGGGACCTGTTATACTGGCATAGGTTGTACTGGATATAGGGTGTGGGTATGTGATGCATGCTGGGAACAGGGGTGGAGTGAGGACAACACTGGTTATGGGAGTGGCCCTAATTCACTGTCACTATATACTTTAAATATAACTGTAAAAGACTTGCAATTCTCATTGGTCACAATAAAAATATTTTAAAAAGTACATGATATGCCTAAGATTTAACTGTCTACAACTTTGTAAATAACTGCTCTTCAATTAAATAAAAATAATATTTTAAAGCAAAAATATAACAAAATTATTTTAGTAATATATTTTAAATTAATTTAATAGCATGTTTTATAAACTGAAATAAATACCAAGAATACAAATAACATGAGTATAAGCATTGAAAATTTTTACATAATCATTAGATTGAATCTTCTAACTCCATTAAGTATTCACTAAAGTCCAAATACATTTCCTACAGCTTCAGGCAGAGATAGCCGACCCTTACTTGTGTATATTGGGAGAAAAAAACTTCTGGCACCTAGGCAAGTCCAAAGGCATTCAAGTTCTTGTGGCTCAAGATCAATCTGAGGAGCTCCACAGCAAAAGTCATTGAGATGTGGAATTCTGGGACCAGAGTATAACTGTATACTGTGGGAGGAGAAATTCAACTGCTAGACAATGACCATGCTAAGAATTTCAAAGGACCATCAGCAGAATGCTAATATCATCAAAGGTCCATGTATATCATAATATATGATATTAATATATTATATATAAGTATTAACTTATAAAAAGCTACATATAAACTTGATATATGATATATACACAGAACTTGGAAAAATTCACACATTTTCCAGCATTTTTCTGTGAGATGTGAATTTCCTTTCTATTACTCTGCATCTCTGTGGTATGTACTTGGTATGTATAATTTGTACTTTCCATTTTGTGAAGCCTGTATTCCCTATTAAGTACATTTCTTGATTTTCTACTCTCATTTCTAAATAAATTGTTTTACTTTCCTATTCCTCTCCTTTTGCAATTATTTTCTTGTGAGGTAAAATGATAAAAATTTTGAAAGCTTGAATAAAATTTAGACTGATTTACCTTTCTCACAAAAAGCAATTCCTCACTCCAACCTGAGATCTCTATCTCTTGAAAAGTCAGCTAGCAGAGATCATTTCTCACATAAGTATAATCCAAGTGTAATTTGATGACAGTTGCATAAGTCCATCTTATATCAGTCCTAGATTTTCCCATGCATGTCCTTTGGGGACCAAGATGGTTAGAGAAGAAAATGATAGACTACATTCTTTTTTTTCCATATATTTAATTTTTATTGAATTTGTTAATGTTACAGAGTTCTTGCACTGCCAAACCATGCCTGAGAATTCAAAGAAAGAAATGTTATAATGGACAGCCTCATCATCCACCCATCATACAGTATATTAAAACTTGATTTCATGTGCATTTTTGTAATTTCATAATCTTTTAAAAAGTTTTAACAAGAGTTGTAATTTAAAATCTCCTGCAAGCTTTCATATTTCTAGTGCACTATGCCATTAAATAAAACTTCCACACATTCATCTCAGTTCATTTCTCAGTAACATAACCTTCCCTCCCAAATTTTACTAGAAAATAAAATGGCATAATTTCTGGGGAAAATGTGGTTCAAGGTTCAAAAGATTACTTAAGATTTTTGGTTCCCAAATAAAGCCATCAGTTGAAATCAAGTCCCTTGTATTGTTTTTCTTTTTCTTTTTTCTTTTTTTAATTAATCATCCCAACCTTTCACTGGCTGGTTCAGCTAGCTCCCCACCCAAATCATTCAGAAGACATTCTTTCTATCACCTCAAAACCAACAGAATTGCCAGAAAACAGTTGGCATCTCCTGACGCGACCATGCCACAGGTGACAACAGAAGGCTGAAATCTGAAGGCATTGCACTCCAAGCCAAACCATTAAATGCAAAGAAATATGGGTAAAATAAGGGATACACTAACAACTGGGGATATGGAGAGAAATCCTAGCAAGTTTCCAAGTTCACCAAAATGCACAGGCCCAATAGACGAGGACCTAAAAGCAGCAATGCAAGCCATGGTAAAGAAATGAAAGAATCGCTAGCCAGTGAGTTGAAGAAATCCATAGATGAACAAATTAACAAACTTAAAGAACTGTTACAGGAGATGAGAGATTCCATACAAATGAAATTGAAGGGAAAAAAGTCTTAGCAAGCCATAATAGCAGAATCACACAATTGGAGAATTGCATAGAAGAATTCGAAGAAAAACTGCAAACCAAAAATGACAAAGAAGACAACAAGCGAATAAAAGGTAAAGCATTGGAAGAAAAAGTTAGATATTTAATGAACAAAGACAAAAGAAATAATCTATGGATTGTAGGTATACCAGAAGGGTAGAAAATAGGGAAAGGAGAAGACAAGTGGTCAGGGAAATATTAGCAAAAAACTTTCTCACCCTCCAGAAAGAGGCTCTGGTGTAAAACCAGGAGATAAAAATTGTTCCTAATAATATAGACCCTAATAAACCAACATCAAGACATATAGTAATCCAAATGGCAATAAAATCACAAAGAGAAATATGAACTACTTAAAGAAATAAGGAAGGATAAAACCTCAAGTACAAAGGAAGGAACATAAGAATCAAACCAGATCTCCCATTTAAAACAATTCAAGTAAGAATACAGTGGAGTGACATATTAAAACGACTGATTGAAAGAAACTTCCAACATAGAGTCCACTACTCAGCAAAACTCTCATTCATATGAGAGGGAAAACAAAAACATTCTCAACAAAAAAGAACTTGCATTATTTGTGCAAACAATACTGATTCTAAATGACCTATTCAGAGATGAATTGCACAATCCAAACCTTCAATTGTAACAACAATCACCCTACGTAATAAAACTGCACAGCAGCTCTCTGTCAATAATCTCCTTAAATGTCAATGGACTAAACTCTCCCTTTAAAAGCAAATAGTAGGGAGTTGGATTAGAAAACACAAACCAGATTTCTATGCCTTTAAGAAACACACCTTCAAGTCCAGGATAGACATAGACTCAGAATAAAATGATGAAAATCAATTATTCAAGCCAATGGAAAACAAAGAAAAAGCTGGGACAGCCATTCTTATATCAGACCAAATGGCATTCAATGTCAAGAAAGTGATAAGAGACAAAGAGGGTCACTACTTCTTGATCAGGGGAACACTAAATCAAGAAGTACTAACTCTGGTTAATATTTATGCACCAAATGCAGAGCCAGCAAAATATGTAAGGCATATTTGCTTGCAAATCTGGAGAAACAGATGAAAGAAAATGTGATAGTAGTAGTAGATCTCAATACTCCACTATAACCACTTAACAGATCCACCAGACAGAGAAGCAGCAAAAAATAAGAGCCTTAAATGAGAAATTAGAAGAAATAGGGCTAATAGACTTACATAGAGCCCTCCACACTCAGAAAGCAGAATACACATTCTTTACATGGAAGCTTCTCCAGAATAGACCATGCCTTAGGATATAAACCTTACTGCATAAAGTCACAAATAATAGGATTATTAGAAGCACCCTATCAGATCACTATGCAACAGAGGTCAAGACTGACTGTAAAAAGAATTTATGGAAAAAATCCAATACCCGGAGATTAAATAATATGCTACTCAACAACAGCTGGTTTAAAGAGGAATTCAAAGAAGAAATAAAAAGATTCCTTTATACAAACGATAATGAAGAGACAACTTGTCAAAATCTGTGGGATATAGAAAAAGCAGTATTGGGGGGAAACTCATAGCAATACAGGCCTATGTCAGGAAACAGAAAAATGACAATATCAGCAGTTTAAAGGTATGCCTTAAGGAACTGGAACAGCAGGAGCAAATAAACCCAAACACAACCAGAAGACAAGAAATAATGAAAACCAGAGCAGAAATAAACAACATAGAAACTAAGAAAACAATACAAAATTTTAATAAGACCAGGAGTTGGTTTTTCAAAAAATAAACAAGATAAACAAACCACTGGCAAGAATCACCAAAAAAACAAACAAACAAACAAAAAAAAAACAAAAAAAACAGGGAAACACCCAAATTAGTACGATCACAAATGAAAGGGTAGAGATTACAACAAAACCCCAAGAATTCCAACATATCATGAGGACTTATTATGAGCAACTGTACTCAGGTAAAAGAACCCAGAAGCAATCGACAGATTCTCGGAAAAATATCATCTTCCAAGACTGGATAAGAAGGATATAGAAAGCATAAACAGGCCAAACACATCTGATAAAATTGAATCAGTAATTAAGAAACTCCCCAAGAACAAAAGTCCGAGTCCAAATGGTTCTACAGGTGAATTCTATCAAATATTCCTAGAAGAAATACTACCACTGATCCACAGTCTCTTCCAAAACATTGAAAAGAACAAGAATCCTTCCTAATTTCTTTTATGATGCTAGTATCACACTTATTCCCAAAGATGGCAAAGACACTGCCAAGAAAGAAAATTACAGACCAATCTCACTAATGAACATAGATGCAAAAATCCTCAAAAAAATCTTAGCAAACTGAATCCAGTTCTACATCAAAAACATTATACACTATGACCTACTTGGTTTCATCCCAGGGATGCAAGGATGGTTCAATATACGCAAATCAATAAACATCATATACCACATCAACAACAAAAAAGAAAAAAATCATTTTATATCAATTGATGCAGAGAAGGTATTTGACAAAATCCAACACCCATTTATGATGAAAACACTCAGCAAAATAGGACTTGAAGGAACCTTCCTCATTATAGTAACAGCTATTCATGAAAAGCTCACAGCCAACATTATCCTTAATGGTGAAAAACTGAAAGCATTTCCACTAAGGTTAGGAACTAGTCAAGGTTGTTCACTCTCTCCACTCTTATCAATATAGTTTTAGAAGTCCTAGCAATAGCAATCAGACAAGAGAAGGGAATCAAAGGAATTCAAATAGGGAAAGAGGAACTCAAACTATCTCTTTTTGCAGATGATATGATGATATACATAAAAAAAACCCTAAAGAGTTCACATTAAAACTCCTAGAAACAATTAACCAATACAGCAAAGTGGCTGGCTACAAAGTCAATATACAAAAGACAGTAACATTCTTCTATAAAAATAACAAAGTAGAGGAGAACGAGATTAAAGAGACAATCCCATTTAAAATAGTATCCAAAAATATCAAGTACCTAGAAATCAACCTTACAAGAGAGGTGAAGAATCTATACCATGAAAACTTCAAAACATTTCAGAAAGAGATTAAAGAGGATCTAAGGAAATGAAAGAACATCCCATGCACATGGGTAGGTAGAATCAACATAGCCAAAAAGACTATCTTATCCAAACTTTTATATTGATTCAATGCAATCCCTATCCAAATTCAGACATCATTTTTAAAAGACTTAGAACTATCAATCATAAAATTCATCTGGAACCACAAAAGACCCAGGAAAGCAAAATACATATTGAAAAACAAGAAACTGGATAGCATCTCTTTATCTAACCTGAAACTATACTATATAGCCTTAGTGATCAAATCAGCATGGTACTTGAACAAGGACAGAGTCTCAGACCAGTGGGTTACAACAAAATATCCAGAGATAAACCCCAGATATACAATCAACTAATATTTGACAAAAGAGCTAAGAACTTGAAATGTAACAAAGATAGTCTCTTCAACAAATGGTATTGGAACAACTAGATAACACTTGTAAGAAATAGAATATTGATTTATACCTCACACCTTACACAAAAGTCAACTCAAAATAAACTAAAGATCTTGAAATCAGACCCGAATATATAAAGTATTGAGGAAAAATAGGTATCACACTTCAAGACCTATATATCAAAAAAGTCTTTGAGGATAGAATGCCAATGGCAAGAACTTTAGCTTCAAACCTAAACAAATGGGACTACATCAAACTAAAAAGTTTCTACATGGTTAAAGAAACCCTATTTAATACTAGAAGACAGTTAACAGAATGGGAAATTTTTTTGCACTCAATATGTCAGATAAAGGGCTTATATCTAGGATATACAAAACACTCAGAAAGTGACCTCCAATAAATCTAATAGAGCCATACAAAAATGGGGAGAAGAAATGGATAGACACTTCTCCAAGAAAGACCAAAAGATGGACATCAGACACATGAAAACATGCTCACCATCACTCATCATTAGGGAAATCTATATCAAGACAACAATGAGGTACCACCTGACACCAGTGAGGATGGATCACATCAAACATAACAGGAACAATCTCCATTGGCAGGGATGTGGTAAGAAAGGAAGGCTTATCCACTGCTTGTGGAAATGCTGCCTGATCCAACCCCTAGAAAACAGTGTGGAGAGTGCTCAGTAAACTCAGAATTGAGCTGCCATATGACCCAGCAATTGCTCTCCTGGGTATCTGTCCCCAAGTCGGAAGGACATTCATTCAAAAATATGTGTGCACTCCACTATTTACCACAGCGTTCAGTACAATAGCCAAGATTTGGAACTAACCTTGATGTCCAACAATAGATGAGTGATCATGAATATGTGGTACTTATACACAATGGAATGCTACATATCAGTTAAAAATGATACAATTATAGATTTTTCAGCAATGTGGATGGATCTACAAAATATTGTGTTAAATGAAGCAAGCCAGAAGATGAAGGATAAACACAAAATGATAGCACTTTTCTGAGGCACTTAGAATATACACCATATATACATGTAATACTCCATGGACAAATACAAGGGTCTAATATGGTAGAAACTCCAAACACTGTAGTTGTCATTTACTCAGGAGTCATGTCCAAAACAAGTGGAAGAGGAACAACACAAAGGTTCGACTATACATTATTCTGTAAAGAAACCAGCAACAACGGAAACAACGGTTTAGATAAAACAGGTATGTAATCAGCCTTTTACTACAAAGACCTTTCACTGCAGTGAAGAATATAATTGGAAGCCAGAGACTCCAGCAGACGCATTTTATAACAATGTGATTTAATGCTTAATCTTACTAGATATAAAATAATCTCTGAGCTTTTCTGTCTACAAGGGTTCTTGCATACAAAGGGTGGACACCCTAATTTGACACCTCAATGCTCAGTAACACTAGATAGCATATTTAGTTTGCATTATAAAAATGTCTTGATACAACACTCTGATATACCTTTTTTCTCTGGTTTATGGTCTCTATTAGGACCTGAAGCGTGTGACCATCCAGACCACTGAAACAATCAACTGTGAACCACAGACTTACAGGACCTACTCATCAAACACATTTGGGCAAATTAACATTTCATTTCTTTCTTTTTTCTTTTTGCTACTTCTTTCTTTCTCCCCTTTTTTCTTCTACCTCTTATTCCTCCTCCTCATTATTTTAATCGATGTCAAATAAAACCCACACTGTTACTTTCTCTTTAGGAAAGGAATTTCGATACATAAGATGCAGTGGACCATACTACATAGGGTAGCCACCTACATAGAGAAGCCTCATTAACACATTGTTTAGTTCTCGAGATGCAAAACCTATGTGTATTCTAAATTGCTCCAGTCATTATCTAACCCGAAAACCTTAATTTAGGAAGGCCAAACCCCATCATTGACAAAACCCCTAGAAACTGAGAAAGCCCCCCAAATTTGACAAACCAACCCAATCTCTTAGTTGATTTATTTCTAACCTTATTTTTACCATATCAACCTATTTTTTCTGTCCTCTCTTATCTTTTGCTCTCTCTTCCTCTTTTTCTTAAGATATACCAAGCTGGGACCGGCGAGGTGACACTAGAGGTAAGGTGTCTACCTTGCAAGCACTAGCCAAGGAAAGATTGTGACCGCGGTTCGATCCCCCGGAGTCCCATATGGTCCCCCCAAGCCAGGGGCAATTTCTGAGCGCTTAGCCAGGAGTAACCCCTGAGCTTCAAATTGGCCCGAAAAAAAAAAAGATATACCAAGCTCATTATTATATTTTAAGTGGGCATGAGTACATAAAGAGAGGACTCCTCTATAAGAATCAAACCTAATTGTAAACAACCCATGTCAATAGTGTATATAACCCCTCCTGTATAATATTCCTCCTTCACCCTTCAGAAATCCTACTCTCCCATCAAACCCCAATCTTAATCCTATATCCTGCTATATTAATGCTCTTTATCCTCAGTTCTTTTTTTTCTTTTTTCTTTTTCTTTTTTGGATTTTGGGCCACACCTGGCAGTGCTCAGGGGTCACTCCTGGCTGTCTGCTCAGAAATAGCTCCTGGCAGGCACGGGGGATCATATGGGACACCGGGATTCCAACGAACCACCTTTGGTCCTGGATCGGCTGCTTGCAAGGCAAACGCTGCTGTGCTATCTCTCCGGGCCCCTATCCTCAGTTCTTGACCCATTAGGTATCAAGCCAACCTCCTGCCCCTATAAGCCATCACCCAGCTCCCAAGTCAAGGGACACCCACTCAGCCCTACATCTCATCCCCAGCAAGAAACTACAACCAACACCTCTGCTGACTCATGCTCTGTGGCACTCCTTCTCACCCCTTCCAAATGTTGTTTGATACCAGACTAAGCTCCAGAAGGATCCTCAGTGCAAGAACTCTACCCAAGCAATTTCTGTCGCAAATCTTTTCTCAATCTCAACAAGACTAGGGTATGTGATGAAAATGTGCCCTGGATTCCGCCCCCCACAAGAATATCTCAATAAACAATGGGGAAGCCTATATTTCTATTTAGATAGATAGATATTTCTCTCTACATATATTTCTATATATTTTGTCTTGTTTCTGTTTTTTTTTTTCCTTCCTTAACTCCACTTGTTTTGGTTCTACTTGATACAAACACGTACAAGAAAAAGTCTTTCCTGAGATAATAGCTAAGGTCAAAACTAGGGCACAGGGATGATGGACCCTGACACTCTCGCCCCCCCCCCCCCCAATTGCACCAGCAATATAATATAGCACCATTTCTTCTAACAAAGGCATACTAAAAATGGAGGAAATTTTATGTATAGAAAGAAGTTCTTATCTGCTAGGGATAAGAACTCATACATTGGGGCCAGGGAGATAGCATGGAGGCTGGGCGTTTGCCTTCCATGCAGGATGGTGTTTTGAATCCCGGCATCCCACATGGTCTCCCGTGCCTGCTAGGGACGATTTCTGAGTGTAGAGATAGAAGTAACCCCTGAGCAAAGCCGAGTGTGCCCCCCCCCAAAAAGAACTCATACACTTTATAATAATGGGCACCTCCCACCTTGAACACATGTCATGTGAACCAAATTTAGAGTCCAGGTGATTATACAGCAACCGTCCAACCCTGAACTCTAGATCCCAGACATAGAACCAACACAGTTCTCTGCAACAGCTCCAAGAATCAATCTCCCTCTGGAATATTCTTAATACTGCTCTGACACCAACATGTGCCTGTTTTGATATGACATCCTGACAGTGAGGAAATGGCAACAACTTGGTCTAAGAGCAGGTTGTCTTACCTCACCTCCTAATGATAAGATGAAATCAGAAAACATGACATCCTTTGATTTGTACAAAAGCCAAAATCACTACAGAAGATTGACTGAGACAACCATGACTGGGCAGAACTTATCCTGGGACCCATAAAAATGACCAATAAAAAAAAAAGTCTAAGCCTTGGCCTATTATCTGTACAACAACCAAGATCTCTAATTCCAGAGGTTTGACTGAGACAACTGCAACTGAACAGATCTTCTGGAAACATAATGAAAGACTCTGTCCTAGGCTTCGTCCTAGGATCAGGGCAAAAACCAAGACCACCAATTATAGAAGACTGATTAAATCAACAGTGATGGAACACAACTCTTAGAACCATAAAAAAGACTTCTTCCTAGGTTCTTTCCTTTGACCTGTGCAAATACCAAGATCTCTAGCCACAGAGGCTAGATGATTTTATCATCCACTATGAAGCAAAAAGTTTACAGACATCACAAAAAGACCTAGGGAGAATAAAAGAACATGTTCGGAGCTTGTAGTTATTCCCATGACAGTATATTTTAAGGGTAGAAAAACGCTGTATCTCTTAGGACAAGGGAATTTCCTTTCTAATCTCCCCAATATTTACTGTGCCTATGCAAGCAAAAAAAAAAAAAAAGGGAAGCATAATTTTTTTTAGTTTTGTTATTGCAGTTGTTTGCTTTTTTTTTGTGCTTTCTTTTGTTTTTATTTCAGGATCATGGTTATTGTGTGGTTGTTGTCTATATTGCAGTGATGCTTTTCGAGTTGTTTGATTTTTTTATTTTTTGTATTGTTATGTTTTTCTTTCTTCTCTTAAATTGATATTTATAGCCTCTAGGAGAACTCCTCCCATTTTTTGCTTGTTTGACTTTTGCCCCATTTTATTTATTTATTTTATTTTCTTCAAACAGAATCACATAACTTGAACCATCTTGTTCTGCCTCACAAATTGATGGTGAAATCCTGGAGGGTACCAAGACCAAACAGTCATATGAACATTAGTAGAAATTAAAAAAATGTAAACACCAAACCCAAAGCCAACGACAACAGAATCGATACCCAATTTACAACATGCTAGATTGAGAGGGGACCACTTATGTTAGAAGCCTGGGGGGTATAAGAAGGGGATATGGGATGCATGCTGGGAACAGGGGTGGAAGGAGGACAACAATGGTGGTGGGAATGCCCCTGATTCAATGTCGCTATGTACCTAAAATATTACTGTGAAATTTTGTAATCCACTTTTGTCAAAATTAAATAAAATTAAATAAAAATTTCAGTAAAAAAAAAAGAACTTTTAGTTCATTAAGTGAATTAAATATTTCGAGGGGAGTAATTAGGATATTATTAAAGCCAGAACATATCATTATCTCTATGCAAAACAAGAATCAGTCAACAAAATCCATAATACCACTTTTGCTGTGCCCCACAGATTCTGGCAATTCATGTCTTCATACTAACTTGTTTCCAGGAATTTTGATTTGCTCTTTGATTCAATTTCTACCAACATTTGACCATTCTGTGTAATTGAAGTATCTTTTCCATTAACATATGGGAGAGATGATTGTTATGGGATTCTGTGATTTATTTTTGTAGAAGTTGATGTGTTTGTGGAGTTCATCTTGCCTTAAAGTAGACCATTCAGTTCTTCTCTAAATGTTAGTTTTGAGTCTGTAGATTTTCTAAGTTGTTATTTATCTGTGAAGTCTGGAGGGTGGCTTGTGATAAATCTGCTGTGAATCTTAAGGATGCTTCTTTGTATGTAATTTTTCTTGCTAATCTTGCTGCTTTTAGTAGTCTATCTCTATCTGTCATTTTTATCATTGTGACTAAGATGTTTCTTGGGATGTTTTATTTGGGTCTCTTTTAGATGATGTTCCTAGGACATCCAGCATTTTTTTGCATATGGTTTACAGGTTTGGAAATATCTCATTAATGTTGTCTTTTACTGTTGCTTATTCATAGGCATTTACTTTCTGACACTCTGGGACCCCAATGATTCTTATATTGTTCTTGTTGAATTTATCACAAAAGTCTATTGTCTGTTTGCTTAATTTGAGGATTTTTTTGATCTATTAATTTATATTGAAGTTCTTTCTTTTTCTTCTATTGCATGGAGTTATGCAGCTCATCTTCCAGCTTACTGATTCTATCCTCAGTAGCAGTTACTCTGCTGGTGAGGCCATCCAATGAGTTTTTCAGGTAACAGAATCTAGTGAGAATAAAGACATACTCCTATCCAGAAGTGCAGACAGTTTACTCTTTTGAATCCTGTGTAGAACCACCAATCTAGGCTTGGGCTAGACAGGCATATAGTAGTGTTCCTGAAAGTAAATCGTGTCTTAAAACAAGTAAATGCATAGCTAAGGAGCCTGGAATAGAATAAATAAGTCAATGATGGAGCCATCTAATCCAAAGACTCTAGTGCAACAAACATGCTTATAATCATGGGGCTTAAATAAAGATTTATAAAATAAAAAAAGAATGACTATAAGACAAATACAACATGAAAAAAAGAGACCCCATGCTAGGGTATGAGTTGATGGACCCTCATAGTTTTTAAGGATTCTTGCTTCAGAGTCCATCATGGCATCTTCTCCTGTGAAATTCATGGAATAAATTTAAGACTATTTGTTATGCCCCATGGTTGGTTATACTGAATCTCCAAAGACACCTGTATAGAGTACAGAGTACAGAGATTCCCTTATGTACTGAATTTCTTTTTTTTATGTAAGAAATGATTTTATTGAAGCTTTTCTTAAATTCCTTTTTCAGCCAAAGAAACCTCTGTCCTCACCTCTTCTTTTTTTTAGTTTTTTTTTATATCCTTTATGATATTTTGATCATCAATTTATTTTTTAAATATAATTTTTATTTTAATTATAGTGGCTTACATATCGTTACATATTGTTCACAGTTCACGGTAATATTCCAGATACATATTTACATTGAATGATATTTTGATCATCAATTTATTTTTTAAGTATAATTTTTATTTTAATTATAGTGGCTTACATTATCATTACATATCATTCACAGTTCACAGTAATATTCCAGATACATATTTACATTGAATCAGGGGAGTTCCCACCACCAAATTGTCCTCCCACAACCACTTCCATCCTGCCTCCCATATCCTCCACTCTCCCCCACAGGGGCTGCTAGAATGCATGGTCCCTTCTGTGTCTAGTTTATTACTTAGTGGTCTTATAACTGTTTTGTCTTGGTGCCTCCATTACTGCCCCCTCTAATTGGGAGGCGGGACTAGAAAGTTCAAGTTATGTGGTTTTGTTTGAGGAAGAGAAAGGTAATATAATGGGATAAAAATCGACTATGCCGACTGTGAGCAGAGTCATTCTAGAGGCTCTCATCCTTGGTTTGAGGGACGAAGGGGAAAAGAAGTGAAACACCACAAATTTTAAGTATTTATTTATTAGAAATTTGGAATGGCTTTGCCTCCTGCAGCTTTTAGGGATTTCTCACAGAAAGGATGACTTGTGTTCTCTTTTGAAATTTTTAAAGATTCAGAATCAGAGTCATCAGTAGGAACTTATGTGAGAAGGGACCACAAATCTGGAGAGAAAAACTAAAGGCCAATCTGAAAAAGTGACAGGGCCATCTGGTTTTTGTATCTTTCTCACCTTATAGGCTTCTGCTAGTAAGGACAAAAAAATATGCAGAGCCAGGCCTCATTTCCTAAGTAATGATTCAATTCCTTGGAATAATTTACTTTAGCTCAAGTTCACATCCTTCTCTCCTAGAAGCATCCATCTCAGTGAACCTACTGTCTGCTTGCTCTTGAATCAAACCTGAAACTAATTGAAGGGGAGATAAAGGGAAACAAACAAAATGGTGACTTTAAAATTTAATTGGATATAAAATATCCCCTTGTCTTTAGTAACTACTTAAAATGAAGCATTTGGAGGTGACATTAATAATTAGATAGCTATATTTATAGCTAAATAAATATATTTATTTAAATATATATTAAACAATATTCTAATATATTAAATATGTAATATTTAATATTAATAATATAATATCACTAATTATAATATAAATTTAAGTAGTTATTTATTAATAACATAATAAATATTAATAATGCTTTAATAATTAATTCTTAATAACAATTATTAATAATCAATAACAAAGCAGTAATCATATAATATGATATAATATATTAAATATATTATTAAATAGATTAATACATTAAATATTATATATTATATAAATATATCAATTATATTATATTATTGATTATATGTTAAATATATTGATTATAATATATTAAATTATATATTAAATATATATTTTAGATACATAGTGACATTGAATCAGGGGCATTCCCACTACCAATGTTATCTTCCCTCTATACTTTGTTCCCAGCATGCATCCCATATAACCCTCCTTTGCACCCTGGGCTGCTAGTATAAGTGGTCCACTCTGTGTCTAGCTTGTTGTAGATTGGGTATAGATTCTGTTGTCATTGGAAACAGAAAAATAATTAAATATTTATACATGTCATTATTTTTATTTATTTATTTGCATGTTTGTTTGTTATTTGGGTCTCACCGACAGCGCTCAGGGGTTACTCCTGGTTCTAGGCTCAGAAATCACTCCTGGTAGGTACATATGGGATGCCAGGATTTAAACCACCATCCTTCTGCATGCAAGGCAAACACCTTACCTTCATTTTTCTATTGGTTTTTGTCTTCAGGTCATTAACTAATCTGATTTCTCAGCAATTTATGGGGTGATTCAAATAGAAAATTTTCCACTTTTTCAGTTATTCAAATTAATTAGCCCAATTTTATAAAAGCA
The DNA here is from genome assembly GCF_024139225.1 of Suncus etruscus. Classification (NCBI taxonomy): domain Eukaryota; kingdom Metazoa; phylum Chordata; class Mammalia; order Eulipotyphla; family Soricidae; genus Suncus; species Suncus etruscus. The sequence continues at coordinate 91,570,656 of NC_064854.1, forward strand.
AATTATTTGTCAAATAAAAAGTAAAGGTGAAATTAAAAGTATGACTGATTAACACTCTATGTAGAAGAAAGATTTAGTTCTACAGAGGTGCTTGAATAAGGATTAGAATTAAGACCCGATTTAAAGTGCACCCACTTAGAGAATAGAGATGAAACTTGGTTTACTATTACTAGTTTGTTGTCTCATTCAAAATGAGACATGAAAAACTAAAATGCTTTTGTTAGCCTGGCTATGAGAGTGGAAACCAAAGCCTTGCTGAAATAGCTCAAAAGGCTGAAATAGTTTCTCTAAGCTGAGACTGCCAACTAGCTGAAGGACTTAGAGTAAACATGTACATTTATTCCAAACTGTTTTTATTAATCTTACATACTTGTGCTAAAATAAGGAAGGTAAAATGGTATTTAACAGCTAAGAAGTATCCAATAGATTATAAGGAACATATTTTTAAGCTCTTTGAGGCAGTTCAGACCCCAAAACAACTACAGAGGCCATCAAAAAAGAGATACTAGGATAATTAAGATAAACAGTTAAGCCAATGACAAAACATAGTAAACTGACCTTCATTCTTTTATATTCATTTATTATTTATTTATTTATTTGTTTATTTATTTATTATTTGTTTTTTGGGTCACACCTGGCAGCGCTCAGGGGTTACTCCAGTCTCCATGCTCAGAAATCACTCCTGGCATGCTCAGGGGATCTTATGGGATGCCGGATTCGAACCAATGACTTTCTGCATGAAAGACAAATGCCTTATGTCCATGCTATCTCTCCGGCCCCAAACCTTCATTCTTTTAGAACCTGAAGGTTTAATTCTATAATATCCTATTAAGAGACTTTTTTTTTAACAAATCAGAATACTCTAAAAGAGAAGATCAATGGCTATTGCAAACAAGACCTTCTAAAAAAAACAAATGCTCGGGCCCGGAGAGATAGCACAATGGTGTTTACCTTGCAAGCAGCCGATCCAGGACCTAAGGTGGTTGGTTCAAATCCCGGTGTCCCATATGGTCCCCCGTGCCTGCCAGGAGCTATTTCTGAGCAGACAGCCAGGAGTAACCCCTGAGCACCGCCGGGTGTGGCCCAAAAACAAAACAAAAAAAAAAAAAAAAAAGAAAACAAATGCTCAGTAAACAAAGGGCACTAGTTATTTCTTTCTCATGCTGTGGAAAAGTATAAAGGATTATATAAGGGTTCCCATTAAGGTTTAGGAATTTTGAGAAATCCAGGCAAAAACTGGCAAATTGATTTCAGATAAATTCATAATGCTCAAGGTACAAATAAAGACAGTTTTTATTGACAACCTCACAAAGTTGAGAGAAGCCTTATTCACCCATACTGATACTGAGAAATCCAGAAAAAAATATTTAAAAAAATTTGATTTTATTGAAACCAATGTGATTTATAAAGTACTTCATAGTTGTATTTTAAAAATAAAATGAAATAATGCCACCAGTGTCCCAGAAATTCCATCACCAGTGTTGACCATCTTCCACCAATGTTCCCAGAGTGCATCTTATACTACCATGCTTTGCCCCCAGCCCTGAAATGTAATAGGCCTATTTTAAATTTAGATTGTTGTACTTTGGGTCTTTTGATTTTGTTGCTATTGACTTTGGCTTGGATATTTATTTTTGTCTATTTTTATCTTCACCAATGTACCTGAGAGCCACTTGGCCCCATTTTTTCTTCCCCAGAAATATGAGGTAAGACAAAAGTACTTTGTTTCCCAATGTTTTATGAACGAGGCAAAAGTACCTAAAAAAAGCTAAAAAGCAGTGACAGTTTTTTTCATACATGCAGCAAAAGTTGGGCAAAATAAACAAAACAAAACAAAACAAAACCTTTAGCCTAAAAACAAAGTGTCCCTGCCCATGTAGCATCCTTATAGCATAAGATCAGCTTCAGACTCTGGTCTTACTAAATTGTCTAACCCAAAACATTTCTTCATGGTCCCTGGGGTCTCATTAACATTGTTGGGACAATCAGGCTTCTGTAATTAGAGATCTTTGTTTTTGCACAAATCCTACCTCTAAATTAGACTGTCATGAAGCATCTTCTGGTTTCATCTCACCATTAGTTGGTGAGACAGGGAAACTGACCCTGAAACCAAATTGTCAGGGTGTCATATGAGCCCATCCTTGTGCAAGTCAATGCCAGGGCAGCATTAAAGAATTCTTCAGCAAAATTCAAATTTCTGGTGCTGGACCATGCCAGTTCCAAAGATAGGATTCAACTTTCACTGGTGAATGGCCCATATCCAATTGATTAAAGCCTAATTCAAGTCATTATGACAAATGTTCAGTGTAAAAGGCCAAAGGGTGGGGGGAGAATTTATGAGTTCCTATCCCTATTAGAAAAGAACTTTCCGGGGCCGGGAAGGTGGCGCTAGAGATAAGGTGTCTGCCTTGTAAGCGCTACCAAGGAACGGACCGAGGTTCGATCCCCCGGCGTCCCATATGGTCCCCCCAAGCCAGGGGCGATTTCTGAGCACATAGCCAGGAGTAACCCCTGAGCGTCAAACGGGTGTGGCCCAAAAACCAAAAAAAAAAAAAAAAAAAAAAAAAAAAAAAAAAGAAAAGAACTTTCCTATCTAAGAAGGTTAAGATTGTCTGAGATAAGATTATCTAAAAACAGAACAATAATTTTTCTCTCATATTAATGTGCCAATGGACAAAGGAACAATGACACAGGATACACCTCGTGCATATAGGGAAAAATAACAAGATAAACAATTCCTATAAGCTGGTTTTAATATGAACTCGGACCCAAGAGAAACTTATTTACTAGAATTACCTAAAAATTAAAAAACAAATTAAAAAAGTGGTGGGGAAAACTTCATCTACAAAAGGAAATTCAAAATAAGATTATATCTGTTAAGGAAATACACCTAAAGAAATATACATAGAAAATATACATATCCCTTTTAAGTATTTTGAAATAGTCTTGGGAGGGTGTTAAAATTCATAGCAGAGCTTCAACCTGTGATGTGGTTTTATGGAATCTGAAAAATGACTTGCAGCAGTTACAGACCAGGAAATGTCCTCGAGCTGAAGACCTCTCAAAAGTCAAATCCCTAGCTTTAGCTAGCCAGGTAGCATGAGAGTAATATCAGGAATTTTTTCACCTGTAAAGTCCCAGTATTTTGCTTCTGCTTTCAAAATTAATTATTAAATTCATAAAACCTAAATTCCCCAAACATCAGGTAAGTTGGAAAAACTTAATCATGCCCTAAAAAGACATATTAGGTTAATGATGTGAAGAAGTGTCTGGGTTTTGATACTCCTCTTTTTTAATATAAGTCTTTATTTAAGTACCATAATTACAAGCATGTTTGTAGTTGGGTTTCAGTTACAAAGAGAATACTCCCCTTCACCAGTGGAACATTCCCACCACCAAAGCTTTGGTCTCTTTTGTATGGTAGGAATTTTTAATGACAGACTTCTTATCACTAGATGGACTTCTTATTCTTAGACTTGGAGCTAAATATGTTATTATTTAGGATAGATGCACCAGGCAATTCAAGAATATGTAAATTCTGTTTTTGTTTCTGTTGTTTGCGGGCCAGGCCCAGTCCTGCCTAGGGATACTCCCACTTCTACAAAATTTACTAAAATATTTAGTTGAATTATCTTTATAAAAGAAAACCAGCTAAATTTATGCCATCCAGTTGACCAGATTCTGAAAGGGAGTAAATCTAACAATTACTATGAACCATGAAGAAATTGAAACTTTTACTTAATAAAATGTAATACTAAAAGCTAATTTTGATGTTTATTAACTTTAAAGTTTTTTTAATACATGGCCAGTATAAAACTGTAATTTTTTCTCTTTTTGGTGTTTGGGTCAAACTATTCAGGATTTATATAAGAATATGAGCTTAGGGACCACTACCGGCCTGTTTGGGATACTATATGAGGTGCTGTGAATTAAGCATGGGCCAGCCATGCCCATTGTAACCATCTTACCCACTGTACTCAGATCTCCAGAAAATAATTTTTTTGGCAAACTATTTACTAGAGCAGAAAGTACCATTGCCTTGTTAAAACACTATGCCTTACCCAGGTCAGAGAAAAACAACAAAAAGCATTTTTATCTTCCAGTTCTAATCATGTTCTATTTGTAAGATATAACCTCATTGAAACCCCAATATACATTACCAAGGGCCCCAATTTTATCTCTGATAGATTTTTTAGTGGTCAAGAAAAGCATATTGTTTTTATTGAGTTTCATGTGTATAATTATGGCAGTAGAAATTAACTGATAAAAAAATTTTTGTAAAAGCAAGAAAAAGTAGTAGGTTGATATATCAGCACTTTTAGAAAAGTGAAAAAATATCTACATGTTGATATTTTCTCAAAATAAATAGTTTTACAGTTTCTATTTTCCAAGCTACACATTTATTTAAGACTGTCAAAATCAATCTTCAAATATTGATGTCCAATAGACTGTTGGTATACCTTGTTTTTATTAATTAATTTTCTTTTATAAGTGGTTTTTTATAAGAATAAATATACAAATAATATGAAATATTAAACATATGGATAGTGTGGCATATATTAATAAAGCTTCTGTGTCACTATTAATGCAGAAGATTCAAAAGTACATTTGTTTCTCTGCAGTCAATTTTAGCCACTTTCAAATGTCTCCAAAATAAAAAAATTGTTCATAAAAACAACTTCACCAGAAAATTAGAAAATTCACCAAAATGTTCTATTACATTGATTAAATTCTTAATTTTTTGGTTTATTTTTTTTTGAAGGGGAATAAGTCCTAAGCACTGCCAGGTGTGATCTGGAAGTAAAATAAAAAATAAGAAAGAAAATAAAATAAAAATTTTGTTGTACTATTGTGAATGGGATTTTTAATGACTATTTCTTCTGTATCATTTGTGTTGAAGAAGGCCATTAATTTTTCATATGAATTTTGTAGCTGGCCACTTTTCTATATGAATCTATTGTTTCTACAAGCTTTCTGGTTGTTTTTAGGATTTTCTAAATATAGTATCATGTCTTCTGCTAACAGTGAAACTGACCTCTTCCTTTTCTATCTGGATCCCATTAATATTTTTTTTCTAATTTCTATGGCAAGTAATTTCAGTAATATATTAAATAGGAGTGGAAAAAGGGGGGAGCCTTGTCTTGTGCCAGATTTTAGAGGAAAGGCTTTTATTTTATATACATTGAGTATAATATCTACTATAAGCTTGTGTTAAATGGCCTTGACTATATTGAGAAAAGTTTCATCTATTTCCATCTTTTTTGGGGGTGCACAACCGTTTTGGTGCTCAGGGATTACTCCTGGCTAAGCGCTCAGAAATTGCCACTGGCTTGGGGGGACAATATGGGACACCGGGGGATTAAATCTTGGTCCTTCCTTGGCTAGCGCTTGCAAGGCAGACACCTTACTTCTAGCGCCACTTCACAGGCCCCATCTATTCCCAGCTTGTTGAGAATTTTTATCATGAATGGTGTTGGACCTTTTTAAGTGCTTTTCTGACTTTTTTGATATAATCATATGTTTTTTCTTTTTCTTTTGCTGATTCTCTGGAACGAATCCTATATGGTCATGGTTCATGAACTTCATGATGAGGTGTTGAATCCTATATAGTAGTTTTTTTGAGGATCTTTCTTTGAATCTGTGTTCATCAGGAATATAGTTCTGAAGTCCTCTTTTTATGTGGCAACTTTGCTTTTGGAATCAGGGTGATTTTAGCTTCTTAAAAACTATTTGGGAGTTTTTTTTTTCCTCCAAATTTCTGAAGAGCCTGAAAAGATTTGGCAAGAGGTCCTCTTAAAAATGTTTTAAAGAATTAAGTAGTGAATCCATCTGGGTCTGGGTTTTTGTTTGGGAGAAGGTTTTTTTATTACAATTTTAATTCCTTCAAAAGTGATTGCTTTGTTTAGATTTGCTGGATCACCTTGGCTCAAGTTTGGGAGGTTATAAGAGTCTAGAAATGTATTCATTTATTTCAAGTTCTTTTGTTTTGTGCTATAGAGACTCTCATGGTATTCTCTATACTTTGATTTTCTGTTATATGTAGTAATCCCCCTTTTTATCATAATTCAGTTTATTAAAGTTTCTCTCTCTAATTTTCTTTGTGAGTTTTGCTAGTGGTTTATACCAATCTTGTTTATTTTTTAAATAACCTTCTCTTGATTTCTTTTATATTTTGGATATTTTTTTAATTTACAACTCATTAATTTCTGCTCTAAGCTTTATTATTTCCTTTTATATGCTAGTTTTTGGTTCTTTCTGTTAATCCCTTTTCAACTTTTAGCTGAGCCATTAAATTATTTATGTAGGACCCTTGTTCTTTCATGAGTGCTTGCAAAGCTATAAAGTTTTCTTTTGGTTTCACTTTTGCTGTGCCCCACAAATTCTGGTAATTTGTGTCTTTATTATCATTTGTTTCCAGGAATTTTTTGATTTACTTTTGATTTATTTTCTGATCTGCTGGTGTTCAATGCTGTGCTGTTTAATTTTCAGGTGTTAAAGTTTTTCCTTTGTGTCTGTTTGTAATTCACTTCTAGTTTTATTGTGTCATGATCTGAGAAAGTAGATTATAGAATTTCTATCATCTTTATTTTATGAATGTATGTTTTATGACCAGCATCTTGGGGACTGACACATGCGCAATGGAAAAGAATGTGAATCTACTTTTCTGAGGATGGAGAGCCCTATTCAGATGTGTTTAGTGTAGGCAAAATAAATAAATAAATAAATAAACATTGGATGCAGTTTTTTGATCCACTTTGTCACTCTTTTCTTAAATGATGCATTTAGTACATTGACATTGAGAAGATATTTTATAAGATTTAGTGTCAATTTTTTATGGGAGTTTGGAGTGTCTGTTGGTTTGTCTTGTCTTAAAATAGACCTTTCAGTTTGTCTTTGAAGGCTAGTTTTATGTCTGTAAAGTTTCTGAGCTGTTCTTTATCTATTAAACTTTATCTATCAAACTCGAATGTAAGTCTCACTGCTTGCAATACTCTTGGAGTAGCATTCATTTAGTTAAATGTTGTCAGAGTATCCCAACACTGCCTTCGGGACTTGAGAGTATTCTGTGACAAATCTGCTGTAAATCTTAAAGATGCTCCTTTAAATGTAATTTTTCTTTTTGATCTTGTTGCTTTCAGTATTATATTCTTATCTGTGAAATTCTTCTTTCATTTATGATGTGCCTTGGGATCCTTTTCTTTGGATATCTTTTGGCTGATAGCAACATTTTCTGGACATGCAGGATTTGATTGCATGTACTCTGCTCTTGATTGTTGATTCTTCATGAGTATTTTCTTCCTTGTTCTCTGGAACTCCAATGATTCTTATATTGTTTCTGTTAAATTTATTAAATACGAATATTTTTATTTTTTATTTTGGACCACACCCTGTGACACTCAGGGGTTACTCCGGGCTATGCTCTCAGAATCGCTCCTGGCTTGGAGGACCATATGGGGTGTGTGTGGGTGGATGGAACCGCAGTTCATCCTAGGTCAGACGCTTGCAAGGTAAATGCCTTACTGTACCACCGCTTTGGCCCCCTAAATACTTATTTTTTAATCTGTTCACATTCCTCGAGGAATTTTTTATTCCCTAACCATTTGTTTTAAGGCTTTTTTCCAAACTCCTTTTTATATGGAATTGTTATGCATATTGTCTTCCTACTCACTGATTTTGTCCTGTCACTTTTCTCTGTTGAAGAGGCTTTCAGTGTGGTTTTCATTTCACATACCAAGTAGTTAAAGTCTATTTTTATATTTGAATTTTTTCTTTTTTCATAACCTCTTGATACCTATATATGGGTTATTCAGATTGTTCCATTTTTATATGATTTCTATAAGCATTTTCATTATTTCTTCTTTAAAGTCCTTAACTGAAAGTCTTAATGATAGAGGGTACTTTTTGTGTTAGCAGAGAACTATCATCATTCTTTAAGCATGCTGGATGTCTGCATATTTCCCCATTGTTATGGTTGCTCTGAGCGGTTTTCTGCATGATGTGCTGGGCTTTATTGACTAGAAGTATATGGCCATTTCCAAGTAGATTTTTCTTTCTAGCTTTTACCTTGATGACAGAGGTGAGCTTACCTAGAATATTTTTGGGTGTCTGCATCAAGTAGATTTCCCTTTCTGGCTCTATCCTGATGGCAGGAGTCCATTTACCTAGCAACATTTCCTGGGCACCTGGGCACCATGCACATTTCTCTTTCTGGCTCTGTCCTTGATGGTGGGGGCCACTTTCCTATCAATGATTTTTGGCTGCCCAGTGACAAGCAGATTCCCCTTTCTGGCTCTTTCCTTGGATATCCATGATCTGGTGACCTTTTCTGGGTGCCTGGCACCAAGCAGATTCCCCATTCTGTCTCTGACTTTGAGGGTAAGGGTTTCACTTACCTGGCAATGCATTCTCTCTGCTACAATATTTAAAACATCTCAGTTTTAGTGGTAAGTTTCAGTTGTTGAAGTAAAATATAATTTTAATAGTGGAAGTGCTTTAGCATGAAAATATCAACTTTTCATGATAAAATAATTTATTTTAATTTATATTAAAATGAAAGAGAATTAAAATTAGTTGTACTAGGAATATATCAATATCTACTGGCCATATTTGACTGGAGGCTACCACATCAGATAACAAAGTGGGGGATAATTATAGGGAGGTGGAAGAAAGCAAGAGCTTTTTAGATAAGAGGTCAAGAAAATCTTATCTTATGTAAAGAAAACACTTCTTAAGAGACATGATTAAAATGAGAATGAGTGTCTGCCAAATAAATAAAATTATTTCACTCTGGAAATGTGATCATAAAGATTCAAATGTATAACAGTTAAAATAATTACTGTTGCAACCTATCTATATTTGTGGACACAATATTTGTTGTTATTGGGGCAGAATTTTTAAGCCTCCAATTTTGATTGTTTGTTAGAACAGAATGATTACCAACTTGAGATTAATTTTTAATAACAGAAATAAGCTAGACTGTTCAACAAGCTATAAATCAAATTCATCACTGAGCTGGTTATCTCTTTCTGCTTTGTGATATGATCTACAGAAGAGAAATTTAAAAATGGGTATTTCTGGAAAATACCTGGTAGCATAGTGCTGCTTGTTTCCTGCCCTTGATAAGGGTTCATGGTGGCCATCTGCATTTAGCTAATCTCAGTGCTATTTTTTTCTCTACAGGTTTCTGGACAGCTGACACCTTTGACAGTGATATGAGAAGTAGTTTTCCAAACAGTACTGTCCAGAGTTCACAAAACAGAATTGAAGTAAATGGATAAAGTTATCCTTATCTTTACTTTACTGAGGCAAGTTAAATAGAAGTGTGTAAACTGCTGAATAATCCCAACCAGGGACAAAACTTCTGAAAGAACCAAATGAGCAAGAACTGAAAGGCCTCGCAAGTGGGGCATGAGTTCCAGACAAGGGGTCTGACAACAAACTAATTTTATAATCACATTTCTGTAATCTCTTACACAATGCTAAATATCCAAATATGCAAAACTGAAACGAGTTTTTAAAAATTAAAATATTTAAGATAAAAAATTTAAGTTTGTTAAGTTGGGTATTGTTATTTAATCAAATTTTCTTTAATAGTACTAATTTCAAGTTGCAATATCTCTAATCTTCAGAAAAATTCAAATAAGTATCACAATAAACATAAATTTACATATGTTGAAATGAGTATTATCAAAGCATATGTGGAGTTATTTCTGTGACAGGGTTCATGTCTGTCACATAAATTTGCTGCAAATAAGAAAGAGTAGAAAAATAAAAAAAAGTTATTTTTACTAAAAAAGACTATATGTAACACGAATTAACAAGGATATGGAGAAAAGAGAACCCAGGTCACTATTGGTAATGATAAACAATAATGAAAGTAAATTGATAAAATTACCTCAGAAAATGATTTTAAGTTTATTTCAAAAAAGAGTAGGACAGAGATATTGTACAAGATAATTCAGCTATTTGCCTTGCTGGAGATCTGATTACATCCCCAGCACATTTTTATCCCCAGCACCAGTATCACCCTGTACCTGTGGGTATGACAACAAAAAACAAACAAACAAATAAAAAGCATTCTAAAAATTGTAGGTCTGGACAACTACTACAGTGGGTAAGGAGCTTAATTAGCATGTTTGTCCAGAAAATAATCCCAAATTCACATATGAATTCCTGATCACCACTGAGTGTGACCCAAAACATGAACAAAAATTAAATAAATGTAAGATGTTTTACTTGCATGTATTAATCCACGATTTGATTTCCAGCACCACGAATTGTCTTCATAGTGAAACCTGAGCACAGAACTAGAAGTAAGACACCCCAAATCAAAACAGAATAAAACTAAAAAGAACTAACATATGATTCATAAATTCTACTGCAGACATTTATTCAAAAGACTAAAACAAAAAATATCTGCACTTTTATGTTTATTTCAGTGTTCTAAAAGGAAAGACCTGTCATTTAGAATGGCATAGATGAAAATTGACATGTAAAATATACAGAAATAAAAAGAGCAATAATATGATCTCACTTTGAGCTGAACAAGGAGTAAAATTCTGTTTTGTATTGGCATGGAAGCAGTGGAAAGTTGGTGAGGGAGAAATGAGATGGTCAGAAAAATGGTACAAGCTTTGTTTGCAAAAGAGTAAGTTCTAGATATATGATACAGTACACAGTTCAGTTTTCATAGTTAACAATTCTTATGTATTTTAAAACTGCTAAGATAAGAAAATAGATATTTAATTCTTACTACTATAAAAATAAATTGTAACTATGTAACTTGATGAAGATGAAATCAATATGTATGTATCTAATCATTATATAGTTTTATTCTTATTGAGTTCTGTCAATATCTTGTGTATCTTAGATATTAGCCTCGCATCAGATGGGTAAATAATTTCACTCATTCTGTGGGAAGTCTTTCATTGTTGTCTATTCATTGTTTCCATTCAAATACAGAAGCTTCTCAGTTTACTTTAATCCCTTTAATTTATCTTTGCTTCCTTTTGTTTAGACAGTGGTGTTTGCTCAGTGAAGATGCCTTTAATATCAATGTCATGGAGTTTTTTTGGCTATATTTTCCTCTATGTACCTTGTGGTTTAAGGTCTAATATCAAGGTATTTAATCCATTTTGATTTGACTTTTGTTCATTTCTTAATGAAAGGTTTTAATTCACTTTTTTTTTGTATGTACTTGACCAGTTATCAAAACTCTACTTGTTAAAGGGGCTTTTCTTGCTCCATTTTGCATTTCTTGCCCCACTATCAATGATTACTTAATAGTATGTCTGGGGATAAGTTTAAGAATTCTTTTTTTTTAAAATTATCTTTATTTAAACACTGTGATCACAAATATGATTGTAGTTGTATGATAATAGTCATGTAAAGAACACCCCCCTTCATAGTGCAAGATTCCCACCACCAATTTCCCAGATCTCCCTCCTCCCCACCCCACCCACACCTGTACTCAAGACAGGCTTTCTGTTTCCCTCACTCATTTACATTGTTATGATAGTTTTCAGAGTAGTTATTTCTCTAACTGCACTCATCACTCTATGTGGTGAGCTTCATGTCATGAGCTGCACCTACATGGGAAGATGGGGGGAAATAAGGGTTAGGACTGAGGCAATAAAAGATTAGAAATGAGCTTTGTAAGGACAGTATCAAGGTCACAATACAAGATGGATATTATGCATATATAAACTATATGCATACAATACTATCAATAGGAGACCAAGGAGAAAAAATTTCCAGGTATGGGGTTTGGGGACGCCCCATACCGGAGGCCTTCTCCCTAGCCTGGGGAGTGCTGGGAGGCTTGGCAGGCCCCTAGCCATCCCCCCTTTCCCCCCCTGGACTCCATGCCTTCCCTAGGTGCTAGCTCAGATGGCCAGAAGTGGGCTCAGGTGGATTCTTAGGGGTCCTTAGGCTTCCCCCCTTTCTCCGTACTCCAGGGGGGAGGTGCATGGGGAGGAGGGAGGGCAGATATCTGGCTTCCGGTTTCCCCTTTGATTTTGAAGGCCAGCTCTTGCCAGGTATGGGATTTGGGAGTCCCCATGCCGGAGGCCTTCTCCCTAGCCTGGGGAGTGCGAGGATGCTTGGCAGGCCCCTATCCTTCCCTCTCTTTTTCCCCTGGACTCCAGGCCTTCCCTGGGCGCTGGTCCAGGTGGGCTCTATAGGTGTCATCAGGCTTTCCCCCTACCTCTCCCTACAGTAAGTTTAAGAATTCTATAGTTTGTTTGATCTGCCTTTATTTCAATACTATGTGTTTTTAATGACGATTGCTTTATAGTACAGTTTAAAGTTGGTGAAAGTGGTACCTCCCATTTGATCCACTTCTTAAAAAACTGTCATGGGTATCCTAAGAGTGATTGCATTCTATCTGAACAATGCTTTGGGAAGCCTTGCCATTTTAATGTTGTTAATTGCCCAATCCATGAGCAGGGTACATGTCTCCATTTCCTTGTATCCACTATTATTTCTAAAAGCAGTGTTTTGTAGTTTTCTTTGTAGAGGTCTCATTTCTTTAAGTTGACTCCAAGTTAATTGATATTCTGTGGCACAATTCTGAATGGGATTTTTCAATGTCTTTTTCTTCTCTTTTATCATTTTTATACAAAAAGATAGATTTTTACTTGTTAATTTTATAGCTTGCCTTTTTATTATACAAATCTATTGTTTCTAGAAGATTTTTGGTAGAGTTACTAGAATTTTCTAAATATAGTATTATGTTCTCTGTAAATAGTGAGAGCTTGACTTCTTTATTCCCTCTATAGATGCCCTTGATATCTTTTCCTTGCATGATTGCTATGCCAAGTAGTTTCATTAAAATGTTGAAAATAAGTAAGAGGGAGCAGCCTTGTCTTGTGCCAGATCTTAGACAAAAAGCTTTTAGTTTTTCCCTATTGAGTATAATATTTGCCATGAACTTATAAATGACCTTCACTCTACTAAGTAAAGTTCCTTCCATTCCCGTCTTGTTGAGAGATTTTATCATGAATGGGTGTTGGACTTGTCAAATCCTTTCTTACATATCTGTATATGATCTTATGAGTTTTATTTTTCTTTTGTTGATATGGTTCATTACATTTACTGATTTGATTATCCTAGCAATCCTTGTATTTCTGTAATAAATCCTACTTGCTCATGGAGTATGATCTTCTTAGTGTGCCACTGGATCCTATTTGCTAGTACTTTTAAATGATATATGCATTTTTAACAAAGATATTGGCATATAATTTCTTTTTTGTTGCATCTCTGTCTTATTTGGTTATCAGGGTAATATTAGATTCATCAAAACTATTTGGGAGTGTTTTTTTCCCCAATGTCCTCAAAGAACCTACAAAGAACTGACATTATCTGCACATTAAGGGTATGAAAGAATTTGCTAGTTGAATGTACATGAATCTGAGCTTTTTTTACAGTTTATATTTCCTCGATAGACATAGGTCTGTTCAGATATTCCACGTCATCTTGGTTCAACCTTGGTAGGTTATAGTATCCAAAAATGTATCATTTTTCCAAGTTCTCTTGTTTAGTGGCACAAAGTTTTCTAGTAATCTTTAATTACCCTTTAATTTACTATAGTATTTGTATTTCTTCCTTTTCATTTCTGATTGCTTTTAAAGTTTCTCTCTCTTTGTGAGTGTTATTTGAGTTAATGGTTTATGGTTCTTGTTTATTTTTTCAAGGAACCAACTCTTGCTTTATTGACCTTTTGGTTCATATTTAGTTACCTGTTTATTAATTTCTCCTCCAAGTTTTATTATTTCCTACTACTTACCTATTTTTGGTTCATTTTATTGATCATTTTTCAATTATTTTATGGTGTATCATTAATTTATTTATATAGAAACTTTATTCCTTCATTATGAATGCTTAAAAAGCTACACATTTTCCTTTTAATGTGGCTTTTACGGTATCAAACTAATTCTAATAATTTGTGCCTTTATTCTCTTTTCCAGAATTCTTTTAAATTCCTCTTTGATTTTGCCTCTAACCCATTGTTGCTCAGGAGTGAGGTGTTTAATTTTCAGATATTAATTTTTTCTCTGTTTTAATTCACTTTTAATTTTAGTGTTTCTGATCTGAGAATACAATTTCTATTCTCTTGATTTTATATAGGTATATATTATAGCCCAGCATGTATTCTATCCTAAATAATGTCCTATGCGTGTTGCAGAAAAAAATGGGTGGGGGGACATATCCGTTCGAAGCTCAGGGGTTACTCCTGTCTATGCACCCAGAAATTGCTCCTGGGTTGGAGGGGCATATGGCATGCCGGGGATCGAACCGCGGTCAGTCCTTGGCTAGCACTTGCAAGGCAGAGATGCCTTACCTCTAGTGCCACGCCTCTGCAAAAAAAATTTTAACTAGCTTTTTGAGGGTAAAGATCTATCTATCTATCTATCTATCTATCTATCTATCTATCTATCTATCTATCTATCTATCTATCTATCTATCTATCTCTATCTATCTATCTCTATCTATCTCTATCTATCTATCTATCTATTTATCTCTATCTATGTACCTACCTATCTATTTATCTAGCTACCCCTCTATCTACACATGCATGCATATATATATATATATATATATATATATATATATAATCTTCCACTATTATTCAAATCTATCAGCAGTTTTAAATATTTTGCTGTCCCTCATTGAGTGCATATTTATTTAGGAATGTATTTTTTCTTGGTGTTTCTATCCCTTGCTTAATTAAGAAATGTCCATCTTTTTTTCTTATAACTCTTTTTTTTTTTTTTTTTGGTTTTTCGGGCCACACACGTTTGATGCGCAGGGTTATTCCTGGCTAAGCGCTCAGAAATTGCCCCTGGCTTGGGGGGGACCATATGGGATGCCAGGGGATTGAACCGCAGTGGCGATCTTTCCTTGGCTAGTCCACCTTGCCGGCCCCTTCTTATAACTCTTTTAAGCCTAAACTCTTTGTCATCTGAGATTAGTAAGTCCACAAAAGCCTTTGTAAGGGAGTTCTTGCTTGAATTACTTTCCTCCAAACTTAGACTTTGAGTCTATTTTTTTGCTCTGACTGACCAGCCAGACTTTCATTCAGGTTTGAAGAAAGGATACACAAAGAGAGGTTTTGTGTCCTATGAGTCTAATGACAATAGAAATATTTTCCAGATAGTTTTACATTAGCAAAAACTAATAGTAATAGGGGCCGGTGAGGTGGCGCTAGAGGTAAGGTGTCTGCCTTGCAAGTGCTAGCCAAGGAAGGACCGTGGTTCCATCCCCCGGCATCCCATATGGTCCCCCCAAGCCAGGGGCAATTTCTGAGTGGTTAGCCAGGAGTAATCCCTGAACATCAAATGGGTGTGGCCCCAAAAACCAAAAAAACAAAATCAAAAACAAAAACTAATAGTAATATACATAACATGAAAAGAGAGATCAATACATTAGAATGGGGGAAACTAATAGTAATGTGCATAAAAGGGAAAAGAGAGTAATGGAATTATTGCATCAAAATATTCATCTTTATAGAGGCTTCTACAATTCTAAGCTATGTTTATTAATTGGTTACAAAACTCTGCCTTATATGTTGTGTATATTCTATAAATCTAGCACTACACATAAAAAAGTTGTCATATAAAGCCTTTAAGTCTGGGAACTTATATGAATATGGAATATTTAGGGAGAGTATGTTTTAAGCTTCAGAAAGAAAACATGAGATTCTGTTAGAGAAGAGAGATATTTTAAAATTACATTTACATTGATAGTTTAAAACACCCTTAAAATAAAACAGCACATTATAACTATTTGGAAAGGTTTATATTGTCATTCCTGCCCCTCTTCAGAAACATCTCAAGTCACACTGATCTGATCTGAATTGGACAGTTTTACAGACATATATCCACACTGCAGGTCTTTAATAGTATCTGCTTCATAATCTATGACACTGAGCACAAATCCATGGTTTCTCTTTAGGTTAAATTTCTGTGATTTCATTCTTATTTACTTTCCAGGAGAGTTAACATCATGCTAAACCCCAAAGATCTACTAGTGATCATTTACTATTTTTAATATTGAAAAATAAGATTGCTCCACAATATTGAAACTAACCATGATTTTAGTAGTGTGCTCATGAGCATCTCAAGAAACATATTTTATTGAAAAGATTTATAATTTATGATCACTTCCTCTCTTACTTTTATGTTTTCCCTTGCCCCACCTAATCTCACAGATTCCTAAAGTCAGTCTCACACTGGTTGAATTTTAAAATTCCAATCTTTTCTTTTGTGTCAATTTGAATGAAGCTGAAGCTATCACCAGTGTATTCACAAATGGCATTTCCATTAACATTTCTATTTTAGCCTATTGGGGCACCTAAATATTTCCCACCAAGATTTACATTGACTATTTTAAGAAAATGCTTTCGAAAAGCCAGCTCAATGGCTAAGTTTAAACCCAAATTTCTCAAGGGATGGCTAAAAGAAATACACAAATGTTTTTAAACAAAAAACTTTGTAAGTTCAAAATAACATTCCAAATGGAGTCATTAGAAAAGCATCCAGAGTAAGAAGGCAAAAAAACATTTTGTATTTGTGGTAACTTGAATTTATCTAAATGTGTATTTTATGCTTGGTTTTTGACACCAAATATAAAATCACTATGAAGTCAGTAATTGAGAGACAATTAGGTTGTAATTCTAAGTTTTAGAATAGTTACAGTAGGAAAAAATTACACACATCTCTACCCATTATTTAATAGAATAATAGAAATGAAAGATTTTGACAAAGATTATATCTAATACCCAGCTTTAGAGATTCTTTTAGATCTTAGAGGAAGAGCATCAGAGCTATTCCTGTGGTAGCCACTGGAAATGTTCACCTGACCAATGATAATTTTGGTACCATACTGATACTTCTTTAATACTGAACCTGATGTAATATATATTGTAAGCATGGAAATCTGCAAACCAGGAGGATAAACCAAAGATAATTTCTTATAACCAACATTAAATCATGAACAATTTTGTAACTATGGTGATTAAATAAAAATTAAATTAAAAAACACTTATAGACGAAGCAATAGTGTTCCCCTAAGTATGGGCTTCAGTTGGGTTAGAAAGATCAATGGTAATTGAGTTAGGACTAGGTTTGTTACTAAAACTCAAAACTCCACACTCATAATAAGATCCTTGATATTAAGAACCTGGAAATATTTAAAATAATTATGGTGCTGTCACTGTATCATCAGAAACTGTGCTCTCAGTTACTTCCTGTGCTTTCAGAGGCTGTTATTACCTCATAATTTTAGATACCTGCCAATAAGCTATAACTTATCATGACTACATTTTATTTTTATTTTTTTTATTAAATATATTTTTTATTTAAGTAACATGATCATTTTTCGGTTACAGTCATAACCAGAACACCCCCCTTCACCAGTGCAACATTACTCCTCCCCCCTTCCCATCCCCTGCCTGTATTTGAGACAGGCATTCTACTACAGTAATTTGTTTTTAAGTTTAGTAAGTTGTATTTTTTTTTCCTTAAAGGATAAGAGTAAAAAAATATAGTAAAGGTGTGATAGTGGCCATCGCCAATGTTTGCATAGGTCCAGAAAAATGGAGAAAATGGAGAAAATGGAAAAAAAGACATAGAGCTAAGGTACACTCTCCTTGGAAAGATTTTCCAAGAGACCTGTGGAGCACTTTCTTTATAACTCATGGAGCAAAAGCACCATTCACCATAAATAAGATTGAGTTGCTTACTAAGAAGGATATTTACTCTGAGAACATTGGTGGAAGGAGATAGACATTGGTGGTGTTAGTGGCCCTGATTCATTGTATGTCTAAAGCCCAACTATGAAGGGCTTTTTAAATCACAATAGGTTCAATATAATATAATTAAAAGATAAATATACTGATATATTTTATAATATAGATTAAGCCAGCAAGAGTAGCCAAGCACTGAAGGACACTTATAGCAGGATTCTTTTTATTTTAATGTCCCTGAGATGTAAATTTTAAAAAAAAGAGCTTTCATGGCTAAAGGGTGCTTTCCTTGTACATGGCCAACTAAGGCTTGATTTCTGGTACTATATATAATTTTCCAAGCACCACCAGAGGTGATCACTGAGCACAGCAGATGTAAGTCTTGAAAAAAAAACACAAGAGATATAAAAAAAACAACAAAAAATTATTTATAATGTAAAAAAAGAGTATATTGGGCATGGCACTCTTCTTGTATACAAATGACCCAAGTTCAGTCTCCAAACCCTGTGATGGGATTGTCCTGATCAATGCCCGCTATGGTCCAATTGCTCCCCCAAAAGAAAGGTACTTAAAGAGATTTCAGTAAGACCTTTAATATTTTCTAGAGACAATATTTCAAAATAAAAATTTTATATTGTAAAATAATTTTATTATTTGCTCATCCTTGAACATAAAAAATAGTTTGAAATTTTAGCTAATTCTAATTTGATTATCTCCAGCTCTCTCTAGAAATAAGTACAAAGATAAAATTCATCTTGTTGTCTTATAATGTGTCATGAATTTTCAAACTAAAAAATTGTTGACTTCTAGAACCTCTATCCAAAGAGTCTATGATATTCATCTAGCAATTTCAAGGCCACTTGTACCATTCTGGTACAATGGCACAGCTAATGGGAAGTGAATGCATTAAGTATTAAAGGGACATTTTCATAGCAAGCATGAAGTTGATAACAATTTAAAACTGTCAATATCACATTTACATTACTATTTCTATTATGAAGCACTTTGCTATGTGTGAGATTTCTGCTTTACCAATGTTCTATACACCAGATAATTACAAAGATGATCTGACAAAATATCTCCATTATATTTTAGGTAGCCTCTTTTTTTTTAACAATAATCTTTATTGTCACCAAAAATGAATAACAAATCTTTCACAATAATATTTAAGGTACATAGTGACAATGAATCAGGACCATTCCCACAACCAGGGTTGTTCTCCCTTCACCTCTTTTCCCAGCATATGTACCATATCTCCCTCCTTTGCCCCCTGGAGTGCAAAGTTTACCCCCTGGAGGTAACAGTTTTCCTTTGTGTTTAGCTTGTTGTAGATAGGGGATTGATTCTGTTGTTGATTTTGGGTTTGGTGTTTAAGTTTTTTATTTCCACTCAATGTTCATACAGCTATTTGGTCCTGGTACCATTGATTTTTATTTTTCTTCTCAATTCATGAGGCAGAAAAAGATGCTTCAAGTTGTGTGGTTCTGCTGGAGGAAGACCAAAAAAAAAAAAAAAAAAAGGAAGAAAACATAACAAAAAATCCAACAAACAACAGTAAAAAAGAAAAATACAGTAACTACCAAAAAAATAAAAAGCACCCAGCAGCAAAAAAAAAAAAAAAAATCACCAAATAATAACCAAAAGAGTGAGAAAGAAAGAAAAGAAAAGAAAAAGAAGAAAGAGAAAAAGAAAAAATAAATAGAAGGAGTACTGGTGTGGCAAGGTAACCTCTTTGAATACCTGGGTTCTTGATTAAAAATATGTGAGTCTTTGGACATTAATAATGTTTTTATTTCAATACAGGACATTTAAAGGATTTTATACCAAAACATATAAAGATAATATATTTGAGAATATTTGCATATTTTCAAACTTACTTAAGAAGAGCTGCATGCAAATTTATGGCAGAAAAAAATCTATGCTAGTTACAAAAATGGTTGATGGAATCTATTACAACAAACTCAAACAGAATAGCTCTGGTGAGAAGTTTTAAAAGTTCACAACATTGCAGTGGTACTGCAGTACTTCTAGTGGTAACTAGAAGCAAATTCTGAGCACCAAGAAGTCCCTGAACTAAACCAGATGTGGCAAAATTTTATTTTAAGTATTTTTCCAGCTTTAAGAAGGAATAACTGACAGAATATATAATACAACTCTAAGTATACATATATCTAAGTGTACAATATGTTAATTTAAAATTTATATACATTTTCAAATTTTTTCTATTGAGTTACCATATTCATATTTACCTCCTAATATTTAACTTTTATGTAAAAGCATTTAATCTCAACTCTCTAAAAATTTTATTAGACTACTATTATCAGTGACATTCATTATATAATCAGACCTTATTCATATTAGAATATAAATTCTAACTTTCTTACCATTAGTTCTTCATTTTCTCCAACCTGCTAGTCCCCAATAAACACTTTTCTACACTTTGTTTCTGAGTTCAAGTATTTAAGGTTTTGATTTTTATTTGATTTGGTTTTTACACATTCACTCTTTTAAATAGTTGACATAAGGAAAGTGTCCCATTCTCGACCTTCTTTTACCCCTCAGTCTAAAGGCACACTATTTATTGTACACAGGTTTATTCAGGAACCTCCTGGAACTGAATGTAATTGGTGATTTTTTTATTGTCTGCACAGGGAACAGGTTGTTAATTAGATTTTCAAAAATATTATTTTAAAAACATCTTCGTTAGACCAGGGAGCCTTAGTAGTGAAGTACAGGGCTCTTTTTTTTTTTTTTTTGAGACTTTGTGTTCAGTCTAAAAAAAATAAATAAATAAAACTGCAGCCTTAAGAGAGATATTTCAGAAGTTTATACAGGAAGCTTAGAAACCTTGCAGTCCTATACACACTACTGAGAGTAAATCCTAGATACAAAGCCAAAAGTAATATTTATAAGTGTAGTAAAAAACAAAGTTTTTTTTAATAGAGTCTGAGAATGACCGATGAGTTTGAGTACATGTGGCCCAGGTTCAGTCCTTATAATCAAGTAATCTCATTGTCTGTAAACCAAGTTGAAAGCCCCAGAACATGTACAGAGAGATATTTTAATATCTGGAGTGTATGTTTTATGTTCAGTGTTAACAGGTTTTATTTTCAGCATGAAATGGTCCCCTGGAGTCCGAAGCAGTGGCACAAGCAGTAGGGCATTTGCCATGTACACGCTAACCTAGGATGGATCCGCGGTTCAATCCCCTGGTGTCCCATATGGTCCCAAGCCAGGAGTGAATTCTGAGCGCACAGCCAAGAATATCTTCTGAGAGTCACCGGGTGTGGTCCAAAAATAAAAAAAAAAATAGAGAGATAGAAAGAGATTAAACAATTTACATATACATAGTACTCTATGGAATACAGCATAAATATGGCTAGTTTTGCTCATCCTCAAAACAAACAAACAAAAAATATGAATAAGTTGTTGACTTAAACTTTTATGTGTTAGCAATACCCAAACTAGAACACATAAGTTTGTCGTTATTACCTCTAGATATGCCAGAAAATAAAGAAAAGAAATACATAGAAATAGCAACATCATCTGAAAACTCTTACATAGGCTTAATTTTCAAGCATAGAGCCTACCTCTCTATAAAACATTATAACCCCTCTAGATAGAATAGGATTTTCTTTATCCTAATTGAACCCTGATTTATGCATTCACATTTATCATCATGCCAAGTTTTATTTCCTCTATTATACCTACATTGTATTATACTATACACTTCATATAACATTATCTAATACTGTAATATGCGTGTTTTTTTTTGTTTTTTTTTGTTTGTTTGTTTGTTTTTTGGTTTTTGGGCCACACCCGTTTGACGCTCAGGGGTTACTCCTGGCTATGTGCTCAGAAATCGCCCCTGGCTTGGGGGAACCATATGGGACGCCGGGGGATCGAACCGCTGTCCGTTCCTTGGCTAGCGCTTGTAAGGCAGGCACCTTACCTCCAGCGCCACCGCCCGGCCCATATGCGTGTTTTTTTTGCCGCAGACCCCTCAGTCATTGGAGGGCGGCACTAGAGTCCTCTTCGGAAGACAGGTGTGCAAGGGGTCGGCAAAAAAAAAAAAAAAGACTCAAAGTCTTGGGTGCTGAAAAGTAGCTAAGAGCTTTGGCTTGAGCCTCTGCATTTATTTTTTATTTTTCGTTTGTTTTGTTTTTGGTCACACCTGGCAGCGCTCAGGGGTTGCTCCTGGCTCTATGTTCAGAAATCGCTCCTGGCAGGCTCGGAAACATATAGGATGCTGGAATTCCAACCACTGTCTTTCTGCATGCAAGGCAAATGTTCTACCTCCATGTTATCTCTCTGGCGTGCATTTATTTTTCTAGGTTATTTGTATATTTACCAGCAGGATATTGGCAAAAAACCAAAATACATCAATTTACAAATTCCTCATTCCAACATATATTTAATACATATTAGCAATTTTCTAGGCAAGCTGACTGACCTTATCAAGAATCAGATCTAAATTTATATTTCTAGACAATGGCACTCTGGTAATTGCATTTACTATATGACCTAAGGCTAGTGGTTAATGTGGTTAATCTTTGCTTGATTTTAGAAGCTTGCCCAGCCTGAGCTTTGAGCAAGATTTTTGTTATAATTAATATATTATAGATCCACCATTCTAAATCTATGTATGGGGGTTCAGGTTTAGGTCTCCAGTCATGTACTGCCTTGGTTCAAGCCTTCCAAAGCTTTTTTTATTTGCTTTTTTTAATTCAATAATTTTTATTTTGACCAAAGCGGTTTACAAATCTTTCACAGTAATATTTTAGGACACTAAAGAAGCATTGCTCTTTTTAATTTTTCTAAAAAGGACAATTTATAGTAAAACACTCTTTTTCCTTCATGCACCACCCATCTGTTACCAGCCTCATCATACACTTCTGTAGAAGGTAAGGAATCAGGTGTAGTTAATCCTATGCTAAGTGGGCCATAATTTAGTCTTATAGGTGGTTCCCATCATTTGCCAGGTATTAGATATAACCATTCTGTGCCTTGCTTTTTCTTAGGAACATTAAAAAAATCCTGTTTCCTTTACCTTATCTATTTCTGCCTTATGATATGAATCAGTCACAGAGCTTAAAGTGTCTCAGAGCAGCTGTCAGGTTTTGAGCTACAGACTTTCCCTAGATTCTTCTATGAGAGACTCATACTTGTAACTGATCCAAAGCTATGTCTAAATGATTCTTACTTTTATTATTCTTAAGAATATTAGTGATAGCCTTTAAGCAAAATTCCTTGATTTTCTGCTAAAGGCTGCTTTTCTAAGAAATCATTCTCAGCTGTTTCTATGTAATTCATAAAATCATTAACGTGCTCTCAAATGGTTATGTTATGGGTTTCTATAGAACCCTGTGTTCCCAGGTTACTGTAGCATGAAATAAGAAAAACAATCTTCATTGTTTCCAGAAGCAGTACATGAGGTGAGGAATATTTCCTTGTTCTAGGACCACCTATGACTGCTCTAGAAGACTGACCTCTTTGAAGCTTTTGCTTCAGGTCCGAGAGCATGGCTTCTGCCAGATCAAGTAGACTCCACTGGAGCCACCGTGGCACATTTTTAAACTTATTTTAGAAATTTCTAGGGCTTGTGAAAATTGGTACTATATTTTTCGGCGTATAAAATGACTGGGAGTTTAAGACAACCCCCTAATTTTGCAGTTAAAACATAGGTTTAGGCCTATATTCGCTGTATCAGACAGAACATTTCTGTGCTGCAACAGTATGTACCACAGTGAGCCAATCACAACTAGCAAAGGTTCAAAGGTTATACTGTAATAGACTTCCTCTCTGACTCTGGCCAATCTGAGCAGGCTTTTTAACAGTGTAGATTCGGGTCCAAACCATTGTCTAATTTGCATGCATAAAAAGCCTGCTTGGATTGGCTGAGTTAGAGAGGTGGTCTGAGAAGCCTTACAGTGATTGGTCCCTTATTAGGCACTTTTTCTGGCAATTCTCCCCCACTACATAAACCAAACAACACTCCATCCTCAGACCCTAGCACTGAACCACCAACACGATTAGCTGGGTTTTGCCAGAAGTAGCCCCCAGATCTCCTGAGTACTGTTTGGGAGCCCCCAAGAAAAAGATTTGGAACTCTGCGGCCTGATTTTTTTTTGTTTCGTTTAGCGGCATATTGAAACAGTTTTTGGGATGTACTCGGCGTATAAGATGACCCCCAATTTTTTTGCAGTATCAGCAAATCTGTTTCTCTTATGATTGATAATTTCTTTAACCTGGTATAATATTATGGAAATGACTGAAACTGTTGTTAGTTTACTTTTTGAAATGAATGATTCTGATTAAACTTTGATCCTGTCATTTTTATTTTGGACACTTTAAAGTCCTGAAATATGTTTTACAAATGTGTTTTACTAGGATCCTCAGTAACAAATGGTGTATTCTCATTGGTATAGACATTCTTCTACTATTTTACAGAAAATGAAATTCTAATACTAGACTTATTTGAACCTAGTGCTACCTTTTTGCAAGTTGATTTTGCTACATCTAATTTACATGGTTCTCAATCAGTTCTCAATGTCTATCTAAAGTGAAATCAGAAAATTTTCAAGTTATCCATTTGGTTCCTTCCTAAGACCTTACTAAGTAAAAACTTTAAAAATTAATTGCTTAAAACATTTGTATCTCCACACCAACTCCAAGAGATGAACAACTTCTTCAATTTGACAATGCATAACAAAGAAGAATGTGTGGCCAGTGTGATATCACAATGGTAGGGCATTTGCCTTCCACCTAGCCAATCCAGGACCAACCTAGGTTCAATCCCTAGCATTCCATATATTCTGCCCCACTAGCCTGATAGGAGTCCTTCAAAGCACAGAACAAGGAGTAACTCCTAGATGCCACCATGTATGCCCCAAAAAATAAAAAAAGAGGGGAAGAATGAAGAATAAGACAGATCAAGAATAAGACATTCAAGCTTTGAATGATCTGTCTTGTGAAGCATTTTGGATTGCACTCATTACTTGTGGAAATGGTGTGTTCTTCGGGCAAAAATAATTTTTTTGTGGAAAAGAACATCTCTGTGCTCTCCTGCAGTAATCTCAAAATGAATTTTTTCATGAAACAGAAATCAATTGGGTTTGATGTGTTTGGCCATGACATAGTAAGTCTAAACTATAAAATTTATAGTATGGAAAAGGCTAATAAAGGTCTAAATGATGACGCAATACAAATATATCAAAGGGTAGCAAATATTTTTGTTATTGTTTAGAGATACACAGTAAATTCTCACTTGAATACCATAAATTATCAAAAAGAAAATGTCAAAAGAGGAGATCATAAGAGTTTTACTTTGGTTAATTTTAAACAAAGTATAGAAAAATTATGTCAGATAATGATGATGATAATAATAATAATTAATGCCACCTCACACCACAAAGACTGGCACATATCACAAAGAACAGTCACTGGTGGTGGGAATGTTATCTAGTCCAACCTTTATAAAAAAATATGAAGATTTCTCAAAAAACTGAAAACTGAGCTCCCATATTATCCAGCATTCCCACTCCTAGGTACCCTAGGTATACAAAATACAATTCAAAAATGCCTTCCTCCCAAATATATTTATTGAAGCACTATTTACAATAGCCAGACTCTGGAAACAATCAAGATAGATGAATGGCTAAAGAAACTTTGGTACATATACACAATGAAATATTATGCAGCCGTCAGATAAAGTCATGAAATTTTCCTATACATGGAATCTATTATGCTGAGTGAAGTAAGTCAGAAGGAGAGACAGACACAGAAAGTCTCACTTCTCTGTGGATTTTAAAACAATAAAAGACCTTATTGTAACAATGCCCAGAGACGATCACGATGAGGGCTAGAAGGACTGGCTCGCAATATAAAGCTCACCACAAAGAGTGGTGAATGCAGTTAGAAAAATAACTACACTGACAAAGTGTAGTGGTGACAAAGTCAATGAGTAAGAAAAATAGAATCCCTGTCTTGAATATAGACAGTGGGGAGGAGGCAGATTGGGGACATTGGTGATGGGAATGCTGCACTGGTGTAGAAGGGTGTTTTTTATGACTGAAATCCACCTACAATCATGTTTGTAATCAAGATGCTTAAATAAAGATAATATTAAAAATAAAAATAAGGGGCCAGAGAGATAGCGTGAAGGTAGGGCATTTGCTTTGCATGCAAAAGGATGGTGGTTTGAATCCTGGCATCCCAGAAGAAAAGGAAGAAAAAAGGAAAAAAGGGAAGAAGGAAGAAGGAAAGAAAGGAAGGAAGGCAGGAAGAAGAGGAAAGAAAGAAAAGAAAGAAAGAATGAAGGAATGAAGGAAGAAAAGAAGGAAGGAAGGAAAGAAAAAAAGAAAGAAGAAAGAAGGAAAGAAACGGAAAGAAGAAAGAAGAAAGAAGGAAGATAGAAGGAAGTAAAGAAAGGAAGGTAGGATGGAAGGAAGAAAGAAAGAATTAAAGAAGGAAGATGGAAAGAAAGAAAGAAGGAAGGAAGAAGGAAGGAGGAAGGAAAAGAATAAAGAAGGAAGGAGGAAAAGAAGGAAAGGAAGAAAGAGGAAAAGAAAGAAGAATAAAAAGAATGAAATGAAAGAAAGAAGAAAGAAGAGAGATGTAAAATGCCTGCCGCAGAGGCAGGTAGAGGAGGATATGTGGCAGGTGGCAGGAAATGTTCACTGGTTAAGGGTCATGTACATTCAGATTGAAACTTAACCATGAGCAATTTTGTAACCATGGTGCTTTAATAAAGTAATTATATTAAAATGCATCTCACTCATGATTTATTTCAAGTTAAAAAAAATTTCACAGATTCACCCCAGAGTATGTGGACTGGGTATATGTGTGCTAGTCTAATCATGGACCACTGTAAAGAGCACATACTAATCTGGTTAAAGAATTTAGTTTTAAGCAATTAAGAGGGGTTCAAGCAATTTATTATCCCTCCCACTGTTTTGTCTTTACTTTTCCTTAAATCCTTAAACTAGCTGAAATGGGAAGCATTGTGATTTGTCACAAGACTAGAAACTTTAGGTGAAGTAATAAAGCCTGGCTCACTAGTTTTGCCAAATCAGCATAAATCCATCCACTTCCTGCTGAATTTCTGCTGAATAAGCATGCTTTATCCTTTGGCTAGTGATAATCTGATCAGATTAAAATCTGTAATGTGTGAGGTCTTCCTTTCTATATTTGTTTCTAAACATTTGTGACTAGAGACAATTAGGGGCTGGTGTGCCTGCAATTCTTTAGGTGGAATAGGATGACCTGGTGTGCTTATATTGAGACCCAGGAGTGATCTGTCAGATACCATCTAAGGAATCCATTAGCTTATTTGGATCCAACATCAATATCACTAGTGTTATCTGTTTCCCTCAAATGCCTCTCTACTTAGCACTGATAGGGAAGTATGCATCTCATTTAGTCAATGACTAGAAAAAGAGTCTTAAGTAGAAAGAAAATAAGATAGGCATTATGAAATGTTAAAGAAATGTTAAAAGTCAGATAAAGGATATAAAGAGCTTCAAATACTCCAAAAGAGAAAAAGAGTAAACAAACATGCTAAAGTTGAACAGAACTAGAGACTGCAAACTAAAAATGAGATGTGTCCATCTTCTAGAAAGTCAAATATCAAAACCATTAAAGCGCACATTCACCTCTACCATTGAACATTCCTCTGTTCTTCCTAAACCTCCCCACCAGCTCAGTTAGAAGCAATTTTTAGTCTATTTCTCTGACTTGAAATTCTAGTCTTATTCCCATATAATTAGATTTAATTCTGAATGGCTTTATCTATTCTTGTGTATTGTTTTTCAAAAAAAAAAATTGGCCTCTTCCATAATGTTTTTAGACACAAATCTCTTTACTAAAAAATAGAGCCCTGATTAAGGAAAAAAAATGCATAATGGAGATGGTTTCCGAAATGACATTTTTGAAAGAATGAAATCACATAGTCTTATAGATTTAAAGTTAAAAACCGAAGGTCCAAAGGCCACATTCTTGTGCTATTTATCAGCCTAGCACAGTAATTTAAAATGGTAAAATTTAAATGTTGATGACTGACATTTGTATTAATCTCTGATTTGTATCGTCCATTACTTTATGTTTGTTCTCTGCATTTACAATATTTCTGCTCATAAGGACATTAGAATTTTCCTTCTGCTCTGATAGCAGCTTCCCTTTTTAAATATCTTTATAACAAAAATCCAGGAAGGATAAAGGTAAATGTGTGTATTCCCCAATTCCTGTTATTTTCAAATTCAGATTTATAAAGAGAAGAGGCATAGCATTTAGCAAATATCCACAAGAAAACAGACTCACTTTATTTTATTTTTCATTATGTTAAGCATGCAGTTTATTAAATATATAAAAATAATTTGCAAAGATAAAGTTAAAGCAGCTATAAATTGAAGAATATTTTTTCTCATACTTAGCATCTGTTCTGCAATCAATCCTTAACAAATAATTCCTTGCACAACATGTAATTATGAAAACTTTTTTAGTTTTCTTTTTTTCTTTTGTTTTGCTTTTTAGGGCACACCCAGTCACACACACGGGTTACTCCTGGCTATGAGCTCGGAAATCTCTCCTGGCTTGGGGGACCAATATGGGATGCTAGGGGATGGAATTGAGGTCCATCCTAGGTTAGCGTGTGCAAGGCAAAGGCTCTACCCCTTGCACCACTGCTCTGGCCCCTAAAAACTTTTTTTATAATAATTTTTATTTTTACCAAAGTGGATTACAAATCTTTCACTGTAATATTTTAGGTACATAGTGACATTGAATCAGGGGCACCCCTGTTTCCAGCATCCCAGAATGTATCCGACATCCCCCTCTCTACCCCCCCCCCCCTTTCAGGCTGCCATTATAAGTGGTCCTCTCTCTGTCTACCTTGTTGTAGATTGTGTATCAATTCTGTTGTCGTTGGCTTTGGATTTGGTGTTTAAGTCTGATTATTTTTTGTTTCTAATTAATGCTCCTACGACTGTTTGGTCTTGGTACCATCCATTATTTCCCCCTCAATTTGTGAGAAGAAACAAGATGGTTCAAGTTATGAGGTTCTGTTAGAAGGAAAGAAAACAATAAAATTGGGGAATAATCAAACAAGCAAAAACTGGGAGGAGTCCTTTTAGAAGCTATAAATATCTTTTTAAGAGGAGAGGGAAAAAGGAAGGAAAAACATAGCAACAATCCCCCCCCCCCAAAAAAAAAAAAAACCTGAAAAGCACCACAGCAATAAAGATAAAAACCACATAATAACCACGGTCCTGAAATAAAAACAAAACAAAGCACAGAAAGGAAAAAGTGAAAAAAGCAACAATAAGAAAACAAAAAAAAATTAATTTGTGCTTTTTTTTTGTATAGGCACAGTAAATATTGGGGCTATTAGAAAGGAAATTCCCTTGGCCTAAGAGATACCGGGTTTCTCTGTTCTTGAAGTATATTGTCATGGGAATAACTACAGGCTCCGAACATGGTCTTTTACTCTCCCCTAGGCCCTTTTGTGGTGTCTAGAAACTTTTGCTCAGTTGTGGATGATAAATTTTTTACTCAGTCGTGGCCTCTGTAACTAGAAATCTTGGTCTTTACACAGGTTATAGGATGAAGCCTAGGATGGCTCTTTATGGTTCTAGAAGTTCTGTTCCATTTCTGTTGTTTTAATAAATCTTCTGTAGTTGGTGGTCTTGAATTTTATACTTGTCCTAGGACAAAGCCTGGCTATTCTTTCATTATGTTTCCAGAAGTCTGCTCAGTTGCAATTATGTCAGTCAGATCTCTGGAATTAAAGATCTTGGTTATTGTACAGATCATAGGCCAAAGCCTAGACTAGGGTATTTTTTATTCACTCCCGAATAAGTTCTGCCCAGTCATGGTTGTCATAGTCAGTCTTCTATAGATAGTGATCTTGGCTTTTGCACAGATCAAAGGATGACATGTCTTTTGATTTCATCTTATTGTTAGGTAGTGAGGTAAGACAACCTACTCTTAGATCAAAATTGTTGCCACTTCCTCATTGTCAGGATGTCAAATCAAAATTGGCCCATGTTGGTGTCAGAGCAGTATTAAGAATGTCCCAAAGGGAGTTTGGTTTTTGGAGCTGTTGAGGAGAACTCTGTCAGTTCTATGTCTGGGATCTTCGGTTTGGGGTTGGACAGTCACTATCTAATCACCAGGAGTCCAAGTTGGGTCCACATGACATATGTTGAAGGTGGAAGAGCAAAAGATGAAAGAAAGGAAAACAGAAAAAATAGGTAAATATAGTAAAAAATAAAGTAAAAAAAGTAATACATCAGCTACAAGAGATTGGGTCAGTTAGTCGGAGTTGGGATGCTTTCCCAGTTTATAGGCATTTTGTCAGTGATGTGGCTGGGCTAGCTAGTTGAAGGTTTCAGGGTTAAGTAATGGTTGGAGCACTTTAGGATACACATAGTTTTTGCATGTCCTGTACTAAACAATGTGTTAATGAGGCCTATCTATATAGGTGGCTACCCGATGTGATATTGTCCACTGCATCTTATATACCGTATTTTCCTTCATATAAGATGACTTTTGAAACAAAAAAAAAGTCAACTGAAAATCGGGGGTCATCTTATATGCCAAGTACATCCAGAAAAAAGGCTGCTCGGACTGCCTCTCTAACTCAGCCAATCCAAGCAGGCTTTTTATGCATGCAAATTAGACAATGGTTTGGACCCGAATCAACACTGTTAAAAAGCTTGCTCAGATTGGCCAGAGAGGAAGTCTATTACAGTATAACCTTTGAACCTTTGCTTGTTGTGATTGGCTCACTGTGGTACATACAGTTGCAGCACAGAAATGTTCTGTCTGATACAGCGAATATAGGCCTAAACCTATGTTTTAACTGCAAAATTAGGGGGTCGTTTATACGCCCAGTTGTCTTATATGCCGGAAAATATGGTATCGAATTTCCTTTACTAAAGTGAATCTAACAGTGTGGGTTTATTTGACATAGAATGAATTTATGAGGAGGAGGAAAAAGAGGTAGAAGAAAACGGAGAAGTAAATAAATAGGGAGAAGAAAGAAGAAAAGAGACAGTAAGGAAATGTTAATTTGCCCAAATGTGTTCTATGAGTAGTGTGATATCAGTCTGTGGTTTGCAGTTCACTGAATAATCATATGCTTCAACTCCTAATAGAGGACATAAACCAGAGAAAAATGATATCTGAGGTGTCAAATTAGGGAGTCCACCCTCTGAATCCAAGAGCCCCTGTGCACAGAGAAGCTGAGAGGTTATTTTATACCTAGTAAGATTAAGGCATTAGGCAGGGGATGGGAAGGGGGGAATGTTACACTGGTGAAGGGGGGTGTTCTATTTGTGACTATAACCCAACTATGATCATGTTAAAAAAAATATATTAAAAAAATAAAGATTAAGGCATTAAAACACTTTGTTAGGAAATGCTGCCACTAGAGCTGATGTCTTTGGATTCCAATTATATTCTTCACCTGTATCTGTCTATAAGCTCCCTAAGACATTATTACAGGCCTTTGTAATAAATGGCTGATTACATACCTGTTCACTCTAAACCATTGTTTCCATTGTTGCTGGTTTCTTTATGGTATAATGAATAGTCGAGACTTTGTGTTGTTCCTCTTCCACTTATTTTGAATACTTTTCCTCAGTAAATGCTGACAACTACAGTGATTGGAATTTCTACCCTATTAAACCATTGTATTTGTTCTTGGGGTATTACAAGTATATATGGAGTATATTCTAAGTACCTCAGAAGTGTGCTCTCACACTGTATTTATCCTTCATCTTCTGGCTTACTTCATTTAACATAGTATTTTGTAGATTCATCCATGTTGCTGCAAAACCCATGATTGTATCATTTATAACTGCTATGTGTATTGTGCATAAATACCACATCTTCATGATCCACTCAACTGTTGTTGGGCATCGAGGTTGGTTCCAAATCTTGACTATTGTACTGAGTGCTGTGATAAATAGTGGGGTGCACACATACTTTGGGATGAATGTCCTTCCAACTTGGGGATAGATACCCAGGAGAGCAATTGCTGGATCAAATGGCAGCTCAATTCTGATTTCACTGAGCACTCTCCACACTGTTTTCCATAGGGGTTGGACCAGGCAGCATTCCCACCAACAGTGGATGAGAGTTTCTTTCTTATCGCATCCCCACCAACAGAGATTTTTCCCATTATTTTTGATCTGAGCCATCCTCACTGTTGTCTTGATTTGGATTTCCCTAATGATGAATGAAGGTCAACATGTTTTCATGTGTCAGATGTCCATCTTTTGGTCTTCCTCAGAGAAGTGTCTATTCATTTCTTCTCCCCATTTTATATGGCTTTATTAGATTTTTTGAGCCCACCTTTCTGAGTGCTTTGTATAGCCTACATATCAGCCCTTTTTCTGCCATGCTGAGTGCAAATTTTTTTCCCGTTCCTTTAACTGTCTCCTAGTATTAAGGAGAGTTTCTTTCACCATGCAGAAACTTTTTAATTTGATGTAGTCCCATTTGTTTAGGTTTGATGCTAAAGTTCTTGCCATTCGCATTCTATCCTCAAAGAATTTTTTGATATATAGTTCTTGGAGTGTTCTTCCTATTTTTCCTCAATAAACTTTATGTATTCAGATCTTATTTCAAGATCTTGAACCCATTTTGAGTTGAATTTTGTGTAAGGCATGAGGTATCTTTAATTTCTTACAGGTGGATATCCAGTTGTTCCATTTCAAGTTGTTGGCTCTTTTGTTAAATATTAGGTGACTGTATATCTGGGGGTTTATCTTTGAATACTTTGTTCTAACTCACTGGTCTGAGACTCTGTCTTTGTTCCAGTACCATGCTGTTTTGATCACTATAGCTTTATAGTAAAGCTTCAGGTTAGGTAAAGAGATGCCACCCAGGTTCTTGTTTTTCAATATGTATTTGGCTAACCTGGGTCTTTTGTGGTTACAGATGAATTTTATAATTAATTGTTCTAGGTCCTTAAAGAAAGCAGTTTGAATTTGGATAGGGATTGCATTGAATCTATATAGAAATTTAGGTAAGATAATCATTTTGACAATTTTGATTCTACCTACTGATGAGCATGGGATGTTCTTCCATTTCCTTAGGTCCTCTTCAATTTGCTTCTGAAGTGTTTTGAAGTTTTCATGGTATAGGTCTTTTACTTATCTTATAAGGTTGACTCCTAGATACTTGATATTTTTTGATACTATTTTAAATGAGATTGTCTCCTTAATCTCTTTCTCTTCTACTTGTTTATAGAGGAATGCTACTATCTTTTATGTATTGACTTTGTAGCCAGCCACTTTACTGTATTGGTTAATTGTTTCTAGGAGTTTTACTGTGGATTCTTTAGGGTTTTATATGTATATCATCATATAATCTGCATACAGAGATAGTTTAACTTCCTCTTTTCCTGTCTGTATTCTTTGGATTCCTTTCTCTTGTCTGATAACTATTGCTAGTACTTCTAAAACTATGTTGGATAAGAGTGGAGAAAGTGGACAGCCTTGCCTAGTTCCTGATCTTAGTAGAAACGTTTTCAGTTTTTCGCCATTAAGGATAATGTTGGCTATAGGCTTTTTGTATATTACTGTACCTATCTTGAGGAAGGTTCCTTACAACCCTATTTTGCTGAGTGTTTTCAGCATGAATGGGTATTTCATTTTGTCAAATGTCTTCTCTGCATCGATTGATATGATCATGTGGTTTTTGTCTTTCTTCTTGTTGATATGATGTATGATGTTGATTGATTTGCATATGTTGAACCATCCTTGCATCCCTGAGATACAACCCACTTGATCATAGAGTGTAATCTTTGTGATGTATTGCTGGATTCGGTTTGCTAAGATATTGTTGAGGATTTTTGCATGTGTTCATTAGTGAGATTGATCTGTAGTTTTCTTTCTTGGTGGTGTCTTTGCCGTCCTTGGGAATGAGTGTGATATTCACCTCATAAAATGAGTTTGGAAGAAGTCCAGTCTTTTCAGTGTTTTGGAAGAGCTTGAGGATCAGTGGTTGTAATTCTTCTAGGAATGTTTAATAGAATTTACCTGTAAAACCAGCTGGACCTGGACTTTTGTTCTTGGGAGTTTCTTAATTATTGTTTCAATTTCCTTACTGTGATTGAACTTTTTAGGTTTTGTACATCCTCCTTGTTGATTTTTGGAAGATGATTTTGGAAGATTTCCAGAAATCTGTCATTTTTTTCAGGACTCTCTAGCTTAGTTGAGTACAGTTTTTCATAAAATTCCCTCATAATGTCTTGTATTTCTTGTGGTTATGTTGTAATCTCCTCTTTTTCATTTTTCACCCTATTTATTTGGGTATTTTTCCCTCCTTTTTTGGTGAGTCTTGCTAGTGGTTTGTCTATCTTGTTTATTCTTTTGAAAATCCAACTCCTGGTCTTATTGATTTTTTTTTTGTATTGAAGAAAACAGACTCTCTTTAGTTCACAAACCACCTGCATGCTGTTTTACTTATCTCCACTTATCTCTGAGTCCTGAGACTTGGAGAGATTAAATAATTTTTGGTAAATACAAAACTGGATGGAAAATAACAAAGCCAGAACTTAGACATATATCTGGTATATCTCTAAAACCTTTAATATTTATTACAGACTTGTAATTAGCAAGGAGAAGCAACACCACAGAATATTCATGGGCAGAAAAGTGGAAGAGCAACACATGTTCTGAAGAGAACAGGGGCTTGCATACAGATAATTTCCATTTATCTACACAAATGCAGAGAAGTTATGTGCATCTAATCCAAACATATTTTCTAATATCTCTTGGGATAAATATAAAATTTTGGCAACACATATTTCTTTCAGAATGTGTTTTGTTTACAGTTACACAAAAGGAGTTTTTATTCTCTGAGGATTTGCCAACAAATGGGCAAAAGGAAACAAACAAGTGAGACAGCCTGACCTCCCTATTGGCCTCAACAGAAGAAAAGCACACAGAGCTGTCTGAGACAGAAGTGGAAGTAGGACACCTGGTTCCAGATAAGGCTATGCTTCTCTTATATGGAACCCAATACAAATTTGCTTCAGAGTAACATTACTTAGGAAAGCTCTTACAAAGTGTCTTAGACAAGATCATAAAGTGAACATGTAGAAAACTAGCTTTTAAAAACTAGTAAACTTACCTTCATCCAAATTCAACATTAATTCTCCATCCTTATATTAATACTTCACTTCTTCAGAGTTAAGAATGAACAGAAATTTATATAAATGGTTGTTTGGATATAATTCAAATTATTTGAATGCTTTGTTCTGAGTCCCTAACGTGGGTTTTCATGAATATCTCTGCTCTGGAAAATGAAAGAGGATCTTAGAGACACACTCAAATCACATTGATCCTGACAGACTCCAGCTTTAATTCTGCCTTTTTTTTTTTAATAAAGCTAGAGTCTGTCAGGATCAATGTGATTTGAGTGTGTTTTTTAAATGTCCTTGGATTTTCCTTATCTGCAAAATTCAATTACTCAGAGAACTCTTAGAAATAAGAAGAAAAACTTGATTAATTAAATAAGTCTTTTATTGAGAATAAATAGTTTTTCCTTCCAATATTCTAAATTCTGCCTAAGGAACTAAATTATTTTTAATTTTACTTAAATCAATGTGAGATATAGAGTTAAAAAGTTGTTGATAGCAAAAACTGGAAATCGAGCTCCCATACGATCCAGCTATACCACTCCTAGGAATATACCCTAAGAACACAAAAATACAATACAAAAATCCCTTCCTTACACCTATATTCATTGCAGCACTATTTACCATAGCAAGACTCTGGAAAAAACCAAGATGCCCTTCAACAGACGAATGGCTAAAGAAACTGTGGTACATATACACAATGGAATATTATGCAGCTGTCAGGAGGGATGAAGTCATGAAATTTTCCTATACATGGATGTACACAGAATCTATTATGCTGAGTGAAATAAGTCAGAGAGAGAGAGAAAAACGCAGAATGGTCTCACTCATCTATGGGTTTTAAGAAAAATGAAAGACATTCTTGCAATAATAACTTTCAGACACAAAAGAGAAAAGAGCTGGAAGTTCCAGCTCACCTCAGGAAGCTCACCACAAAGAGTGATGAGTTTAGTTAGAGAAATAACTACATTTTGAACTGTCCTAATATTGAGAATTCTATGAGGGAAATGTAGAGCCTGTTTAGGGTACAGGCGGGGGTTGGGTGGGGAGGAGGGAGATTTGGGACTTGGGTGATGGGAATGTTGCACTGGTGATGGGTGGTGTTCCTTTTATGACTGAAACCCAAACACAATCATGTATGTAATCAAGGTGTTTAAATAAAAAAAAAAGTTGTTGATAGTTGAGTTTTGGTCATACAGTGTTCCACAATCCATCCATTCATCAGTGTACAATTCCCCCACCAATTTATCCAATTACGATCCCATCATCCCAACCACACATCCAAGTTTGAGTGTTATTGTGAGTAGTGCTGAAATGAACATAGAAGTGCAGATGCCTTTTCTGCATTGCATTTTTTTTAACCTCTGCAGGAGCATTATTACTGGGTTGAATGAAAACTCAATTTCTAAGTTTTTTGAGGTCTTTCAATATTATTTCCAAAATATCTGACTCAGTCTTAATTCATACCAGCATTGAATAAGAGTATCTTTCTATCCACATACGTAGTAGCACTTCTTGTTCTTGTTCTTTTGGTTGTATGTCAGTATCTGTGGTGTGGAATGATATCACATTGCTACTATGAAGGCATAATAAAACGCATGGTATTTGAATAAAGTAAGTTTCTTTTGTTTGTTTGTTTTTGGGCCACACCCGGTGATGCTCAGGGGTTGCTCCTGGTTTTGTGCTCAGAAATCGCTTCTGGCTCGAGGACAATATGGGACACGGTGGATCGAAAGGCAGTCTGTCCTAGGTCAGCCACTTGCAAGGCAAACACCCTACCTCTGCTCCACCTCTCAGCCCTTGAATAAAATAAGATTCTGAGGTTAGTGAACTAGGGTTGAATATTCTGATATAGAATCACAGACATGCCATGCTATTTTAATTACTACCTCTCTGTAATAAGGTTTGAAGCTGGGTAAAGTGATGCCTCGAATTTTTTCCCTTAAGGACTGCTTTCAGATTGTTTTATATGCATTTCAGAAATGCCTGACCTACTTCTTTGAAAAGCATAATGGGTATGCTTACAGGAAGTGTGTTGACTCTTTGCACACTTTAGGGAATATTGCCTTTTTAATGATGTTAATACTTTTAATCCATGAGCATGGCATGTGTGTTTCTACTTCCTTGTGTTCTCTTCTATGTCCTGAAGTGGCATTTTATACTTTTCTTTGTATAGGTCTTCCAACTCATCAGCCCCCACATGCACATGCACATCCCCACATCAGCCCCCACAGTAATACCTTGTGGCATTGTTCCTTTTTGCATAGGCACATTAAAATGGGAAAAGTTTACATATACAAACCAGTTTTTATCTAATAGAGATAGAAACACAACATTTTATACTGCAGTAAGATCTTACAGCCTGAACACTTGGCCTAATGGCTTAGCTTAAACTTCAGTTGATTGGACATTGGCTATCCACCCCTGAACCATGGATACCATCTACAGAAATAAACATGGTCTCCTACACCATCACCGGGAATAAAAATTCTACCAAGGAAGGCCCCACTACAGCCATAGTACTGACTTACTCCAAAGATTATTCTTAGGACACCCTGACAATCTAGGAACAGCAATAGTCTGCTTTCAGGGCAGAATTCTCTACAATGCTGCATAACGGTGAGACGAAACCAGAAATATTACACACCACCTGGACTTCAACATAGGACCTGTACAAAAACCAAAATCTATAACTACAGAAACTGGACAGCAAAAACTGTGATGATGAAGAGCTGTTACTGGGAGCACAAAGAATTACTAAGGGGTTGGACAACATAGTATATACAAGGAGCCTGGAATTGGTCTTATGCCAAAATACTGCAGGAGTAAGGTCTTCCTGTTTTTAGGCCAAAGTTTTTTCCTTCCAATTTCTTCCATATTTTTCTGTGCCTATGTAAACGACAACTGCCACAAACACAAATCTTTTTTTCAGTGTATCTTCTATTTAAAAAAACAGAGCATTCTAAACTTTCTGCAATTATATTAATGACTTTATTGGTGATATAGCAATTTTCATGAATATAACTGCTGATGAACTCTCCTCTTCTTTTTCCAATTATTTTTCTTTTTTAGATATTCTAAATTTTTTAATAATATTTTTTTTTTGTTTTTGGGCCACACCCGTTTGACGCTCAGGGGTTACTCCTGGCTATGTGCTCAGAAATCGCCCCTGGCTTGTGGGGACCATATGGGACGCCAGGGGATCGAACCGCAGTCCTTCCTTGGCTAGCGCTTGCAAGGCAGACACCTTACCTCCAGCGCCACCTACCCGGCCCCTAATAATATTTTTTAAAATAACTTTTTAATAACTTTAACTTTTAATAAATTTGCTTTCTGTCATCCTGAAATAAATGTATTCTCTTAGTTATGTCAACTATGTGATACATTTTCTTTAAGTAAATATATTTATTTTTTAAAATTGAAGTACCTTGGATCGACTTAAGAGGTACAAAACCTATACAAAGAAAACAAAACGCTACTTTAAGATATACAAGAGAATAAAAAGAAATGGAAATATCCCCTATACTTGTATTGTCATAATTTACATCTTTAAAATGGAAATAGTTCAAAAGCATTTACATATTTTACACAATCTGACATTTCATTAAAACAGCACAGTATTAGAATAAAGAAAAATACACATCAATAAAGACACTCACATCAGTGAAATCAACTATGTATATACTGATAATGACCCTCAGGTATTGTATTCTTCCATAAAATGGAAAGAAATATAAATTGAATCAAGGAATGCTTATTCAACAATGTTGGTGTTTGGGTGTTGGAAAAATTTGTCAAAAATTACAAAAAAGTAAAAACAGCACTCTCTTTAAGGCTGGACACAAAAGTCTAAATCACAACATATTCAATACTGTAATATCAGACTGGTAACCATAAGACACATAGAGGAAAATATAGGCAGAAATTCCCTCACAATGAAGCTAAAGTAATCATCAATGATAAAACACACTCTCTCTCTCTCTCTCTCTCTCTCTCTCTCTCTCTCTCTCTCTCTCTCTCTCTCTATCTGACCTTGCAAGTGGAAACAACAATGAACAAGTGAGACAATATTAAACTAAGCAGCTGGTGACGAGGACATAAAGCTGCCTGCAATATGGGAGAAGCTATTTACCAAATACTCATCTAACAAGAAATTAAGATTTAATATAATCAAGGCACTTATAGAACTTAGCAAAAAATAAAAATATGTGGAAAAGAAATGAATAGACATTTCCTCAAAGAAGTAATACAGATAGCCAAAAGGCACATGACAAAATGCTTCACATCACTAATCATCAAGGAGATGCAAAACAAAAGAACAGTGAGATATTATCTCACATCATAGATACCACAGATACTGGCGCTTATCACAGAGATCAAGATCAACCAGTGATGGCATAGATGGATACAGGGAGAAATGGACTATAATTCACTGCTGATGGATGCAGACCTGTCCAGCCTTTTTGTAAAATAGTATAGATATTCCTCAAAAAACAAACAAACAACAACAACAACAAAAATGAGGCCAGAACTGTGGCGCAAGCAGTAAGCCATCTGCCTTGCACACACTACCCTAGGACAGACGTTAGTTCAATCCTTGATCTTCCATATGATACAGCAATACTACTCCTAGTACTATATCCTAGGTATCCAAAAATACCATACAGAAAATCCCAATGCATTCCTATTTTTATCACAGCACTATTTACAATTGCCAAAATCATTAAGCAATCCAAGTGCAATGAACATAGTTTCTAAAGAAACTGGTACTTACATAGCTATTGAGCTATTGAGGAAAAAATGTAGGGGCCAGAGTAGTGACGCTAGAGATAAGGTGCCTGCCTTGCAAGTGCTAGCCTAGGATAGACTACGGTTCAATCCCCCAGCGTCCCATATGGACCCCCCCACCCCCAAGCCAGGATAGATTTCTGAGCGCGTAGGAAGGCATAACCCCTGAGCGTCATGAGGTGTAGCCGAAAAAAACAAAACAAAACCCAAAAATATTAGTCAGAGAAAGGGATAGACATAGAATAACCTTATTCATTTGTGGTATATAAGAAAAATGATAGTTTTATAATAATATCCAGTAACAATAGAAATGAGGGCCAGAAAATCTAGTACATTTTAGGAGGCTTGTCACAAATTGTGGAGCAATACAGTTAAAGTAGAGAAGGGACCTCTAGAACAAAAATTGTTAGAACTGATAACTCTGGAAAAAAATGATGTGCTACAGTGGATAAAGTGATATGCATAATACATGCTCCTTCATAGTGCAAGCCACAGTGTCAAAAAAGTAAAAACGGAAGAGAGAAAGAGAAAATATATGTGTATAGAGAAAAAAAAGTAAAATATCTTCAAGAGACAGAAAGGGGAGAGGGGAGATGAGGGTGGGAGGGAACCTGAGGACTTTGTTGGCAGAAAGCATGCACTAGTGAAGGGCAGTGTGCATTGTATGACTGAAAATCATGAACTATTTTGTACCTAACGTGCTAAAATAATTATAAAAATAATAATAATATTAATAACAAATGAAAATAAATGGAATGGTAAAAATAAAAAACGAAAACAAATAGTGCTGGCATGAATATGGGAATATATGGACTGTCACTAATTGCCTTTTAGAAAACAATATGGTCAGTCCTCAAAAGAACTAAAAATTGAGCTCCCTTATAACCCAGCAATACTATTCCTAGAAATACAGCATACAGGTCCAAAAACATATGCAGAAAAGCCTTAAGTACTTCGATGTTCATCACAACACTATTCCCAATGACCAGAATCTATAATATTCAAGTGCCCAAGAAAAGGTGAGTGATTAAAGAAAGTGTACATCTAAAGAGTGGAATATAATGCAGCTGTTAAAAATATAGTCAAAATATCCTGGTACATAGATGTATGTAGATATTATTATGCAGAGAGAAATTTGTCAGAGGGAAAGTAAGAGGCCTAGAAATATTACACTCATGTGTGGAACATTAAAAAATATATAGACATGGTATTATTACCCAAACATAATTGAGAAGAGAGTCAGCAGGATCAGCCCATGTTATGAAGCTTGTCCAAAATAGTAAGGGAGTGTATTTAGGGCAGAAAAGGAACCACTATATAACTATATTTGGAAATTATTACTCTGAAAAAGAATTGTTGCTTTAAAAGGATAAAGTGATATGCATGAACCTTGTTTAGTATCAATATTGCAAGCCATGCTGTCATAAAGAAAAAAAGAAATACAAAATTCAGCCACAGAGCTATGGAGGGGAAAGAACAGTGGGGATTGTGGGACAGGAGGAGAAAACTGGGGACATTGGTGACAGAAAATGTACATTACTGAAGGGATAAATGTTGTACATTGCATGATTGAAATTCAATCATGAATAACTTTGTACCTGTGTATCTCATTGTGCTTCCATTACACAAGTTATATAAAAATGAAGATTCTCAAGAATGAAATATTCTGGTTTTTATATTTATTAACTACTATAGTGTCTGCTTTTAACAAATCTTTAATTTTTTTCTGAAAATTTAATTACATAGTAGATTAAAGAACAGATAATAGTGGTCAAGAAGAGAGCAAAAACTCCTACCCAGAATCTGTCTCTCAGGACAGCTTTAGTCTTCTTTTCAATATTATATGATAATTTGAGGATTCTTAAAATCGTACGATTTATCCCTTGCAAATATAAAGGTTTCAATGAGGTCATGATTAATTGTTGATTGTCATTCTTAGAAGTTTATTCTTTTGTCTGACTAAGCTCCTTTAGGTTCAGTTTGATGGAGAGTTACTCTATCACTTTCCTCTATATGTGCATATCTTATGGTTTCAAGACTGACATCAAGACCTTTAATATATTTTGATTTGGTTTTTGTGTAGAGCAATACAAAGACTGCCTATGGAATTGGAGAAACTATAGACCCAATATTTATCTGTTAGGGGGTTAATATCTAAGACACATACAATACATACATACATACATGGTAGAACTTAACAATAATAAAAGTTTAACCCCAATAAAAGGGGAAAAGGTGAACAAACTTTTCCATAAGAAAGTGCAGTTGGCCAAAAAGCACATTAAAAACTTTAGCCTCCAAAATACAGTCATGAGAAGGAAAATTGAGTGGAGGAGAAGACACCTAAACTTTAACAGTCAAAATTAAATTGGTGCCTATTATGATAGGAAGGTGGAGCAGGGGATGGTGTTAAGGATGGGCTCTGAAAACATTGCTGGGGGGAGGGTGGCATTGGTGTTGGATTGGCCCTGAAACATATGTCTAAAAACCAACTATGAATATCATTTTAAATAACAATAATTTTAATAAAAAATAAAAGCTCAACATTAATAATTATAATGATGTAACTCAAAAAATGAGATATCATTTCTCACAGGGAGACTGGTATACATCAAAAAGAACAAGAACAACCAATAGATAATGGGATAAAATGACTTAATTTACTGCTGCTAAGAATGTAGGCTGGTCTAGTTTTCTTGGAAAACAATATGGTCATTCTTTAAAATAATCCAAAATTGAGCTCCATATATGACTTGGCAATGCAGCTGTTGATAATATACCCTAGGGGACAACATAAAGCACAAACAGGACAGATCTGTACTTCTATATTCCTTACAGAATGATTCACAATAGCTAGAAGCTGTTAACAATATTGTGCCAAGAAAAG
Source organism: Suncus etruscus (assembly GCF_024139225.1). NCBI lineage: Eukaryota > Metazoa > Chordata > Mammalia > Eulipotyphla > Soricidae > Suncus > Suncus etruscus. Next base: position 91,613,226 of record NC_064854.1, read on the forward strand.
ATGAGTGGATAAAAGAAATTCTGGTACATTTTCATAATGGAATACAATGCAGCTGTTAGAAAATTGAAGTCATAAAATTTTCTGATAAATGGATAGATTTATTATTTATTTATTATTATTTAATTATTTATGTTTTATATAATTTATTATTTAATTATTATGTCAGAAGGAGATGAAGGACCTAGACACTACACATAGATACTAATGTTTGGGAAATAAAAAAAACTTTATGGTATTACTATCCAAAGACAATAGAGATGATGAACAGGAGGACAAGTACCTGGTCAGAAGCTTGCCATTAGAAGTGTGAGAGAGTGCAGTTAGGACAGAAAAGCAATCTCTATGTCAATATTAGGAAGTGATCACTGGACTCTGGGCACTGAAAGGTGGTAAAATCAAATGCATAATAGCCCTTCAGCAACAATATTGTAAATCACAGTGTTTAAAATGCAATAAAAGAAAAAAGAGAGAAAAAGAGAAGAAAAATGTCTGCTGCGGAGGCATGCAGGATGATGAAGGGACATTAGTGGTGGGAAAGGTGTGGAAGTTAAGAGATGGGTGTTAAAGACTGTATGACTGAAACTCAATCTTGAACAACTTCGTAATTGTGTATCACATGGTGATTCAGTTAAATAATTAACTGAATTAAAATATAAATTAAAATGTAAAGGATAATTATTTTATGCTTTAAATTGTTCTTATATTCTTTATCGATACAATTATTAATCCTATTTTACAAATGATTGAAAAATTAGCCAAAGGAGTTTCAGAGAATCATCTAAATTTAAATAGCTAAAGCAACTCTGAAATGTCTAATCCTATGGACTAAAAATCCAATGTTCTTTGACAGATTATACATGTTAGGACTCAAGAACAGTAATGGTGTGGGTGGAATTTCAGGGTGATTCCACATAAAATTTGCATGATACTTCAAAAATATCATATCTCTCCCATTTCTAAAACTTGAGTTAATGAATCATGCCAAAGACTTATCAACTGGATTAGACATTTGAAGATCCAAAAATGTAAGTGATAAAAAGAAATTTCTGAGTAAATTCAATTAGCATAGGTAAGTGATAAAAGAATGTTAAATCTTTGAAGAGCTGTGTTTAACCCTCTGCTTTTGTCTCTAGTTTAGTCTTTACAAAAGAACTCCAGATGGAATGGATTTATTTATTATCTGTAGTTAGCATTAGGATTGTGTTATTACAGCAAATTGGCACATTGCCAAGTTGGGTCTTCATTCTGTCCTCCCTCATGACCCTGGTCCACTTTGGCTGAGTGAATTATTTAAATATTATACATTACTAGTTAATAGACACAACATATTGAAAGTTTTACAATCAAATATTTATGCTGTTAGAAAACATTTTACATTATCTTTAAACAGCTATGTCATCTATTTATTTTCATTCTCTGATCTTTTTGTTTTGTATCAGAATTAAAGAATTTAGCCTATTTATTCATAAGTAAATATTATGATGAAAACATTGGGTGGATAAAAATTAGACTTAGTAAAGTTCAGAGTTATTTTGTTAGTGTCGGTTGTTCAACAGCTCCTGCATAAAAATAAATTAAAATTATTAAATCATGACTATTAATTTACGAATAGACACTGCATCTACCAACCTTTGGCCTTTTTGATAGTCAGCCTAACTATTCTTTATGACTATTCATAAATATTATAAAATGGAGACCAATTCTTTTGGAACAGAGAGTAGACATTTACAGGTGACTTAGAAGGAAATATATTTAATCTTGCACTAGGTAAGAGTTGACCTAAAAACCTCCAGTTTGGCAATAACAGATCTGTGCACTCTTTGCTGACTTCTTCCTTGCCAGATACTTGTAAATGCTCAGTGCTTCTCCCTAACTCTGTACTTTATTAAACTTAAAAAACAAGTAACTTTTTAAAAAACTATCACTGCCCTAGAGAAAACCCAGCTGGTTCTTTGACACTGGTTCTTTGTCACTAAGTCAAAGAAAGATTTTCCTTAATTTTGGATGTTATATTGTTGCTTTCATATCATTTCTAGGGAACACTTTAAGTATATAAAGGGAAAAGAAAAAATATTAAAGAGGCAAAAGCATGGGCTTTGAACTGAATATCTCTAAGATTTTTACTATGGATCTAATTGCTACCCTTATTCTTAAATTGACTTTTTTGTTCACTATTCCTTTGGTAGCATTATTCTAGGTTCGTCCAACCTCCAATTGTTTTGTAACCTGAATGGGATCTTCTTAATACTTATTCAGAATACTATTAAGTATCTGCATAGATATAAACCTCTAGACCAAACTCTGCCATAAGCATTAAACCCATTCTACAACAATTTATCTAAAAACATAACTGTCAAGTACTCAGATTAGGGAGATGTCAGAAAATACAGGGTAAGTGATGGAGAAATGGGAAAAGGTATTGAAAGTTTGGATTATATGCTTGAAAACCTATTGTAATCAAGTGTATAAGTCAATGGTCTAAATAAAAATTAATATTTTTAAAAGACTGAAAACCTGTAGTTCTCTATCCAGATTTGTCAAGATCCTTACTGATTTGGAGATAATAATTTAGATTTAGGATTAAGAAAATTTAGATTTAGGATTAAAAAAATTTGTCAGAACCTATACCACTTTGATAATGTCTGAAGATTCTTAAATTTTAACTACTTCCCTTAAAAGTGAGATGCATATTTATGTGTATCAATACATGATAAAGAGATTCATGATAGCTTGACACTAAGGGAGCTGCTTTTAGGAATATATAAAATTTTAATTGGTTTTACTTAAGTATCTCATATTATGCTGTTACCAGGTAAGTTGTGGGTAACTAATGTAATTTTGGAGGGACTTAGGTTCACACTTAGCGGTGTTAAGGGATTATTCCTGGCTCTGTACTCAGAAATCACTTCCGGCAGACTCAGGAGACCATATGGGAGGCCAGAGATTGAATCTACATGAGTTCATTGCAAGGCAAGTTCTTTAACAGGTGTTTTATCACTCTGGCCCCACTAATATCATTTTCATTATACATATGCTGTGACTTCTTTAGAAATCCTCCAGGTCTTGTTGTTTCCACTTTATAGATACTAGCAATTTCTCCAAGTCAACATCTAAACATTAACTTATTCAGTAGTTATTAGCTATAAGTAATCATGGGTATAGAATGTGGGAAATAAAGGGAATAAAAAACAATAGATAAATACAGCACAAAAAATTTACTGCTTAAAAACTCTTAGGTGTGTTTAAAAAATCTCCAGTGAATAGATAGTTATAAAAGAAAAGCACCTATTTATAAATTGCAAAAGGCACTGAGGTCACATGTACTGGTTCAGACCCCTCTGCGAGAATCCAAATGAAGTAATTTGACAGATCTCAGCTTCCTGTTCACCTAGCCTGTAAATTATTTTTTTCCAGTTAGATAAATAAATAAAGTGAGATGGTCCAATCAGATTAATTCAACAAAAACTTAGCAACCACTTATTAAAAATCTTCTATGTGGCAGGTTATGGTTTATAGTAACATTGGGATTACAAAGAGGCATATGTAAGACAAGTTTCTGTTATCCTTTATTTCAGTAGCAACTAAGGGGAAAATAAAGATAAAAAAATAAATTCATTTTATTTAATGATAAGGAATTTTAGAAAAACAAAAATGTACATAAAGTATTTGGAAAATCTGGAATATTCAAAGAAGTAACTTAAAGAAAGCTACTTAAAGAAAGTAAAAGAAGGTCTTTATAAAAAGTTGATGCTTGCACAAATAAATCCAAGTTACATAATATCAACAGATAAGAATTTCCAGGCAGAGAAGGGTGAATGCTGCCTGAGTTGAGAGAATAGGAGGTCAGTGTTATTGAAGGCAGCAAATATGGTAGCTGAAATGAGGATGGTGAGTTGGAATGTACCAGATTCTAAGGACCACAAGATCAGCAAATGTGAAGGAGTTGGTGTTGGAACATTGTAAGCCTAAAAATAATAATGAATACTTTGTAATTTATTATGATTTAATTAACACTTTAAAAAGCTTAGCAAGAAATAGAGGACTGTTTCTTATATAAATTTGCTAATTTAGACTATTTTCATGAAAAGACTTTTAGCAAAGATAAAGTTGAGGTTGAGAAATAAACTACTGAGCACAGTACAATGCCCGCGCAGTACAAAGCTCTCAAAAGTAGAGCAGCTAAATAATCTGACTGCTGACTGCTCCTGGAGCTAAGGAACTCCTGGAGCTAAGGAACCAGGGAGTGGCCACACAGCCACAAAGAGAGCACTGAGTAGATATGCCTGGAAAAGACTCTAACTTTCTAAAGGGAAGTTATTAGAGCTAAGAACCACTTGGAAGCAAGTGTTCATTCACCCATTACATGCCAGAGGTACATATGGACTCTCTTTGCCATAGCAAAAAATATGTTAATACATTCCTTGTCGATTGTTCAACCTTTCCCAGTACTTTCTAGGATGTAAGGCTAGCAAAAAAAAAAAAAATAAATAAAGAAAAATAATTATAGAAAAGAAAATGCTAGTAGATATTTATGTTGTGGTGTTATATTTTTAAAGAATATTGAAAACAAACCACTGGAAACTATTAAGCAAAGAAGTACTTTAAACTGGCTTATAGTCAAAAGTTCAGTTTGGCTTCTGTGTTAAGAATGACTTTAGATGGACAAGAGTGGGAGTGAAGATATCACTGAGGAAGTTATTATATAATGTAAGTAAAGAAAATGTATGTTGGTGTGTTCTAGTTTAGAAGCTAAAAATAATCTTAAATTGACTGAATATATGTTGTAACAAATTTTGAAAAACAATGCCTACTAATTGTCATGAGCTAAAAATAACCTTCATTTCTAATGAACACTAAGAAAGAGCTTAGAACATCATTGCCTCAAACTCTGAAATATTGGTTTTATTTGATAATGAAGATAGCAGTAACATAATTTTGTCAGTTTTACTGCTGTTTTAATTTATAGGGAGATAGAAAATAAATTTCCTAAGACTAGCATGTCAAAAAATTGTTCCAACTATAATTCTTATTACATTGTTAGAATTATCATAAAATTTTTTTGCCTACTCTCTGACTAAAGGTACTTTATTCTATGTGATGTTGAAAAAGTTATAATCTTTAATAAACAAATAATTCTCATATTTTTAATTCTGATTAAAGTCATGTATGTATGATGCTAAAATGAGTGAAAATCTTTAAAAATATTTTTGTAATTTTTGAAAATTTTTAACTTTCACTATCATGAATGTTCTTAATATTTTCTTACTTTTTAAGGTGGTACTTTTGTTAAACACTACAAATGCTTTCATTATATTCTAAATTGTGGTTATATTTCTAACTAAAGATTTGCAAGGTTGATTCTAAAAATTCATCAGTGTTTTCTCATGTATTGGGCAATATCAACATAGTGAATGAATTAAGGGCTGGATATAATGCTAATCTCAAGCCATTAACTCACTATTAGGAAAATTCAATTTTCAAAAATAAAATTGGGTAGATTAATAAATTCAGTTTTTGTTGATAGGGTTATCATGTAAAGTGGTTACAGACCAAAAAAAGTTGTTGAAAGTTTTTTATTCATTTTTTACATAAGATATGATAAACATTGTTTGCAAATTCATTATTGAAGCAAATTTTACCTGTAATAATCAAAACTCCTAGTGTCATTCAAAATAATAACCAGGGTAAATTATGAGGAATATATAGGCATAACTTACTATTACTTTAATCTAGAGGCATATTCAATTATTCAGTGTCATTATCACACAAGGAATAGCAATTATAAGCAAATGGAGATAAATCAAGTTTAGATGTTTTTGCATCATAGAAATGGTGATGAAAATAAAAAGCACTACACAGACTTGGAGAAAATATTTTTCCAACTTCAATCTATCTAAGGGTTAACAGCCAAGATGTATTAAAATAGCATGTAAATCCTAATAAAAATAAATAACCCTATCATAAATGGAAAATAAATGATCTGTTTCCAATGAATATTTTTTCTGACTGCTGTGTATTATTTCTCTACCACTACCCTGCTTCTTCAGACCAGCCAGCAGAAGAGGCTAGAAGCACTGTGTCAAGGGAGGATCACCCAACATGTAGATCTCTTTATATTTTATATTTTAATCAACAGGCAAGTAGTACCACAAGTAGTCTGAATCACTGATGTCAAAAAAAGTCATTCTTGTCTTGTGTGACTAGAAGCAAGGTCCCACCAAGAAAGGCCTCTCATGCACCTGTAAATTTGGGTGTCTCTAAGTACCTCATGAGAGATAACTATAGATAACCAGAGCAGCATGTCATCACTAGGCCCAAACAAATAATTGATGAGCTTATATTGAGATATTGCTATTCAAGTTTTATTTTCAATTAGTATCTCTGAGTTTTTGAGGATAGCAGGAAAGATGGCATAAATATAATGAAAAAGTATTGAAAATAGAGTACTAGAAATAATCAGATAGCAGATAGAGTGTGATTAACTCTGTCTGGAGCCTTCAGAAATAATAAGAATAAATTCTGGCTTCCCTCAATTTCCTCTGGGTTCCAGGGCCATCACTGTTAATCTGCCCTTTAGGGGCAGCCAGGTTGTTGCAGGAAGAGAATAGGGAACCTCACTCCTTAATCCGTTCCACTAAAAGCAAATGGGACTATCTTTTTGGGTATTTCCCAGCATCTTTTCGAGTCCAAGTGCTATTGCTGAAACATTTTTCTCTGGGGACAGTGACAGAGAAACTCTGGTCCTAATCCCCTCTTCCAAGCTCAAATGAACAGGGCCTGCTTTCCTCTGAAGCCTTCCTTCAGTCTTCTACTGGGTTCCAGGGTCATCACTGTTCATCTTCCCTTTGATGCCATTCAGGTTGGTTCCAGGAAGGGAAGAGGACACCTTACTTTTTAATCCCTTCCACCAAATGCAAACAGGACTGTGTTTTTGGTTCTGTCCTAGCATCCATCCTTCCTTCCCATCAATTCTCATTTTCTCTAACTGAGTGGATGCGCTAGCATCTGCACAGTCATTCCAAATTATATCATAGACTTTCTGGCAGATTGGATCTAGCACTTCTTTTATAGCCTAAAAAAAAAATCCAGCACTTCAAACCACTAAACACAAAGTTCAATAGGAAAACTAAGTAAGACATATACTATGGGAAATACAGAAAGAAATCCTGGCAAATCTCCAAGTCCACTAAAGGCCTGAACCTACAGATGAGGACCCAAAATCAACACTTAATGGTTTAGCAATGGAAATCAAGGTGTCGCTAGACTGTGAAATTAAGAAATATATAATGAACAATTCAACCAACTCAAATAATTCTTTCAGAATATAAGAAAATCTATACAAATGGAACTGAGAGAACTAAAAAGCATGTTAACAATCTATAATAGTAGAAAAGCGTGTTGACAATCTATAATAGTAGAATTACACAGGTTGAGAATCACAAAGACAAGTTTTTGAAGACAAATTACAAGCCAGCTAGGATAAAGAAGTCAAAATATAAAGGACACAAAACCCTTGAAGAAAATGTAAGATACTTATTGAACAAAGACAAGAGAAATAATCTCTAAATTATAGAAATTCCAGAAGGGAAAGAAAATGGGAAAGGGGAAGAACAAGTAGTGAGGGAGATAATAGTAGAGAACTTCCCCACTCTTGAGAAAGAGGTTTCTCTACAAATCTAAAAGGCAAAAAGAGTGCCAAACAAAATAGATCATAACAAAACAACATTAAGATAGTTAGTAATTTAAATGGCAAAAGAAAAAAAAAAACAAAAAACAAAAAGAAAGATCAACTCTTTGAAGCCATTAGGGAGAAATATACCCTCAAGTATAAAGGAAACAACGTAAGAATCAAACCAGCTCTTTCATTTGAAACAATCTAGGCAAGAAAAGACTGGAATGACATATTCAAACTACTGAATGAAAGAAACTTTCAACCTAGAGTCCACTATCAGCAAAACTCTCATTTACATAGGGGGAGATTGAAAACATTCTCAGACAAAAAAGAACTTGCAATATTTGTGCTAACCAAACTGACCCTATATGAGCTACTCCAAGAGCAATTACACAAACAAATCCCCAATTGTAACAACAACCCTACACAATATAATGGCACAACAGCCCTTTCTGTCAATAGTTTCCTTAAATGCCAATGGTTTAAACTCATCAAGTTATTTAATTTAAACAGGTATAAAATAAACTGATCCTTATAGATGTATATGATAATATTCTGATGCTTTTATCTATAGAAAGAGGTGCGAAATGTATTTGGAAGCATTTGGACTCTCACTACTGTGCTCACTATAAGTAGTTTTAATATCTTAATTTTACTATGTCTATAATAACTTCTTGATCTTTTTGTCCACAGTGGTACTTGGACATATAGGTTGTTCACCCCAGTTCCACTTCGTAATGCTATACTATATTAGACTCAGAAGACAGAGCTCATTATGGTAATGTCATGACAAAAATTCTAATCTATTCATTTTCCACGTGGTTATGCCTGCTAATATAATATAATGTTTATATCCACAGATATCAAATGAATATGCAACTGCATGACATGAACTCCTGTTACAGAGGTTATTCATTAAATATGTTATTATAATTTATTTTCAATTTTAGGTAGTTTGTCATACCATAATGCTCATAAATTTAGGTTATTTCCTATATTTCATTATAGGAAATGAAACTGGATGCTCAAGACCTCGTAGATGACATTTCATGGTATAGACTCCCGTATAGTGCTCATTACCATATTGCTTAGTTTTCTAGACTTGAAAATTAGGATTGTTTGGGGGGTGGGAAGGAAAAAAAAGAAAAAGAAAGAAAATTAGGATTGTTTTTAGGAATGCTCTAAATATAATTTAACCCAAGAAACTTTTCATCGGTAAAGTTTATCCTCACCAATCATGACTGGCCTAGAAAATAAAAAACCTTTTCATCTGACTTGCCGGCTTTATACTTTTTAAGCTTTCTGTCCCATTTCACCTGAGACAGCCTTAGAACTGTAACCTATGAATAGATCCTCAGTGTCTGTCTATATGTATGCAGGAGTGTATGTGTTGGCCATCTCAATGTCCATCTATTGTGTCTGTAATATAAATGTCTACGTTTTATATTGTCTTTTCCCTGTCATATATAATCTCTTCTTCCCCCCTTTGCTTGCCACCTTACAAATTCTTTTCAAACTCTTCACTCTCTCACCACTCATCTGTTATTTTCCCCCATATAACTCTTTTTACCCTCAATTCTTAACTCCTCATGAAGCAGAATATTTCCCCCATTCCAGCCAACTGTCAAATATCTCCCAAAGTGAAAAGATAGACTCTAAGCCTAAGAAGAAGCTGATACTCTGCTGCTATTAATTTGCTCTCAGAGGCCCCTTTTCCCCCAACTCCCTTCACTGTGGACATTTTCATGATACCAGATTTGGTTTCTGATAAAATCTGAAGCCCCAGATTGAGGACATTTCCTGATATGTGACTGTTGGGAGCCATTTATTAGACCTCAAATCACAGGCTGAACCTGTACTCCATATTTTAACTCCTTCCCCAGACTATTTCAAAAGACTTAAAGGGGATATATATCTCCTTTATATTTCTTTAGATAATATTTCCTTAATAGATATGTTTATTGAATATCTTTTTATGTAGCTATAATTTCTCCATTTTTTGAGATTTGTTTAGTAGGGATTTTTAGTAGGTAAGTTTTACTAGTGTTTAGAGTTTATGTTAAAACCAGGTTATAGGGATTGTTGGACTTGTTTTCTCTGCCCCCATATGCAAAAGTAATACCTGTGACATTGATCCTTTTGGCATAGGCGCATTAAAATGAGGGAATCTTACTTATGCAAACAAGTTCTTATCTAATAAAGATAAGAACACATAAAATTTTTACTGCACTGGTGACTTACATCTTGAACACTTGTCATAATGACGTGGCTTAAGCTTCAGAAAATTGGACATTGTCCATTCACCCCTGAACCATGAATGCCATCTATGGAAACAACCATGGTTTTCTTCTTTTTTTTTTTAAATGATTTTTATTGTGACCAAAGTGAATTATGAATCTTTTACAGTAATATTTAAGGTACATTGTGATAATGAATCAGGGACACTCCCACTATCAGTGTTGTCCTCCCTTCACCTTTATTCCCAGCATGCATCCCATATCTCTGTCATTTGCCCCCTGACCTGCTAGTGCAACTGGTCCCATCTTTGTATAGCTTGTTGTAGATTGGGTATCGATTCTGTAGTTGTTGACTTTGGGTTTTGTATTTAAGTCTGATCATTTTTATTTCTACTCAATGTTCATATGAATCTTTTGTCCTGGTGCCATCCATTTCCCCCCTCAATTTATGAGGCAGAACAAGATGATTCAAGTTATGTGGTTCTGTTGGAAAAAAATTCTGGGAGGAGTCCATCTAGAGGTTAGAAATATCAGTTTAAAAGAATAAAGGAAAAACAAGAAGAAAAAATAACAAAAGAAAAACAAGCAAATAAAAAACCAGCAACTACAAAAAAGCACAAAAGCAGCAACAACAAAAATAACAACCACAAGAATGAAAAAAAGAAAAAGAGAAAAAATAAAGAGAAGAAAAAGAGAAAAAGGAGGGCTGGTGTGTCAAGGTTTTGTGTCTTTTTTTTTTCTTTTTTTTCTTTTTTTTTGCATAGGCACAGTAAGCATTGAGGAAAGGGAATTCCCTTGGCCTAAGATAGGGGTCTCAAACTCAATTTACCTGGGAGCCGCAGGAGGCAAAGTTGGGATGAGGGAGGGCCGCAAAAGGGATTTCACTTACCGAATATTCGCAATAAAAAATCGCATTAGTAAGAAAAATGGCATTAAACATTTGCATACCCCGAACGGAACTGCTCCGGGTACGCGAATGTTTAATGCGATTTTTTTTCTTACTAATGCTATTTTTATTGCAATTATTCTGTAAGCGAATAATCACGAATACTGCGATATTTGAAGGCCGGCCGCTGGCCACAAAATGTACGGTGGCCACAAACAGCCCGCGGGGCCTCAAGTTTGAGACCCCTGGCCTAAGAGATAACAGGGTTTCTCCACCCTTAAAGCATATGGGAACTACAGGTTCCAAACACGCTCATTATCAAATACCAAGCATGGTTCCTGCTGCTGTTGCAGGGAACTGTGTCTGTTCTAGGCTTGGGACCAGGATTTTGGGACAACTATGGTTTTCTACACCATCACCAGGAATTGATCTTCTACGCTGGAAAGTCCTACTGCTGCCCTGGCATCAACTTACTTCAGAGAGGTTGTTTTTTTTTTTTTTTTTTTTTTTTTTTTGTTTTTTGTTTTTTTGACACCCTGACAAGTTGGTAACAGCAACAGCCTGCTTTCAGGGAAGGGAATTCTGCATTGCCACCTTATGGTGAGATGAAACCAGAAGACACTCCACGTCACTCTGACTTCAACATAGGAACTGTAAAGAAACCAGGATCTCTAACTATAGAAACCTGACAGCAACAACCATGATTGTGAAGAGGTTTTACTGGGATCACAGAAAGACTTTGGGGTTGCACAACACCTAATATGCCTGGAGCCTGGAGTTGGTCTTATGCCAGAATACTTCATTGGTAAGGCCTTCCTGTTTTTAGGCCAGAGGTTTTTCTTTCTATTTCTCCCATATTTTTCTGTGCCTATGCAAACAACTGACACACACTCGCGCATGCACGCATCATACACACACACACCTTTTTTTAAATATAATTTTTATTTTGATCATAGTGGTTACATATTGTTGACAATAATATTTTAAGTACATATTTACATAAAATTAGGGGGATTCCCATCACCAATTTGTCCTCCTACATCTCCGTTCTAGTCCTACCTCCCATATCCTCCTCCCTCACCCCCTGGGCTGCTAGAATATGTGGTTCCCTCTGTACCTATCCTACTACTTAGTAGTCTTGCACCTGTTTGGTCTTGGTGCCTCCCTTATTTCCCCCTCTAACTGGGAGGCGGGACTAGATAGTTCAAGTTATGTGGTTTTGTTTGAAGAAGAGAAAAGTAATAAACTGGGGCAAAAATCAAATACACCAAAAATGGGCGGAGTCCTTCTGGAGGCTCTCATCATCAGTTTGAGAGAGACGAAGGGGAAAAAGAAGGTGAAACACCCCAACAGTACAAAAAGAAATGTCAAATAAAATATCCAGTGATCATTCCAACAATAAAGATAAGCACTACAAAAAAGCCATGGTCTTGAGATAAAAAACATGGCAGAGCACATAAAGAAAGAAAAGAAAAGATGAAAAAAATAAAAAAAAATAAATGTAAATGGATACAACAACTTCAATAACCACACCAAAACAAAGAAATCGACAAAAAGTAGATAGGTAAATAAAAAAAATGAATAAAAATAAAAAATGTTTTGTGCTTTTTTGCCCTTTTTTCCCCCTCCTGCACAGGGACAGTAAATATCAGGGTCATTTGAAAAGAAATTCTCTTGGACTAAGAGATACAGGGTTTCTCCACCCTTGGAGTATATTGTCATGGGATTAACTATAGACTCCATTCAGGTTCATTTACACTCCCCTTGGTGCTCTCGTGGTGTTTGGAAGACTTCTGCTCCGTCCTGGGTGATAAAATCAGACCTCTGTATCTAGGGATCTCAGTATCTGCACAGGTCCAGGAGTGGAACTTATGATGAAGTCTTTCTTTGTGGTTCTAGAAGTTCTGTTCCCTCAGTGTCATTTTAATCCATCTTCTGTGGTTGGTGGTTTTGATCTTTGCGCTGATCCTAGGATGGAACCTAGAATAGCGTCTTTCGTTGACACAAACACCTTTTTTATTATATTTTTTATCTTTTAAAAAAAGAGCTTATTAAACCTTCTGCTATTATATCAATATGTAATATATAATATATATTATATATATTAATGGAGATACAATAATTTTTGTAAATATACTTGCTACTAAACTTTTTCTTTTATCCTTTTACTTCTCTTCCATTTTATTTATTTAGTTTTTCTTTCTATTTTCTTTCTATTGTTTTTAATAACTTTTTTCCATCATCTTGAAACAAATGTATTATGATTATCAACTATGTGATGCATTTTCTTTAAATAAAAAAATTAAAAAGAAGAAGAATAACTTCTGGGTTAAAAAATTAGAAAAAACTTAGAAAATTCAGAAAAATTTAAATAGTAAGAAATAGCACTTAGAAATAAAGACAAATCTGGACTGGAGAAGGAGAAACATTGGGGGAAGAGAACTCAACATTATTAGGGGAGATAATTAGAGTAAATTGAAAGGTGTATTTTCAAGAGTCCTGAAGGTACAGCACAGAGACACAGATGTTGCCTTGCAAACATGTAGTCAAAGTTCCAAATTCTATGTATCATACATATGACAGGAATGTTTCTATAATCTGAAGCACCCAAGTAATTCTCAATTGTACCACAGCCAGATGTATGTCAGCAACTCGATGAGCACCTCAGCTCAAAAGAAGTGTTAGTGACGTGGCCTGGAAGTATAACCTCTAACCAGTAGTATATGACAACTGCAGCAATCCCCATTACGTATCATACCCATAATTGCTGTGCTTCAATTAAATGAAGCACATATACAAGCATCATGAAGAAAGTAATACAAACCTCAGTAAGTACTATATCGTATGTGTGACCCCAATCCAGAAGATGTGTGAGCATGATAAGCAGATATGAGTGCAACCCCCATCATTACAACAAAAATGGGAAGTGAGGAGATACACAAATTTTAAAAAAGGTGGGTGTATGTTCAAGAGATACTTTGAAGAATTGACACACCATAGTGACATTAGCTATGCAAACAAAATTTTATATAGCCTTAAAGACTTGAAAGAATTTCTGAAAGGAAGGAAAGGGCTAAAAATTGCTAATCTTCAAGAGAATCTAGAAATACGAAGACTGATGATAGTATAATTGACAGGTAGGCAATTAGCTGTCAGTATTCTCAAGGTGTAGTTAACCTTTAAATATTAAGGCACTGACCCTGTGCAATAAAAAATCCTATATAATTTTAGTCTAAAAACTGAGTTGGGACTATGCCAATAACCTAAATCATAACACATATTTTATATATTTATATGGACTATATTGTTACACTTTAAAAGTAATCCATTTATTATAAGAAACTAAATACATATATAGTATTTTTAGCTAAGTGAATTTCATGAGTAAATTTAATACTTTGTAAACAGGCATATATAAGTATTCATGCAGTTCAAACCCATACTGTCCAAGAGCCACAAGTAGTTAAAGCAGTCCTTAGGAATAAGAAGATGCATTTTTTTCATTGTTGCACTATTCAAAATAGCCAAAATTTGGAAACAAATCAAGTGCCTGAGAACAATGAGTTGATAAAGACATCATGATACATCTACCCAATAAAAATAATGAACCTATTAAAGAAAAATGAAATAAAGAAATTTCATGATTAATGGATGGATATGAAGACTATTATACTGAGTAAAATTAGTCAGATTGAAAGGAATAAACAGAATAATCACACTTATTTGTGTAATATAAAATAAGATAGTATGATACTAATATTTAGTGACAATATTAATATTAATTCAGAAAGAGAACTAGAATAACAAGCCAATGTTAGAAAACTTGCCATAAATGGTAGGAAAGTGCACCTAGGGCAGAGAAGGAAACACTATGACAATGATAGTTGTAAATGATCACTCGGGAAAAAGCAAGTTGCTGAAAGGGAATAAAGTGATATGTATGATTCTCCTTCAGTAACAATATTAAAAATAAGGAAAAAAGGAAGGAAAATAAGGAAAAAATAAGGAAAAAAGGAAGGGAAAGAGAGAAAAGGAAAAAATTCTGCCACAGAGACAGGCAGGAGAGATGACACAGGAGAATGTGTGAGGGAAAGTGAAATGGGTGGTACTCTGGTGAAGAAATGGGTATTGGAGATTGTATAGCTGAGACTCAATTATGGAAAACTTTGTAACTATTTATCTCATGGTTATTCAATTAAATAATTTATTTATTAAAACATAAAAGCCACCTAAGCAGAGTTAAAGGTTTTTCCATGCAATTTGCACTTGTCTAATATTGAATGGTAACTATTAGTCCAGTATAATTGTATATATATATACATATATACATATATATTCCTCTCTCAAACACATTTTTTGTGACACACACTTCTGGCTATGCATTCAGAAATTGTTCCTGGCTTGGGGGACCAACTGGGACACCAGAGGATTGAACAGCGGTTCGTCCTAGGCTAGCGATGGAAAGGCAGATGCCTTACCACTCTGTGCCACTGCTCAGGCCCCTCAAACATTTTATTTTAAGCAAGTAACAACAATGTGATAAACTGCTCAGATAGGTTCTGTACCATTGTACATATCCCTTGCATCAGGCTACAAAAACCTTGCTTGATCAGTATTTCTCTGTTGTGTAACCTAAAGCGAATCATCTTATGCTTTTCCTATTCAGAACTCTTTTTATCTTAAATATAATACCAGAAGAACAAACAGAAATATTCTGGTACCATTACATAGTTGATTTTTTTTATTTTAAATATTAGGAAACATCTTTACATTGCCAATTTTTTCACAAACCAGTCTAAAAATCTAGGCTTTATAGTCAAGATTGGAAATGTAACAAAAAGTCTGCTTGACTAAAAAATATCAGTATGTACATTCTAAATTTCTGACCCATGCTTTTTTGTTTTGTTTTGTTTTGTTTTTTTGGGCCACACCCGGCTGTGCTCAGGGGGTACTCCTGACTATCTGCTCAGAAATAGCTCCTGGCAGGCACAAGGGACCATAAGGGACACAGGGATTCGAACCAACCACCTTAGGTCCTGGATCGGCTGCATCTTTTTTCTGCCTCTTTATAAGCTACTTTCTCTGTAATTGATGTTTAAGTGGGCCGGGAAAAAGCATGGGGGGGGGTGTGGAGAGATAGCACAGCGACGTTTGCCTTGCAAGCAGCCAATCCAATATTGTCTAAAAAGGCTAACTGCAAAATTTGCATCATATTCCTCCCAATTATTCATTCTTAGTGTAAGATGAACACTTTCTATTAACCCAAAACAAAGGTGTCCCCCCATCTTCCTCACAATGAACAGGGTTAGTAAGGAAACTTGCCTGGGACATCCTGAAGCCAGAACCTCTTGTGCTGCCATTCCCCATACTGGCAGAAACTCCTGGCTCCCAGGAAGGAAAGAGATCCTTCAAGAGCTGGAAGACCGGAAGTTCAAATAAATTTATTTTACATCTTAGAATCTTCTAAAGTTTGAGAAAATTCCTTCATTTGAAAGTTAAAATGACCAAGTAATACCAGACTTGCAAATCAAGCTATACAAAGAAAGACACAAAACTCAATGGCAGGCACAGAACACAACACACATTTTTTGTTGAAATCAAAGCAAATTTCACCAACCCCAAGAGGGTGGCATTCTCTCTTGAATTTCTCTTTGTGTTCTAACCAGAGAAGATAGTGGTACAGAGAAAACACAGCATGATGAATACAAAGACAGAGAGAAATAGAGTGAATGGAACCCTATTGGGACTAGAAAACAAGAGGTCCAAGGTGGGACTTGAATCCATGTATCACCCTCAGCAGTGATGCTAGGGCACCCCTGAGTGAAACTCAAAACCATGTGGCACCCAGTAGGACCCGCACCCACATTGGTGTTTTCCCCAGTGGTGATGGTAGTCAAAACCATCTTCCCTGATGGGAGGAAATGAGGAGTCCCCACAAGCCTCTGACCCTGGGGATCAATACTCCACCCTGTTTCTCCTCGCTTGGGACCCTCTCAGAGCTCCTTTCCCTTTTAGGCTTTTACCTACCTTGAGGGGGTCCTGGTGTATGTTCAAGAGATCTAAGCAGCTTTGTTGGAGACTGAGTCATCATTGTTCAATCCTAGATGAGCCTCCAAATGTTAGAGTTTGGAGTCAAAGAATGAGACCACACAATTGAAAAGAAAACTTTATCCCTAAGCCACAAGCCCCATACTGACCTATCAGGGCCATCTCCCAGAAGAGACCTCCATTCCCAGGGTCACAAGTCAGAGTACATAGGGAGGGGTTTTAGAGAAGTTCTAACTTCTGATGATTCTTAAACTAATTGGCTGTTTTCTAGGGTACATTCCCACTGTTCCCTGTGTGTTTTCTAGATAGGCTACCTGGCATGCCCAGGTAGCTTGAGGTGATATTAAAGGAAATATGCTTGAGAAAGCCTAACATGTGGTCTTTTACAAAAGTGGCTTTTACAAAAGTATTTCTTCTTGTTGAGAACCAAAGAGAAGCCTAACACGTGTTCCCTACAAAATATCATCTCTCCTTGTTCAGAATCCAGGACTCCCAAATACTAAAAGGATAACTCACATTAGTTCCAGCTGAAATTTGATTCTAATATTATTCTAGCAGTGGCATTGGATTTCAGTATTGTTAGAGTTTTTAGATGACATGCCACAAAATCTCTTGGAGGTCCGGAGTCAGACTTTTTTTCTCAATATTTAAACTACAGCACTAGAACACAGTCCATTCTATAAATAACTTGCTAGACTGGGCTGAAATTCCTAGATTGGTTAAGTTCTTAAACAAGTAGCATGTATTTAACCCTTTCTCTCCTGGAGAGTAGATAAA
Organism: Suncus etruscus; assembly: GCF_024139225.1. NCBI lineage: Eukaryota > Metazoa > Chordata > Mammalia > Eulipotyphla > Soricidae > Suncus > Suncus etruscus. Next base: position 91,630,846 of record NC_064854.1, read on the forward strand.
GCCACAGATTCAATAGCAAAGTTTAGTATATAGGCTAAACTTTTACAAATGAACTTTTACTAAACTTTTCCCAAGTGAAACACATTCAACTATGAGACATATTTTGATTTGCATGTTAGAAGAATCATGACATTCACACCCCATAACCTAATCCCTGGAAAAATGGGTCTAGAGAAGGGGTCAGATATGAAATAAAACTGACCAACTTTGAGAGGTTGAAAACATGTGATCAGGGAGCAAGGGAGTGAGCTGCCTGTCAAAACCACAGTTTTTTGTTAAGCACTAAGAACATCTCTGGTCTGGGAGATTGAAGACAAAAGGCCTATCTAGAACTAATACCACTTAGGTGAGTCTTCAACATGTAAAAAAGAGCAGGGAAGAGACTGGAAGCCAGTTTTAGTTAGAATGATACAAATTGTAAACCAACAGAACCTAGGAACCTGAATATCCCTACTGGGTTGACTCACTTTGTTTTGTTTATTAATTTGCTTATTTCTCCCCACTTCCTGTCAGTTCCAGGATGGAAAATAGGAGAGGCATATACTTTGCCACTAAAATACATGTGCTGGATATCTATTTACTTTATAATTTGTTTTAATACCTTTTATAAGTACATGTGATCTCATATTTTTACAAAATAATACATTTAATATAACAACCTGTATTTTCCAGTTTTAATAACTCAAAAGCTTGGCAACAAGAATTCACATTATTTTTCAAAGACTATAGCTAAATCCATGTTACACTTTCCATGTGGAGATACACTGTCCAGTTTTTTCTTCATACAACTCCTTGTTTCTCTATATTTTCTTGTTTTGGGTCCTTTCATTTCAGTTTGAAATATGTCTCTACACTATATCCCTTAGGAAGCACTAATCAAAAAGATGTTCACAGATTCAAAAAATGAACTTTTAAAGAATATATAAAAGGGGATAATTGTTTCCATTAAATTGCTCACTAAACATTTGAAATAGAGAAAAATGCAAAGAAGAACTGACAAAAGAAACAGTCCAGAGGCCAACATGCAGATGAGATACATGAAGAAATTGATGGCCTTGGGTGGGATGTAGGAATTTTTCTAAGAAGAATGTACTAGAGATCCTAAAGCCAACATAGACTAACCATCCTCTGCTTACTATCCATCTCCTATTCACCTAGCAGCTGACTTCTTGCTGCTATATAAGGAAATGAATACAGAGGTCAGTTCTGAACTTTGGTCTCATATCTGACACACACACCACCTTCACATAAATTGAAAATCAAAAACCATAGTTATGGAAGGTGAATTTTAAATGAATTTTAGTGATTAGTCTCCTTTTTGGGGGGCCACACCCCATGATGCTTAGGGGTTATTCCTGGCTATGTGCTCTAAAATTGATTCTGGGTTGGGGGACCATATGAGACACTGGGAGATCAAACCGCAAGCCATCCCAGGCTAGCACTGGCAAGGCAGACCCTTATCGCTTGTGCCATCTCTCCAGCCCCAGATTAGTCTTCTTTTTATTTCTCTTTCATTTTGTTTGAGGGAGACTTTGGAATTAAATCTGACTAAATTATATTGCCATTGTATAGCAAAAGAAGAAGCATTTTGAACATTTTCCTGAGTGGGCCTATCCTAACCAAGTGAGTCTTTTATAAGAATCTTTGCTGGAAGATTCTGCTATTAACTTTGTAAAAACAAGCCATTAAGTATTTTAGAGCTACAAAGAACTGAAATAGAATTGAATAGCCAATAAATTAAAAAAAATGAGCCTCTAACCAGACCACAACATTGATTTCAACCTAGTGAGAACCCAAGCAAAGAACCAATTAAGCCATGCCCAGATTATAACCCAGGGAATCTGAAATCACAGAATATGTGTTTACTGTAGACTACTATATTGTAGTCATTTATTATAAATCTCCAGATGGCAGAGTAAATTAAAATCACAACAAAAGAGAAAGAGGATCAGTACAAGAGGTAAGTCCCTTGCCTTGAACACTACCCTGGATTCGATTCCCATCCTCACAGTAGTCCTCTGAGCATTACCAGGAGAGATCTCTAAGTATAGAGTTGGGAGTAAGTTTGAGAACCACTGGGTATCGCCCCAAAAGCTCATCCACAAAAATCATTTAAAAACAGTTACATGGGGCCTGAGTGGTAGCACAGTGATAGGGCATTTGTCTTGCATGCAGCTGACCCAGGACAAATTCTATCCCTGCATTCTGTATGGTCCCCCCAGCCAGGAGCAATTTCTGAGAGCAGAACCAGGAGTAACCCCTGAGCACCGCTGGGTATGCCCCCCTTCACAAAAAAAAATTAATTACTTGTAATGATCAAAAATAATTGGAAGTTGGAGAAGGATAAAAATAGCAGGCTAAAAATTATTACTAAAGGGGCCAGAGAGATAGCATGGAGGTAAAGCATTTGCCTTGCATGCAAAAGGACGGTGGTTCGAATCCCAGCATTCCATATGGTCCCCCGAGCCTTCCAGGAGCTATTTCTGAGCCAGGAGTAACCCCTGAGGGCTGCCTGGTGTGACCCAAAAACAAACAAAAAATTACCACTAAAGTTTCGAGCATTTTAAGTGTATTTCTTTATTTTAACATCAAAACTCTTTTTGAAAGTAAACTCTATTTACACCCAAGTTGTTTTATGTCCAAGAGAACTTTAATAACTTACTTCATGTCACAACAATGACTTAGATTTAAATATAGATCTTTCTAGTTCTCAAAGTTCCTCAATATCACATTGCAAACTCAACGTTGAGCTCAGGAGAGAAGACCATGGGAGAAACACTAACGTAATCCAATTGCAGCATAGAGTTTGGTGCCATGTCATTGTTGAATTAGCTTGCTGTCCCAAAGCATAGCAATTGGGAGATCTGTTCCCTTCTCAAATCTCTTCTCAATTTTATTAAAAATTTTCATAGAAAATGCTTGCATAACTTTGTAAATCACAATGTTTAAATAAAAATTTTCAAAAAAATGCTTGCAAACAAAATATGCCTTTATATAAGCATATTTTTATTTATAGATTTTCATGCCATAGGGGATAAAAGTCCCAGAGGGAAGAAGTCAGCAACTACATGCAGTGATGGGAAAATTGAGGAGAGTTTGGTAAAATTTTCCAAACTTACTTAAAAAAAAAAACCCAACACTGTTCACTTCGGCAGCACATATAATAAAATTGGAATGATACAAAGAAGATTAGCATGGTCCCTGTTCAAGGATGACATGCAAATTTGTGAAGTTCCATATTAAAAAGAAAACCCACAACCACATGCACTTTTTCTCTCCCCATTCCTCCTCTATTTATATATAGATATATATGTAAATATAGATATAGATATATATATCTTCTCACTCACCCTGTCTTTCAGTGATAATAAATATTTATTCCTGTCCATCTCATCTGGATCATGCAGTCCCTGATATTTAATGCTGACTTTAGCTCTTTCCATTATAGCTTTCACAGAAAAAGTAATTCCCTATTCTCAATTTGTCATGTATAACTTCTCAGCCCTAGAGCCTTCAGGATAAAAATCTATTTGACTTTTTTGTTTGTTTTAATGTTGCTAAAAATAGTTTTTCTGTACTCATAATTTAGGAATAATCCTTATCCCACCATCTCTTTTCTAAAGAGTACCTCCTGCCACAGGCACCTCAAGACTTGCCAGTTTTTTCTACCTCCTACAAATCTGCAACCTCAAGCATCTTTTTTTTTACTTCTTCAGGGAAGACAAGAAGCATTCATATGCAATATAGGTAAGAACATGCTAGTAGAGGGCTCACCTGAGTAAGTGGCAAAGGTACTAATGTTCTCTTCCAATGTTCTGGTACTCATCCAGAAAATGTTAAATATTCCTCAACAAAGAAATAGTAAGGTAGAAGATAATATTAATTTCTGTAATTAATAAATATTATATAAGGCTTTATTCTAATAGATTTAATATGGTCCAGCATGTAAGAAAGTGATAGCTCCTTCAACAAGATAAGCACTTAATACAGCATAGCTGATGAAGGTTGGATAATTCAGTGAACAATGGGGGAACCATTAAATACAGAGAGGCCAAAAATCGTGGGTATTTTCAAGAAGCTGGAAAAGGCAAGATATAACTCCCTATTACCTTCCGGTAGGAACAGTGAAACCTGTTCCAAATTTCTAGTCTCCAGAGAAGCAATACAATAATTTATTTTTGTTACAAAAGTATTGAGTAAGTAATAGTCTAACTGGGGATGTTTCAAAATCATTGAACTGTTCCTATAGGCCTTCACTCTCAAGACACTGACCCAAGAGCAGATGAATGAGAAAGAAAAAGGATGGCATCGCTCTTCTTGCTTCTAACTTATAGCAATCAAGGGATCTATAAAAGGTCTAAATTTTATACAAATACTGGACAGATACAAAAAATGAACTCAAGGATCAGAGTAATTGAATAGAAGGTCAGAGACAAAGTAGTAGAAGATGTCTCTATGAACTATAATCATATCTGTCACCCTTTCAGGTTTTAGCAATTTAAGATGTCTACTGAGACATATATTGACAAAGTACATATAACCTGGAGGCCCCACATGCATAGGAAGTGGCAAACAAAGACAATCCAGTATTATGCAAATATATAGTTTGTTTTTAGATTTTAGTCTCTGTTCTGATAGCAAGTAAGCAAATTTTGAAATGGAGCTGGATCTTGGACTTGTTGAAGAGCAGATATGCTCAAAAACTACATGTTGAATTAGGAAAGGATTTTCCCCTAGGGAGAAACTAACTAGGAATACATTCACACGATAAAATCCTCTGAGACTTTCCGAGTCTCAGCTCTCTCCTCTCTCACTCCATATAACCTTCCTCCTGGAGTTCCTTCCACTAGATTTTATCTAGAATCATTTAACCTCTGGTGCCTTCCTGGCCTCACTTTCCACCCACTTCCTTGCTGGAGAGCACCGCAGGCATCCCAGATGGAATTTGAGACACACTAGATCTGACTTGATACAAAAAGGTTTTGGGGGGGGGGAATGGAGTGTATAATACGGGGTGGGGAGTAAATTGTGTTTCTTCTATGGACTGGGTCCAAATCGGATACTGGAGCTGTGGGACGTAGACTCTTTTCTGTGTCCTGAGCCTCTTAAACAAGAGAGCTTGGGACTCTAGTCCTTTGGAAGCCTCATTTATCTTCCAGGGATTCCTTTTATCTTCCAAGTTCTGTTAGCGGCCCAGGCAGACTTTCGCTGAGTTGGAGACGACCTTAGTCTCCTGCCTGCAGAGTGGCCTCAGAATAGCAGCGGCAGAGTAGCAGCAGCAGCCAGCGGGAAAAGCCCTGACAGCTCCCTCCAGAAATCAGCTACGTATCTTCTGAAACCTGGGTCTGTTGCAACCCTCCATTCCTTCCTCCTGCCCCCTTATACCCTCTCAGAGCTTAAACAGAATCTGCACAAGGAGGTCCCAAGACTGCTCAGCCAGAAGCAAAGAGTTAAAAAAAAAAAAAAAAAAAAAAAAAAAAAAAAAAAAGCTGGCATTCCCTTTGAGGCAGCTCCATCCAGGCTCTCTGCTCCCTGCTTCTGATTGGCTGAGTTCCTGTCAGTAGTTTAAAAAAAAGTATCAGATGGCAAACTCCGGACCTTCATAAAGCCATAGTGATGGTACTCCGCTTTTGCTGGCAGCCTATGACATCAGTCAAGAACGCCTAGGATGCCGCTGCTCCCGGCCAAATGCAGAGGAGGAGGGCCTCACCAGATAACCGTTAACTAGCTACGCACTTGAGAGGGACTCCGCCAGTTTTCTGGGGACACCGGTTTCAGTCACTGCCTATTACTGTACTCCTTCCTACCCAGGGGAACGCACGGAGAGTTGGATGTATTCTGAGTTGTTAGCTGCGGTCAGCTGGGCTCTCGGGAACTTGTTCCTGGTGGAAAACAGGGGCACCTCGCTCAGGGACCAGCGGTTCGTTGAAATTCAACATGACACTTCTGGGGTCTGAGCATTCTTTGCTGATTAGGAGCAAATTCAGATCAGGTAGGGCTAAGGCATTTAGCATTCCTTTTTAAATCTTTCTCTTCCGCAATTCTCCACTCTAGTCTGCTTTCCAATAAATATTTTGAAGCCTGCCGTCACTGTCACTAACTCAACTCTGTTCCCCAAAAGCACATTTTGGAAGAAATGAATTTTATTGGACCCCGGTCTTTTTATATCTTTGTTTTCAGTGTTTTGAGTTATTAAATGTGTTTTTATTTGTGAAAAAGGTCGTTTTTATTTTATTTTTTCTGTAATTAGAAATTCTGAAGGAGCACATGGTAAAGGAAAATAATTGAAAATGAACAATTACAGGTTTTCAACTTTAGTAGCTCTAAATTTCAGTTTATAGTTGCTGAAAAGATGAACCTGGCATGCGTGTTAAATTCAATGTCACTTACTACAAACAAATGTACTTCCAAAAAAAGTCACTTGGGGGAAGTAAAAATAGGGAATTTGGATCACACCAAATATTCAAAATGACATCACTGTAGAGAAAAAAAATGCAATGCTGCAATTTTCCCCCAAACTATCTGATATTTATAAATGGAGACTTTTCCCCAAATTTTCCTATTACTGTTTCAAAGGGAAACTTTTCAAAAGGGCGCTGAGTGAAGGTGAGTGCCAGGGTTGGTATATATTCTCACGGAAGATCTCAGGGTGTATATCTCCATGTTTCCACTTGCCTTCTTAAGTTTTCTCAATAATGTATATAATGTTGCTTTTATAGAAGTGAGAATTATTGCTTAATAAAAGGTAGAACTACTTAGAAGATAAGTTGCTTTCCAAGAACTCTGGTGTGAACATTTCTATATAATGTTTTGTTAAAAAAAAGTCATAATTTTCTAACTCATGTATTGCTTAGAATTTAGTTGGGCATAATTTTAAAATATGGTAAAATAGAGACAGAAAGGTCACTAGTGTAGATCACTAGTGTTGCTAGTGTTGACCCTGACTTTTAGGTGTATTTGGGGTCCTGTTGAATCTTTCTTAGGGTCAGTATTGCTAAAATGAGATGAACACACAAGAACTTGGGGGCTACAAGACTGCCTGAAGGTTCAGGGAATGTCAACTCTCCAATGTGTTTTAGAGTGCATTCAGTCCAGTAAGGTGAAAAGGTTGGTCTGTTAATTCACTAGAGACTCACACCTCTACTAGAGATTGCCACTGCAGTGTTAATTGGTTAAAACCACAAGGCAACACTGCCACCTTTCTGAAAAAGAGAGGATGCAGATTTGAGGAGAGTTCCATGTATTTCAAATGCACCCAGAGCAACTTCAGTGGGGGCTAGGTAGAAGTTGGTTTGTTTCTAAAATGATTTGTAAAATACTTTATAGTGAATTACAGAAAAGGCTTATCAAACAAATTATTCTTTCAGCTAAAATGTAAAGAAAAGAAAGACAATGTTTGCTCTACATCGAAATCTTGTTTAACTAAATGGGTAAAAACCAAAATCCTACAGGGAGATACTGAGTCTTGAGTCAGAAGTCCTATTTCTCCCTCAGATTTCTTTTCTTTTTTAAAGCTTGAGTAGACTTTTTTTGTCACAGAAACGATACCTTCAGAAAACTTATGTTGAAGATGGAAACATGCTTAACACTCTACTTTTGACAAATTTTAAAGCTGAATGAGTCTAGAAATGGACAAAGTGTTTTGATCATTTGAAATGCAAGGAATTGATAGCGTCCAATAAAGAAGTAAAAAAAGAGCAAGTAATATAAGGAAAAATAAATATAATGTTGAGGACTCTGATTATTCTTTCTGGATGCAATTTCAACAGTCACTATACTAACACAAAAGTCTGGCAGGTAGCATGCTAGCAAGAGAGCCTGCTTTTTCCTAAAAGAACTGTTTACTTTGTGATTAACAATGAATAAGTAAATCCTCTTGTTCTTCTCTGTTTTAATTTCTCTCTTTTTTTTATTCTTTTATGGTTGTTCCAAATGAAAACTCATAAAACTCTTCTAAACTCACTAAATATTTGTTTCAGAAGTAGGCCCCAGTGTTATACATTTTAAATATATTTAAAACAGTGGAAATTAAGTTATTTTCTAAAAGATCAAAATTCCTTGTGTTAATAAGCTTGTTTCTAAATGATAAAATAATGACTCTGATTCTGAAATTGACATGTGTGGCAACAGATTACCAGCAGCTTTCTTCAATCTGAGTCAATTTTTTATAAATTGAACCATGCAGGGCCAAAAAGAGTAATGAGGGTTAAGACATTTGTCTTACACAGAGTTAACCTTAGTTGATCCCCAACAAAGGCATATAGTTGCTTGCACACCATCAAGATCTATTGACAAACACAGAGCTAGGAGTAAGTTCTTAGTACTACTGGAGATGACCCCAACTTGTTGTTGTTGTTGTTGTTGAAATTTTGGGGGGGGGAGTTTGGGTCACACCCAGTGATGCTCAGGATGTGATGATCCTGGCTAAGTGCTCAGAAATTACTCCTGGCTTGGGGGACCATACCGAACACCGGGGGATTGAACCATGGTCCGTCCTAGGTTGGCGAGTGCAATGCAGATGCCCTACCGCTTGTGCCACTTCTCTGGCCCCATTGTTGAAATATTTTAAAAGAATATTAAACTGTGGAAGTATACATATATGAATATGTTTAGTGTTATGTCTCATTTGTAGTACCACCAAAATTTCATAGTATATATCTATATCAAACCAGATTTTGTTTTTTTTTCAGGCATTCTACTAACTGCATAAACTTGAAACTTCGACAAATTATGTAATTATCTTGCCTCAGTTTGCTTCACTAAATATTGAGAATGATTGTAGAACTGTTAAAAAGAGTTGATGTAATTATATGATAAGAACTCTTAGAAAATTGCTGACAGTTAGCAAAACCTTAAAAATTATTGTTCTTTAGGTACCAGAGCAATAGTATAGAAGAAAGAGCAAGAAACTCATCTAGATTTGATCCCTGCCATCCCATATGGTTCCCTGAGCACAACCAAAACGTAACAAAATGTAAAAATATAATTTAAGAATAAAAACAGGATATTCATATTGAGAAGTGAGTGTCGACAGTGCCTGCTGGGCATATGAACTCGGGTCCCCTAAGATATAACTGGCACAGGTTGAAAACTAATGGGAAAGAGGCTCTGGGTCTCGAGTAACAGTTGAAAGATGCCAAGTGTATGTAAAATAGGCACTTGAGAAACAGTAGTGAAACTCCACAAAGTGTTGGAACACGGAACAGGAACACTCCACATTCTTCTACTCCCACAGCAGTCAGGGACTGGCTTCTAGAATTTTCATTTGACTATATCTTTTCAGGGAAAGAACAGGACATCTTAATAGTACTCATTTTCTTTTCTTTCTTTCTCCCCATTTTTATGAAAATTAAAGGTAGTACAATTTCTACTTTAAATTATTTCTGGAATTAATATGAATCTTATATCCACTGCATTTTCTCTCCTATAAATTGAAAAATATATATGACCAGCAAGTTAGTCATGAAATTTTTACTGTAATATTGAAAGAATTTTCACTATAAACTCAAAATAAATTCTGACTCCTACCCCATCATCATCATTAATTTATTTTGTAGCCTCAGATAAATAACTAAATCTAGAATAGTGGTTTTCCATAATATGTAATTTTATAAATTTAAATTATATAATTATTTTATTTTATTGGACAGGTAATTTCTTATTATTTATCTAATTTATTTAAAAGATATATTTGATTTAATTGACCTCAGCTATCTAAAATATAGATGACATTTAGTAGTTCAATCTTAAATTTGTTTTCATGTCAGAGAGTTGATATTTTTTAAAATAAATGGTTCTGAGTATTTTTGTAAAGCTATAAAACCTATAAGCTTTTTCAAAAAACTATCACATTACTTTTAGTACACTATTTAGAAACTCATTCCCTCCCAAAATATGATAGTTATGATTTATTTAAAAAATAAACTATTGTGCTCTTGGGAAATGTGACCTATTAAATATGCTCAATAAATCTTTTTTCACTGGGTCAATAAATAAGTCACACAGTATTATCTTTTGGAAGAGAATGGGTTCCCAAATAGTGTTCTAGGGATCCTGAGGCTGCTATTCTCAGCAATACCCAAGTTAGAGTGCACAGACTCAAGTTCAGTGCCCAGACCAGTCATACTGGGTTGTTCAGGCCCAATTGCGCTCCAGACTGGCAGGGTTAGATCTCTGGCCCTAGTGTGGCATTCAGAGACAGGGAATGGAATTGAAGCCTTGCATTTCCAGAGTATGTGCTCTAGCCCTTTCAGCTCTCTCATATGGTAGTCTAATAGGATCATCTAAGTTACTTTATTTGCAAAATATTTTATTACAATAAATTATTAAGTTTAATCACTTTGAGATGCACAATTACACAGTTATTTATGATTAAGTTTCAGTAATATGATGTACAATACCCATCCTACCACCAGTACACGTTTCTTCCTACCAATGTTACCTGTTTCCCTCCCACCCTCCCCTGTCTTGCCCTCTCTCCTGTCTGCCTTTATGCCTATATCTCTCTTTTCTTTTATATAAGCACAATCTTATTCTCAAAATTACATGTAAGTAATTTTGAGTGTGAGGACTATGTTGCACAAACACCTTAACTATTTTCCATATATTTCCATTGAAATTAGCAGTAGACTATAAATTGGGACAAACGTGTTCTGTCAGGTTTTTCAAAAAATTTTTACTAGATATAATGAGAATAGGAAGAAGTAGGTATAGATCCAAATTATTCCTAGCTGTATTTATCATTTTCTCCTTTATTGGAAGTCACCAATACCTTTCTAAGCAACAACATTAGTTTTTTTTTTATCATTACTGTGTAGCAAATTACAACAGATTTAGTATTTCAGAACAGAACTCAAAGATCTGAAAAGGATATTAATAGTCTAATCCCAAAGTTTTGGTTGACTGCATTTCTTCTGAGACTAAAGGACTTTGTTTCTATGTCCTTTCTATACTTTATGTCCCTTGCATCTGACTTTTTCTTCATCTACAAAAACACCAGAATAGCATCTTTTATTTCTTTTTGGACTTTTATTCTTCTGTTTCTATCTTCCATACTGAAAGTAACTTGTAAGCTAATCTTTCTGGTATAGAATCCTCAAAATATGTGAGAAAAAGACCTTTGTAGAATTAGTGAGAATTTGAATGACAAAGAGAAGTTGTGATACTGATTTCATAATTAGATAGCAAAGGAAAAGAACATTATCATTTAAAATACTTTTCTTGTTATAAAAATATTCAAACAAAACTCAGTAGGCAAACATAATTTTTTAACTTTATCATTTGAGTATTATATTTTCAGCTATATTAAGCAAGTAGTATTTTGTTCTTTTAAAGTCAGACATTTATACATGAACTTCTATAAAGATAGCATCTGATAATCTAGTAGTGAACCAAGCCTTTACTTACCAAACTTTTATTTTTAGACAAAATGTAGGGATATATAATTTGTTAAATAAAATGTATTATGGGAGCTGGAAAAAATACAGAGGTAAAACACTTGTTTTGCATATGGCTGGTCAGGTTTAATCCCTGATACAACTGAGCTCCATGCACCAGGCATGAACATAAAACAATGTGTTATATATTTCTAAAAATTTAAATAAATTAAGTTGATCACAAACTATATCAATGTTCCTTCTGGAGATTTTAAAAGAAAGAATAGTTTTTCCAATTAGTTGAAGCAAATAATTGTTTCATTTACAGTAAAATTAGAATACATTTTTATCTTTTAGTCACCTAAATTAACATTTACTGTGTTAAATTTACTTATATTATTATTTAAGGACTATTTGTTATAAAATAAACTGATTTCTCCTCTAAGGAGAAGACTAGGAGTTACTTTGACATTTATTATTACCTGATTTAATCTTACAAAAATGCTGAATCAAGATGCTGGATTGGTCCGAGTAACATAACTAATAACTGAAGAAGCTAAATCTGATCCCACTTGTTTTATTTTGTCATTATGGCTGTATCTACTATTAGGGAACTCTCCTTCCACCTATTCACCACTCTCCCTCAAGTAGCTACACCAGGCCAAGTATCCAATTATCATTATTGTACTTGATTTCCTCACAAGTAATTTATCAAGAAATTTGAAGAATTCTTGTACCAGTCAAGCTATAAATTATACATGAAATCATACCCAAATCTCTTAACATAACTTGAATATTTATATCTGGATGTGGGGGGTAAACACCATGATTCAGAAATTTGAAATATTTCAATAAATACAAAAATGCACTGTGATACCCAATACCAGAGTGTGTTTCTTCTACCATTGTCTCAATGTTTAACCCCCACTAAGCCTCAACAAAGCCTCTCCCCAGCCTCTCTACTTCTCTTTTAACTGCCATGATAAAACTCTTTTTCGTAAACAAGTTCTTTTATTCTGTTGCTTTTATTTTCCTATGATGCTTCTTTATATCCCATATACTGGGATCTGTATATGTCTACCACCTTGATGACATCCTCCAATTCTATCCCCAGTAAAGAAAAAGCATTATTTTTCAGTGTTCAGTTATATATATATACATATGTATACATATATATCTTACGCATATATATAGTTTCCTTCACTAGTAATTTGTTATTGGACACTTTGTTCCAGATTTAAGCTATTGTGAAAAGTGCTGCATTAGTAATGATGTAGTACAAACAGAACAGCAAATATATTTAATGATTAGTTTTGGGGGCTCTTGAGTAAGTGTCCAGAAGTAGAATTGATGGGATATATAGATTAATACCTAGCTTTTTAGGAGAGTCTACTGTTTTCTCAAAAGGTTGAACTAGTCAACATTACCAAAAATGAATAAATGTTCTTTTTCCCATACCCATGCTAACACCTATTGCTTTTGTTCTTTTTGCTGTGTTTCCATATCACTAGTGTGATAGATCCTTAGTATTTTGATTTGCAGTTCTATGATAAGTAATTCAGACCATTTTATATGCCCTTTAGCCATCTTTATATCATTGTGTTTTTTTCTTAATTTGTTTTCTCCATTATTTGATGGGGTTAATTGTTTTTCTTGTTAAAAATGACAACTGCTTTATAAACCTTGGATGTTATTAACTCTTTGTCAGAACAATGTGAAAAATATTATTTTTATATCTATGAGGTATCCTTTTATTTTGGTCATTATTTCTTTTGTGCTACTGGAAGATTCTTAATTTATTGTGCATATTTGTTTATCTTTGTTTCAGTTTGATTTGCCATTGAATCATTGAAAATGCCTGAGATATCATAAAGGTTTCTACCTATGTTTTCCTCAATATACCTTATAGATTCAGTTTTTATATTGAGGGCTTTAATTTATATTGATGTTTTTTGTTCTGTTTAAATTTTACTTAAAGCATTGTAATATACAAAGTTATTATTCATTGATAAATTTTAGACATATGTTTCAGCACCACTCTCATCACCAGTGTCACCCTCCCTTCACCAATATTCCCATCTTATACCTCCCCTCACCCTGCCCCAGCCTGCCATCAAAACATTATTTTAAGTTCAGATGTTAAATTTTGGGCCTCATAATTTCAGTGTTGTTGACTCCATGATTTTGTTATTTAGTTCTGTTCTTAATGGAAGAAATAGAGTTGAGGAGGATAAATACAGATGTGAAATAAGGGGGTGTGGGTTAAGGGAATTCAAGTACATTGATGGTGTTAAGAACAGATATATATATATCTCACTATATTCTGGGGCCAAGAGTCTTCTAAAGAACCCCTATTCAAAATATTGCATTTCTTTATGCAGATATTCTAAATTCCACAGGTAAGTGATATTATCATGTATTTATCCTTTTCTGGCTTACTTTATTTAACATGATATCATCCAATTCCATCTATGTTGCAGCAATTTGAATGATTGTATAATCCCTTAAAATATGTAATAGCATTATGTGAGAAAAGAATCTGAGTTTATTTTTTAATGATACTGAAATTTTTTTACCATTTGCTATAGCCTCATTTGCTAAAGATGCTTTCCTTGCTCCACTCCATATACTTGCACCTTTTCCCAAGTTTAAATGATCATATACTTGAGTATTTATCTCTGAGTTTTCAATTAATTACCAATATTACATTGTCTTGATTACCATTTCTAACATAATTTAAAGTTAGTTAAGAGAAAAATAAATTAGATTTTCTTTACCCTAAGATTACTTTGACAATTTGGGGGAGTTATTACCATATATAAATTTCAGCAGCATTTGGTTTATTTATTTATTAAAATACTATATTAGGGATGGAGAGATATACAGCAGGTATGGCATAAGGGTAATATTTGTATTATAAAAACTTTGTAGAGGAGGTAAATAAGAATGATAATACAGCAGGTAAATTTTTGTCTTGTATGTGACTTATTTGGGTTTGATTTCCAGCACCTCATATAGTGTAAGATGACACCCAGTTATTAACCAAAAACAAAGGCGTTCCCCCAACTTCCTATTCTCTCAAACCTTTTCTTTTATTATACAAGACATTTTGATTACATGACCTTCCTCTCCTGGTGAATGGGTATTGGTATAATAAATAAAGTTTTAACTTGGCATGCTCAGTAATACCATAGGGGAGACCACTGACTCCATGACTCTCCTGACTAACTTGATTTATTAATCCTTCATGTCTACCCTACTTGCTTCAGTCCCACCTATGTGGGGTTGTAGATATGGTGCCTGGGGTAATCTTACAACTTGTGGGTTTTATTTGACAATATGGTATCTGAGAATTCGCAAGTGTGATCCCTGAGCACAGAGCAGGAGTAATCCCTGAACACTCTTGGGTGTGCCCCTAAAAATTCCCAAAAGTTTTGTGGAAGTTTTCTTTACCTTTAACTTTCTGTAATGAATAGGAAGCACGTCCTCTTTAAAAGTTTGAATGTACTCATTTTAAAGCCATCTTAATCTGGGCTTTTAATATGGAATTCATCAGAAAAGTGTGTGTCGGTGGTGGGAGGGGTTGACTAAAACATTTGTAAATTAAACAAATTATTACTGAACACCCAGTGGGTCAAAGATGAAAGAAGAAAAGATATCAAAATATTTATGAAATCAAGTGAGAATAGTAGATATGTTATTAGAAAACAGTAATAAGTGATATTAAGAGTGAAGTTCATAAAGATGCTAGCATTCATTAGGAAACAAGAGAGGAGCTAATTAAATAAATTAATAGCATAATTTAAAGAGTTATAAAAAATGTCAATAAAGGGAACCCAAAGAAAGCAGAAAAATAATAAAACTTTAGAGCATAATCTAGTAAAATGAATTTGAAAAACAAATTTAAAAAGAGCTTGTTCTTTGAAAGAAGAAAGGTGACTGAAATATCATGAGCAAGACTCAAAATAAAAATAAATGGATGAAACAAATCAGAAATGAATGGAGAGATGTTACAAAATATCACAAAAAATTTAAGGATCATCAGGGGGATTACTACAGAAATCTTGGTCATAAAATTAGAGACACTAGGTGGTTTTTTGGGGGGGGGCTTTTTTAACCTTCCAAAGTTAGTCAAAAGGAACCAGTACCTGAACAGATCATTTATTAACAAGGAAATTGAACTGGTAAAAAATTTCTTCTAAAACAAAAACCTGTCCCAGATGAATTTGCTAACATGTACTTCCAAGTCTTCAAATCAGTTAACTTGAGAAAAAATTCTAATAAGTTTTTGAAAGTCAAAAAGAATATTCACTGTAAGTTACTAATTTTAGCTATAAAAGAAATAACTATTCACAGATAACTATATGGTTACTGTCAGGGTGGTGAAGCTTGAGGAGGCAGTAAGGTAAAGGATCAAACTTAGAAGAATAAGAAAGGTTTGAGGTTGAAATTTTCTAAGAATCAAACTGTATTCTCAGCAGAAAAACAAAAAATAAGTATGTGAATTGGGTATATAAATTAATGTAAAAGTTGTATCCTTTAACAACATAGTGATTATCAAATTATCAGACTTTTACTTTAATCATATTAGTTTTTCTCATAACATTTATATTATTACATTTTCTAATATATATTAAATTTATCTTTTACCTAATAATTAAATTTAATCTGTCAATTAGACCTTGGTAATAGTTAAAAATGAAGTTAGTACATATAGCATAAAATAAACAAATAGTAGTGCCTCAGAATTTTGTATGTGAAATTGTGCAAATGTAAATATTTGTGCAGATCTAATGATAATGATTCTAGTTTAAATAAGCAATAAAATATGTGATCAATGTTTATTATGAAAATAGACTATATCTTATTTTATAATATATCTTTAAAATATGTTTTATATGAATTGAAAAAACAAAGACATATATATTAGAGGAAAATGAAATAGAACAATCTTATAATGTTGGAATGGGACAGAACTTCCCAAGCTTGTTGCCAAAGTCAGAATAAAAATAAAATTTGACATATTTGTACCACTTAAAAGTTTAAAATAACTACATGGAAAGAAAATCACCAAAAACTTTTAAGTGAAATTAGATTGAAAGAACTAGATTGAAATATGTGTATTGTGGTTATTACAAGAGCTTCTATAAAAAAACAAACAAAAATAAAAGTACATAGCCTAAAATGAAAAATATTATTTGAGAAAAATATAATTCAAGAGGTCAAAATAGCAAATAAGCATATGCAATTTACACAACTTACTCATATCTATGAATTGAAAGAGCAAAACATTTTTAAATACAAGATTATAAAAGATTTTTAAATATTGGTACATATTTAAACTTAGAGAAATAATCACATATGTTTTATTGATGAACAACAAAGGACTTATGCAAAATCTTAAAGATACACATTGACAATCTCTTAAAATGTATACATGCTGCAGAATCAGCTAAGATAATTCAGATATTTAATCTGAAGTATGTGTATTTATAGATATTTATTTTATTAAATTTATAGTGCAAAAAAAGATGAAATATACTTACCTGGCAGGGGAGATACCATGATCACGAAGGTGGTTTCCCTAGGGTGAAGCTTATCCATTGCACTCCGGATGTGCTGACCCTTGTGATTTCCCCAAATGTGGGAAACTCAACTGCATAATTTGTAGTAGTGGGGGACTAAATTAAAAAAAAAAAGAAAAGATGAAATAACATAAACACTTATTAAGAGAAGCATACCTAATTTAATTATATTGTTCCCATGATATAAAATACAATGCAAAGCAAAAAAATTAATGAATTGATCCACGAAGTTCTCCAAAACATACAAGATTTTTAAAACAATGAGGAGGCAATAGTACATTGTACAATCAAAAGATTTGTACTTTAGAATACTATATTTATACACAAATATATAGATTAAATACGTCATGTTTTTTTTTAGTAATTCTAGTAATTCCCAGTGGAAAAATCTATTTTTATATTATTTGAATATTTAAAAAAAGTTCCTGGAGAAGCTGAGTTTTGCATGCAGGTTTCATCCCTGACACCATGAGAGTTCCTAAATACAAACAAGAGGAAGCCCTGAACACCAAACCAGAAGTAGACCTACATTTGCCCCTCCATGAAAATAAACAAAAATATATCTATAGTACAGGCAGAAAATGATACTATCACAGTAGAAAATATATATTTCTGTAAATTTATTCAAAAGGTTTTTTTTGAGGGTGTGGATCATAATTTGTTAATTATATATTATAAATTTCTTACATGACAAATTATTAAAAGATAATTTTAAAGTCAGCACCTTAACATAACACACATATGTCATGTACAGACAGACATACAAAGGAGGGAGGCAGATAGAACTAAATTAAATATGGGATCATTTCACATTATTCTTTTTTTGCAAAAAATAAAAGAAGAAAATAAAAGGAAAGAAAAAGTAAAGATCCAGGACAATAGTACAGCAGGTAGTGTCTGATTTATTTGTGGTCAACTAGGGTTCCATCTCCATCATCCCATATTGTCCCTGAGCACTGCTACCAGTAATTCTTGAGTTCAAACCAAGGAGTAATCCTTGAACATTGCTGGTTGTGGCCCAGAAACAAAACAAAACAAAACAAACAAAAAGGCATAGAAAGTACCACTAATACTTGAAGTATTTTAGGAAGACTAGGAGTACAGGAAGTAAGGCACTTTCCTTGCATATCACTTACCACTGTTCAAATCCCCGGTACCTTATTTGGTCCTCAGAGTATGGCCAGGGGTCACTAGTGAGCATTGTGCCAAGAATAGTCCCTAAGTACAACCAAAAGGAAAAAAAAGTTGGGGTATATATTATCGAGCAACTTAGGAATCAAAACAAACTAGACACATGACAAATGTGTTAAAACATAGAAAAGTAAAAAAAAAACATAGAAAAGTAAAATCTTAAAAAAAATTCAAAAGTAATTATTCTAAGTTTTTTGTTTTTATTTTGTTTTGTAACCCAGAGATTACTCCTATCTCTGTGCTCCTGACTTGACAGAAAATCACATAGGGTGCCAAAGATCCAACCTGTGTCAGTAAAGAGCTTGCCTTCTGTACTATCTGTTTATAGCCTTTGGATTAAACGATGCTGAATAACAGTCTATTCAGTGTCTATCTTTTATAATCAATAATAGTCCTGGTAATGTATCCATTAGCCCTAGATAACGTTGTTTATTTTTTTGAAGTCACCGTGTAATGGAGATCAAAGATACCTAATCTGATAACTTTAGAACCACTGAATCCGAAGTTGGATATGACATGGGAGATTAAGTTGTTATTAAATTCCTATCAATCTGAGAAAATGTTCGCATGTGGCTAGAACCAAGAAAATGTGTTCCTTAGCCAAGAACAAAATTTACAACCCCAAATTTGTGTTGAAAAATCTGTATTTTGAGGCATATTCTATATAATTTAGCCTGGTTTTAATCTTGGCTACAACTTTCTCCTGCTTCACCTATGCATGAATTTTAAACTCTCAAACCTCCACATCCAGTTATTTATAAAGGTGGAAACAAAAAATCCTCTGCCGTGGAAATGTTTTGAAGGCTATTGAGAAAGCATGCAAAATGTGTTTAACTTAGTTCATGAATGTAGTTACATTTCTTCTACTACTACTTCTTTCTTCTACTACTTCCTCTTCTCTTCTTTACTTCTTCACTTCTTTCTCTTCTTCCTCCTCCTCTTCCTCTACTTTCTCCTCGTTATTCTTCTCTTTCTTCCTTTACCTCCCTCCTACTTTACCACCACATCTGGCAGTGATCAGTGGTTACTCATGGCTCTGCACTCAGAAACCGCTCCTGGCAGGTTCAGGGAACCATATGGGATGGCTGGATCAAACCAAGGTCCGTCCTGGGTCAGCAGCATGCAATGCAAATGCTTACCTCTGTTCTATCTCTCTGGCCGCATAATATCATATCGTTTCTAAGTTAAGATTTAGTCTGTCTTGATTATCTTATGTTTTGCTGCTAGCTATTCTCATTATTTTACTCTAGGTTTTTTTGTTTAAAAGTTATGACTATTATTACTATAGAACTTACGTTGCATTCCACAGAGTACTGTGTATACATAGATTGTTTAATCTCTTCTTTTATTTTTTTCTTTTATTTATTTTTTTGTTTTTGTTTTTTTTGGGCCACACCTGGTGACTCTCAGGGGTTACTCCTGGCTATGCGCTCAGAAATTGCTCCTGGCTGGGGGATTGAACCGCAGTCATCCTAGATTAGCGCTGGCAAGGCAGATGCCTAACTGCTCCATGCCACCTTTCGGCCCCCATAATGTCTTCTTTAAATTAATTTTTGTAAAGGATAATTTCTTTCTTCAAAGAAGAATAGTTGCTATCCCACTCATATTTTTATGTTTCTGGAAAAAGACCCAAGATTTCTGGAACTCAGCATGGTTCCTATGGCTAGTTAAAATTGATAAGCAAAGGCTCATATTTTTTCCAAGAGTAAGAACCTAAGCTCCATAGACTTATAAGTGAAAATACTGTCCTAGTTTAAAAAGCAAGAAGAGCTTTACCTAGGGTAGGTCAACTTTGAGAGTCATACAAGCTAATGAAACAATCTTCTCAACTTCCAATACCTTACATTTTTATGGCAGTCTAATTCTCCTCACTAAAGAATAAATCAACATACAAAGAGTCAGTTTATATATTTTATTTTCACATTATTCCTTTGAAAATGCAGAGTTGATCATACAGATGAGAAGCTTTATGTATTCATTAAAGATCTTTTCAAGGTCTTTTCAAAATCACTAGTAAAAAAACTCAGAATGAGTTTAACACATGATCCCCTGGAGGAATGGGCAGCAAGGGAAAACAAACAGGGTGAAAATAGACAAAAGCTGACACTGACATTAATGGTTTTTCTCAACTAAATGTGGTTCTCAGTTTAAAGCCTTCTTTGTACACAAGCTTTCTTTGCACATGATAACCCAGCACTACCCAATAGCACACCTGGCACTGTAAACAGCATCAAGTCTGAATAATGGAAACACCAAACCTATGCCACAAGGCAGAGTTAACCAGGAATGGCAAATAAGAGTCTGACCAAACCACTGGGGAGAGTGGGTTTTTAGAAATCATTCAAGAGATGTGTGTTTTTGTAGCATATATATATATATCTATATATATATATATATATATATAGATATATATATATACATACAAGCACTCAGATATATATATATACATACGTATATGTGAGTGCTCATGTATTTGTGTGTATGACATAAAAGTTAAGAGAGGTTTGAAATGTGCAAAAAACCAAGTGGAAAATGTTCCAATACACTGAAGATTGGACACAATAATATTAAATGCTACTTTCAAAAATATATGAGATAAACTATGCTTATAACCCAAGAAGTATGTTCAAAATATATTGTATATTATCCATCTAAAATATATTACATATACAATCTCAATTCTTGCAACATTTGGAGTTGTCTTTTACAGCATGTATGTATGTTAGAAGGAAGCAAAGTGCTAAGAGATTATTATTTGTACAAACTTAAATTGACATTGATTTTGCCTTCTATCTTAAAATATAGTATATTTTCTTATTGTCAGAAAAACAATTTAAAATTATGAGAGCAATATATGATCTCACTTGTAATATGAAAATAACTTAAATTTATATTAAAGGGCCATAACAAAATGGGATAATATTCTGCTTAATTTGGAAAAATGGTTTTGTTACAAGTTCTAATTTGCCTCATCAAGTTTCATGTAGGTATTTGCCTATTTTATATCATTACATGTAATTAGTGCTGTAATTTATTATTCAAGCATTTTAGTTTGATCACTATACAATTTTGCAGTAAGTGCAAAACGTCTTTATAGAAATTGGAAAGCAAGGTTCAGAAGGGGTTAAAAACTTCAATTTTGTTTGCGTGTACACACAAATACAAATAGGTATGACACAGAAATCAAACTATATTTCCTACTATCATAGGTTTTGAACTCTATTAAGAAACAGGGTGGATGAATTCAAGGAAGTAGATATCACAAAGTCTGCTTTACTAAGGGCCTTCCCCAACAACAATTTCAAGGTAAGCAGACCAGATGGCAGCCTTTTCCCTCAGACAGGCCCCTCCTGCTATTCTGGGGCTTACACATTATTGTCTGCTTAATTCACTTGTGGCTCTAAGCCACAGGATTCATAAACAAGTGGGAGAAAGTCTCTGAGAGGAATCTTGATGCCCAAATGGAGCAATTTGTCTTCTGAAATTATTGTTTGAAATTGTTTATGTCAGTTGCTGAGTTTCTATTCTGTACTTCAGAAACCTGTTTGCAATAAAAGTGAAAATTTCCTATAACTTAACCCCTATCCTGGTTAGGCAGTTCTAGTGTCCTTGTGATTTGGTGCTTGACTGTCCTTCAGACACAGGGAGATATTTGAGGAGATTCACTATAAAACTACAAGAGTATTCCAAAATTAACAGCTCTTTTTGTTTTCTGGACATTGCTCTTGAACTAATTAATTTCAGCTTGTACTAATAACAATCTTATAAGGAGGTGGTATGCTCCCTACCACTATATATTTATAAAGTAAATGAAGTATTCATACATTAAGAAAATTTTACTAGATTTTGTGAGTCATGAATTAAAAAGCAAAAATGTAAACTCATGCAACCCTGGCTTTGGAACACATATTATTTTTAACAACTATCCTTTCCTTTGACAGTCACATAAATAGCAGAGATGACTGTAGTCATCTGAAATTTTTTTTATCTCATACTCCAAGAGAGTGTGTAAATTGTGCCTTTTGCCCTCTCAGTGACATTGTAAGCCCCGTGGCATTTCCACTTGAAGTCCACATTCCTTGTCCCTTTAGTGTCCAAAGATATTGTAACATACAAGCTCAAAAACTGGTCAACTTTGTAAGAGAGAATTCCTTTTGAGGTATAAATTAGTCTTCTTCAAATGTTTTGACAAACTTAGTGTAGTGCTTAGGAAAAGAATAGCTTTGCAATGTTTCTTTGAACAGACATTTTGTTCAAACAACTTTAGACAGTGCTAGATGCTTGATCACTGAAATATTTGCATGGTAATACTAAGCTTGGGATTTTTGGTATTTGAATATTCTTCTGTTTTTACTCTCTAAATGTCTAGTTTTAGAAGCTGTCCTAAATTAATGTCTCTTACTCCTCCAGAAAGCAGACAGTACATTCCTTATGATTAAGATAGCAGTATGTTCAAGGTTCAGTTTCTTCTCTTTATGACTGCTCCTCTGATGTATCCAGGATATATATCTAGTATTCCTATAGTCCTCCTCTTTATTCAGACCATCAGTGATCTAAATAACATATTTATTAATTTTCCCTGAATGTTCCAAGCAACAGAAAGAAGTCAGAGTGCTTGTTATCTTTGTTTATTGTGAACACTTAGCCATTTGTACACAAGACAATTTTTAGCTAGAAAACAGTTATTAATTGTACCTGGAATCAATGAAGAACATATTGTGCTCAAGCACCAGCACTATACACAGAAATAATTCTTGACTCTCAGCCTCAAGAAACATGTCTAGGATTAAAATAGCCACAGCATATACAATGTAGTGCACCGAACCACACTCTTCTCAACTTTTTTTCAGGATCCCCATCTCTTCTAACAAAACAATTACCTCAAGGAAGAAAAAGTTATACCAATTAGTAATTCAGGTACTCATATGAAGTAACTTTTCCCAAGAAAATGGTAATATAAGTAGATTTAAAAAATGTTGATGAGAGGCTTCTTGTAGGGAAGAGGAGGAGAGTTAATTACACTATAAGCATTCCAAAAGCAAACACTCCAATTGTGTGAAGACTTAACAATGCCTGAGAAGCTCTGTTTGTCTTTTTACAGGGATTGTTCATTGGCCAATAGTATTTTTTTTGGAAGCAACAGTGTAAAATTCAGAGCATTTTCGTGAAGGTTTGTTTAACTAATCTATGCATAGAGTTTTTGTGTAAATACTGAAATTGGTGGATCACACGATATTTAAAGTTTAAATTTTGTAAAGCGTCTATAATTGTTTCCAAAGAGGTTGAACCAGTCAATATTGTCCACCTGTAGTCAATGAGGATTTCTTTGATGATTATATTTTAATATCTACTGATCCTCTGTCTGTCTTCCTTAGGAAGGAGAAACTACAATTCTGTTATTTTCTTTACCTTTTGCTGTGTTATTGGGGTTTATGATTATTATTATTATTATTATTATTATTATTACTGACCAAGTTTCTATTGCCATTCAAAATCTTTTAATTTTGTATATTTCCCCAAATTGTTTATTTTTGATTACTTTGCAAAGAGTTAGTACAATACTCATAATGATAGTTTCAAACATATAACATAATATAACATCACACACACACACACACATACACACACACACACACACACACACACAGAGGAGTGTCTGCTTTTCTCCACCATTACCTCAGGGTACCCTTCCAACCACCCGACACTCCATGTGCTTGGTCAATTCAGTTCTGTAAACAGTTCTCAGGTTCAACTGCCTTTGACATTCTGTTAGTCTCATGTTGCTTTAAATTAAACATATGCTAGTGTTCATAACATATCTGTCTCCTTCCTTCTTACCTTTTTTTGTGGGGGTGGGTCACACCTGGTGACACTTAAAGGTAAACTCTGGATCTGCACTCAGAAATTACTACTGCAGTGCTCAGGAACTATATAGAATGCAGGGGATCAAACACACATCTGTTGCATACAATGCAAGGACCATACCTGCTGCACTATCACTCTGACCCCTCTTTCCTTCTTACTTGACTCAGAAAGATCCCCCACAGTTATATACACAGAGCAATAAATTTCATGATTCTATGTTTTGTTATAGAAGAGAAGTATCACAATGTGTGTGTACCTATGTGCATCCCAATTTCATTATTCAGTCATTGTTTCTTAGAAACCAGGTTGCTTCCAAATCTTGGCTATTTTAAAGAGTGCTGCAATGAATACAGAAGCACAAATTATTTTCAAAAAATTGTTTTTGTGTCTTGGTGTAAATGCTGAGAAATGGAATTGCTATATCACATGAAAGTTCAAGTTTAGTTTTTGTGAAATGTCTATAATTGTTTCCAAAGATGTTGAATCAGTAAATATTCCCATCTCTAGTGGATGAGGATGCCTTTGAAAAATACATTTTATGTATCTACTGGCCTTCTGTGTTTCTTCTTCAGGAAGAAACTGAAGTAACTACAATTCTGTTGTTGTTTTATGATAGGGTCATTGTGGTTTATTATTATTACTGCTATTATTATTATTATATATTTAGCCCAATATTTTATTGCCAGACAAAATAGTCTTAGTTTATGTAGTCCCCAAAATTGTTATTTATGTTTACTTCACCAAGAAGTTAGTTAAATCATTGAAAATAATTCTGAGATCCATAATACAGAGAGTTCTACCTATGTTTTACTAAATGAAATTAAGATTGTGGTCTAACATCAAGGTAATTAATCACTTTTGAATTAACTTTTAAGTGTGGTACGATAGTGTAGTTTAATTTCTTCACATTCTCCTCTCCTCAACCTCCTCCTTATTGCTATATCTTTTCCTTTCTGTCCTTTTACCTCCTCTTTCTTCCTCCTCCTACTCCTCCTGTTCCTCCTTTTTCTGATCTTCATTCCTCATATTCTCCTCTATGCAGTTTTTCCAGCCCTATTTAATAATCAGTCTTGGTTTCACTATATTTAATGAGCTCCTTCATAGGTTAACTATATTTCTGAGAGATTACTCTGAATTCTGTGGATTCTCAATTTTATTCCATTATTCTGAAAATGTTCCTTTATTCTAGTAGCTTGCTATATCTTTACAGTATTTTTAAAGTAAGGAAATTTCATATCATCTCTCCTCTCTTTTCTCAAAATAATTTTACTATGAATGTACTCTTATGATTTTATGCAAATTTAATATTTTAAATGCTTGAAGAATAAAAAACTCTTAAAGAGTTGTCAGCATTTGCATGGGTACCACATTGAATCTGTATAAATCACATACAAGTATAATAGAAACTTTGGCAATGTTAATTCTTCCAATTTATAAACATGGAATACTTTCCCATTTCCTGGTAACCTATTTATTAATTTCAATGACAATTTATAGACTTTTTAATATACACATCCTTAACATACCTCACTAAGTTAAATTTCTAAGTACTTGATATTTTTAAACACTATTTTAATTACAATGTCCAGAGCAATAGTGCAGCGGCAGGACATTGCCTTGCAAACGGCTGACCCGGGACGAACCTGGGTTCAATCCAGCGGCCCATATGGTTCCCCAAATCAGGAGCTATTTCTGAGCTTATAGCCAGCAGTAATCCCTGAGCACCACTGGGTGTGGCCCCAAAATAACAACAACAACAACAACAACAAAAAAAAAACCTATTGTTTTACATATACAATGCAAATTTATTTTTTACTTTTGTCATTTCCATTGCAGTTGAAAGTGACATTAAATGCATAGAGCACAGTTCTTTTTAACTTGTGATTCTCCCATCTTCCAGAACAGAGCTTTAAAAATTTTTTCAGTCTGAAAATTGTTCTCACATAAGAAATTTTTACATTCTCTGAAAATCTATAGTGAATAACTGTAACTATGTTATTCACAGTGAGTCAATAAAAATGTGTAATTAAATAATGGAGCCTAAAATCCAGAGAAATTGTACAGTGATTTAGGTGATTACTTTGCATATGACTGACCCAGGTTTGATATCTGGCACCACTTATTGTTTCTACTTCCTTCACTCATTGATATTGTTATGATAGTTCTCAGTGTAGGTATTTCTCTAACTGCACTCACCTCTTTTTGTAGTGATCTTTATATTGTGAGTTGGTCCTTTTGGTTGTCTGAGAATTATTTAAATAATGTCTTTTATTTTTCTTAAAAACTCATATAGAGTGAAACTATTCTGTGTCTCTTTCTCTCCCTCTGACTTAATTCACTCACCATAAGAGATTTTATGTACATCCATGTATAGGAAATTTTCATGACTTCATCTTTCCTGACGGTTGCATAATATTCCATTGTGGATATGTACCACAGTTTCTTAAGCCATTCATCTGTTGAAGGGCATCTTGGTTGATTCTGGCTATTGTATACAGTGCTGCAAAGTATATAGGTGTGAAGAAGGCATTTTTGTATTACGTTTTTGAGTTCCTAGGGTATATCACTAAGAGTGGTATACCTAGATCATGTGGGAGCTCAATTTCCACTTTTTTTGAGGAATCTTCATATTGTTTTCCATAAGGGCATTCCCACCAGCAGTGAATGAGTTATTTTCTCTCCACATTCCCGCCAGCACTGATTGTTCTTGTTCTTTGTGATGTGTGCCAATTGCTGTGGTGTGAGATGGTACCTGATTGTTGTTTTGATTCATATCTTCCTGATGATTCATGATGTGGAACATTTTTTCATATGCCTTTAGGCCATTTGTCTACACCTAGACTTAATTATAAACTGTGATTATGTATCTGAGAGGGCAGGATTAGAAAGGTGGGAAACATGATAAAATACTATGTGAAATATTAGGAGAATGCTACTATGTAGCTTTAAAAAATTATAATGTTTAAAATCTACACAAAAAATAGCAATAAAATATGGTGAGAAATAGTCAGGGGTCAAAGCTTTGTCTTGTACATGACCAACATGTCTTTGAACATGCTATTATGTATGATTACCTGAGCATTTAAGTAGTGATCCTGGAGCACAGAGAAAGTAGTATTTTCTGAGTATAGAAGGGCATGGTCCAAATACCAAAATAAATAATTAAATAATAACATAATTTAATATAAAAACCAGATACAAAATATTAAATAAATAAATATTACCCAGATAGGTAACTGGATTTCTTTGCCATCTCATTGTTTCACAATTAGGAATGACAGTAAGTGGAAAGTTTTCCATTCCCACTGTTCCCTAGCAATCTGACATTTTCAAACAGTAGCACAAAGCTCTTTAAATAGAAAGACCCATTTCCACTCTATCATGACTCAGTACAGCCACAGGATTCTTCTCAAACTTTCCTAAAAATGTAATCTTTGGGCTGGACTCAAGAAGAACATATCAGCCAAGGAAATGTATTTTCCACTCAGTTTGGAATGAGCAAGTATGGGTTGGAACATAAAGTGTTTTGAAATAATCAAAAAAGCAATACTTCTCACCAAAATCATGGCAACAATGCTGTATGATGTCATAAAACCTAAGGTCATTCAGAGGCGTCATTCTAACCACAGGCTCAGCCTAGCCCATCACTTATATTACTTAGAACTCCCTGTTTCCTGAAAGTTTCATAAAGAGAGTAGTTCCATACATGACTATTTTCACGGAAACACTGGGTAGTGATGTTAAGCTGAAGAGAGTTTGAGTTACATAAAAGATAGTTTATATAAAATGTGCCTTATCTCTTATTTGAAAGGACCTTCCAAAGAGAAAAGAAGTTCATTAAAATATAAGATATAAAATGAAGGAAAGTTACTGTATTCTAAATTTTTATTGACTAAAATTTTGTGAGTTTCTATGCTGTTAATGGTTTCTCACATACAAAATTGCACCACACCCATCAAACCAGTGTACACACCTTTTTCTCCCAAGGAATCCACCCCTCTCTCAACCTCTCCCAACTCCATTGTGAGGGTAGTAGATCAGTTCTCTTATTACGTTGTGTTTGGACATTTGTTGGCTACATTGCTATTTATCTTTAATACACAGCAAAAAGTGAGAAAATGTTATATTTGTCCCTTTTCCTTATGATTTTAAGATATCCTCTAGTTTCTTCTATGTTGCTGCAACTGATTTTTATTTGTAAATTCATTATTTTTCATCCAAGCAGATCAATTTGAAATTTTTACCCATAAAACAAAGAATCCAAAGACCTGAAGCTAAAATGGATTTTCTCACTTTATAAAGCTATGGCCTTGCTCTTAGCCAAAGGTTGAGTGATTTTTATTATTATTTAAATGTGACAGTTTATATCATTTGGGAGAAGTTTGGGCCCTTACTCACTATGTTCATGGATGTATGTATTTTTACTGTTGAACTATATAAGTTATACAGTAGAATAAGAACTTATAGAGTATTTACTTTAATGATGTAAAGTATATATTCAGAACTTTATACCACACAGACTGATCCTTCTTAATTATATCAATGCCAGAAAAGTGAGAACAAAAAAGTAAATTGGAAGATGCAAAAAACTGATTTGTGATTAATGACTCAAATTCTTATATTTTTATGTTGGTTACCTTTTCTACAATATCTCTTCAGTTATGTCTTCAGTTCCCTCTTCCTACTAAATTCTTACAAATTACTCCTCAATTTACATCACCTTCATTGGAATACTAAAACCTGTGGCATGATCAAAGATTTTGGGAGCAATGTCCTTTTTAGCTATTCACTAGTATCTCTTTACATATTAAAATTTCCTTTTTCTTCTTCAAAAAATGGCAACCAGAAACTAACAGGTGAGTTTTCTATTGCAAAAACTACTATCAAAATAAAACAGAAAGGTGGTTGACAGCATTTATTGTTCATAATTTATAAGTGGTCAATTAATTAGCTCTGTCCTATTAAGTTAATTATTGTGGTTTAATCGTTTAAGTTAATAATTTTGATAAATACATATGGGACTTGGTAGTAAATACTTGATTCATGATAACAGCTCACTCAAGCCAAAGTTCTTAACACCAGAGAGTTCTGTTATGCTGCTTCCATTCTACGCAGAATTCAACAACTTTAGGCATGTGACAAAGCTAAGACACAATACTCTGGGACTACAAAGTTAGTACATTAAAGCACATGCTTTACTCTTGATTGACCCTGATTCAATTCCCAGCACTACATTTGATCTCCTAAGCACAACTACAAATAATCCTTGACCACAAACTAAGCCCTGAGCATAGCTATTATGGACAAATCATTCCCCCAATGATGTAAAATAATGTCAGATTTAAATAATGATAAAATCACTTCTTAGTCTTTTGGCTAAGATCAAGTGTAATATCTGTTCTTATCAGTTTAAATTATCTAGATATTCATAAACAAATTAGTGTATCATGAAGATGTGGTAATTATATACAAAGGAATACAACATAGCTGTAAGGAATGTGAGCAAATTATGCAATTTGCTGCAACATGGATAAAACTGGAAAATATTATGTTAAATGAAGTAAGCCAGAATAAGATTAAATACAGATTGATTTCATTTATATATGGCATTTAAAATAATTGTATGAAGAAATGGAATGGTCTAAATGGGAGTTTTCTGAACACCCTTGGCCCAAGAGAATAGGAGAAAGAAAGAAATTGAGTGGAGATGGAGAAACACAAATTTGAAAGGGTGAGGCCAGTGTTCAAGAGGTCTCAGGTCTATTGGTGATGTTAAGAAAGGACAGAACTAAATTTCCAAGCGATTCAAAACAATGAAAACAATAAACTGAAACTTTAATAACCAAAATTTAAAATGGGCCCATCATGTTGGCAGACTGGGCATAGTGTGTTGTGTTATGGGCTGCATTCTGGGAACATTGGAGGAGGGAGGTCACACTGGTAGTAATATTGGCCCTGAAACCCAACTATTAAGAACTATGTAAAGCATAATATTTTAAATAAATCATCATAATTATGAAGAGACCATTTCTAACCTCTTCAACCTGAAATCTGAGTTCAAAATTCAAGATCAAGGGTATATTTCAAACTGTCTATGCTTTTTTATATGTCTCTCTTATATACCACAAAATAACAGCACTAGATAGGTCCTTTCTTTCCTAAGTGGTGCTCTTTTCTCTTTAGAGCAAGCAAGTACCACATTCTGATTGGAACCCAGATCTATATCAAGACAATGTACATTGCATTGTTTAGAAACATTAACTGTGTCACCTCAACTACATGTGGACAACTTATTCCTATACTAAACTCAACACATAAGTTTAGATAAATTCTTTAATAATAATCCTTAAAGTGGGGCTGGAGAGGTGGCACCAGCAGTAAGGCATCTGCCTTACTCGTGCTAGCCTAGGATAGACTTCGGTTTGATTCCCCTGCATCCCATATGGTCCCTCAAGCCAGGAGCGATTTCTCAGCATATAGCCAGGAGTAACCCCTGAGTGTCACCGGGTATGGCCCAAAAACCAAATAATAATAATAATAATAATAATAATAATAATCCTTAAGCTTTTTTGAGTATTTGTTTATGTTTGTGATTATATAATATCAACTTAATGTATTACCTCATATTTTGAGGAGGTAAGTTCTTGGAGTGGTAGAACTTGTGTGTCTGAAGTTTATTTAGGGATAAATTGTACCAAATATTTTTTATAAAATTAAAGGTACTGGGCCAGAGCGATAGCACGATGGTAGAGCAGTTGTTTTGCACGCAGTTAACCCAGTACAGACCCGGTTTTGATCCCCGGCATCCCATATGGTCCCCTGAACCTTCCAGGAGCAATTTCTGAGCTCAGAGCCGGGAGAACCACTGAGCACCTCCAAACAACAACAACAATAACAAAAAGGTGTTACTGTCTTCTCTCTACAGATATGAAAATATCTCACATACATAGAATAATTTAAATACTATAATATTGGACCAAAATAATAATCATATGAATGAGGAAACCAGAATTAAGAATCTAATGTTTAGAATATTTAAGAAAGAAAACAACTTTAATGCTAAATGGAACTACCAATTCTGATAATAGTAAGAAAGATGCAAACAGTAATTACTCAATATAAATTTTAGGGGCTGGAGCAATGGCGCATGTGGTAAGGCATCTGTCTTGCCCAAGCTAGCCTAGGACAGACCATGCGGTTGGATCCCCCTATGTTACATATGGTCCCCCAAGCCAGGAGCGATTTCTGAGCACATAACCAGGAGTAACCCCTGAGCATCACCAGGTGTGGCAACCCCAAAAATAAAACAAAATATATATAAATATAAATTTCAATTAGATACATAAAATATATCGTAATTATAAAAATATTACTCATATTGTCTCTGAATTATAAGTAAAATGTATTTTATTTTTTCACATTCTACATTGAGCCATGATTATATTTCTTATGATGTCTTAATCCTTTTGTGTTACACTCAAACAGACCATTTCAGTTTAATCTTAAATTTTCAAACATATACTTTTTTTTTATCATGACCAGATAGGATTCCAGGTGTTTAAGATTGATTCATTATACACAATTCAATCAATTTGATTCATGATGTAAACAAAGGAGAGATAAAAATCATATTGATATACAGAGAAAACTTTAAACAAACTTTTGACCCATTCATGATAAAAATAAATACAGCAAAAAGATATAAAGGACCTAATTCAAACTAGTAAAGTCTTAGCTATTGTGTTGAGTGCTGCAATGAATAGCTGTGTGCCTACATCCTTTTGGATAAATGTGTTTTTAAACATATACTTTTATTTATTTTTTTGCTTCAGCCATCTGTTTATATTTGCTTGTCATGCACAAATTGTATCTTGAGCTTTAGTTTTGATCTTTTAATTTTATAATTTTAGTAAAAAATATAACAAAAAATCCTGTCACTTGAAATGTATTCTCTAAATCAATTCATCTTTTATATTTAACATATTTTATTGAGTGCTTTGTCTTAAATGTTTTGTTAGACTTTTATTAGAAGTTAAGAGTTGGGGCTGGAGGAGAGATAGCACAGCGGTGTTTGCCTTGCAAGCAGCCAATTCAGGACCAAAGGTGATTGGTTCGAATCCTGGTGTCCCATATGGTCCCCCGTGCATGCCAGGAGCTACTTCTGAGCAGACAGCCAGGAGTAACCCCTGAGCACCGCCGGGTGTGGCCCAAAAACCAAAAAAAAAAAAAAAAGAAGTTAAGAGTTTAAATTTTTTTTTACTTCTTGTATAATTGAAAAAGCTGTCAAATTTTCTCAGGCAAAGCAATCTCCCAGCTGAAAACTCTGTGGCCTTCTCAGAATGGGTGTGGGCAGATTTCCTTTCCGCCCTTTAGGATAGGCTCTCCCTCTCTCAATGACAATCTTAAGTATACATACAGTTAGTGACATTAAATTAATTCACTGTACAGCGTACTATTACCATGCATCAGATATTTTTAAATTTTTATTCTTTTATTAGCTTCTTATTGGTTCACAATACTAAAAAATTTCCAATGTTAAGTTGAACAAAAATTCTAGTGCCATATTACCAATATCCTCACTGCACCCACAGCTCTTTCTTTTGCCTCTGGTAACCACCATAACTTTTGCTAAATCTGACTCATTTTTGTTGTTCCCTGCCAGTTTACTTGCTTTGATCATTTTTATTTTCAAAGTAATTAAATCATCTAATTATTATTGTCTTTCATTTCCTTACTTTATTTAGCATAATCTCATCAAGATATATCTATTTTGTTCCAAAGGTCATTTTGCCTTTTTTTGCAGAACACTATTTTATTAAATAATATATATACGTATATATATATACATATATATATATATACACACACACACACACACACACACACACACATATATGGGACCACAGTGATAGCACAGCAATAGGGCATTTGCCTTGCATGCAATTGATCCAGAGTGGACCCAGGTTCAATATCTGGCATACCATATGGTCTCCCAAGCCTGCCAGGAATGATTTCTGAGCTAGGAGTAACCTCTTTTTCCAGTTTCTTCTTTTTTTATTAATATCTTTATTTAAACACCTTGTTTACAAATATGATTGTAGTTGTTTTTCAGTCATGTAAAGAACATCACCCTTCACCTGTGCAACATTCGCATCACCAATGTCCCAAATCTCCTTCCTCCCCATCCCACCACCGCCTGTACTCTAGACAGGCTTTCTACTTTCCTCATTCATTCACATTGTTATGATAGATTTCAGTGAAGTTATTTCTCTAACTGCACTCACCACTCTTTGTGGTGAGCTTCATGTCGTGAGTTGGACCTTCCAGCCCCAGGAAACCCTTCAAGCCCCATTAACCTCCTGCTGTGGCACAGAAAGCAAATATATATATATTATATTTATATATATTTGTATATATTTACATATTTTATAATATAAGATGTATACTGGCATGCAGTAGAAGTTTTGAGAAAGCAGAAGATAGTATAAAGAGAATAGAAAGCAGCAAAACAACAGAGGAGAAAAATGGCAAAGGAAGCACAGCAAGAAATAAAGGAACAAAATAAAATTGGTGGGAAACTTCCAGAACAAAAATTCCTCAAATATCATAGTGCCAGTATAAAAATATGAGCTCCAACCCCAAGAAATGTTTGTATGGATTTCAAAGTATTTTTGGAAACAAAATACTGATTGATTCATCAGGCAATCAGAACGTCTGATTCTCACCACATACCTTGAACTCTTAGTGATTGAGATTCAAAAGTAAAAAAAAACAGTGAAAACATTGGACTATATTCTTTTTTGTTTGTTTATTACTATTTTATTTAAGCACCATGGTTACAAACATGTTTGTGGTTGGGATTCAGTCACAAAATATCACACTCCCCGTCACCAATGCTGCCTTCCCTTCAACAATGCCTCCCATCTCCGTTCTCCCACACACCCTGCCTGTCTTAGAGAGAGGCATTCTATTTCTCTCACTTACTACCATTGTCATTATAGTTGTATATACTTATATATTATAATTTAATTATAATTAAATATATTCTATACAATATAATGTAAAGTATAATATAATTTATAATTATTATATAATATGGTATAGTATTCTACAATATAATATAGTATAATAATATATTAAATATATTTTATTATATTATATTATATTTATATATTAAAATATATTAAACACTATGGCTTCTTTATTATTTTATATTCTGTTTTAATGAGTATTAATTGGGTTAATCCAATTACTGTGAATAAGGCTGCTATGAACATAAGAGTGAGAAATAAAATTGATCTTTGTATATTCTTTAATAATTTTTTTGAAGTAACATCTCTGGATCACCAGAAATTTCTGTGTATGTACTTGTTTTGGAAGATATTCTCAAGTATTTATTTAATTATTTATGTGGGTGGTAACATCAGGGGCCACTTCTATCAATACTCAGCCAACAAAATTAGATGGCTCATTTCTAAAGCTGGAAGATGTGGAACTTCTTGGTGTCTGCAGTGTTCAGAGTTTAGAGTTCTGTACCTTGCAATACTCCAGGGGCCATCTGGTACTAGGAATAACCTAGAGATTATCTATATCCCTAGACTCAGTTTTTTGTTTGTGTGTTTGTTTTGGGGCCACACCCGGTGATGCTCAGGGGTTACTTCTGGCTATGCGCTCAGAAATCGGTCTTGGCTTGGGGGACCATATGGAACACCGAGGATGGAACCAAGGTCCATCCTGGATCAGCTGCATGCAAGGCAAACTCCCTACCACTGTACTAACGTTTCAGCCCCCTAGAACCAGTTTTTAAGGGCTCAAAAAGATTAACCATAGGGTATATTCTTAGAAATGGTATAGATGGATTATATGGGAGTTCAATTTCCAGTTTTTGAGAAATCTCCATGTTGTTTTCCACAAAGGCTGGACTAGAAGGTATCCCGACAAGCAGTGAGTAAGAGTTCCTTTCTCCCCACATCCCTGCCAGCACTGATTGTTCTTGCTCTTTGTGCTGTAATCAGTCTCTGTGGCATGAGATGGTACCTCATTATTGTTTTACTTTGCATCTCCCTTATGATTAATGATGTGGAGCATTTATTTCATGTGCTATTTAGCCATCAGTATTTCTTCTTTGAAAAGTATCTATTCATTTCTTCTCCCCATGTTTTGATAGCCTTAAATGTTATTTTTATTCTTGTTAAGTTCTGTCAATACCTTGTGTATCTTAGATTTAGCCCTTATCTGATGGGTATTGGGTGAATAGTTTCTCTCAAATTGTGAGTGTTTTTTGTATCCTAATCAGTTTCCTTTGAGGTGCCACTTTTAATTAGTATACTTGAGGCATCCAGGATCTGGATACATGCGTTCCTTAGCTCTGGGAATCTCTCAGCAATGATCTTTTGTTGGCCTTTTTTTCTGTGCTCAGGGACACCAGTTACCTTATGTTGTTTCTCTGAATTAATCCTAAAGTTCTCTTGTTATCTGTTCATTATTTTTAGGTTCTTTTCCATCTTCTGTTGTCTGTATTCTGAACTTCATTTTCAAATTCACTGATTCTATCCTCAGCAGCTGTTATTGTGCTCATGAGGCCTTCCTCTGAAATTTTCATTTCATCTACCAAGTTTTTTAGTTCTTGTATTTTTGCTTGTATTTTTGTTTCTAATTTCTGCTCTCATATTCTCCTGTATTTTGTTGGCAATATATTTCATTGTTTCTTTGAACTCATTGGACATTCTAAACATTCCTCCTCTGAAGTCCATTGAAGACAGATTTTATAAGGAGTTATTACAGACTGGATCTGTATGATTGCAATCTTAATGTGAGACAGGGCGATATTTTGAACTGTTTTACCATGGGGTTGTTTTTTTTTTTTTTTTTGTAGTCTCATATTTCCTCTTTCATAGGTCAATGTCAGAGTCTTCCCCACTGTCAAGGACATTTCTGGAGAGTTTTATATTGATGGGAGATGATCTTGTATGGTCTCTGACCTGCGTGGGTGGGTCACAAATTCATTCAATTAGGCAGAACAGCTAGTTTCCTGTATCAGTTCTTTACATATTTTGATTTGTTTCTTTTTCAGAGTATGATGTGCAAAGGTTTTTCTTTTAATTGCTATCTTGCCTTTCTGTTTTTGGTTGTGGTCCTTTTCCATGTAAAAATAAATTATATAGTACATTTTAGCTGAAACATTTGTTTCCCTTGCATTTGGAATTGAGCCTCCAAATATATTTGTTATGCTGAGGGCTAATAGTATTTCAACTATCGTTTTCATTTTGTAGTCCTTGATTTTAGGTGTAATAAAAAGCTAACTTTTTAATTCATTTTTGTGGTACTACAATTTTATCACATTTTCTTCATATAAGAGTTAAATTTGCCTAAAACCTTTTGTTGAATAAAATTTTAAATTATCCCTTGAATATTTTGAGCTCCTATAAAATAGATTAGACTCCTCACAGTTTGTTGACTTATTTTTGCTTTTTTATTGCACTCATCTTTATATATTTTTGTTCCAAGATACTAGGTGAATCAAACAAGTTTTCACACATGCATGATAAGTATTCTTTATTTTTCTTTTTTATTGTAAGAATTTATTCAAGAGACAAAATTGAATAACATAATGAGGTAAACTAACATAACATAATATAGTGACATAACATAACATAATATAATTGATAATGTATTTTTTATTATTCATTCTTTTATGATGTGATTTGAAGTCAGGATGCATTATTCCTATATATATTATTTTGAACCTATATTTTATTTTATTTCTTAAAATTTTTAAATAATATCTTTATTTAAGCACCATAATTACAAACATGTCTGTAGTTGGGTTTCAGTCATAAAAAGAATACCCTCCTTCACCAGTGCAACATTTCTACCACCAATACCCTCCTCAAACCTCCCGCCACCCCCTGCCTACATTTTTAAGTTTTTAATTTTTTTCCATTATTTAGTTATTTATTCCTTTTTACCTAGTTACTTCAGATGTTAAGTGAAATTATTTATTTGAGATATTACTTGCTTATTGGAGTAGGCTTGTATGATAAAGAAATTTATTTTAGTACTGCTACTAAATACATATTCAATAGCTTTTGATAGTCATCTCTTTGTTCTTTGGGTATTTTATTTTTCCTTGGTTTTATTTATTGACTCAGAAGGTATTCATACACACATATTTTAGTTTCACATATTTGAGGTTTAAATCATTTTGTTTCTGTTGACTTCTAGTCTCATACTCTAGTAACTGGAAATGATTCTTGATAAACTTTCAGTCATTACTTATTAGCAGAGCTTCTTTTGTGAATAATAATTATTATATTTATAATATAATCAGTATTATAATTATAAGTAATTATTAAATATATTAGTTAATATATTTAATAAAATATAACACACTTAAGTGCATAATTTTAATATATATATAGATTTAATAATTAAATATAATATAATTAAATAGAATAAAAATTATATGCATGTGAATTAATTAATAATATCCAGAAACAATAGAGATGAGAATCAGGAGGACCAGTCCATGTTAGGAAGTTAGTTTGCCACAAAAAGCTATGAATGCAATTAGATAGAGAAGGTTCTGCTATAACAATCATAGTTGGACAATGATTCTGAACAAGAATTGGGATGAGAAAGGGGATAAAGTGACATGCATGTTATACCTTCATTAACAATAGTGCAAACAACAGTGTCAAAAATTACAGGGAGAGAGGGAGAAGCAAAATGCCTGTCCTAGAGGTAGGCAGGATTGGGTGGGTGGGATGGAAAACGAGGACATTGGTGCCAGGAAAAGTGCACTGATGACAGATTATATAAGTTCTATGATTGAAACTCAATTATGAACAATTTTGTAACCATGGTTTAAATATAGTAGTTATTTTTTAAAAGATCTTATCAGGTTTGGGTCACTAGACTTGTTGTTGGAATAATTTTTAGCCTACCTAGTTTTATTGCTCCCAAGAATTCATTGCCATGGTGTTGGGGTCTTCTTCATATTACTGCCTACATAGAAAAATTCACTTGAAGCAGGTTGGGAGAAATCTGTTATAAGTAAACTTGGAACAAAAGAGGTACACACATGTGTTCCTTGGACTCACGCATGTGTTCCTTGAGAGTATATGTCACCCACATCTCCCCTCTTGTTATGTGTACTTTTCAACTTTCAATCTGGGTTGTATACTGTGGCTCTTTCCAATTTTGGAGAAGCCCAGGGTCTCTCTTGAATGTGTTACTCTCTCCCTTTCTTATCTCTCATTTTCCTCAATACCTTCCAATAAAGCCTGTTTATATTCACTATTAATTTCCTCAAATTCTTTTCAGATTGAAAAAGTGATACATTTAAAAAGCA
Source organism: Suncus etruscus (assembly GCF_024139225.1). Lineage (NCBI taxonomy): Eukaryota > Metazoa > Chordata > Mammalia > Eulipotyphla > Soricidae > Suncus > Suncus etruscus. The sequence continues at coordinate 91,669,215 of NC_064854.1, forward strand.
AGGTACACTGGCATCAATCTGATAGTTCTACATTATTATTATTATTACTATTATTATTGGTTTTTGAACCTGGCAATGCTTAGAATTGCTCCTGGCAAGGTAGGGGGCCCATATGGGATGCTGGGATTCGAACCACCGTCCACCCTGGGTCGTCTGTGTGCAAGGCAAATGCCCTATCTCTGTGCTATCTCTTGGCCTTATGATAGTTGTATATTTTTATTCTGAGGAACTAACATCCTGTTTCATATAATTACTGCACCATTTTTATTACTGTCAATAAAATACAAAGATTCCAAGTGAAGCAAGCAACAGATAAGGAAGACCCTGCCTCCACCAAACTCCTTGGCAAAGAGTTCTTGGAATATAATCAGTTAGGACTTGGGCTATACTGTCACTGGCCTTAAGCTACTGAAAGCATTACTTCCAGGAGACCTTTCTTGTGAACTCAAAGGTCAGGGACTAAATAGAAGTATACTTGGTACCACTATAGACCCAGAGAAGTTTGGACCACCTATTGAGAGCATCTTCAGCAGACATAAAGACCAGAAAAGGAATATCAAAGAAGACCACCAACTTCTATTCCCCCTGGCAATCACCATAAAAATGAACTGTTAACCTTGTTAAAAATGGGGCAGGCTAGGAAAACTCTATGCAAGTCAACTATAAACAAGGAAGCTTCACAGGTGTGTTACCCGGATACATGGTGCCTGTGCACTTTTTTGCCTGCATTTCCCCTCTTAAAATGTGTACTTTTATACTATAATGATGGGATGTGTACTGGGATTTTCTCTGCCTTTGGAGAAACCAGTATTCTCTTTCTCTTCCTCTCTCTCTCCTTCCTCAGAGTTTCTAAGTAAAGTCTATTACTAGCTTCAGGGCTCAATTCCTAATGAAGTTCTAGGAGGAAGGATACAGACCAGAATGGTCTGGGAAAGATCTAGGATGAATTTTCTTTTTTTCTAAAAGAAGTGCTAAAGAAAAACCAGGTTTCTGAGTGCTTGCTGTACTTTCTTTCCAGCCTCCTAATAGTTCTTAATATTTTTAATTAATAAAACCATTTTGTCTTTTCCTTAGAAAAAACGATTCTATTTGCCAATAGCATTATTTAGAGTACACATTCTTTTGTTATACCTTGAAACTTTTTTTTTGCAGAACTTCATTCTATAAGTCTTAATCATACTCTGACATTATGCTGTAGTAGATATCCTTTAGACATTCAGATACATAAGTGAACATAGCCTTCATGGAAAAAAGCATTTTTATAGTATTTTTAATATTAATTAATTTCAAGCATTGAGAGAGCATAAAATAACTATTCATTTCAATGAAAGATGCATGACTCAATCTTGACATGCATTCCTATGACTCCCAATATCCTGTATTCACTACTTCTTCCTATAGACATATGAGCAAAATAATCTTTTACTTCTTAGAATTCCTATAATAGTTCTTTTTATTAAAGCACTGTGATTTATAGTATTATTTATAGTTAAATTTTAGACATACAATATTCCAGCACCAATCCCATCAGCAGTGTCAACTTCCCTCCATATTGTTGTCATATTTCTTCTCATACTCTCTCTTCCTAGCCTGTCATCTTAACAGACTTATAAAGGTGTATACGTTAGTTTTTAAAAGTTTAGATCTTGTGATTTCAGTGTTGTTGACTCTGCTAAGTGTGCACACTACAGAGTAATATTACAAAAATAGAGTTTAGGGAAAATTAATCTAAAAGGATGTTTATTGTATACTATAGGCAAGCTATTGTTAAATATGCTGATGATACTGATGGTTCTTAACTTTTGAAAGTCAAATAAACTGGGGCCGGAGAGATAGCATGGAGGTAAGGTGTTTGCTTTTCTTTTTTTTTTTAATTTATTTTTTTATTTTAATTATGACAACAAAGATGCAAAGAAAGAGGACAGGGTAAAGTTACAGTGGAAGCCCAATCACCCATAAACAGAATTCTCGGTAATCCCATCGATGATATCCCAGCCTTGAACTTTCAGCCAAAGAACATTAAGAAAAACAAAACTGAACCCATGTACAATACAATTACTTTGTCCCTCAAATCCTCAGTTGTAGTACAAACTATTTCTTAGCAGCACACAATATAATCTAAAGACATTAGACTTATGTAACTCCTTAAACATTGAGGGCAAAGTACATTTCTCTAGTTCCATGCACATGCTTACTATTTTAAGTTAACCTCAAAAGTTTTAGTGGGTTGTTTTTCTTAAGGATTGGAGTCAAGGGAACATAGTAAAAAACGGTATTAAAGTGGCATTTGTTTACATAGGCCCACCAAAACATAAGGGACATGGAAAGACAAATTATGGTCTAAATACAAGGAGACCCTACCCCTGAAGTTTCCTGGCACAGGACTGACTCTAGGCTCCAGGCCAACTAGTTTGTCCAATTCAAGTCATCGTCTGTAGTGGTAATACACATCCATTCCTCACATAGTCTCTGTTGTTGGTATCATGCTTCTGTATTAAAGATCCTGGAGTCTGCATATCCCATATTGCAGTCAGGATGGTGCAGAGCATCCTCTCGTTTCACCTCACACTTAAGGGGCACTAGAGAGAACCATGTCCTGTAGAGCAGGTCATTGTTGTTGTCAAGTCTTCTCAGTGTAAACGGAAGTCTCTTTTTAGGAGGTCGATGTCAGACCCTTGGTAGTGTCTTTCCTGGTAGACGACTGCTTCCAGCTGTTGCTATAAAAGACCTTGAAAGTTTCGTAGATAGCTTGCCTGGTTCCGGCGTGAATGGAGGATGCCCATTCTTCTGAGGCCTGTGCCAGGTCATTATATCAATGTTCAGGGTGTAAGGTACATTGTACTGAGATTTATTAGATAAGAACTTATCTGTATGTATGGTGTTTTCCCATTTTAATGTGTCTATGAAAACAAGGATCAATGCCATGAAGCGTTATTGGTGCATCTGGAAGCAATAGGAACAAGACCAGCAATTTCCATGACATAGTTCAATTATAGGCATCAAACTGAGGGACAGTTCCACCAACAATCCTTACTTAACAGCTTACAAAGAAAAGACAAGATGAAAAGTAGATAGAAACATCATGGTAGAAGAATATATAGTTACATCAGTTAAAGAAAATACCCATAAAATATTCAAAAGATATATGTGTTCAATATGTGTTCAATTTGTGTCCTCCTAAAAAATTCTGGGATTTGTTAGGTATACTGTATGCCTTTTTTTTTTTATAGTGTCTCAGGTCTTTTTCTTTTTCTTTTTTTTTAATGCATAATTTTTTTTATTTAAACACCTTGATTACATACATGATTGTGTTTGGGTTTCAGTCATAAAAGGACACCACCCATCACCAGTGCAACATTCCCATCACCCAAGTCCCAAATCTCCCTCCTCCCCACCCAACCCCCGCCTGTACCCTAAACAGGCTCTACATTTCCCTCATACATTCTCAATATTAGGACAGTTCAAAATGTAGTTATTTCTCTAACTAAACTCATCACTCTTTGTGGTGAGCTTCCTGAGGTGAGCTGGAACTTCCAGCTCTTTTCTCTTTTGTGTCTGAAAATTATTATTACAAGGGTGTCTTTCATTTTTCTTAAAACCCATAGATGAGTGATACCATTCTGCGTTTTTCTCTCTCTCTCTGACTTATTTCACTCAGCATAATAGATTCCATGTACATCCATGTATAGGAAAATTTCATGACTTCATCTCTCCTGACAGCTGCATAATATTCCATTGTGTATATGTACCACAGTTTCTTTAGCCATTCGTCTGTTGAAGGGCATCTTGGTTGTTTCCAGAGTCTTGCTATGGTAAATAGAGCTGCAATGAATATAGGTGTAAGGAAGGGGTTTTTGTATTGTATTTTTGTGTTCCTAGGGTATATTCCTAGGAGTGGTATAGCTGGATCGTATGGGAGCAGATTTCCAGTTTTTGGAGGAATCTCCATATCGCTTTCCATAAAGGTTGAACTAGACAGCATTCCCACCAGCAGTGGATAAGAGTTCCTTTCTCTCCACATCCCCGCCAGCACTGTTTATTCTCATTCTTTGTGATGTGTGCCATTCTCTGGGGTGTGAGGTGGTATCTCATCGTTGTTTTGATTTGCATCTCCCTGATGATTAGTGATGTGGAACATTTTTTCATGTGTCTTTCGGCCATGTGTATTTCTTCTTTGTCAAAGTGTCTGTTCATTTCTTCTCCCCATTTTTTGATGGGGTTAGATGTTTTTTTCTTGTAAAGTTCTGTCAGTGCCTTGTATATTTTGGAGATTAGCCCCTTATCTGATGGGTATTAGGTGAATAGTTTCTCCCACTCAGTGGGTGGCTCTTGTATCCTGGGCACTATTTCCTTTGAGGTGCAGAAGCTTCTCAGCTTAATATATTCCCATCTGTTAATCTCTGCTTTCACTTGCTTGGAGAGTGCAGTTTCCTCCTTGAAGATGCCTGTAATGTCCTGGAGTGTTTTGCCTATGTGCTGTTCTATATATCTTATGGTTTTGGGGCTGATATCGAGGTCTTTAATCCATTTGGATTTTACCTTTGTACATGATGTTAGCTGGGGGTCTAAGTTTAATTTTTTGCAAGTGGCTATCCAATTGTGCCAACACCACTTGTTGAAGAGGCTTTCCCTGCTCCATTTAGGATTTCCTGCTCCTTTATCAAAAATTAGATGGTTGTATCTCTGGGGAACATTTTCTGAGTATTCAAGCCTATTCCACTGATCTGAGGACCTATCCTTATTCCAATACCATGATGTTTTGATAACTGTTGCTTTGTAGTACAGTTTAAAGTTGGGAAAAGTAATTCCTCCCATATTCTTTTTCCCAATGATTGCTTTAGCTATTCGAGGGTGTTTATTGTTCCAAATGAATTTCAAAAGTGTCTGATCCACTTCTTTGAAGAATGTCATGGGTATCTTTAGAGGGATGGCATTAAATCTGTATAATGCCTTGGGGAGTATTGACATTTTGATGATGTTAATCCTGCCAATCCATGAGCAGGGTATGCGTTTCCATTTCCGTGTGTCCTCTCTTATTTCTTGGAGCAGAGTTTTATAGTTTTCTTTGTATAGGTCCTTCACATATTTAGTCAAGTTGATTCCAAGATATTTGAGTTTGTGTGGCACTATTGTGAATGGGGTTGTTTTCTTAATGTCCATTTCATCCTTATTACTATTGGTATATAGAAAGGCCATTGATTTTTGTGTGTTAATTTTGTAGCCTGCCACCTTGCTATATGAGTCTATTGTTTCTAGAAGCTTTTTGATAGAGTCTTTAGGGTTTTCTAAGTAGAGTATCATGTCATCTGCAAACAAGGAGAGCTTGACTTCTTCCTTTCCTATCTGGATTCCCTTGATATCCTTTTCTTGCCTAATCGCTATAGCAAGTACTTCCAGTGCTATGTTGAATAGGAGTGGTGAGAGAGGACAGCCTTGTCTTGTGCCAGAATTTAGAGGGAAGGCTTTCAGTTTTTCTCCATTGAGGATAATATTTGCCACTGGCTTGTGGTAGATGGCCTTCACTATATTGAGAAAGGTTCCCTCCATTCCCATCTTGCTGAGAGTTTTGATCAAGAATGGGTGTTGGACCTTATCAAATGCTTTCTCTGCATCTATTGATATGATCATGTGGTTTTTATTTTTCTTGTTATTGATGTTGTGTATTATGTTGATAGATTTACGGATGTTAAACCAGCCTTGCATTCCTGAGATGAAACCTACTTGATCGTAGTGGATGATCTTCTTAACGAGGCATTGAATCCTATTTGCCAGGATTTTGTTGAGGATCTTTGCATCTGCATTCATCAGTGATATTGGTCTGTAATTTTCTTTTTTGGTAGCGTCTCTGTCTGGTTTAGGTATCAAGGTGATGTTGGCTTCATAGAAGCTATTTGGAAGTGTTTCTGTTTGTTCAATTTCATGAAAGACTCTTGCCAAGATTGGCAGTAGTTCCTCTTGGAAAGTTTGATAGAATTCATTAGTGAATTCATCTGGACCTGGGCTTTTGTTTTTCGGCAGACATTTGATTACTGTTTTAATTTCATCAATGGTGATGGGGGTGTTTAGATATGCTACATCCTCTTCCTTCAACAGTGGAAGATTATAAGAGTCCAAGAATTTATCCATTTCTTCCAGGTTCTCATTTTTAGTGGCGTAGAGTTTTTCAAAGTAGTTTCTGATTACCCTTTGAATCTCTGTCATATCAGTAGTGATCTCTCCTTTTTCATTCCTGATACGAGTTATCAAGTTTCTCTCTCTCTCTTTCTTTGTTAGGTTTGCCAGTGGTCTATCAATCTTGTTTATTTTTTCAAAGAACCAACTTCTGCTTTCGTTGATCTTTCGGATTGTTTTTTGAGTTTCCACTTCGTTGATTTCTGCTCTCAGCTTTGTTATTTCCTTCTGTCTTCCTATTCTTGGGTCCTTTTGTTGAGCATTTTCTTGTTCTATTAGCTGTGTCATTAAGCTACTCAGGTAAGCTCCTTCTTCCTTCCTGATGTGTGCTTGCAAAGCTATAAATTTTCCTCTCAGTACTGCTTTTGCTGTGTCCCATAAGTTCTGAGAGTTTGTGTCTTTATTGTCATTTGTTTCCAGGAACCTTTTTATTTCCTCCTTGATTTCATCTCGGACCCACTGGTTATTGAGCATGAGGCTGTTTAACTTCCAGGTGTTAAAGTGTTTCTTCTGAGTCTCTTTGGAGTTCACAAATAATTTCAGAGCCTTGTGGTCAGCGAAGGTAGTCTGCAAAATTTCTATCCTCTTGATCTTATGGAGGTATGTTTTATGTGCCAGCATGTAGTCTATCCTGGAGAATGTCCCATGTACATTGGAGAAGAATGTTTATCCAGGTTTCTGGGGATGGAGTGTCCTATATATATCCACTAGGCCTCTTTCTTCCATTTCTCTCCTCAGGTCTAGTATATTCTTGTTGGGTTTCAGTCTGCTTGACCTGTCCAGTGTTGACAAAGCCGTGTTAAGGTCCCCCACAATTATTGTGTTGTTGTTGATATTATTTTTCAGATTTGTCAACAGTTGTGTTAAATATTTTGTTGGCCCCTCATTCGGTGCATATATGTTTAGGAGAGTGAATTCTTCCTGCTCTACGTACCCCTTGATTAATATAAAATGTCCGTCATTGTCCCTTACAACCTTCCTGAGTATAAAGTTTGCATTATCTGATATTAGTATGGCCACTCCATCTTTTTTATGGGTGTTGTTTGCTTGGATAATTTTTCTCCAGCCTTTTATTTTGAGTCTATGTTTGTTCTGACTATTCAGGTGCGTTTCTTGTAGGCAGCAGAAGGTTGGATTGAGTTTTGTGATCCATTTAGCCACTCTGTGTCTCTTAACTGGTGCATTTAGTCTATTTACGTTGAGAGAAAGAATTGTCCTGGGATTTAACGCCATCTTTATTTCAAAATTTGGTGTGTCTTTTGGGTAGTCTTGTCTTAGATTAGGTCTTTCAGTTTTTCTCTTAAGACTGGTTTTGTGTCTGTGAAGTTTCTGAGCTGTTTTTTGTCTGTGAAACCATGTATTCTTCCATCAAACCGGAAAGTGAGTTTTGCTGGGTATAGTATTCTGGGTGAAGCATTCATTTCATTCAGTCTTGTCACAATATCCCACCACTGCTTTCTGGCATTGAGTGTTTCTGGTGACAGGTCTGCTGTAAATCTCAGGGAAGCTTGCTTGAACATGATTTCCCCTTTTGATCTTTCTGTTTTCAGAATTCTGTCTCTATCTGTGGGATTTGTCATTGTGACTAGGATGTGTCTTGGGGTGGTTTTTCTGGGGTCTCTTTTGGTTGGTACTCTTCGGGCATGCAGGATTTGATCACATATATTCTTTAGCTCTGGAAGTTTCTCTTTAATGATGTTCTTGACCATTGATTCTTCCTGGAAATTTTCTTCCTGGGTCTCTGGGACTCCAATGATTCTTAAGTTGTTTCTGTTGATCTTATCATAGACTTCTATTTTCGTCTGTTCCCATTCTTTGACTAATTTTTCCATTGTCTGCTCATTTGCTTTAAGTTTTTTGTCCAATCTCTCCTGCTGTATGGAATTGTTATGTATCTCATCTTCCACAGCACCAAGTCTATTCTCAGCTTCTGATACCCTGTCCCAGAGCTTATCCATTTTGTCATTCACTTCGTTTACTGACTTTTTTAGTCCTGTTAGTTGACATGTTATTTCAGTTTGGAGTTTTGTCATTTCTGCCTTCATATTTTCTTGGTTCTTATTAGTGTTCTGTTCAACTCGATCCATGGTTTCTTGGAGTCTGTTGAGCACCTTCCATATTGCTAGTCTAAAGTCCTTATCTGAGAGGTTGATTAGTTGTTCAGTCATTATCTGGTCCTCAGAATTGTCATCTTCATTTTCTATGTCTGATGCTGGCCTGCGTTGTTTCCCCATTGTCACACTTGTATTGTGGGTTTTTCTACGTGTTGTGGTGGTATTCATTGTCTATATGATGTAGGCAGCACACTCCTCTGGCTCCTCCCTTTCTGGATGGGCTGACTTGCCTCTAAGAGAGGGGAGTCCTCCGTGGATGAAGCCTCACACTGGGTCAAATCTTAGGCCCGAGCATGCAACAGAGAAGACAGTCCAGAGAGAAATGTTTGCTTCTGTGACATAGCGCCGTACTTAGTGTGATTTTTCCTTCTTGTTGCAATGGAATTCTTTCCTTAGAAAGAGTGCACGGCCGCGTAGCGAAGCGGAGCGGCCATGCTCCTCTGAGCCTCTTTTTGCCCCACTCGCAAGAGTTTCACGCAAGAGGACAGTAGACAGACATAGACAGGTCACACTCACAGTCTTTCACAGTTGAGCCCCACTGGGCCGGTGTACTTTCGCGGATTTTCCCCGCCTGGTGTCACACACAGGGAGCCGGCTTTTGCAAAGCTTAGCCGGTTTTTATGCTCTGAAGTCCCTCCCTGAAAATGGCGTCTATACTGTATGTCTTAGGTCAGAGATTAGAGCTGTGTGTTACTGAAGTTAAGAAGGGTAAATCTGGGGTACTGATTGTTGGGAGGAGCATATAGGTGTTTGCCTTTCATGCAGAAAGTCATCGGTTCGAATCCCAGCACCCATATGGTCCCCCGAGCCTGCCAGGAGTGATTTCTGAGCATAGAGCCAAGAATAACCACTGAGTGCTGCTGGGTGTGACTCCCCCCACAAAAAAAAAAGATTAAAATAAACTGACTTAACATATATGAATATATAGACCAGGCCAAAGAAACTTGCAAATACACATAGAAAAGGAAAAATTTGTTTAGTTTCATGTAAGCAATATATATGATGATGTGACTGTAAGAGGGTAATTGTTCTTATTAACGTGACATCAACAGCAAGCAATATCTTTCTCATAACTAAGAAGATGACCAAATATTTCTTGAATACTTGTATAAATGTAATAAAATAATAAAACCAATTGTGGATGCTTTTGTTTGATCCTATCTGACATTGTTAAAATATTACTCCTAATTATGCATTCAGGAGTCACTCCTGGTGATGTTAGGGGACCATTTGGGCTGCCAGAGATCAATCCATTGTTAACTGCATGTAAGGCAAATGACTTACCACTGTACTATCTATCTGGTCTCTGCCATCCATTTTTAAAAAATCATAAAAATGTAACAAAAAGATGAGAAGGCTAAAAAATCGGTGCTATCAATGGTCCATACTGATTTAATATTGATATACAAAACCACTCTCTTCATCACATCCTCTTTCTTTTTGTTTGTTTTATTGCTTTTGGGTCACACCTGGCAGCGCTCAGGGATTACTCCTGGCTCTATGCTCAGAAATCACTCCTGGAAGGCTCAGGGGACCATATGGGATGCCGAAATTCGAACCACCATCCTTCTGCATGCAAGGCAAATGCCTTACTCCATGCTATCTCTCTGGCCCCTCATCACATCCTCTTAAGGGTTATTTTTTATTTTATTTATAATGCAATTGTGAAGGTTTCCCAAAATATTTAGGTAGTTGGGAGACAGTCCCAGCAATATTCATTCTCACAGTGCAAGACTGATGATTTAGTGATTAAAACTGTTAAGAATGCTTAGATTCTCTAAGGTCATCCTAATATGTCTCCACCCATAGCATAACCCCTGTGTTAGTTACTTTGGAAGTCACCAGATCTACACCAATGGTTTTTAGGGGCTACTTGGTACCTTGTGCTTTCAAGGGGTGTTCTCTTGCTTTTTGAACTGTCTAACAGGATCCTCTACTGTAAGTTTTATTTCCATTTTCTTCTTTTCATTTTCCCTTTATTCTTATATTTATTTTCATTTTCCATTAAGAAGTATGTCTAAAGATTTGTATACCAACCTATTTAAGACGGTACCCAAATCAGTTTTTGAACAGATTTCTCAACTTTTCTCTGAGGTAATATCTCAATTGCTGAGTAGGTACATTATTTATAATTTACCTGGAGTCTTAAAACTCAGATCATTTAAAAATTAATCTCCTAATTTTTTTCATACTTTGTCTTCAAGCAACACATTAACATATTAGGTATATGTGCACACATATGTAAATTGTGCTATGGATTGAGGAAATTTATGAAAAAAGTATGGGATAGTCAAATGTTTAAATGTTTTACTTTTCTAAGTTCGGAAGTTTATAGGAATACAGGAATTTTTTCATTTCTTCCAGGTTCTCTGGTTTTGTAGCATCGAGTTTCTCAAAGTAAACTGATTATCCTTTGAATTTCTGTAGTAAACTACTCCATTTCGTTTCTGATTCAGTTTATTAAGTTTACCTCTATTTTTTTTGTTAGCCTTGCTAGTGTTTTATTGATTTTGTTTTTTTTATCAAAGAACCAAATATTTTTGTTTTGTTTTGTTTCTTTTGGGGGGGGCACACCTGGTGACTCTCAGGGGTTTTTCCTGGTTCTGTGCTTAGAAATCACTCCTGGTTCGAGGGACCTCATAGGTAGGATGCCTGGGGATTGAACCTGTCTGTCCTAGGTCAGACACGTGCAAAGCAAATACCCTATTACTGTGCTATCTCTCTGGCTCTGTGTGTCACATTTTTGTTGGAGTTTGTTGTGTTTACTGGGTCAGTCTTGCCTTGTAGTATACTCCTCATTTCTTCTTTTAAGGTCAGTTTTTGAATTTGTAAAGTTTCTGAGTTATTGTTTCTTCAGGGAACTGTGTATCCTTCCTTCAAACTTGAATGAAATTCTAGCAATGTGAAATATTCTTGGTGAAAAAAATCTATTTTGTTGAATTTTGCCACTATATCCACCACTGTCTTTGGCCTGGTGGATTGGTTGTTATAAATATGCTTTAAATCTCAAGAATGCTTCTTTGTATGTAATTTTCCTCTTTTATAATTTTTTCATTATTATATCTCTATCTGTGGTTTTCATCATTGTGACTAGGATGTACTGTTGGTACTTTTCTTTTTGTCACTCTTAGTTTATATTCTTTGAGCATCCAGGATATAGTCGCATGTGCTCTTTCTGGAAATTTCTCAGCTATAATGTCCTTGATTCTTGTTTCTTCATGAGGGTTTTCTTCCTTGATATCCTAGTGCCTTATGATTCTTAGGGTTTTTTTTTTCTATTGAATTTATCCCAAAATTTATGGCTGTCTGTTAACTTTCTTTGAGGATTTTTCCATCTTTTGTTTATTAAATTTAAAGCTCTTTTAAAAAGTCTTTTGTTTTATAGAGTTGTTATGCAGCTCATCTTCTAGTTCACTGATTCTGTCCTCAACTGCTGTTACTATGCTTGTGAGGCCTTCCAATGAGTTTTTTATTTTACCAACCAAATTTTTCAGCCCCATTATTTATGTTTTAAATTTTTTTTAATTTCTATCTTTATATCTTCTTATGACTTATTTTTTAGTTGTTTGGTTTATTCCTTTATTTCTTTGAGTTCTTTAAACATCCTCTATGTTTTCTCTCTAAAATTCTTATGAGACATTATATAGGCAGATGGTACTTTACAGGGTTTAAGAGCTACCATCTTTATTTCCTAAGCATAGTGGAATTCTGAGATGTTTGTCCATTGTAGCCTTTGCAGTGAGGTGTTTTTTATATGTTTCATTGAAATTTATTGACTAGAAGAAATATGCAGCCATGAAGCTGAGTGACAATGTTCTTCTCACAGAGCCAGTCTGGTTTGTCCTTTTTTGTGTAGAATTAAAAGCTCACCTGTGAATTTAGTCCCATCATAAACTGAGCAGAATAGCAGGAACAAACACATCTGCATATGTTTTACTTTTTCAAATTAAAGCATGACTTCAGTAGTTTTAAAGGTATTTATTTGGATTCTCTATTCTCAAAACATTAGTGTTTATTGATAAAAAAATGTTTTGTCTGACACACTGTTTAGTAATACACATAATTTTTAATCAAACTTATATAAATGCTACAAAGCAAACTTCATTTCAATTTAAAATTAAAAATATTCAAGGTCAGAGGGTTAAAAAATTTTCACAGAGTTAACTACCTATAAGCATCAGTACCTATATTTAGGATTTGAATTAGTTAAGACTTCAAATTCCAAGTTTCTTCATTATATCTTCCCTTTTAATAAAATGTAAATTCTGGGGCCAGAGTGGTGGCACTAGAGGTAATGCATCTGCCTTGCAAGCGCTAGCCTAGGAATGACCACGGTTTGATCCCCTGGCATCTCATATGGTCCCCCCAAGCCAAGAACGATTTCTGAGTGCATAGCCAGGAGTAACCCCTGAGCATCAATGAGTGTGGCCCAAAAACAAAAACAAAACTAAACTAAAAAAAGTAACATGCAAATTCCCATAGCAATGATAGTATTTTAATCCTGGTAGATATAATAGGGAAATGTGAAGCATGGTGTTGTAATATAGCATTCACTTCAAAGAGAAAACAGCTAGTCTAGCTCCAGATCATTACTGACTTGCTTCAAAATGCCAGTTCAAGTTTCTAAGCCTTACTTTCCTCATGCCTACAGTGGAAATAAAAAATATAAAAATAAAACTATTTTTCAAAATAAATTATAAAAGCATGAAGAGAGTATGATATAGAATAATTATTAAACCCATAACAGATCACAACTCAAACACTAGCACTTTCTTTTCTAAGTTTTGCAGTTACGACTTCAACAGAGAAGGACCCAAGAACAGCTGGCTAACCAACGCATAATACCATGTGAGTAGCTGCATCTCTTACTGTTTATTTATTTTATAATACCAGAAGTTTGATAATACCTCAAAGTATTGTGTATCCATATAACAACTCTTCAAAGAGTCTTTTGATCTAAATATCAAACTTTAGCTGTAATGTCCCAGTGATGAGGTGTATAACATAAACACAATTTACTACTGGCATTTCTCACCTTCTTGTAATTGGAAATAACTATAATCTTTTAAGACACATATCTTTTATCATCCCCATAGTATTAGTTTCATATCTCTAGGTAATTGAGTTCACAATTTATTGAATATTATCAAAGCTACTTTTACGGAAGATTAAATAGCAAGGTTAAAATACCTTATTGAGTTACTAGACATAATTTGAGTCAAAGAATAATTATCCTGATTTAAAATATATGTTTGAAATTTCTGACCAATTAAGAAATTAAACTAAATTACTAAATTAATATTACTAATTTTGATGAGTTATAGAGGTAAATGGATGAATTCAATTTATAATTTAAGTTCCTTTATGTCATACTGAGTAATTTCCTCTCCCCAATAAATTAAAAATTTAAGATGTTAATGTCTCTTGAAGATATACAGACTTTTCTATGATCATTATTTTAGAGTTTAGCAAATACTGTTAATTAATCATATTATAATTATGATTTAAAGCCTGAACCTATAATTTAATTTAATTCAGAATTTGCCAAAAATAGATTTTCAGGCCTTTTTCTTGGAAATCCCAAAGGAAGTAATTTCTTGTTCATGGCTAAATCTTCAAAGAGTGAGCAATAACTGTATATATCTATTTGTGAAACACCCTTTTTAGTTTTACTAAGCACAAAATTTGTTAAAATCACTTTGTAATTTTATTTATTTATTTACTTATTTACTTTTTGGTGTTTTGGGGTACAGCCAGCAGTGCTCAGAAGTTACTCCTGGCTCTGAGCTCAGATATTGCTCCTGGCTCAGGGGCCCATATAGGATCCCAGAAATTGAACCCATGTCTGTCCTGGGTCAACCACATGCAAGGCAAACACCTTACACAGTGCTACTACTCTGGTCCAACTTTGCAATTTTAAATCTACTGTATTTAGGAGAAGAAACCAAAAAAAATAATAAATTTTTATTTATTCTACTACTTATCAAGATGTCAAAAACTGAAGACCTAAGGACTGCAGGTTTGAGGTCAGATATAAATAAAATTGAATAAAAACTAACCAGAATATTGTTTTTTTTTAAATGCCATCACTATAGAATGCAATTTCTTTTTAAATGTGCCATTTTGTGGCTCTTATTTTATATTTGTTTTGGGGTCACTGCTGGCAGTGCTCATGGATTACTCCTGGCTTTATGCTCAGAAATCGCTCTTGGCAGGCACGGGAAATCTTATGGGATGCCGGGATTTGAACCACCATCCTTCTGCATGCAAGGCAAACTCCCTACCTCCATGCTATCTCTCCAGCCCCGAATGTAATTTATTTTATTATGCTGATTAGAAGCATTATTCACTGAGTAGAATATGGATCACTAGATTTCAGCAGGTAACAATCTTTGCACCACATGATCTTAAATATGTAAGTGCATCTATTTGAGCAGATCTCAAATCTATTGAGCAGAGTTAAAATAGATTTTCTCCTCAAGGATGTAGATTTTTCTCTCTTCTGAAAAGGAAAAGGCAGTAGACAGATCCAGGACTTCTATGTCAACCAAGACTATTCAGAAATAATTTAAAGTTTGCTCTTATATGTGCTTTTACATATTCTGAATAGGACAGAAATAGCCGATATGGTACTGATTAGAGATCATATCAAATGGTTCTTGAGATAGTGACCTCCAAGCATAGTAGCAAGAATAGTCCCTGAGCATCATGATGTATGTTCCCAAAATTGGACACTCTGAGATGAATATTGCAATGGTTTTGAAAAGAATCAATTTATTCTTAATGTCTATACAGTTAACACTCTCAATCAGTAAAAACACCTGATGTAGGAGTCAACTCTATGCTGTATTTAAAATAACACCTCAACATAAGTTGTAAAAATAAGATAGTGTGCATATTAACAATATATTCCTTAATGTAAATTTACATTAAATCTTTTTTATAATTAAGATAATTGCCTGAGTGTCACCAGGTGTGGCCCTAAAATTTAAAAAGAGAAAGAAATAAAATAAAATAAAATAAAATATAGAATTGCTGTAATCTACAGAAGGCTTTTTATTTCTTTCTTATTTCTATTTTTTGAAACAAATATGAAAAAGAAAAGATACCAATAAATAAATTATTATTATAGATCACATAACTTTATGATTTCTGATAAAGTATATATATATAAGTATATATAATGTACCATATACATAACAGTTAAAAGGCTCTGTCTAATTCACAGTGCCTACTCTTATCAGGTGAAGATATCCTCTCAGTAACCACTTAAGTGTGCTGGTTATCTTCAGATTAGATTTTGAAAACACATGATTCAATACAGGCAGCATTGTCATGATGTTCATGTAGCAGACCAATGAGATCTAAAAGATTCTTCTAAACTCCCCAAACTATATCACAATATATTCCTATCTTCTGAAAATTTGAAATGTGAGAATTTAAAAGCATACACAAAAAGTTATTAATCAAACCTCACTTTAACCATAATATTAAAAAAATTTTTTTTTGGTTTTTGGGTCACACCTGGCAGTGCTCAGGGTGCTCCTGGCTCTGCATTCAGAAATTGCCCCTGGCAGGCATGGGAGACCATATGGGATGCCGGGATTCAAATCATCATCCTTCTGGATGTAAGGCAAAAGCCCTACCTCCATGCCTCTTTTTAACCCCAATATTTGAAATATTTTTAATCTACTGTACAACTTTAGACATCTTTTTAATTATTATGTTTTGTTTGCTTTTGGGGGCCATATCTGGTGGTACTCAAAGATTACTTTTTGACTCTGAAATCACTCCAGGAGGGTTTGGAGGAGATATGAGATGATAGGAATCAAAGCCTGGTCAACATCTTGCAAGGCAAGCACCTTCCTTATACTGTTGCTCCAGCCCCAATATTTTAAATTATTTAAAGTGAAAACTGATGGGCAAATAATATGTTAAGATGTGTATATATAAAAATTCTAAAAATATTTGATGATTTTAGTGAAATAATTTTAGATTCTCCATCATAACCTATGCTTCATAAGAAACAAGATGAATAAAAATAGATTTAGCTATATTAGAGATATTACTTTAATTATAGGTAAAACATTGTTACATTACTTTATTTCACTAATTCCAGTGAATTAAATCATGTATAATATTTAGTTAGCTAGTGAACCTAGTTCAAGTAAATTGGATTTTATTTCCTTCCCTTTTTGGGCATACATCCCACAGGTATTAAGGTTGCTGATGAATAACAATCAGTTCACAATTCAGCAACATAATCATTCATATAACCTCACTTAATTATTTCTATTTTATATTGAATTATTTTTTACATATGTACATTATAAATTTAGATTTCTCCTCTTTGGTTGCTATGAATAAATTAAAATTTATTGTTATTAACTTTGCATAATAAGAACAACATTCTGAGATCAGGACAGAACCACTTTAAACAAGGGAAAAAATTATCATCTGAGCCCAGATCAGATGCTAAGTTTTCTCAGAAAAAGTAATATTAGTTATGGAATTCTCTTCCAAAATTTCTTGCAGGGCTAAAAATAAAAAAGCTAGAGTTTATGCTGTGAAATCTAGGCACAAGCAATTTTAAATCAACACACAAGCAATAAACAGTCTAGTTGGTTGACTTATTATTGTCAGTAATAATAAAAAATGATTGAAGAATTTTACAATCTGTAAAAATATCGAATATTTTTGTTATATCCATAAAATTGATATTGTTGTAAGTTCTGGGTTTTTTATGGATCTAGAAGAGGGTCAACCTCATACTTTCACTCATCAGTATTTTTATATCATTTAGGTCATTTCTCCTGAAAATATTTTTCCATCTCAGTTCTTTTCCTTGGATATAATTTTTCCCCTTAGAACATTAAATGACATCACTTTTTTGTTTGTTTGTTTGTTTGTTTTGGGTCAGAGGTTACTCCTGGCTCTACACTCAGAAATCACTCCTGGCAGGCTTGGGGGACCATATGGGAAGCCGGGATTCAAACCACTGTCCTTCTGCATGCAAGGCAAATGCCCTACCTCCATGCTATTTCTTCGGTCCCAAATTACATCACTTTATTGCAACCAATTTATTAGTTTTAATATAGAAGAATAATTAGCTATGGGATTAAATGTTGTAAATTGTCAAAGAGAAATATAGCAAATATTTTGTTCATACATTCTGAGGAAGAACACATGAAACACAAAGGACTTAGACATGAATTACCATTTCAAATGCTTGCAGTCTCTCACCAGTGCGATATATATGTTAGAATAATGTGAATGGTATACTAATATTAACAGTATTGTAAACCACAGAATATCAATAAAGACAAAAACTAAATAAAGTTTGTGCAAGATCTAGATGGATCTTCAAATACCCCCTGCTTAATTGGACTCAATAATTGACAAACTTTAATCACTATATTGAATTATCTGGAAGAACTGAGGGAGAGATATTACTCTCTTTTTCTCCCTCTGCTACTAAAGAAGGGCTAATCTACACTACTTCAGAGGAGAAAGTGAAATCTATATTTTTCTGGAATAAGAATAGTAGATTAGAAACTGAACAGGATATTAAAGAACTTGGAAGTTCGACAGCCTATTTCTTCTCTACAAAGACTTAAATAAGCCACTGCTGGCCTAAATAGAATGAATGTCTAGGCAGCTTTATTCTATGGTCTGGTTAATGTAAATGTTTTTAAGATACAATGAGCTGTCTATGAATGGTGCTGCCTTTATTTGTTTTGCAGACTAATCCAAGCCACAGCAACCACATACTTACTGCAAAACCTTGGTAAATCTTTGAGTTCTGTGATACTTCTGAATAGAAAGAAGAATGACTGGGACAATTCTTCTACCCACATCACATGCAGCTTCATGATAGTTTTGAAAAATTGTCTGGTTAAAGCCTTTCTTCTTATTTTCAGTGCATTCACCTGACTTGGCTTCTTTCCATAGCACCCTACCACACTGTTGGCTGTTTGAGCAGAACACAGCACAAGGGTTTTAATCTATCTGCCTCTTCCTTTACTTCCTTCTAACATCTCAAACTCAAACACTGGAAAAAACACCCTAGGGTTTTTGTTGTTGTTGTTGCCAAGTCCTTTCAGTTACAAATCCAAATTTTCTTTTCAATTCTCTGTCTTATGATTTTCTGGTTCCGTGTTCCTTAGAAATAAATAAGCAATAATATAGGAATTACTTAAATATGTTTTTGACCTCCTTTTCAATGCATTCATGAATGTGGAAGTAAATCTAGTTCTCAAATATTATAAAACATCAAAGGGAAAATTCACTCTTCTCAGGTCCCTCATACAACTACTCTGAAGCAAAATAATTTGCTGTTTATCTAAAAAGAATGTGATTTGTTACTTATACATATTGTGTATTCCACTTGCTTAAAAGAAAAATGTTTATTTTCTAATTTGTCTTTAAAAGTATGGCAAATTATCTAATCAACTAATCTTGAACAAAGGAATGAGAAATACAAACTAGAGAGAAAAAAGACTTTTAAATAAGTGGTGTTAGGAAAACCGTTTAATTACTTGCAAAATAATGAACTCAGAACTCTTTATAAAGCCATGCACAAAGGACAGATCTAAAAACATTTAAAACTCTGATAATAGACCTGAAACAAAAGGTACATAGAAGAAAACATAAGCAGAAGTTTTCATGATATTAAAACTAAACTTATCTTTGAGAATGAAGCACCAATGAAGCTAGGGGAAGCAAAAAGTTAAAAAATCTGTCTACATTAAACTAAAAAGCTTCTTTTCCTCAATCGAAACTTTGACCAGGATAAAAAGACTGCCCATGGATTGGGAGAATATATTTACCCAGAGCTTAACGCGAAAAAAAAAAATCACCTAATGCCATTTAAAATGGGGAGAAGATATGAATAAAAACTTTCTCATAGAAGATATATAGACAACCAAAAGACACATGAAAAAATATTTTCATCATTAATTATCAGGTATATGCACATCAAAACAAGGACATATTATTTCACACTGCAGAGACTGGCATACATCAAAAATAACAAGAACAATCAGTGCTGAAGTGAATGTGGAGAGAATGGAACTCTCATTCACTCACTGATAAAGTGAATGTAGATTGGGCCAGACATTTTAGGGGAAAAGGTCTAAAATAAAAAAAAATAGTCAAATAAAAAAAGGTCTAAAAATTAAAAAAAAATAGAAATTGAGCTATCATTCAACTCAACAATACCACTCCTGAGAATATAACCTAGGGCCCCAAAACACAAGTGCTGAAAAGGCATCTGCACTCTTATGTTTATTGCAGCACTCTTTATGATAGCCAGAAACTAAAAACAAGCCAAGAGTCTGAGAAAAGATGAGTAGATAAAGAAGTCATGGGACATCTACACAATAAAATACAACACAGCTCTTAAAAAAAAATAAAGCCAGGGCCGGAGTGGAAGCACAGTGGTAGGGTGTTTACCTTGGATGCGCTGACTCAGTAAGGATGCGGGTTCAATCCCCCACATCCTATATGGTTCCCCAAGCCTTCCAGGAGTGATTTTTGAGCACAGAGCTAGGAGTAACCCCTTAGCACAGCCAGGTGTGGTCCAAAAAGAAGAAAAAAAATAAAGTCATAAAATTTGCTTATAGTTGAATGTATATGGAGATACCCATATCCATAATATGCTGGGCAACATGAGTCAGAGGATTTTAATAGAATTATCATATTCATTTGTGTAATATAAAAATATTATACTGTATGGTAATTATATCCAAAGACAATAGAGTAAAGAGCAAGGAGGACTGATCCATGCTAGGTAGGCTTGCCACAAAGAGCAGGGGAGTGCAGTTAGGACAGAAAAGGGACCACAATAAAAATTATGGTTGAATTTTTTCATTCTGGACAAGAACTTGTTGCTGAAATTAGGTATAATAATATGAATAATATACTTTCAATAACATTATTGCAAAACACAGTGTGCAAAAAAAATAAAAGGAATACACACAGAGAAAGAAGAAATGTCTTTGCTATAGAGACAGGCAAAGGGGATGGCAGGGGAATTGAAGACATTGATAATAGGGAATGTGCACTGGTTAAATAAGAATGGGAACTGGATATTGTATCACTGAAATTCAATCATGAACAAGTCTGTAGCTGTATCTCACAGTGATTCAATTTAAAATTTATTTCATAAAAGTGTGACAGACGGAGGATTAACATCACTAAAACATGTTTTATGTTGGTAACTGAGACTACAGAGAGGTTATAGACTTGTTTAAGGTTATGCCAAAAAAAAAAAAGATGGAAAAGAACAGATCTTAAATTTTTACTTAACCCAATCTTCTTTAGTTATACTATAGGTTCTACATTTAAAATACCTTTTCTTTGTCTCCAAGAACCCTTCATTTGAAATGAAGTAGTTAGGTATGGTTATTCTTCCACATATCTCTTTTTTCAATAAATTTAACTTATAGCCAAGATATGATTTCTTCCCTTTTTTTTTTGATAAGAATAACTGTAACTAAACCAAGTAGTGAATCTAAGCACCAAGAATGAGAAGTAAGGGTCCACAGCCAGCCTTTCTCAGGACAGGTAACCTTTCTAAAGCTTTTTTAAAGATTGAAAATCAGTCTTAGAAACTTATTTTTTATCTCATCTAAGATTCTGAAAATATTTTCCACTGAATTTACAAACTCCAAATCCATGCTTCTCAAACTTGTACATCAGAATTAACTGAGAGCTTACTTAAATGCATTTTACCCCTGGATCTTTTGTTTCTGTCAGCTTGAAAGAGGTTAAGAGTTGGAATTTTTGATATATCCAGTTGAGACTGTATAATGTCTAGGGGACACATTTTAAGAACCAATTCTCCATTTCTTTGATTTTATATCTTGGTTTCTATGCACATTCTTAATGGTTGGGTTTCTTTTACCTCTGAGCTTGATAAGTCAGCAACCCCATAAAAGATTGCCATCTGACAGTTTCAAAAGCCACTGTCAGTTTAAGTTCCCTAAATTTTGAAGAATTGAGCCAGTCTACCAAATTTTCTTTCTTCCTGAATTTCTATTGGATATTTGACTTCAGGAGCTCTGTTTTTATTTGAGTTTTTTCCCCTGAGCTCTAAGTAAGCAAATGTTTATATGAACAGTTGATCCAAAATTAGCTAGAGTTACAGGACAGAAATAGTAATAACCCGTAACTAAACTCTGAGGCGAGAACACAAATTCCCTGGTGAGAAGGGATTAATTTTCCTCCAGGGGGAACAATCTGGATGTGTGGATGACTGGATTTACAATCATATTTTAATTTGAAATCACACTGGCTTTTTTTAATTTTAATTTAGAAAAATAAATTCCTTTTCGATCTTAAATGTCAATGTTCCTTAAATATAAAATGTTGACATTTGAAACTCCCAAGGCTGGCAGCAAAAAGTTGCTTTATATATTTTCCTACTTATGGGTCTGTGGAGTTGCATTATGCATTTTTTCTGATCCTCAGAAGAAGTGTCTAAACCCACTTTCTCTGGAGTAGCAGAAAAGGCAAATGTCAGATAGCCATTGTCATATATAATGTCTCTTAATCACTGAGAAGATTGTGCAATAAAATGAAAGTATGGCAAACTATTTGACTTTCTTCTCAAGTTCTTGCTTAGCCTTTATACTTTCCTCAACCCTGTAGTAGAAGATTCCAGAAGACCTTTTTGATCTTATAATTGGAGGACTAAATTGTAGAACTCATTTTACAGGGAAACTGTTTACCCCAAGAAGTGATGAATTATGGCTCTGTAAACTAAAACTCAGAAAATAAAATGCTTCTTATACAGCTAATATACTCTTTTAAGAAAAATTGAAGGACCTTCTGAACAAGAAAATTATATGGATTTTCCCAATGTCCTAAGTTGAACCTAGGGTTGGATTGTTATCTCAAGATAGATTAAAATTCTTCCTTAAGGAGTATTTTTTAAAGAAAGCATATGCTATTCTTGTAAATCAATTACTATGATGTCTCTAAACTATGGTAGTTATTAAGACACATCAATGCATACAATAGATCAGAGATGAAGACCTACCAGAACAACACAGACAGATTCACCTAGACTTGCTGGACATCAAGTAAGAAATTAAATTCTTAAATTTTAAGAAATTAAAGTTGCTTTTCTAATTTAGGGGATTAGACCCACACCTGGCTGCACACAGGGGTTACACCTTGATCTGCACTCAGAAGTCGCTCCTGGCAGGCTCAGGGACAGTTTGATATACCAGGGATTGAAACCAGGTTGGTCATGGGTCGACTGCATGAAAGGCAAAGTCTCTACCACTGTGCTCTAGTACCTGATTTTGTTTTTATATTTCCATCAGTGTAAGTTATAACTTTGATCAAATAGCAATATATATTAAGGATCATGACAAGAGAAAATTTATGAACAGTGCACATTCCTACAAGTAATTTCTTAAAGCTAGTAAGCAGGAAGAAATTGGGTGTGGGGAAAAAGAAACATTTGAAAAAGGAGAATTTGCAAGAAGTCTGGTCTAGGCTTTAGAAGAAGAAATGGGGTCTGTGATATTCAAGCTACATATTAAAACAAAACAGAACAAAGTTCAAGTAACATGTTAAATCCATTAATTCTCTAAAAAAGGATGTGTTGAATTAATTGGGCAGTATTGTCCACAATACCCGGCACAAGGCAATTAACTTACTATTCATGGTTCTTTGTCTTTGACATGGAAATTGGGAGTGGGCACACTTGATTCACATCTGAAGCAATATCCTAAATAGAGAGTATCATACTCACACCAACCACAAATCACAAAGAAAGTAGTTTAATGCTCTGCAAGCACATCTGAAAAGTGAGCTCACTTTTAGCATACTATTAACGACCAAGTGATATATATCATAATATACATTCACACATACACAAACACACTGATAGACATATACAAGATGCCTCATATGCTTAATTGACCAAAAAATTATGGTGGGCAAACTTTTGAATAGTCATTGACTGCAGCACACTTCAGTATCTATTGGAGTAATATTTAAATTGTGGATCATGTGATTCACCAATTTATACAGATTTACAAGTAAAATATTACATTTCAATTTATTCTTAACTTCTGATCAAGCCCATAACTTATCATGAAAGGGCCTGTTATTCTCTTCTAGTGTACATTGTTTCATAGAGGTATAAAACTATATTACAGTGGGTAGGAAGCTTTCCTGGACTATAGAAGTTTAATCTCTGTAGCCACATATGGTCCCTGGAGCCTGCTAGGAGTGATTCATTAGTTAAGAAGCAGAACTAAATCCTGAGCACATTTAGTGTGACCCAGTAAAAAACAAAACAAAATTATTGTTTTATGGAACTGTAAAAACAAATTTTCAGATGTTTTAGTTTTATGAATAATTTGCAAATACAGAAAAGTATGTTAAATCATCATAATAAGATGCTATAAAATGCAAAATAATAAAAATGAC
This sequence comes from Suncus etruscus, assembly GCF_024139225.1. Classification (NCBI taxonomy): domain Eukaryota; kingdom Metazoa; phylum Chordata; class Mammalia; order Eulipotyphla; family Soricidae; genus Suncus; species Suncus etruscus. The sequence continues at coordinate 91,692,950 of NC_064854.1, forward strand.
TTGGAAAATTTGGAGGCTGCCTTTTTGTCTAAATTGATTATGGCCAATAAAACAGCTGGAGATTAATGTTTTAAACATTATTCTTTTACAAAACTTCTATACAATTTTATTGAGGAACTTGAATTTATGTTCTTCTAAGATGATGAATATTATGCTTTGAGAAAACTTAGGTTTTTGGAAAACCTAAGTGCCTCTAACTCTGTGACTCTGGCAAGTGTAAGTGTATCTTCTGTAAATTTTTATTTTGTTCAAAGTTGGAATTGTATTTAACAATCTCCGTAGGTTTTCTTTCAACTTTGAATGTCTGATTTTGTACTTTTCACTTGGCCCTTAGTTGCATGTTTTTAACTGACCAACCGCATACTTTATCCAAGGTAGAACCTACTTTCTACAGATATAATACCACCACCACCACGGCAAAGCCTCCCCCAAATTTAAGGATGGAGCAGCCAAAGAGAAAGAATCAATTTAGTCCCATAGACTATTTTCCTTAAACTAGATTACTTCATTTACAACTTTTTCACATGTCATGGTATAAACATCACAGCCCCACAGCCACACCCATACTTTCTCAGGAACTTGGACTGACCTATCTTGGCCACTTCTCTCTCTTCCTTTTGTCCACTATGCCTCTGTTTAAACCTAAACATCTTTCTTGGTATCCTTTGGCTTCAGTAAGGTTGATGGCCTCCAAACCTTTTCTGTCCAGCGCTTATGGTATAACAACAGCAATCATGTTCATGTGTGCACAGTGCAACAAGCTCACAAGAAAATGCTGTTATGGTAACCAGAATCTTAAATTGACTTCTATTCACATATTTGTTTTTCTGTTTCAGCAATAAAAAGCCCAACTGAATTCCGTGAGCAAAGAAAACATTTGGATAGTAACCAGGTATTTTCTTTTCAAAGTGCCTTTTGGACTTACATACAGGTTATGAATGCTGAGTTTTTGACTAAAGGATGCTAAGTTAGTCTAAAGAGTGAATTTTTCACAATATACTCAACTAATTTATCAGTTTCCCACACCCTACAATACATAAAAAGCCCCGAAATTGATACCAAAACTATTAACTCTGAAACTGTTAATTTTTTATTTAAATATGTTATTAAAATTTCTAATCATGCTGATATTGAGGGGAATGATTGCAGTGCAAGGATTTAATATAAATCAAAGTGGTTATTTTTACAGTAAAATTAACATTGTATCTTTACTTTTCATATAGTGCCTTTCTCAGAAAAAATGTTTTATTTTGATTCAATTAAGTTCTCAAAAGTATCTTTCTATACAGAATTTCTAGTTTACTTATAAGCAAATAAAGCTAAATCTGTTTTTTCTGCTTTCAGTGTCTTGAAGGAATTTGAGATATATCATCATATATCATAAACTCTCAGACTAAACCTCTGTAAAATAATTATTGTTATAGAAATGCTATTTAGCAATTTATATTATCACAAGTCAGAATAAAAAGAAAGGTTGTCTTCTAAAATTCTTATATCTAAATTTGAGTCTGCAAACTAGCTTATAAGAAAAGAAAAATTAAGGAAAGAGAAAAAAGGAAGGAAGGACTAAAGAAAGAATAAGAAAGAATGAATGAAAGAAAGAGAAGAAAGAAAAGGAGGAAGAAAGGGAGAGAGGGAGGAAAAAAGGAAGGAAGGAAGAAGGAAATAAAGATGAAAAGGAAAGAAGGAAGAAAGGAGGGAGGAAGAGAGAAGGAGGGAGGGAAGGAAGGAGAAGGAAAAGGAGGGAGGGAAAAAGGGAGAAAAGAAAGAGGGGGAGGAAAGAAGAAAGGAAGAAAGGGAAGGATGGAGGAAAGAAGGGAGGGAGGGAGAAAAGGAAGGAAGAAAGGAAGGAAAAATGGAGGAAGAGAGGGAAGGAGGGATGGAGGGAAGGAGAAGGGAGAGAGGGAAGGAGGGAGAAACGGAAGGAGGAAGGGAGGGAGGAAAGAAGGAAGGAAAGAAGGAAGCAAGGGCATATTGGGAGATTAGAAATATTTATTGATTTTAGGAATAATTATTGACCTTATCTAACATTGTGTTTTAAGAGAATACTGGAATTAATGATGTACAAATTTTATATTGTCAACAATTCTATTAATATTACCTGCCTTGCTCTTGAAAGAATTTCTTTAGCAA